>NC_092344.1:17763618-19001358 GCF_963676685.1 Mytilus edulis
ATTTTCGAAACGATGATTTCCAACTGGCTAACAGGACAGTTTTGCCTACGGTAACTTTCTCATCATTTGTTTACTCCTATATCTACAAAGCGCTTGAAAATCTTCAAGGTATATATCGCATCACAAATATGAGTTACTGTAACAAAAACATGCATTAGAATATAAAATATACGTGCGCATCACATCAACTTGGTAGAAAAAAGTGAAATCGATGGACAATTTTGCTCTCGTAGTACACAGGAAATAATCTTTTATTGCAAATATTTGCATCAGTTTACAGTTAAATATATACTGTTTCAATATTCTTTTCGTATTTAAGTAGAATATTCGTATTTCCCATAAAAAAATATGTTTTCCTTGAGGATCCAAAAATAAATTACTGTACGATCAGTCTAGAACTGACTGTATTCTAGAAGCGATTTCAGATTTTTTGACTGTATGACCAGTCGTGATTTATGAAGAAAAAAAAACAACAGCAATTTAAAGGTATATACGAACCTTATATATGTGATATTATGAACTATCCAGGGAACTATAACGTGCAATTACTTTCATCAGACAATACAAATATATTTCTGATGAATTTTTTAGATGACAGGATAAAAGTATTTTTGTTCAATCAGTCTTATTTAAAATCAAATGCCTAAAAAGTAATACATGATTCGCTTGTGGACTTAGTAATAGTGTATCGTTACAGTTATCTGTTTATAGCTACTACATTTTTACAGAGGATGACCTTGAGGTCACTCCGATGTATTGTTATCGCTTAAATTTCCGTCACGCATAAATTAGTCAAATTAGTTTTGGGTTTTCAACACCAGTGAAAGAGTGCATTTTCATACCTGCGATTTCTGTTCTCCGGTTGTACGATGGTTCAACAAAAATATGGAATCATTTCAGTTGTTGATTTAATAGTGAAAATTTGACTGAATTATCTTAATAAATACGGTTTTATATGTTTAATTGGTGTTTAAGAAAGAGGTCAGGTGCTCTTGTTCATTCATAAAATTATCGTTCATTCATAAATTTATCGTAAAATCAAAATCACTACACAGGTTATACGTGTAGTGTAAATGACAACCTGTAATCTAAAAATAGCGGTCTCACTAATAACGACAAGAAGAATTTTTAGCGACAAGAAGCGTCAAGAACGGACAAGAAGAATAAATTTAGCGACAAGAAGACTATTTAGCGACATGAACACTTCTCGTATCGCATGAGGATGACACATATCAAATGAACAATTATGTGTGGGACTTAGTTTTAAGAAATGATGGCAACGTAACACTATGAAAATATTTTAGTAAGCTGAAATATATATTTATTTTCAACATGTTTATGTCTTGTAAGATATTTTATTTCTGTCCCATTTTTCAACATTAGCGTCTCGAAATGTGAGATGTTTAAACTGAATGGTTAATTTAAATTAATTATGAAAATTGTTAAAATTAAATAAAAGTAATTATTATACCTTACATATATTTTAAACAATTCTATTGGGTGAAACGTTATCACGTGACATGGAACAATTCGGTTGTTTTTCATTCAATTGCAAGGAAGGACGAATAACCCTAAAAATTTGCACCAGCGGTGAATAACCCTATTATCACATATTTGTTACGAATACGTCTGGTTTTGCATATGCAATAACCTCAAAATTGCCCGGGGCAAAAAAGACCATATTCATATTGTGCCCTGATTCTAAATGACGTGACGTCACTGTGTCCTTAACGACACGTTTGTGATAAAATGTTTAAGATTTTACCTTTTTTCTTTCATTAAATTGTTATAATTGACCTTTGTTTCTCTTTTCTGCAGAAATAAAATATGTGATAAAAAGATTATAACATGTCTTTTCCATATTGGCCCTAGTATCATCCCTCGACCCATATCGGCCCTCGGCTAAAGCCTCGAGGCCGATATGGGAGTCTCGGGATGATACCAGGGCCAATATGGAAAAGGGCATGTTATAATCTATACTTATTCACCGGTGAATAACCTTTTCAGTTTGTTGATTTGTACTTGAGTTACCTCCCATGAAAATGACGTCACAGACGTAAATAAACAAAATGGCAGCGTTCACGTTACACTGGAAGCCCACCGAGAGAAATGGAAATAAGGCAGTGGTCATGAAAAGAGTGCCAGCAGCCGTGTCTCTTATAAACGGTCCTTTTCAGGGCCACCAATATTTTACAAAAAGATTCTACCTTTGTTGTACATTCGAGAAATTCTAGAACACAAAGCCGTTAAAGGTATTTTCAGCTTGTGTGTTTGTGTTGACTGTTGTGGAAAGTCCAAAGAAGTGTTCGAAAGGCCTTTCCAATGTTAGTTCGGTATAATTGTATATTATTGCCCAGTTACAAACACTACCAGGGGATAATCCATAATTATCCCCAACTTGAGCCTGGTAAACTTGTTGTCTCCTTGTGAAATATAAAACATATTAAAAATAATTTCCTGCTTTAGTCTTTTATTGATAAAAAGCCAAAACCTTCTTGCTTTTCACTAGACAACCATGTCCTGTCAGGTTTAATTCTTATATATGTAGATAAAAAAATAAACATTAACATGGCAGCAATTGCTTTTACAGCCTTTAAGGCTTTTATTTTTTTTTACAGAAGAGTGTCCACCATGCACTTGCACTGCACTATATTAATAGTAGAATAGAATGATCATATACAAATAGATGAAAATTATATATACATGCAATTGTAATATTAATAATATATATAACAACAAACCAGTGTATTATCTATACGGAAGCCCTGGAGTGCCATGCAAAAAAAAAAAATCAACTTGTGCGCACAAGTTACCAACTTGCGCGCACAAGTTACTAACTTGCGCGCACAAGTTACTAACTTGCGCGCACAAGTTACTATCTTGTGCGCACAAGTTACACAACTTGTGCGCACGAGTTACACAACTTGTGTGCATGAGTTATTAACTTGTGCGCACGAGTTGTACAACTTGTGCGCACAAGTTGCACGTATCATCTTATAGACATGCGCTGTTTGGCTAAAGAGACTACTTTATGGAACGCCGTAGCTGCCGAATCATGTGACAAACATATGTTTATATACATGAATGCACATACTTTTCAATGTCTGCACATGTTTTTTTCTATTTATACACATACTTTGCATATATATGAACATAGTTGACTTTATATGCACTTATTTTTTATATATATATGCACATACTTTTCCTACATATGCACATCGTTTACCTTATATGCACATACTTTTCTATATATGCACATTTTTTATATATCTATTTGCACATATTTAACCTCATATGCATATACTTTTTTCTTATTCTACATATGAATGTACAAATGTAGTTCTGCATGTGAATACTTTTCTCAGTATATATGAACATAGTTTTTCAACGTAAGAATTACAATTCATATTAATGTTATCTGGTTTTTTTTTCAAACTGAACTAAGCCTAAGGGTTCCAATATCATAAAAGGAATGTTTATTAAGAATTTCATAATGTTGTATGTTGTTCAATTAAGCAACTGTTGGAATCATTTTTATATGAATTCAATATTATTTTGGTATGTATGATGGTATGGCGCTGTTGTCTTTATCTATAGTCACTTGGTTTTTATGTCAAAACGTTGAAGGAGTCGATTTGTTTTTATCGGACCACAGATGAATTGTCACGTTGTAATTGGTTAAACGCCGTCACGTGGTGACCCCCTATGAGACCGTATGGGGTTAGTAAGTTTCATATGGGGTTCATGACGCGTTAATGGCGACGTCATCTATTAATGTTGTTGTGTTTCATTGTTTATTTTTCAACAAAACGCCGTAGAAAAAGTCCAGCGTCCGATAAATTCGTTATACGGTTAACTACTGACCCCCTACAAATCCATAGAGGGTGAATACAATTCATGGATTTTACTAACCCTCTATGGATCCGTAGGGGTTCAGTAGCGAAGCGTATAACCTATAGTATTAAATTTTAACACATGGATTGTTACCACTAACGGGTCAAAAGTTGAAAAATGCATTCTTATAAAACTTAATTTAAATTGCCATTTTCCTTACCAAGTTTAATGTGTTTTCAAAGTATTCAGTATAGTCTAAGATCTCAAAATGTGAATTGTTTTCTATTATTATGGTGTTATAGAAAGGACCAAAGACGGGGAATTTTTTTTATGCCCTGCCGATAGGCGTATGGGGCATTATACATGTATTACCCTTAATCGTCCGTTTTACCGTCTGTCTTTCCATCTTTCCATTTTATTTTGCAGCACTCTAATTCAACTTTGCCTCTACTTAATTTGATAAAGCTCATACACAAAGGTAAAAAAACTATAAAACGCAAAAGTCACCTGCTGTACCACAGTTCTGCTCCTTTATAACTAGGAAAATTTCATTTCTTTTTTGTTTGTTTTTGCACTCTCACCTTAATCCCCAAATGCTGAAAATGTAGACGCAAAACAAGAAATGCAGAGTAAATCAGACAAATCATAATTTAGAACTGCAGCACGTCATATCATATTTGATATTCACACCTTTTTTAAAGCTTTTCAATACGTTTACTATACATTTTATTTTTACGGCGTCGGCGTTGGCTTCGCAATGTATTAGTTTGTGATTAGGTCTAGTTTATGTTGAACCACAAGTGGTGCTTCAATGATATGTTTTATGCAGTTGTATAAGTATTAGAACATCTCATTTCCATAGATAATATTTGGCCCTGTCCCCTTAGTAATTGTCTATTGACTTTGAAAATTTATTGGCATTTGCAAGTCATATTTTTATTTTGGTTTCAACATTTGCATTGTCAAAATTACAAAAAGTCGTTACATAACCATTTCAGTTTATTTTTTTTAATATTTTAAGGAAGTTATATATATACAGGTCCCTCGTGGGAAAATCGTTGACTACTATTCAGACGTTTTATATATATATAATATAATTATTTTCTGTGACTGTATCTTACATTAATTTGTAGGATCCTTTACTATAGATAATTTAGCTGATCTGTAACAGTAACATCTTCATGCCTTATATATCATGTACTGTAGTACGCCGCTAGATTAAAACTGACGTGGAAAGGTAACACATGGCCAGCGAAAGCTCTATTATTGTAGAGCCCAGGTGGTCGTGTGGTCTATCGGGACGGCTGCAGTGCAGGCGATTTGGTGTCACGATATCACAGTAGCATGGGTTCGAATCCCGGCGAGGGAAAACCCAAAAATTTGCGAAAGCAAATTTACAGATCTACCATTGTTGGGTTGATGTTTAGACGAGTTGTATATATATATATATATTTGACCTACTGCATTATTACATACAACATATGACAGACGGAAATTTCGAAATATAAGGCTATTACAAACAAAGTATGAAGCATCCAGGTATTATATCTTAATACCGAATACAAAGCTCTATAGAAATAGTTTTCGCCATCGCTGGACAGTAATACCTTTGTCTCACTATGAAATTTTACATTCACTGTTTATAGATTATTCCGACACCGACAAAGTGCATTCGGCTCTTACTAATGTTTTTACTAATAAAACATAAAACCTGTTTAAAAAAAAAGTTTGAAATCACGAATGCCCCCGCTTAAAATTTTCAATTTTCCAAGTTATAAAGGGGCATAATTGTCCAAAAAAGTACTGCCCAAAATTCTAACTCGGCCTAACTTTGTGTGATTATTAACATTGTGTGTGAATTTCAATAATTTTTGATAAGGCAAATTAACGACAGAGTGCGGAAACCAAACTAAATAAAATTGAGAATGGAAATGGGGAATGTGTCAAAGAGACAACAACCCGATCGTAGAAAAAAACTACAGCAGAAGGTCACCAACAGGTCTTCAATGTAGCGAGAAATTCCGTTCTTCAGCTGGCCACTAAACAAATATATTCTAGTTCAGTGATAAAGAACGCCATACTAATTTCCAAATTGTACACAAGAAACTAAAATTAAAATAATACAAGACTAACAAAGGCCAGAACAAAAATGTTATCTAGTAAAAATTCAAGGGCATATATAGTATCAAAGCATGTCCAATTGACATAGTTTTTTTGTTTATTGCTACTAAAAACTGACCTAACAGAGTTTGAACATATATATTCACATTCTGAATTTTTAAATGCCCATTTAATTAGGTGTGTGAATTTTTTCTTAATGAGAATGTGAGGCAATGTGGTATACAGGGTAGAAAAATCAAAATTTTCAACAGATTCAAAATCACCAATATAAGCATGCAATTTATCAACTACTTCCAACGAGTTCTTGACACTCCAAAAGTAATTAATTCCACTATTTTCGAAAGCCTTATTTGAATAATTTATTATCAGGTTTTTAATTGTACCAAGTGTGCTGGTAAGAAGATTATAGACAATTTAGTTGTGTAACAATGGCTTGAAGACGAAACAAATCTATATTTGTAAGGTCTTTTGTGTAGCTTCGGAAGCCAATACATAGTTGGAACGTTCATTGTATTTGGCTCTGCTTGTAAAGCGGTAGCTAAAATGCATTAATATAACTTGTGACCCGTTATCACTGAATTGTTAGGACAAAAACCACTGAATTCAACACGCCATTAGTGATAATAATCCTTGTGTTAAAATGTAATACAAACGACTCATACAAAATACAAAGTTATGGCATTAAAACAAGTGACTATAGATGAAGACAACAGCAAAATACCATCATACATGCCAAAATAGTATTGCATTCATATGAAAATGATTTCAAAAGTTGCTTAATTGAACAACATACATCATTAAGAAATTCTTAATTCACATTCTTTTTATGATACTGGAACCCTTAGGCTTAGTTCAGTTTGAAAAAACAACAGAAAAGCATAATATGAATTGTAATTCTCACGTTGAAAAACTATGTCCATATATACTGAGTAAAGTATTCACATGCAGAACTACATTTGTACATTCCTATGTAGAATAAGTCTGTGCATATATAGAAAAAAAGTATATGCATATGAGGTTAACTATGTTCAAATAGATATATAGAAAAGTATGTGCATATAAGGTAAACGATGTGCATATGTAGGAAAAGTATGTGCATATATATATAAAAAATAAGTGCATATAAAGTCAACTATGTTCATATATATGCAAAGTATGTGTATGCATAGAAAAAACATGTGCAGACATTGAAAAGTATGTGCATTCATGTATATAAACGTTTGTATTCGGCAGCTACGGCGTTCCATAAATAGTCTCTCTAGCAAAACAGCGCATGTCTATAAGAATACGTGCAACTTGTGCGCACAAGTTGTACAACTCGTGCGCACAAGTTTATAACTCGTGTGCACAAGTTGTGTAACTTGTGCGCACAAGATAGTAACTTGTGCGCGCAAGTTGGTAACTTGTGCGCACAAGTTGAATTTTTTTTTTTGCATGGCACTCCAGGGCTTCCGTATATCTACGACTATTATTATATAAGTATAATAGTCCAAGGTATACTGATTTCTTGCACTACAATATAATAGTTATTACGGTGAGGTTGAATTTCCTGTCATTTATTCATCCAAGCACGAACTTGTATCAGAAAAAAATATCTCTCTAAATTAACCCCAGTTTCAGGTATAGAGATGTGATCTGTTTCTGTGAAATGTGCTTTTGACCATCCACAAGAACCTGCGGTCATCCGATGTTCAGTACTTCAGTACTTTGATTAAAGATTATTTACACCGTCCTCCGTTGACCAATTGATAATAACATTAATCAAGGTTGTCTCTTTTAAAATAACAAAAAATGGATAAAGATAGCTTTGCGTAGGGGGTTAATTCATGTGATATAGTTTTGGTAAGTTTACAGAAATAGAAGGTCCATAATGCATTAATCGAGTAAAAATGGAGCAATTTCAGAAAACTTTAATGATTGGTTTAGGTGTTGGAAATACCTGATGGGTGCCCCCATATAATGCAATGTTCATGTCCGTATCTTATATAAAGTAACCCCATACAAGATTTTTACTAAAATTCTAAATAGACGGTGCACAATACAGTCATTATCATTTATGATAAGGAATCCGAATAAGATTAATTAATAGTTATATCAGTGACGGATTCAAAAAAAGGCGATCCGGCAGTTTGAAACCCTTTTTTAACTATCAATGCATTTGTATGGAAACATATATTTGAAATCCCCTTTTCTCCTGGATTGGACCCCCTCTCCATTTAAAAATGGCCGGAACCCCCAATGTATATAAAGTGATTTATGAGGAGATGCGCTTACAAAACCGGCGAAACATATTGTACCGGTCCAACGGACGAACGGAAAGACGGACTTCTTTATCACTATAACCCCCCGCTTATCAAAGTGGTGTACAATTGAGTGTCAGAGAGACAGCTCTACATCTTAAACAAAGTGAAGGAACTGTGATCAATTATAGGCTAAAAGTACGGCCTCGAATGTGTGTAAATACATGCATTTTTATATAACAACTAAATCTGTGTGTTTGTACAATTTTAAGTATAACGGAGGATATTTCTGAAACTTATATACTAGTATACATCAAACCTTCCTCTTATTTTAGCAACATTTAAACATCCTTATACTTAATGTAGTAAGTCGAGTACACCATATTAAGCTAAAAAAAAATGTTTCATAAGTTTTTAGGATGAGAATGTATTTAAATATATTTGTGTTATTTAGAAAAATGCCACCTTCTAATGTATCGTAAATAACTTTGAAATCACCACTAGAATACAATGACACAAAGACTGATCATACAGTTTTAAAATATACAAGCGAGACTGATCGTACAGTGAGAAATTCAAACAAGTGTAATTTTCTTATTTCTGGCTTCAAAGATCTGGTTGAAACTCTTAACACCACTTGAAATATACTTCATTTAGTTAATTAAGTCTGTTTTTTACGTTAATTTGTACACTAAGAGGGTAAAAAGATTGTGTTTAGGTTCGCCGACTGATTTTTTTAGTGATGCACTTGAAAATCTCTTGATTAAGGCAAAGATACGAATAATGAATGTGTGGAATTTAATTCTAAACCATTTGAGAATATCGATGTTGGCTGAATTAATCATTAAGCAATGTACAGATGATCAACTTACCGTTTTTTTTTCAGTATACCCATCAAATTTAAAATGTGATCCAAAAAGTTCTCGCTTCGAAAATCGCGACTTCCGGATAGCGTTCAGAATAGTATCTACACTGTGTAAACGGAATCTTTTTTTTTCTTACAGTCAACATTGTACTTTTACGCTGAGAGCAGCGATCCCAGGCCAGACACTTGAACTTTTATAATACACTTGACAATTTATAAAAAATCATTATTTCATGTGACATTAACAGAGTTTACACATGAATTTGGGACAAATTTATAGATAAGGACAAAATAATTAATAGAACGACAACATTGAAATGGAGACTTGCTCTTTGATTACCTTTAAAATTTGGATTTTTCGTCCAGTGATTGTTTTATCCTGTATTTCCTTTTAAAACAGCAGATTTTACTGTTTTGGACATTTTTCTCAAAAATTTGCCAATGCTCATTACATTTCAAATCAACACAATCAATAAATTAAACATGAAAATGACTCTGAAGTGTGATGCCATTGACGAGTTTTAATGAAGGAAATTGTATGTCTTTCTCGATTAGGGGACGGAGACGATCATTTAATATTCGGGGGGGGGGGGGGGGGGGGGTGCTGGATTTTGGTTATTTGGTTATTTATTTTTGTAGACTGTTGAAGCATGAATTTCATTAAAACAAGGCCGGACTGATTGTTTATTTTCACAACTATATTAGTTTTAATAATACTTTAAAACACACAATTTTTAAATTAATGTTTTTATTCTTAAATAGAAGCACATGTAGGATCTAGTCATTATGTAGCTTTTAATCAGAATTAATCATCATGCATCCTCTGGAAGTGAATCTTCTGATTTCTAAACTGCAATTATTGTATACGTACAAACCTGTATTAAAGTTGGGCTGTGACTAAGTTTTTTTTTTTTTAAAAACAAATGTTAAACATAGGTGCCAGGCATGCAGAACGCGATCGAAGTGATTTTTTTTCGGCAAAGAAATTTGGGCCACTGAAGGTCCCGAGCAGCTATAGAAAATAAGGATGAAAATCATGCTATTCTGCGCTTTTCCCGGACCCTTTCTTAACTTGAAACGCAAGTTCAGTTTTCTTTATTTTTTCGATAATGTTTTCGTCTCAAAGCCGTTTGAAAATATATAGATTCAGTGTAAAACTTTATTTATGGTATACAAAAGTCCGGCGTCTGTCTGTCAGTCCGTTCGTCTATCTGTCCGTTCGTCTATCTGTCCGTCCGTCTGTCCGTCGCCTACATGTTCGCGCACCGTAACTTGAGAACAACTTATCCAATTTTCATGAAACTTAACGTAGTTGTTTCTTATGATGGTCAAACGATCTGTATACTTTTTAGTGAAAATAAGATTTAAACTTTTTGAGTTACAGGACTTTGAAACTAAAACAGGGGGTGGGTGTTTTTTTCACATGCCGCGTCGTATCTCAGAAACTATTTATGATTATTGCATAAAACTTCACACCAGTGTTAGTTATATTAATTTGAAGATCTGTATACTTTTTCGTGATGGTTCTTTATTTAATTTCTGAGTTGTTGAATTTTTATTAAGCTTTTTGGTAAAAGAAAAAAAGTAGTATTTTTTGGTCACATTTTGCGCAGTTTCTCCAAAAGCGGATTTCAGTTTTATTTCAAAAGACTACGGGCGTATCATGCGCTCGGGGTGCAGCTGTTTGTTAGAATACGACCAGCCAGACAAATAGTCACTCGGGTTTTTCTTTTTTTCCAGTAATTTTAAAACATGATGGCATTTAAGAGAGAGAAATATGTTATTTTTTTTTAGTTTAAATGGTCAAATGCCTGTGGTAAGTGGGGTGCCTCAAGGCTCGGTCTTGGGGCCCCTTCTTTTTCTGATATTCATAAATGACCTACCTGCAACAGTAACATAAAAACACGCTTGTTCGCAGATGACTGTATTTTGTACAGAACAATTAAAAACCAACATGATTGTACCATCTTACAAACTGACTTAGACTGCCTAGCCAAATGGGAACAAACTTGGGGTATGCAATTCCACCCAGAAAAATGCAACTCACTAACTGTAACAAGATCTCAGTCACCATACAAACATAACTATGTACTTAAAGGCCACATTTTAGAATCAGTCAACAGAGCAAAATATCTTGGTATCAAGTTATCCAACAACATGTCATGGGATACCCATATAAGCAACATCACGGCTAAAGCAAACAAGATTAGTCTTTTTACGAAGAAACTTAAAAATTAATCAGGAAGAAACAAAAAGTTTGGCTTATAAACCTATGGTACGATCAAACCTTGAATACTGCTCTTCAGTTTGGTCCCCTAACACCCCAAAACAAAAAAATAATATTGAAAAGGTACAAAGAAGGGCAGCACGGTACGTCACCAACAGGTATCATAACACCAGTAGTGTCACTTCCATGATTGACCATCTTAAATGGAAGTCACTAGAAACTCGCCGAAACATCAATCGAGTAACAATGATGTATAAGATCACACACCAACTTATAGCAGTAGACCAAAACCTTTACCTCTCACCACAGCGAGTCAAAAACACCATATTCACCAATTCACTACAATATCAAACTTTCAGCACCAGAACAGATTACTTTAAGTACAGCTTTTTTCCATACACAGTTGTACTCTGGAATCAAGGAATTGTATATAAATATTCAATTTCTTGCTGGAATTCACTACCACAAAACATCATTAGTGTAAACTCTTTGGATCAGTTTAAAATACTGATCCAAAGTCAGTATATTATAATAGTCATCCACCCTGTTTGTACATATATGTAAATGAGTTATTTTTATTTATTTTGTTATTTTTGCACAAATTAAATTTTTGATTAATGCACTCATTAGATTGTTACTTTTTATTAAGTGTCTGCCGCGATGCGCCGACGTGTAGTCATCAATGTAGTGATGGATCGTCGTATGATGTAGATGTAGATGTAGAAATTAAAAAAACACCCCTTTAAAACATGTTGAAATAGAAGTAGGTATTTCGAGTTTTTTTACAGAAAAAAAAATATCCCACTTGTATCGCAAAGTCACGAATTTTTCATTTTGATATTGCGTTTACGAAACTGTTTCCGTTTCTGTTCCGGTATCGACTTGAGGTTTCCTAAAATATTTACTGGTTTCCTGTCATTACGACGACGTATATCTTCCTTTAACATATCATAAGGTTAACAGCAGATATCAGAGAAAGAATGGTGAATTTATATCGAGAGTAAATCTGATTATTAACAATCTTTTAATACTTGATTTGTAGAATAACAAGCTACATTTCACAAAAAAAAATTAGACTTTTCAATCATCTGAAGCGTCACATCGATTATTGTGGTATAAATTAAAGAAATTGAAAAAAAATTACCATAAGCAGCCGGTAAACATGGTAAAATTATTCCAAAGAATTATCACGTCTTGAAAAGTTGAAATGCTGTCATATTTTTTTTGCTTTGATGCCTTAGTAGCAGTAAGGCATTGTCGCAATCAGTTGTCAGCCTTTAAAGTCGTTTTAGACTACCTGTACCTGTACACAGATAATGTGTCCGTAGCTATTTTTCAAGGCGGCAAAATAAGAAAATTGTTCCACACACAGCAGCCCATAAGAGATAACATTAGAAGATGTCATGGTTTTATTACTAACACTACTTTCTGGCCTTTTTTTTCAATACACCTTTTCACTATCATGCAGTGAATCATGACTATAGTTTATGCATTGGCGGATCCAGGGGATGGGGTGGGGGGGTTCTGGGCATTTGAATGGGGACATATAGCTGGAACACCCCCCCCCCCCCTTTTTTATCCTGGGTTGGTTATGGTAAAAGTTGTAATCGTACAAAGATCTTCTCCTATGAAACTATTGAGACAAATATAGCTAAACTTGGTAATAATCAGTACACACTTTACTGATGTAATCTCATTGCAATTTATACCATAAATCTCACTATAATACATAATATTAATACAATAACCAAATATATATTTGCCGACTGCCCAACGTAATCTAGAGGACACCGAATTTATTACAAATAAATAAACATGACATGTGAAATATAACAGCATGTGTGATATAACCATACAGCATAACATACTGAGTTGTAATTAATAATTATAAATCATCAAAATTTCTCCATCCTTAACGATCCCGCCGGCCAGGAAAAACCAACTATGTCGATAGACGGCGTTGGAAACCTGTGTCCAAACCCTAACTTAGTCGAAAGTTAATATGCTCGAAAGACCGTTTCCGGAGTCATACTTGGACAGTATACTTAAAGATATGACATAAAACAAAAAAATGATATAAAGTGAAACATGAAACAATAATACATTGCACAAACATAATAAAAACCCAATTAAGATCTAGATATGAAATATTAATGAGAAACGATATATACAAATATCGTTAAGAAACTTGACTGTATCAGTGTTGGGTAGAGAGTGATTACTCCACGGGATTATTTCCCGCTCATTTATTACATGTACATGTAAACATGTGATAATCACATGATTAATCAGACGGAACGTTAGTACAATAATTTTCCTCTATACTGCGAAACGCGGAAAATTATAAGTACACACTTTACTGATGTAATCTCATTGCAATTTATACCATAAATCTCACTATAATACATAATATTAATACAATAACCAAATATATATTTGCCGACTGCCCAACGTAATCTAGAGATCACAAAGAAAGGGATGAAAAGAGCCCAAATTATAAACCAAGTTTTCTAGATACTGATAATCTCATATCTAAGGAATCAGCAATGTAACCATCTTTGCTAATATCTGATTTCCACCTTCCATGACGTTTAATACATCTCTCATTTACTTCTGACCTGGCTGCTGCAGAAGCACCACCAGAACGTAAAGAATGCAAACCTAGGTTCAAGTCAGGAGCTACAGTCTTTAATCTACGTACAATATTCTCTTTTGTGGCTGTATAGCTTAACTTCTTATTCTTATATATCAACTTAGCTAACCCCTTAGACCTAAAAATCGGTCGAAATATAAAATAATCCGAATTAACATCCAAACTAGCAAGTGAAATGTATCGCTTATACATAACAACTGGACATGCCAAAGTGTTACCCCTAGAAATAAGTATCTCGTTACCTTGTCTGTATTGATCGGTCTTGGACCGGGGCAGAAAAATAGAAATATGATCATCAAAAATCTTAACATCCCTACATGTAATAGAACTTAATTCGTCAAAGCGCAAAAATCCAGCATAGCCTATCAAAATCATAGTCAAATCTCTAACAATAAGCAAGTCATTTTCAAATTCATTAATTTTACAGAGTTCAAGTATTATATCCGAGGTAACAGGGTCCTTCTTTACGACTGGTTTTCCATTTAATCTTTTACATGATTGAGCTAACGAATGAATGTAAGCGTTATTTGTAGGATCAACGTAACCATAAAGCTCATGTACCCACTTTAAAGCATAAATTATCGAATCTAAAGTACAAGGTGATGACTTCTTGTCAATCAATAAAGTTAAAAACAATGAAACATGAATCGGATCTGCTGGTAATTCTTTAAAACCATATCCTTGAGCAAAAGATATCCAACGATTATAACTAGCAAAGTACTTTTTTGTAGTATTGTCACTTTTAGACTGGATAAGATAAACCGACATCTTTTCTGCTAATTTTCCAAGTTCAACCGAACATCCTACAGTACTCTTCTCTACAATCTCCACAACATGTTGCCTCAGTCCTAAGCCTGAAAATCGCAAATATGGATCATTAGAACATAATATTTAAAGCTATCAACCTAAATTTAAGTGGCCATTTCCCGAAAATGCCGTTTTTACCGGCACCCTTCACTATAACTTTGTCATTTGTAAGATAAATAGCGTCTGAAACAAAACTCTTAAAAATTTCTTGTGCACAAAGTAAAGGCCAAAATGCCGCCGATTTCCATTCTGGTATAACCAAAATACCATTAGCACGCTCATTGCACATTTTGTTTACTGTTTTTGCAATCAAAGAAGGTGGGGGTACCAACCAATTGTTGTCATTTCCCCAATATTGACTAAAACTGTCAACTGCTTCAGTTCCTGGGCACCATATAACTGAATTGAAACGCGAACAATGTGTATTGTAATGAGTGGCAAATCGGTCTATGCTACACGGACCCCAAATATAGTTTAAGAAACTGAATGTTTCATCGTTTAAAGACCAGTCATCGTGATCTGTATAACGACTAAGTTGATCTGCATACACATTCTGAGCCCGAGGGACCCAGCGAGTCTGAATATTAATGTTTTTCTGTTCACAAGATTCTAAAATATTAATCGCAGTTTTTTGTAGTGACAAATTTCTGCTCCCCACCGTCAAAATACGTGCGACATTTTGATTGTCACTGTTGACTCGAACTAATTTGTTCTCCAACAACGAATCTTGAGTATACAAAACTCTCTTGACGCATTCAAGTTCACGCCAAGTTGAACTCTCAAAAGGTTCATTACCTACCCAGTTACCGAATACTTCGGTACGATCATAAGTGGAACAAAAACCACCAAAGCCTACATCTGAGGCATCACAAAACAAATCGACATCAAAATTGTCGTGAAAATTAACTGTGCTTATATTCACACCTTTACTATTCCTTGCTCTGCAAGAAACTCTCCAAAATTCTAACTCATCAATAGCTTCTGATGTAATTTTTACAGATGCCTCCCAGCTTGCTCTACCGTTAACACAAGCATATAAAAATCTTGTTCTCAATCTCACGAGATCACCAAATACTATTTGCATTGATATGAGTTGACCGACTATGCCCGCTAAAATTCGAGCCTTTAACAAAACTTTACCTCTCCCAATCTCGGAAAGTATATAGTTTACAGTTTGCTCTGCTTTATCTATTCTCTCAGGACTGACGAATATTCTACCAGTTTCAGTATTCCAAATGAAACCTAACCATTTCAATTTTTGGCATGGATCCCAAACACATTTTTCATGTGCAATTAGAAAACCTAGCTTTTGAAGGTGAAATTTTACAAACTGACTACTTTTTTGACAAGATTCAAAATCTTTACCACCTCCCAAACCATCATCTAAAAACATAATAATTTGTTCGCCTTTAGATCTGAAATACTTTACAACTTCTCTGAGAACTTTGGTAAATATGTAACCAGCAGTGGCCAATCCAAATGGCAAGACATTAAAAACGAAATATCTGTTTGCACCATCTATCTCCCATGCAAAACCTAAATATTCTCTGTGCAATTCAACAATCTCAATATGGTGATAAGCACTTTTTAAATCATAGCCATATAGAAAATCATGTTGGTGAAAAATTTCCCTTGCTAACTTTGTGTCTTCATATTTAAATCTAAATTTAAATAAATGAGGATTGATGTGTCTACAATCCAATACCAACCTGGGTTTGCTCGATTTATTAAAAGCAACGGTCAAAGGATTAACTACACAAGGTATATCATTCACTTCTGATATACAACCTTTTGACAGCAAAGTTTCAATTTCTGACTTAACAAAACTTGCGTTATCAAGAGATGATCTGTTATTTCTAATAATTTTATGATCTGGTTCTGTTTTGAAAGGTATCTTATACCCGTTTTGTATAACATCAATTATATGTGTATTACCTGTGATTAATCTCCATTCATCGATAGCATTTTTCAATCTACCTACTGGACTAACCGGTTTTTCCACATAAGTAACAAGATCAACTTTTTGTAAACAATCAATTGTTATTGAAACCTTCTCATTGGCGTTTCTTATTTTGGAATTATTGCAATAAAAATTATCATCTGAGCTACAAAATAAGCTTGAACTATCTAAGTTTGATAAATATAAAGAATTACTTATCTTTTGTTTTCTATCAGGACAATTATCTGCCCAGTGCCCCCTTTTTCCACAATTGAAACACTTTCCAGGCTTGAAAGAATCATCTTTATCTGCATTCCTGGCATAAGGAACTTGTCTGGGTTTGATGCTTTTCTTGGTTTTCTCTGCTTTACTCTTGCGCTCTGCTCTAGACTGAGCTCTTAACATTTTTCTCTCATCTTCGGAGTCTTCTGCTATTGGGTTGGCAACATACTCATTAACCACTTTCCAACCGAGTTGAGAAGAATCTGCAAGTTTAATTAACTTTTGTCTCTCTTGCACAATGTCAATACCTTCTGAAATCCTGGATTTAGCATTCTGTACGGTCGCTCTGGTCAAATCATGAACTTCTAAGCTTGACTTCGCCTCTTTCAGCTTTGTTAGAACCTTCACACCATACTTGAATTGGTTTTCGTTGCCCTTCCTCTGAAAATTATAGTTATCGGTCAGAGTTTCCTCCATCTTGGCCATTTGAGTCTGCGAAATTTCTTGTTGACTTTCTTGTAAGGTGGTCTGCAAACTTGTCAGTTTACTGTCCATTATACCGTTTATACTGTTCAATAAATCCTGTTGAGATGTTGATATGGCATTGGAAACTTCTCTCGAAATGGCATTTCTTAAAGGGCTGCTCAACATATCGGTGTCCATCTTGACTGTATCAGTGTTGGGTAGAGAGTGATTACTCCACGGGATTATTTCCCGCTCATTTATTACATGTACATGTAAACATGTGATAATCACATGATTAATCAGACGGAACGTTAGTACAATAATTTTCCTCTATACTGCGAAACGCGGAAAATTATAATTATTAGGGTATCTTGTTTAAAAAAAATATGTCTGATGAATGCACCTGCCAACCAACATGGCCGACATAATTAAAATAGAACAGAGTCGTAAAATGCAGTTTTTGACTAATATCTCTGAAACTAAAGCATTAAAGCAATTTTAATGTTGGTAATAAAATTGAGAATGGAAATGGGGAATGTGTCAAAGAGACAACAACCCGACCATAGGAAAAAACAACAGCAGAAGGTCACTAGCAGGTCTTCAATGTAGCGAGAAATTCACGCACCCGGAGGCGTCCCTCAGCTGGCCCCTAAACAAATATATACTAGTTCAGTGATAATGAATGCCATACTAATTTCCAAATTGTACTCAAGAAACTAAAATTAATATAATACAAGACTAACAAAGGCCAGAGGCTCCTGACTTAGGACAGGCGCAAAAATGCGGCGGGGTTAAAATGTTTATCAGGTTAAGATATATTTGTCCTGAAATTTTCAGACAAATCGGACAAATTTTTTTTGCTTTTGGCTATTATTTTGAATATTATTATAGATACAGAAATAATGTTCAGCAAAGTAAGATCTACAAATAAGTCAACATGACCAAAATGGTCAATTGACCACATAAGGAGTTATTCCCCTTTAAAGTCAAATTTAACAATTTTTCGCAAATTTTTGTAATCTTTTACAAAAGTCTTCTTCTAAAACAACTGAGACAAATTTAACCATACTTGGCCACAAATAAGCATATTAAAGGGTATTTAGTTTTTTAAAATGTGTCCGAGACCCTGTCTGCCAACCAACATGGCAGACATGGCTAAAAATAGACAGTCAGGGGACTTACTGAAATAAGTGATTTTTAAATCACTTATTTGAGTAGCAAATTCGAGGTTTTGTCACAAATTGGGATTTTGTTGTGTTTTCAAAATTTTAAACACATAGGTTTAAATAACATCTTTTAATTAGTAATATTAAAAAATATGAACTTTTTGCTTCTTTTAAGTTGCAAAGTTTATGCCTTTGATGCTATCATTTACTTGAAAATTCTATTTTAGTTGAAAAAATGCTATAATAATGGCTTTACATAATGAACTGATACTTTCTTCAAAGATTTTTCACAGCAGTGGGAGTATTTTTCCTGTGAAGTTCAAGGTTTCATCTTTCAGATTATGTAATAAAATTCTACTGTTCGCGATAAAAATTTCACTGTTCGGGGGTGTTGAAATTTGTGGGGGTTATTAAAAGAATGATACTTAAAGAAGTGATTTTTGGGAAGGAAATTGAGGTCTGATACTTAAACAAGTGATTTTTATGTCATTATCCTAGATTCAGTACAAGGTCATCACCTGAAATGACCTGGTCATCCTAGACAACACAGATGTTGGTTCTGATAAGTTTAGAAACATAATTAGTCCCTGGATCATTAGTATTCTATATTTAAAGCTACACTAATACTAAATCACTTCTTCTAGTGATTATTTTGTACTACTTAAATAGGTGATTATTAAAGAAAGACAACTCTAACTTCCAACCTTTATGGAAATAATGTTACTTGAATCAGTGATTTAGAAAATCACTTGTTTAAGTAAGTCCCCTGACTGATAGAACATAGGGGGAACATTCAGTTTTTGACTTGTATCTCTGAACCTAGAGCAAAAGTATAACGGTTGCACTATTTCATGCATCAATTGTTAATAAAAATACCATGTGAGTGACACAGGCTCCTTGGAGCCTCTAGTTTATAATTATCAAGATGCTTAATTTCTTGATTGACAACTTATTTGTTTTGTTTGGTGGACGTGCTTTTCAACAAACTATTGTCATCTTCTTGCCTACTTGTTACTTTATTCTTATGAGGCTGACTTCATAAGGGAACTTCTTCAGAAGAAAGAAAAGGAAGTTAGCAGTATCCTGTAACTTTACTTATGGCATCATACAAGTAATAACTTGTACAAAGTTTTTGTACAAGTAATAACCTGTAGAAAATATTGGATTGGAGAGTGAAATAACTAAAAAAATCATTCAGTTAACCCACTCTGCTAAAAATAACCGAGTTAAGTCACCAGAAGATCAAAGAAAAATTTACCATTCATGTTACAAATGTTGAAATTACACAAATTTTTACCTTTGTGTTTGTAGCATGGACTCAAATAGACATACAGAATGTTGTCTAAGTGACCATTGGCTTTTTTCCAGATTTGAAGAAATATCTGGATAAGGTGTTGTCAGGGTACAGTCAAATCGGAACCTTGTCAATTTATGACATGGTCACCTATAAAAAAAATTAAATCAACACCTTGTTTATTCAGCATCAGGTCAAATCCTCACCTTGTTTAATCAGCATCAGGTCAAATCCTCACCTATCTCAAGTTAAGGCATTTGTTTAGTCAGTTTGGCACCAATTTTATTATCTTTACCTTTTTCTTTCCTTATTACCTACATGTATTTGAAGTATGGAGGGAATAGTGTTATTGTTTCTTTCTTTTTTAATTAAGGTCTTTCCTTTTTCTATAAGGAAAGACCTTACTGTATTTCTTCTTCTGATTATTATTATTATTATTATTAAGGTCTTTCCTTTTACTAAAGGGAAAGACCTTACTGTATTTCTTCTGATTATTATTATTATTATTATTATTAAGGTCTTTCCTTTTACTAAAGGGAAAGACCTTACTGTATTTCTTCTGATTATTAAGGTCTTTCCTTTTACAAAAGGGAAAGACCTTACTGTATTTCTTCTGTTTATTATTATTCTTTTTCCGCCAAACTTTGACGAAGTTAGCAGCCTAAACCGTAAGACGTGTCGCTTTTATGTTCACACTTTGTATCGGTGTCATGAATACCTATCTGGAACTCACCCTGTTAGTCGAAATATTTTGTCGGTTCGGAGTAATTCCTCCGAAACCAAAAAACCTTGTTATCCTTCCAACACCGTAACCGTAATAGGTAGAAAATAAACGAAGGGTGAAATTTGTTCAGGACCAGACCCCGGTTCTTCGTTACATTTGGATCGAAAAGATTCAACGACTCATTGGTAGGGTTATGCCCCTATGAAAAATAACCGGTGTCGGTGGACAACCAAAACTCAGAAACCGTAAGTCGTAGAGACCTAGGATTTTCACCATTCATCATCAATTCATGTGACTTTGAAAAATACCTTAAGGTCAAATGTGTATGTTGACCTTGACCTTTGACCTAACACCTAGTTATCAGAACAACTCAGAAACCATTATACTTACAGAAGTTTTAAATAGTGGAAAATGTTTGGGTTATTACGGGGCAACTTTGTTACATTTTGACCGAAGAGATTTGACCTTTTTGTAAGGGGCATAACCCCTGTTTTAGGTTTCTGAAAAGACAAAATCAGCTTTTACTATATAACCAAAGGTCCTAGACCCATGGGGTCTTCAGCAATGACATTTGGGACCAATGACCTTGACAAAGGTCAAAAGGTCAAAGGTCAAGGTCATGTACCAGATAGTGAATTTAGTGATTTTAACCTTATTTAAGAGATTTTCAATGTGTTTTAAAGATTTTCAGTGTGTTTTAAAGCTTTTTAAGGTTGACCTTGACCTTTGACCTTAAAACTTTTAAGTCGATATCTGAAAAACGATTGTACTTACAGAAATAGTAAATAGTGAAAAACGCGTTGAGGTGGATGAGGCGCAACTTTTTGACATTTGACCGAAGAGATTTGACCTTTCTATAAGGGGCATAACCCTTGTTTTAGATTTCTGAAAAGGCAAAATCAGCTTTTACTGTATAACCAAAGGTCCTAGACCCATGGGGTCTTCAGCAATGACATTGGGGACTAATGACCTTGACAAAGGTCAAAAGGTCAAAGGTCAAGGTCATGTCCCATATAGCGAATTATGTTTTTTTTACCTTATTTAAAAGATATTCAGTGTGTTTAAAAGCTTTTCAATACATTCTACGTCTATTGGAACATGTATTTTACATTACAAAAGGAAAGACCTCTCAATTGTTCAAGAACAATTGACATTTTAATTATTATTATTATTCTTCTTGTTCCGCCAAACTTTGACAAAATTTCCCTCCGTAACCGTAAACCATGTCGCTTTCATGTTCACACTTTGTATTGGTGTCATGAATACCTATCCGGAACTCACCCTGTGAGTCGAAATATTTTGTCGGTTCGGAGTAATCCCTCCGAAACCCAAAAACCTTGTTATCGTTCCAACACCGTAACCGTAATAGGTAGAAAAAAAATGAAGGGTGAAATTTGTTCAGGACCAGACCCCGGTTCTTCGTTTCATTTGGATCGAAAAGATTCAACGACTCATTGGTAGGGTTATGCCCCTATGAAAATTAACCGGTGTCGGTTGGCCACCAAAACTCAGAAACCGTAAGTCGTAGACACATAGGATCTTCACCAATCATCATCATTTCATGTATCTTTTAAAATACCTCAAGGTCAAATTTGTATGTTGACCTTGACCTTTGACCTAACACCTTGTTATGGGATAATCTCAGAAACCATTATACTTACAGAAGTTTTAAATGGTGGAAAATGTTTGGGTCATTATGGCGCAACTTTGTTACATTTTGACCAAAGAGATTTGACCTTTCTATAAGGGGCATAACCCCTGTTTTAGGTTTTTGAAAAGACAAAATCAGCTTTTACTATATAACCAAAGGTCCTAGACCCTTGGGGTCTTCAGTAATGGCATTGGGGACCAATGACCTTGACAAAGGTCAAAAGGTCAAAGGTCAAGGTCATGTCCCAGATAGCGAATTTAGTGTTTTTAACCTTATTTAAAGGATTTTTAGTGTGTTTTCGAGCTTTTTAAGGTTGACCTTGACCTTTTCAATACATTCTACGTCTGTTGGAACATGTATTTTACATTAAAAAAGGAAAGACCTCTCAATTGTTCAAGAACAATTGACAGTTTAATTATTATTATTATTCTTTTTCCGCCAAACTTTGACGAAGTTAGCCTCCGTAACCGTAAGACGTGTCGCTTTCATATTCACACTTTGTATTCGTGTCATGAATACCTATCCGGAACTTACCCTGTTAGTCGAAAAATTTTGTCGGTTCGGAGTTATCCCTCCGAAACCAAAAAACCTTGTTATCGTTCCAACACCGTAACCGTAAAAGGTAGAGAAAAAACAAAGGGTGAAATTTGTTCAGGACTAGACCCCGGTTCTTCGTTACATTTGGATCGAAAAGATTCAACGACTCATTGGTAGGGTTATGCCCCTATGAAAATTAACCGGTGTCGGTTGGCCACCAAAACTCAGAAACCGTAAGTCATAGACACATAGGATCTTCACCAATCATCATCATTTCATGTATCTTTAAAAAATACCTCAAGGTCAAATTTGTATGTTGACCTTGACCTTTGACCTAACACCTTGTTATGGGATAATCTCAGAAACCATTATACTTACAGAAGTTTTAAATGGTGGAAAATGTTTGGGTCATTATGGAGCAACTTTGTTACATTTTGACCAAAGAGATTTGACCTTTCTATAAGGGGCATAACCCCTGTTTTAGGTTTTTGAAAAGACAAAATCAGCTTTTACTATATAACCAAAGGTCCTAGACCCTTGGGGTCTTCATTAAAGGCATTGGGGACCAATGACCTTGACAAAGGTCAAAAGGTCAAAGGTCAAGGTCATGTCCCAGATATCGAATTTAGTGTTTTTAACCTTATTTAAAGGATTTTTAGTGTGTTTTCGAGCTTTTTAAGGTTGACCTTGACCTTTTCAATACATTCTACGTCTGTTGGAACATGTATTTTACATTAAAAAAGGAAAGACCTCTCAATTGTTCAAGAACAATTGACAGTTTAATTATTATTATTATTATTATTCTTTTTGTTCCGCCAAACTTTGACGAAGTTAGCCTCCGTAACCGTAAGACTTGTCGCTTTCATGTTCACACTTTGTATCGGTGTCATGAATACCTATCCGGAACTCACCCTGTGAGTCGAAATATTTTGTCGGTTCGGAGTAATCCCTCCGAAACCCAAAAACCTTGTTATCATTCAAACTCCATAACCATAATAGGTAGAAAAAAAACAAAGGGTGGAATTTGTTCAGGAACAGACCCCGGTTCTTCGTTACATTTGGATCGAAAAGATTCAACGACTCATTGATAGGGTTATGCCCCTATGAAAATTAACTGGTGTCGGTTGGCCACCAAAACTCAGAAACCGTAAGTCGTAGACACCTAGGATCTTCACCAATCATCATCAATTCATGTATCTTTGAAAAAAACCTCAAGGTCAAATTTGTATTTTGACCTTGACCTTTGACCTAACACCTTGTTATGGGATAATCTCAGAAACCTTTATACTTACAGAAGTTTTAAATAGTGGAAAATGTTTGGGTCATTTCGGCGCAACTTTGTTACATTTTGACCAAAGAGATTTGACCTTTTAATAAGGGGCATAACCCCTGTTTTAGGTTTCTGAAAAGACAAAATCAGCTTTTACTATATAACCAAAGGTCCTAGACCCATGGGGTCTTCAGCAATGACATTGGGGACTAATGACCTTGAAAAAGGTCAAAAGGTCAAAGGTCAAGGTCATGTCCCAGATAGCGAATTTAGTGTTTTTAACCTCATATAATGGATTTTTAGTGTGTTTTCAAGCTTTGTACGGTTGACCTTGACCTTTTCAATACATTCTACGTCTATTAGAACATGTATTTTACATTATAAAAGGAAAGACCTCTCAATTGTTCAAGAACAATTGACAGTTTAATTATATATGTTTTTTCACAACTTTAAGGTAAACTTTTAGGATACATTCAATGTTAAAAAATCAGCACATGCAGTTAAGCAGATAGAATACACAATAAAAAATAATCAGTTGGTTTTGGTTACTTTGTTCAAACTACAATGTACGTGACTTTACACTTCGCACATATTGTAACATTCTCCTTTTTAGATATATTAAAATTAATATTTTTACACTTTTTACTTTGAAATAATGGTTGTCTGTCTAAGAAGTGTACAATCAGTTGAATGAGTTGTCAATCTCCAGTTTACATTAATTTCAAATCGCCATGTACAATGTAGTACACAAGTGGGTATTATTATTGATTGTCACCAAACTCTAGTTAACAACACAAACAATGAATAACATACACAAATGTACATGTAGCAGGCCTAGCAATATATTGACATTAGCTTGTTCACATCAACAATATACATCATATAAAGAATGCTAAACATTGTTGAAATAATGTTATTCTTCTGTTTTAGTAAATAATCCAATATGGATCTCATTTAAGGAGAAGAAGACATTCCACTGAAGAGGTAGGTACCAATATTTAAACTATGTGTGTACTTAAAAAGGCCATGGGATGATATATATAAAAAACTTTATTAAAACGTACCACATTTTCTATGTTTGAACAAAGGCATGAAAAGAGTGAATGTTAACTATGTCACATTATCATGTTGTTTTTTTTATTTTGAGAATTCAGTGTTGATGATAGTAATTTCATAGAACTTTTTGTCTTGTTTTATTCACAAGTTTTAGATGATATATCAGTATTACTAAAAATATATATATTATAGCAATGATATACATGTATTCATTTTTCACAACTTATATTTATTCCTCTTACAGTAAATACATATAAGTAAAGTGGTATGGATCCAGCACTTCTGAAAGAGAGAGCTGCTTTCATAAACAGGGCAAAGGCACAGCCAGCTGTAGAAAAAAGAAAGCATACGGACACTTCTTCTCATTCTTCTAAAAAACACAAGTCATCTTCATCATCAAAACAGAAAATAAGCAATGGAGCATCATCAGCACCAAAAACACCATTTGACTATAAAACAAGTCATGGTAGTTCACAATATAAATTTGGAATACTTGCAAAGATTGTAAAATACATGAAGACAAGACATCAGGAAGGACAATCACATGGTTTAACATTGGATGATATATTGGACGAGACAAATCAATTAGATGTACCAACAAAACATAGACATTGGTTGTTAACAGAAGCTTTAAAAAACAATCCCAAAATCAAAACGCTCAATTTTGGAAATGACCAAAAATTCTTGTTCAACCCGTCTTATGATATAAGAGACAAAAAAGGCTTACTAAATTTGTTAAAGAAGCATGACCTCCATGGACTGGGAGGAATTCTTCAGGAAGACATAGAAGAAGCTTTACCTAGGGCTGAGAAGTGCATGAAAAACCTCGGAGACAATATTGTGTATGTACAACGTCCACATGACAAAAAGAAAGTTTTATTTTACAATGATAAATACTGTCGCTACAGTGTGGATGAAGAATTTCAGAAACTATGGAGAGGCGTGTCTGTTGAAGGTATGGACGAGAGGAAGATTGAAGAATACTTGGACAAACAAGGAATTTCCTCTATGCAAGATGTTAACATTAAGAAAGTAGTAAATATGCAAAAACGAAGAAAGGGAAAGAAAAATAACAAATTTAAGAAATTAAATGAGCATTTAGATGGTGTTCTACAAGACTACTCAGATAAACAATAATACAAAGATAAATAGTGGGTCCAGTTAGCTTTCAGCCTTAATGAATTAACTGTTACAGTATTTTTTAAAAGTACCAAGCAAAGGAATTCATTGTTACTGGCATACATGTCTTTTCTTGAAGAGAACAATCAAACTATAGTCATACAGCATGTATGTATTAAAATTGCATGGATAAATTAATTTAAAAATTCAATGTTTCATTAAAATGGTTTCGGGTCAATCAAGTTAGTAAGACATAACATGAATCATCAAAGATTTCGATTTTCATGACATGTTTTACATAGTCATTTACTAAATTTACAATTAATTTCTTATGAACAAACAGTATGATCAAAGCAATATATGAATTATACAATATATACATTGTACACACTCCAATATTACATACATGTAACGTACATGTTTGTTAAATGTGTAGCTTACTATCCAATGTTTGGGTAAATACTAAATACATGTGTTATTGTGTATGGGTATAATTGAGGATGACCTATTGTATAAAAGTTAGTAGCTCTATTGTGACTTTGTGAGCCAGGGTGTATGTACATTTAGATGTATAAGTATTGCAATCACTTGGTTTAAATGTAATTCAGTTATCAGTCATTGACAACTATTAAAAAAATTGAAAATATTGGATCTTTTTTAGCCATACACCATGATTTTTTTTATGTCCCCACTATAGCGGAGGGGGCATTATGTTTTACCCTTGCCTTGTACATTTGGCTGTTTGTCATTTTGTCTGTATGTCTGTACATGAACGTCCAATAATTGGTTTCCGTTCTCTAACAAAGTTTGCCTCAACCAAATGTCATGAAACTTATACAAAATGCTTATTACCACAAAACACAGATAAAGTTTGAATTTTGGTGGTATCACTTTAGCAGTTCTAGAGTTAAGCCCCTTTACAAATGGAAAAAATGCTGAATTTTTTGTTTCCGTTGTCTAACTTAAGTTAGACGCAACCAAATGTTATGAAACTTATACACAATACATATATTAACACAAAACTAAAATCAAGTACAAATTTGGGTTGTGACTTTTTAACTGTATATTACATGCAAGAAGGGGCATCATATGTGTCCCATGGATACATTGTACATTCCCCATTTATTTAAAAAATAGTTCCATACATAATAACTACAACCAGAGTTTGACATACATAAAAGACTGTATAATTTAGCGGGTACAATAAAATTAATGGTACCAATTTTCTTGCACCAGATGCGCATTTCGACATGACATGTCTCTTCAGTGATGCTCGTGGCCAAAATATTTGCAATCTAAAGCTTATATAAAAGATGAAGAGCTATAATCCAAAAGGTCCAAAAAGTATAGCCAAATCCGTGACAAATGAGTCATCCTCAGGCAAGTAAAAGCTGCATTGTTCAGTGGTCAAGTAAAATTTGATCTGGTCAGTTTAAGATGAATGTTATTTGGCTCCGCCCCTCATAAATTGTCTTATGGTTGAGACTTTTGCTTAATATTTTACATGTTTGTGATTAGGTTAGTTTTAATGAGAACCACTAATGGTAAGTCAATGATACACGTATTTGGTATGCAGTTATATTAGCATTTGAATATTTCATGTCACTGAAGATTATTTACCTCATTTCTTCAGTCATTGTTTATTGACCTTGAAAATTTACATAGTTTAATTTTGCATGTTAAAGTTTGATCAGTTTAAGAACCACGAATGACGAGTCAATGATACATGTGTTCGGTATGAGGCTGTATTAGCAATTTCTAAGTCTCATTTCCACAGAGATTCTTTGGCCCAGTACCTTCAGTCATGGTTTATTAGCTTAAGATGTTTCTCAATTTTTACATGTTAAAGTTTATGTTTAGGTCAGTTTTAGGGGAACCAATTATAACAAGTTATTGGTATTGGGAATGCAGATATACTGTGGATTCATTAATATTCGTTTGATACCAATTTTCGTGGATTTCGTTGGTACAGGGAAATCAGAAATTTGGATATTCAACGAAATGCAAATTTTCTAAAGATATATATGCAGAATTTGCCCAAACCACGAAATTATATATCAACGAATATGCAAGATTTCCTCAAACCACGAAAATTGATACCCACGAAAATAAATGAATCTACAGTATCAAATTCAAATATTTTATTGGACAAAGCACATATGATACAATGCGTATTCCAAGATATAAACACATTAAACATGACAATTTATGCAAATACAACATAAAAAAAACATTTGAAGTACCAATTATATATATAATATCACAGTATTACATAGTATTATACTTATGGTAGAGCAACTGACATTAGATAAACATTGACAGTTCTTGTTTCCCTAACTTGAGATAATTTGACCTTAATCCTTCAGTCATAGTAAATTGACTTTGGAAGTTTTGCACAGTTTTAATAGATATATAAAGATGTGGTATAGTGCCAATGAGACAACTCTCCACCCAAGTCACAATTTGTAAAAGTAAACCATTATAGGTCAAAGTTCGGTCTTCAACCTGGAGCCTTGATTCACACCGACCAGCAAGCTTAATTAAAGAGCCCCAAAAAATGACTACCGTAGTTCAAACCCATTCAAACAGGAAAACAAAAGGTCTATAGATATAGGAAGATGTGGTTTGAGTGCCAATGAGACAACTCTCCATCCAAATAACAATTTAAAAAAAGTAAACCATTATAGGTCAATGTACGGCCTTCAACACGGAGCCTTGGCTCACACCGAACAAAAAGCTATAAAGGCAGGGCCGTAGCGTAATGGAGGCAAATGAGGCAAATGCCTCACTTTTGAAACGACGATCAAACTTTAGAAGTGGCAATTTTTTTAATTTCATGTATTTTACATTATCAATATGCGAGTTTCAAGTTTCAAACTATTTACCGGCACACTACATACAGTGTTTCCAATCTACAGCAGCGATTCTGAATATAATTATTTTACATGCATAGCGGTGACGGTAACAAAAATAAGTGTCCCGATTACAAATCAAAATACACAAATTGAAACAAATCTTATTTATGTCGTTACAAAACTGGTTGAAGACGGGTTCTTTAAAAAGAAAAAAAGATGAAAAGGGAAACTCATGAGTATAAACATCCCCGATAAGTATGCTGGCTTATAACTTTCTTGGTTTATTTTTGAATCTACCAATGTTTACACACTGAACAACAAACATGCCGCAAATGCAAATCGATAAAATATTTCATTGACCAAAAAATAATGATTATTTATAATTAATTTAAACAAAATCATGAAGCGCCTTTTATATGGAAGTCTTTAATGTATAAGGCAATTCATGATTTTTATTTATCTTTAATAAAAGCATGAAATATATTTTTGGTATTGTTTGAAAATATTTTTTTTGTGTTTCTGTGTTTTATTATTATTATTAGCATTGTCTGGATGTATGCTAGCATGTTCCATTGATTATATTGCGGTAGGCCGTGGGTTCGAACCCCGAACGCTAGGTCAGACCAAAGACTTAAAACTTATAATATGTTCTCGTCTTTTAGAAGCTTATAACTTGCTGTTGGACATAAATATATAAATATATATATATATATACATCAGAACGTGTGTTGAAGCTTTTTGATAGTACATGTCATAGGAGAATCGGAAAGTTTTGGTTGACCAACAGAGTTGAAACTTGTTTTGTTACTTACTAGGCTAGCTAATAAAAAAAAACCGCATTTAGTCTGTTATATATTTTTTGTTTTTTTATTTAAGATAGTAATGCTGAAATAAGCTTCTTCCGTTTCATGCATCCGAACCCCGCTTAAAAAAAAAAGGGCCTCACTTTAAAAGAACACGCGCTACGGCCTTGAAAGGGCCCCAAAATTACTAGTGCAAAACCATTCAAACGGGAAAACCAACGGGTCTAATCTACATTGAAAAAAAACATGAGAAACACATATGAACTGCACCAACAAACAACCACTGAAGATCATTGAACATCAGGTTGCTGACTAATACATGTTCAAACATTTTAATAATAACATTTTGGATTATAATATAAAAGTTGCAATCAGTTGAGACATATATGGATCTCTGTGTAGTTTGTTACTGTTTTTTCAGATGTTTTGTAGATCTACAACTACCTTAGGTTATTCACTATCAAACGCATTTCAACCTGCAATAGTCTTTGATTCTTAAATCTAGTGATTGTTATACGACCGCAAAATTTTTGCAGTCGTATATTGGTATGACGTTGGCCTTGTCGTCGTCATCCAAAGACATTTGGTTTTCGCACTATAACTTTAGTAAATGTTAATAGAAATCTATGAAATTTAAACACAAGGTTTATGACAACAAAAGGAAGGTTGGGATTGATTTTGGAAGTTTTGGTCCCAACAGTTTAAGAATTAGGGGCCAACAAAGGGTCCAAGAAGCATTTTTCTTGGTTTTCGCGCAATAACTCTAGTATAAGTAAATAGAAATCTATGAAATTTTATTACATGGTTTATGACCACAAAAGAGGTTGAGATTGATTTTTTGGAGTTTTGGTACCAACAGTTTAGGAATTTAAGGGCCCAAATAAGCATAATTCTTGGTTTTCGCACCATAACTTTAGTATAAGTAAATAGAAATCTATGAAATTTAAACACAAGGTCTATGACCACAAAAAGGAAGGTTGGGATTGATTTTGGGAGTTTAGGAATTAGGGGCCAAAAGTGTCCAAAATTAAACTTTGTTTGATTTTATCAAAAATTGAACTATGGGGGTTCTTTGATATGCCGAATCTAACCGTGTATTTAGATTCTTAATTTTTGGTCCCGTTTTCAAATTGGTCTAAATTAAGGTCCAAAGGGTCCAAAATTAAACTTAGTTTGATTTTAACAAAAATTAAATTCTTGGGATTCTTTGATATGCTGAATATAAACATGTACTCAGATTTTAATTACTGGCCCAGTTTTCAAGTTGGTCGAAATTGGGTTCCAAAATTAAACTTTGTTTGATTTCAACAAAAATTGAACATATGGGGTTCTTCGATATGCTGAATCTAACCATGTAATTAGATTTATGATATTTGGGCCCGGTTATCATATTGGTCCACAGTGAGGTCTAAAATTGAACTTTATTTGATTTCATCAAAAATTGAATTCTTGGGGTTCTTTGATATGCTGAATCTAACCATGTATTTAGATTTTGGATATTGGAATACCACAAGGGTATGGTAAGAATTGTCTTTGGGGGTTATGGCTCAAACCGTTAAGGAATAAGGTGCAAAAAAGGGGGAAAAGGGTTTCCAGGTTAATGGACAATTACTTAAGTACAAAACATAATTTAAAAGCAGTGTATGGTTGATAATTGAAACTCATTTGAATATCTCACCTAAACTGCTTTTAAATTATGTATATTGGAAATTTGCCAAAAACTTTATTACATGTATTAATAAATTCCATTGGAAATTTGCCAATAACTTAAGTTTAATGAACTTCATTGGAAATTTGTTTCTGTTCTCTTAACTGAAGTTTGTCTCAACTAAATTTAATGAAATGTTTATATAATTCTTAGTACCTCTTAACTCAGTTCAAGTTCAATTTTTGGCAGCTTCACTTTTACAGTTCTTGAGTTATGTCCCTTTTTAACATTATATGCTAGTGGGGGCATCATCTATATCCCTTTGGACACATTCCCCATTTATTATTTAGAAGTTACTATTAATTAAAATTAATTTTAACCATGACATTTTATATTTTAATATTTTATGATGTATTTAAATGAGTAGTTATTGTTGCAAACTCCATTAGAAATTTGAATTGAGATCCTTTTTGGAATAAGGCAAAGGGGGAGATGAAAAAAAAATTGGGGGGGGGTCAATTTTTCAGATTTCAGAAATAAAAAGAAAATTTCTTCAAACAATTTTTTTTTTTTGAGAGGATTTATATTCAACAGCAAAGTGAATTGCTCAAAAGAAAAAAGAAAAAATGTTTAAGTTCATTAGACCACATTCATTCTGTGTCAGAAACCTATGCTGTGTCAACTAATTAATCACAATCCAAATTCAGAGCTGAATCCAGCTTGAATGTTGTGTCCATACTTGCCCCAAGCGTTCAGCATGTTCAGGGTTCAACCTCTGCGGTCGTATAAAGCTGCGCCCTGTATTAGTTTGTGATTAGGTGTAGTTTATGGTGAACGGCAATTGGTAGGTCAATCATCATAGGCGGATTCAGGGGGGGGGGGGGCTGGGGGGTCCGGCCCCCCTTAGGAAAAGTTCTGGATCCGCCACTGATCATATTTGGTATGCAGTTGTATTAGCATTGGCACATCTCATTTCCATGGAGATTATTTGGCCCTGCCCCCCTCAGTCATGGTCTATTGACTTCGAAACTTTTGCTTATTTTACATGTATTAGTTTGTGATTAGGTCAGTTTATGGGGAACCACAAGTGGTAAGTAAATGATATTTGGTATGCAGTTGTATAAGCATTGGCATATCTCGTTTCCATGGAAATAATTTGGCTCCCCCCTTTAGTCATGGTCTATTGACTTTGAAAAATTTTCTAAGTTATCATGTATTAGTTTGTGATTAGGTCAGTTCAAGGGGAACCATTAGTGGTAGGCCAATGTTAATTGGTTTTCAGTTGTATAAGCTTTGGCACATCTTATTTCCATGGAGAATATTTGGCCTTGCCCTTCAGTCACAGTCTAATGACTTTGAAAATCTTAGTTTAATACATGCATTAGTTTGTGATTAGATCAATTTAAGATGAACTGCTTATGTTAAGTCAATGATATTTGGTATGCAAATTTATTGGCATTTGCAAGTATTGTTTCCATGGAGATTATATATCCCCACCCCCTCTTCATGATTCATTGACTTTGAAACTTTTACATAGTTTACAAGTTAATGTTTGTATTTAGATTTGGGAACGACTTATAATAAATCGATGGTATTTGGTATGCAGTTATATTTACTATTAGCAATGGCACATTTCATTTACATAGAGATTGTTTAGCCATATAACTCAGTCATGGTTCATTGACTTTGAATATTTGCATAACTTGTGTAAGATGTTAGAGTATTGCTATTTGGATTTCAACATTTGCATAATCAAAATTACAAAAAGGCGAGACATATCTCTGTGATAACAGTTTATAGGTGTGAACTGCGATACTGTTACATTACAGCCTGTATTTACAGTAATAATATTGTATGCTACACAAGTATATTACTTAAGGAACATTTACATTGCCAAAGTTGGTATGCATATAAAATCACAATAGACACCAGTTTATGCGCCCGAAAACAAATTGAACTCTACAACATTCTTAATGTGTCTGTCCCAAGTAAGGAGCCTGCAATTCAGTGATTGTCGTTTGTAAAATTGGCCGGAGTATATCATATATGTCTTTCTTTCATTATCTTGTTCTTTAATGTTAGTTTTTTTTCATTTGAATTGTTTTACATTTGTCCTTCTGATGCTTTTTACAGCTGTAGTATGGGTTTTTCTATTTGTTTAGGGCCGTAGGATGACCAATAGTTGTTAACTTATATGTCATTTTATCTCTGGTTGAAGGTTGTCTCATTAGCAACCATACCATCATGCATGGTCGTGACATCTATTTATTTTCATATCAAAACTTTGTAAATGCCAGACGCGCGTTTCGTCTACAAGACTAACCAGTGACACTTATATAAAAAAAGGTCAAATAAAGTACAAACTTGAAGAGCACCTTGAAGGACAGGTACCGTTGCAAAATCATTAAATTTAGTTTGAAAAAAAAATCCGTGTTTGCATTTTTGTCGCAGTATGCTACATTTAGTATTTAGTATTTAAAAACCTTTAAGAGTATTTCTGTTGCTGTATGCTTCATTTAGTATTTAGAACCTTGATAGCATTTGTATTGTATGAACATCAACATTCTGTTGCATATACTACATCATTTCTTTTCAGCACCAATGTCATTCCAAAACATTAACATTTCATTTTGCTAGATATAAAATGTGCAAATCTTAGAACAACTCTCAGGCTCTTGTTGCAGTCCAGAAGTATACAATTTAGCTCAATGTCGGACATGGCATGAACATTTGCAGCATTGTGCACGTGATGTAGTACAAACTATGGTTTATTGTTAATACTTTTGCATTACTGTGGTTTTGGATTATGGAAACAATTGCATTGGCATTACTGTTGTATACACTATTTTATATAATTTGTAGTATGGAAACAATTACTTTGTCATTTCTGTTGTATACACTACTTTATACTTTGTAGTACGGAAACAATGGCTGTCATAGGTGGATCTAGGGAGGGGGCGGTCACCCCTTTTGTATGCAACAATTGGTTAATTATATAGGGAATCACTGAAGCATGACTGCCCCCCCCCCCCCACCCTTTACAAAGTCCTGGATCCGCCACTGGCTGTTTCATTGTCATTACGGTTATACACACTACTTTAAACCTTGTGGTATAGAAACAATTACTTTGTCATTACGGTTATATACACTACTTTAAACTTTGTGGTATAGAAACGATTACTTTGTCATTACTGTGGTATACACTTTATACTTTGTAGTATGGAAACAATTACATTGTCATTTCTGTTGTATACACTTCTTCATTCTTATAATATGGAAACAATAACATTGACATGACTAAAATTACATTACTGTGGTGTCTACTGTTGTAATAAATAAAAAATAATTTTCTCAAACTGAAATGTCATTCATTATACCTCCAACAGATTAAGTATAATCAGAGACACATGTCTTAAATGTCTCTGGTGTAATACCGTCATTAGTCAGGCTGAGAAAATAAATGACCCTGCGTTATACTTTGACTGAGTAAGGACCGGTGAAGCTCATAAACGCGGCGATACAATTTTGGAGAGTTGAAATATCAATAAACTACAGTGATTAATCTAGGAATGGGTGAGATGTTTAAATAAAAAAACATTGGTCACCCTTAGCATATTGAGATGACTGATCATATACCAAAATAATTTTTGTTGTATCTCGGCAGTTGTAATTAATCGATTTTACTTTACCTCCCGGTGGCGGATCCAGAAGTTTTCATAAGTAGGGGCCCACTGACTGCCTAAGAGGGGGCGCTTCCGTCATGCTTCAATGATTTCTTATATAACCAACCAAAATTGTCCCACATAATGGGCCACCCCACTAAATACGCCTCTGCTTTCTAGGTTCAAATGCCTAAAATTTACAAGTGATTTAAAACGGACAGTCCTAGAACATTTAGAGTGGAGTCGAACGCACCTGCCACGTGCGGAGTTTGACTAAAATTAGTGTTGGCTCACAACTGTAAACTATCACAGTTAAGTTTTATATAAAACAAAAACAAAAAATTGATAAATATATATTTTATGTAAAGGAATAAATGAGATTTATTTCCGCATATCTATATATAAATATTAAAAATTGAAACGGATACCGGATACCTCATAGTCAAACCAATCAAGTTCGACCCGATCTACGGGGAGACAACTTACTAAATAAACAAAGAAACATGGCAAATTTGGATGACGATGAAATAGACAAACTTAAATTGCCCGCAGCTGTGAAACTTGCCAAGCAAAGAGAAATAGATATTGTGGGTTTAAAAGATCTAGAAGAAATAAAATGCCAGCTGAAGAAATACTTGCTGACAGATCGGAGAAACCGAGAAAGTGTAAATTATTTCCTTCTTGGTCTACTTTCGCTTTGTCTTTCAACAAAAAAGCCAAACTATTGTGCACTTTTTTTTTATTCAGGAAAATACTACGGGGGCTTGATATACTCTAGATTATGTTGTAGACACTAGAATGACACTTACACTTTCAATAACACATCAGACAAGGGTGAAACAAAAAAGGGGGGGGGGGGGGTGGTACTTCAATACTCTATATGTTGTCACTTTAAGTTGGGTACTCCACTCAGGAGCGGATCCAGTCATTTTAAAAATGGGGGGGGGGGGGGGGGGGGGTTCCAACCACGAGAACACCCCCCTGGATCTACAACTGCCACTCTTACATTACTGACCATTACACACCACATTAAACAGCAATATGGGTAAAGAATACATTTTTACCTACACAGTATATAAAAAGGTATACATTTTTAAAATGTAAATTATATAAAAACTTTAAAAGGGTGTGCTAACTTAACTCCAGTGCCATCAAATAAGTATTGAAGTAACCTAAGCTAGATGCAGAATAATAACTTTATACATTAAGTGTCTTGTCCCTTAATTATAAAATGGTCAAGATCATGGATAATAAATATCATTATCTCAATATGCTACATTTACCATCATTTATTCAGACAAGTATATTATCAGATAGGCAAGCTTTTAACTCTTTTAAATCGAAAGTTTTTGATGAATATAATGACTGCTAATGTTAAAATGAACACAGGGCATGACATGAAAGAAATCTTTTTATTCTAGTTGGAAAATTCATAACTTTCCTTTTTTGAAGCAGACTGTTATTAGACAAGTTTGAAAGGAAACCATTTTAATTTGATGAAACAAAAGTTAAAATAACTTAATGTTTCATGATTTTAAACCATACAAATACATATATACTTATTTTCAAAAGATTTTTAAAAGCAAATTTCAAGGCAAGCAACTACTGAAGAAATGATCAGTATGATATTTAGAGTCTTTCAAAATGCAACTTTCAATTTGATGTCAAGCATGTACATTGTATAACCTATCTTTTATTGGAATCTAGAAACATGGCTTAATTCACTTTTATAGCTAATGAAAAGCCTCAAATTAGAATATGATATTTACAGGTGATACAAGAATTAATGGTAGCAGCAGAAGAAGATTCCAAAGTGAGACATGAACTCATGGAAATATATGAGAAAACTATTAAAAGTTTAGACTTCTATTCTCATGAAGATCCACTAATCAGAAGTGTTAGTAAAGGATATAGAAACATAAATGTTTTAAAAATGTTATTGAAACAGAAGGGAAAACTGGATGGCAAAATATCAAGATGTCCAGTATTAGTTTTAGGTATAATTAATATTATTTATAGTTTGTTGGCTTTAGCATGGATAAATTGTCAAAAATTAGGAATTACAAATTAAAACCATTTTACCTTTTTAATATTTTTAATTGAATCACTTGGACTATTAGAGTTTATAAGATGATGATATAAAAGATAAAAATCATACACAAATATTTCCATTCTCAATTTTATGTATGTTTATGAAGAATGTTTTAAAGAAAACATGTCCCCATGCATTTATGATGACCAACTAATACATTGTGTGTACCTTGAAAAATATTTCTATGAAAAAAATGTCAAGCAAGTACTTTTAAAAGATTAATTGATGCATATTTTTAAACATAAATGTACGATATATATCTACAGTTCTTTACTCAAACACATCATAATATTTAGTCATACATGTATGTCCTTTGAACTCATTTTGTTTAACTGTACTTTAGATTCAGAGATTTTTGCAATGTTTTTTTTTTGCAAAAAATTGTAGCAAAAAAGGGTTCTTTAAATTCAACTTTTTAATTATGACATCATTAATTGTACGTGCATGCATAGGTTCCTTTCCTGAAATTACAATAATAAATCTGGCATTTATTGTCTTCGTCCATCAATTGCAATCATAAACAAAGCACACAAAAATTTCTGAATTTTACAGTAAAGTTTTCCATTTTGACCATTTTGTAGGAGATACAGGAGCTGGAAAGAGTTCTTTTATTAATTTATTATTAGGCCAGGAGGTATTCCCATGCTCATTATTGAGTAACACAAGTGTTATATGTGAGATTTCTTACTCTGAATTACCTTATGCCACACTTTATCCACACGAGGACGAAGGGGATACAGTCCAACCAGAAAGTATCAGTTCTGAGAGTGAAAGGATGGAAGATTTTAACTTTACAAGACTTTCACAGCTAGTACAACAAAGAGATGAAGAGAAGAAAAGATCATCATTTCAGAAAGCTGAGATAGGGTTTCCATTGCCTATTTTGAAGGTAATTGCATGTTGTCAATTTAAAAATTAATGGGAGGTTTAATTAAGCAAAAAATAAAATATATTCAAAAACTTTCTACTGCAGCATGTGCGTTATTTACCAAAGTTGTGTTTATCTTCTATTATTATCAGTTGTGAAAGATGTGTAGTAGAAAAGTTTTAAATTTGGGATCAAATATGGTATTTACTGCACATACCCATTAATTGTGTTCCAATCATTTATTTTAATAGTCAATTAGTATTTTTTACCTAAAAGTTTAAGTATAATACTGAAAATTGAGGTTCAAATTTTTTTTAACCATAATTATAGATTACAAGATTAAAAACACAGCACTTGATGCATTATTAAAAATATTTTCTGTTCTGACATGTTAAATTTCTTGAAATCTCAGAAAAGTTCTTAAGTAAAGATATGTCGACAGATATCTTCAGAAAAGTTCTTAAGTAAAGATATGGCGACATATATCTTCAGAAAAGTTCTTAAGTAAAGATATGGCGACATATATCTTCAGAAAAGTTCTTTTTAAGTAAAGATAAGTTGACAGATACAATATTAAATCTATGGTTGATATTTGCATGTGAATCCAATTTTTGTGAAGTTGTAGTCAGTGTGAAATTGTAAAATATGAAAATACAAAGATTAAATTAGCAGTTACAATTGACAGCAGGGGAGATAACTGTATACTAAATCAGATTTTATTTTCAGACTGGTTTGATCATTGTGGATAGTCCAGGTGTTGGAGATACACCAGAAATGACAAAGTTGGTTCTAGACTATATAATGGAAGCTTCAGCTTTTGTTTTTATCATTAACACAATTGATGGAGTACAGATCACAAGAGTGAGTGTCTACGTGAAATTTTCAAAGATGGGTTTTTTTACTAATCCTTATTTTGTTTGAAATATGTTTAACTTTCTGTCACATATGTGAACAAATAAAATGTACAACTTAGTGTATAAAGTTTGTACCAAGTCTGTTATTAACTAGGTGCTATGACAATCAAATTTAGATTAAATCTCTACTTTGCTTAACTTTTTTATGCTTGGCTGCTGTATGGCTGTGTGAGAGCACAAAGCATAAGAAAAATGAGTGTAGATTTAATTTTAATCAGATTGATGCTAGGGCAACGGCCTCACACTTAACTATTCTTTCATAGTTGATGTAACCAAATAGCAGTAACATATATATTGTAGTGTAAGAAAGTGGGGAAACAATTATTGGAGAAAACTGAAAACTGCTTTTTAAATTTCAGTTGGAAATGTTATTAGCAGAGATTGCAGACAGAGTCATGACAGAAAACAAGTATTACAAGCAGGACTGTACTTTGTTTGTATGTAATAAATGGGACCAGGTAGGTCAAGTTAAAACTTTCAACTTATAAAAAGTTATTTCAATCTTTCAAACATCTTACATACATTTGTAGAACTAATTATGTGAGCAGCAATAACTGTCATACTTTCATATGTGTTCATTGGTGTAAACCTTGAGAGCTGACCTACACATCCATTTCAGGTTTATGACCTATGGTTATATATTTGGTTAATTTTGAAATTGATAAGTAGAACTTATTAAGTATCTTCAACATCTATAGCATGTTGTGAAAATTTATAACCTCAAGGTATTGGTATTGTTGAAATGCAGTCTACTTTTCCAATTTTAGTCTCAAGAACTAGGAGTATTGCTAACACAGTAAGAAGTTTCTGAACATAAATTCATTCAATATACTTGTTTAACTAGCAATTTTGTCCTCTTTTACCATACAGTTTTTTCGTTTTTTTTCGTTTTCTAAAAATTGCATTTGCGTTCTTTTTGCCTCTGTAAAGGTGGCTGAAAATTATATAGTGTGGAAAAGATTGAATTTACTCATGTACATTGAATGGAACTTTGTTAAACAAAGTAATGTATGCCCTTCAGTTGTTTTTATATCTATCAGGTTCCCATTGATGAAAGAGATTCAGTTCGGGAAGATGCATTAAAAAAATTAAAGAAAGTTTGGATTGGATTTCAGCCATCACATTTGTACACATTATCAACGAAGGAAGCTCTCTGGATCCAGAAGGATGGACTAATTGTTGGAAGATTTGAAAAAATACTTCAGGGAATCATAAATCTACTACCTCCAAGCAGGGAGCAGCTACTTACAACATCAACAGGGTATGAACTTGGGCAGTATCAACAAACTATTATGCACTAGGCTATTTATATAAATATAATATGTAAATTTCCTTGATAATGTAATCACTGGGTCATTTGAACATAACATACATTACCAACATCAACGGGATGATACAATCATTAGTCAAATAAATTGAATTATTAACATCACACTAGGCCATTTTAACATTGCAATTGGTCATTTGTTAAATAAAAATCAATATATTTTATGCATCACTCTTTTTTTCATTAGTTTTCTACTTTGAATATAACTAAATAAGACAAGTATTTTTTTTTTTTGAAAAGTCATTAAATGCTGTAATGTTCATAATAATTTTCTCAGTTGACATGATTTATGTTGAACCTGAAGACCAAACTGTTACCTGAAATAAGAGGTTTGAGGGGGATACCTAAGACTTTAATTCAAATAGAGTTGGCTCGTTTTTTTGTCATAAAATTTTGACAAAATATTTACTTTGACATATTGATAAAAATTAATACAGTAATTTGAACCACACGATGTACAGGGATAATTTCATAGCAATTTGACAAACACAAATTTTGATCATAGAGGCTTGATTTCTTTTTAGTAATACAATGTAGTGTGTGAATAAAATGTTTGGTTTCTTTTTAAAGAGTTAACTCCCACTAGGTGTTCTGTAACCCCTCATGTAACAAGTAAGGATTGAGGGCAAGTCAAAACAATTTTTTTCTGAGAAAACCCTCTGTAACTGTTAGTTTTGAATTCCTTTCATTTCTATCTTTTTTAGCAAATTGTTTGATTTCCTGAACAACTGCATGACTTGTATTGAAAACAATATTCAGAAAAGTACAATCAGTGTTGAGGAAGCTGAGAGACAACAAACTGAGGTTAACACTAGGATGAAGGAATTAAAGGCAGAGGTGAACGAATTCTTTGATCATCAAAAATCAGGTTTGAAATCAAATCTAAGTAAAATAGCAGAGTCTTTATCAAAATATTTGAGAACTGAAGATGTCAAGAAGGACTTAGGTAGTTTTAAGGCTACCGATCCTGAATTTTATCAAAAGAATTTCCAGGATGTTTCAGTTATTATAAGGTCACGAGTATATGATGGGATATCAAAACATATGAAAACTTGGGAAGAGGAACAAAAACAACTTGAAGATATAGGCAAACAGCTTTTAAAAAAGTTTAATGAAAAGTTTCCAGATTTTGAAGCTCAGTTATTTCGAGTTGAAAAATTATTCAGGAACACTTGGCGAGGCGATACAGGCGAAGCAGAATCACCAATGGATGAAAAAATTCCTCTTGTACCAGACATTATAACAGATCGTTACACCAACCTCAATCTGGGATTAAAAGTTATTCTGAGTGTTGCATTAACTCCAGTGTTTCTGATTGGTGCTATTGTTAGACTTCCATATTGGGGTTTGAGACACCTTGGTAATGTAATCAAAAATGAAATGTTACACAGGAGCTTTGAGAAAGGTAATGACAAAGACAAAGTAATTAAAGAATATACACAAAATGTTATCAATAAAATGACGGAGAAGATGGTGATTGATGCCTGTTTTGGGTCACAGTTATCCATCTTGTACCATTATATTGACCACCAGAAACAGAAAGTGATTGAACAGATTGATAGGAAACTTGCCATGCTGAATGAAAGTGCCTTTGATCATTCTGAACCGTTCAATGCTACATGGCATGCTTCAATGGCAACAGTCGAAGTTTTGCTCAAGAATGTAGAATATTTCAATATGATGTTCCTTCCACAAAATCTCCATTTCGAGTCATTGGACAGATTTGAAGTGACTGATGTTCTTTCAGAAGGGGTCCTGACAAAAATAGTTTTAGCAAGAGATACAAAGAAGAATAATGAGCTGATTGCAATAAGACAAACCCAAATGTCCATTAATATTGATATGATTAAACAGTATCAGAAAGAAGAGAGATACTACAGGTAATAATAATAATAATATTTATTCAGGTAAAGCCAATATATACAAGTGTATAATACAACCTTAAGATATAGCAATAGGTACCTCTAATGCTTTAACCCAAGCATGACCCACCAAAGCAAACAAGCTTATTTCCAATTGGGTCTTAATAGTCTTGAAAATAAAATAAATAATTATCATTCAAATTTACAGCACTAAACACAGCTTAAAACATTTGTATTAGAAGCAATTTAATAAAGAGGGTGGTAAAGGGTTATTTTTCGTGCACCGTGTTTTGCCATTTTTATTTCACGTGCAGCGGTGAAAAAAGTTCGTTATTCACCTTGTTTTGTAAATTCAGTGAAAAGGTCAATGTGCAAGACATTTTTAATTGTTCGATCATCGTGAAATGGCAATTTTATTTCGAGTTCTACTTTGCAGATATCCCCCTGTACGCCCCTCATAAAATATAAAGTCTGTATCTGACATTGACCTGAGTTTACTCATAAGGTGTTTTTTACTTCACACTTAAATTGTATTTTTGAAAACAGAAAGAAGGTAATCATGGTGCAGTTTCTTGAAAAGTTTCAGTTCACAACAGATAGCTTCTATATAAAAATTATGAGATGTGGTATATATACCAACAAGTCAACTATTTGCAAGAGTTCAACAGACTTAAATTAAAGCAATTATAGGACAATGCACTGCCTTCAATAATGAGAAAAACTTGTAGCTTGAAAGTCAGCAATGTGTTGTATAAATATTTATTAAAACTATTCTGTATGAAAAATTTGTTGTGGACCTTACTCAGTCAAATCTATTAAAAGAAAAGATTTCCAGATAATTGTCACTAATTTTATCATATTTATTATCAAGTTCCTGACTTAGTACAGGTGCAAACAAATGCAGAGATTTACAAGTTTTAATAGGTTCCAACCTTCACCCTTACCTGAAACTTAACTCAATTAAAAGACATATTATCTCTTTATAGAGTGTAGTGATTCTGAACAGTACTTAACAAAGAATAAATCTTGGCACATTGTTTGCAACCACAGATACTGAGATAGAAATCACCAAACATAAGGGAAGCAGGGTTTTCATTGATGCAGTATTGGAAAGTCGCAACTTTTCTTATTTTCCATTTCAAAATTTAGTGAACTCAATGACCTTTATAAAATCACTTATTATGAATTCCTTGATTATAGTATAGCATCACATCTAAGAAACCTGATTTTTTTTTTATTACAGAAAGACTAATACCAGTAAGCATGATAAGCGTCAAATCATTATTGTTGATACATTTGTTAAGCATGACATGCATGTCTGGCAATGCTTCCCACGTCCTAGACAAAGTCTAAGACAGTTTATCAAGGAGAAACAGTACAAGGAGTATGATGACACTAAGTTGAAGTTCTACTACAAAACCCTGAGTCAAGTCACAAAAGGACTGAAATATTTGCACGAGAGAGGCATGGTGCATATTGATTTATGTCAGGATACTATTATGGTATGTATATGTATTATGAGAATAACAAACAAAAAAAAATGGATTCATCAGAAGTACAATATTGAAACAAAAAACATATTTACTCATTTGTTATTAAGCTGAATTTTGCCTCCGAATGACCTCAGATCTACACTTGGAATAACCTTATGACGTCAAAGAACAATAACTTTTTAATTGTGACATCAAAATTTTAAAATTAATGTCAAAGTTTACGGGAACCTGTGTGATTGTACGTAATGGCGGACACATTTGCATACAAGTGTAAATACATCTTTTAGGTAGTAGGAGAGGAAGAAAAAAACAGTTATGGTATGTCTTGTATGAGTAAGAAGGAAAGATTTATGGGTTATTTGTGACTTTTACCGAATTTCAGTAACTTTTTCAATAAACAACTATGAGTTAGATGCATTTCTGTCAAAAAGTTTGGTTTGAGTGAACATCATTTGTGCGTTTAAGGGCATCACCACTTCAATTTCCATGTTGAACAAGTTGTTAGAAAACTATGATGCTATATTGCACAAATTATTCGGCAAGTTAAATTCTTATTATTGACAATCATTACTGCCATCATTAAGGCTTTTGGCAAGGCAATAAATGGATTGTGTTTGAGTAAGAAGCCAGGAAAGAGACATACATTTTTTTTTTTAGGCAAGTCATTTATTGCTACCGGTATATACATGTATTAGTATGTGAAAAAAATCTATGCGACTGTTAATTTGTTATCTTCAGATTAACAAGGACGGTAAAGTTGTCCTGGTGAACATATCCTGTCCCACATTGTTAGACAAATCCTTGTTCAGTCCTGACATAACCAGTGTTGCAGACTATGTCCACTTCTCTGCTGATATCATGACACACACAGACATGACAGTCTATGAGAAGAAACATGATATATACAGTCTTGGTATTCTGATGTGGGAATTATGGAGTCAAGAGAATGCATTCAGTAGACAGATCAAGCAACATAGCATTATGAATCTTAGACATTTCTCAGAATATCTGAGAGGTGTTGATATACAGAGTTGTCTCCCATCAGTGTCCAAAGATGAGAGTATCACATCATTGGTTAAGACTTGGCATGATGTTATGTCACATTGTCTTGAACTAAAAGATGAATTAACTGCTGCTAAATGGCTAGATAGCTTTACTTATGATCTTGAATGTTCAGAATTTTCTCAACTTTACACTGGAATAGACAATTTAGAGATATCTCCCCATATTTATAGCAGAATGACCCAAGCTGCTATGTGATCTTTAGTTTTGAATTATTTTACTTTTAAATACAGAATATTTTTTGTTATGCAGATTTCCAGATAAGCTGTGTATTAACCCATAATTTACTATGCAATCTTTCAATTTTAAAAGTACAATGGTATTGATTCATATGGTTGTTGATTATTTTTCCCTGAGCGATAGTGGGGGCTAAAATTACACGAATATAATACTTACCCATGTTAAAACTACAATAAAGTAGAAGCTTGCATCAATTATTTCGATTTTGATTAGGACAATTAAGGTAATTTCTCTGTCTGATGTGTATAAGGGTAGCGCATTTGTGTAGGCTCTTCCATGAACTTCTCTTTTTTGTTTGTAAAACAGCACACAAAATGGCAATGTGATTTTTCGGAGGGAGGAGTTTTTAACAGCCAGTCTGTACGGTTGTCATATCTAGGTCAAATATGTCAGTTTCCAAATGCAACACATTACAGTCATAATAAATGAATTAGTAACAGCATGTGCATCATTTAAGAGTTTGGAAGTGTTTTAAATTAATGAAATATGTTAAATGCATAACAATTTGATAACATTCATTATTCTGCAGTAGTCAATATACACATGCGCAAACAAATTTTATTGGATTTAGAGCATGGGTTTATTCACAAAGCGAAAGAAGCACGTCATATAAGAATAACAAATTACTTTTTTCATTTAAATCTACCAGAAACTTTCTAAACACTGCAATGCAAAGAATTATAAATATGTCTTTGTATTCTTACCATCATGTTTATAAGTCAGAGAATATTGACATTATATCGCCCTTTGTTTTACAAAGGGTCATTAATTATTCTCCCTAGGGCCTTATTGTGCTATGTTGCTATTTGAAAATAGTTTTAATTTTGGATCTTACATATCTTCTGATTGGCTGAAAGCTCATTGTTTATCAGCTCATAGACATAATTTTGTCATGTGACGTAATCAACATTTACTCCTTAAAAATGGAATTTAGAATTAAACTATATGGAATGACTGTATGCTTTTTTCTGTCTATTCAAAACAATCTCAAAAATGTGGTGTTCACAATAACCCTCTACACAAATTATTCAGTGTGCACCATGTTTTTTATGTTATTTCTTCTTAAAGAGAAAAAATATTAGTCATTCCTTAAAGAATTTTTGATTAATGTGGTGCTCATAATTATTTCAGGGATACTTATTTTAAATTCAATGATGGTATTTGAAAATACTGTGGGGAAAACTAAGGTATTTAAGACTAAACATATTTAGTACTATACTAAAAAATACTTGAATATAATATTGGAACAAGAGCCCTTCATAGCATTGACACATGGACTGCTTTTCTGATTCCTTTACCAAATAGAATACTGTGGATTCATTATTATTCGTTGGATCTAATATCCACGAATATGCAAGTTTTCAGCAATCCACCAAAATTGATATCCACGAAAATAAATGAATCCACAGTACTGTAAATTCAGAAACTCTTGCATGTGTTCATTTTATTTGATTTTTGAAGAATGGACAAAACAAGTTAGATTAATTATTACCATTTCATAAAAAATCTGCAAACAGTTACATGTATAAGAAATCAAAATGTAAATTGTTATTATTGTGATACTAACCTAGTCACATTATTTGCATTCATAAAAACTTTGCAACAATTTCTGAGTTTATAGAAGTTATATAATGTTAAAACGGTCCTTCTAGTGCTTTCATTTTTTATTACTTTTAATGTTCTGCAGTATATTTTTAAAACTATATGAGATTAATCAATATTCGTGCTTTTTTGCGTCGTTTAATGCTATTATGTTGTCTGCGACGTCATCTGCATCGTTGTCCGAAGACGCATTTTGTGTCTGGACCATTACTTTAGTTTTAGTGAATGGATCTCTTTATATTTTTGGGGTAGTAGTTTTCACTTTTATTTTTTCCAAATTTCTCAAATTCCAAAATTTTGAAAAGTTTGAAGAAAAAAACTTTAATTGCACAATATTGCGCAATAGATTTGTAAGATCTTGACATTTGTTTTGTGTCAGAAACCCATATTGTGTCAAAAATTTGATCAGAATCCAAATTCAGAGCTGTATCAAGCCTAAATGTTGTGTCCATACTTACACCAACTGTTCTGGGTTCTACCTCTGTGCATGGTCGTATAAAGCTGCACCCTGCGGAGCACCTGGTTTTGCTCTGTGTTGAAGGCCTCACTGTGACTTTGAGATGAAGAACAGCATTAAAGTGCTGTTCCTTTGCTTTTTGTGTGTTTTTTTTGTTGTACATTTACTGATTTATGTCATAGATAGATACCCTTTATCCGTCGTTTTTTTAGCTTGGCCACTATCATCATTGGGGTATCTAGTTTAATAAATGTGTCCGGTGACCCGGCCAACCAACCAAGATGGCCGCCATGGCTAAAAATAGAACATAGGGGTAAAATGCAGTTTTTGGCTTATAACTCAAAAACCAAAGCATTTAGAGCAAATCTGACATGGGGTAAAATTGTTTATCAGGTCAAGATCCATCTGCCCTGAAATTTTCAGATGAATCGGACAACCCGTATTTGGGTTACTGCCCCTGAATTGGTAATTTTAAGGAAATTTTGCTGTTTTTGGTTATTATCTTGAATATTATTATAGATAGAGATAAACTGTAAACATCAATAATGTTCAACAAAGTAAGATTTACAAATAAGTCAAGTATCCGAAATGGTCAGTTGACCCCTTTAGGAGTTATTGCTCTTTATAGTCAATTTTTAACCATTTTTCGTAAATCTTAGTTATCTTTTACAAAAATCTTCTTCTCTGAAACTACTGGGCCAAATTAATCCAAACTTGGCCACAATCATCTTTGGAGTATCTTGTTTAAAAAATTTGTCCGGTGACCCTTCCATCAAATCAAGATGGCCGCCACGGCTTAAAATAGAACATAGGGGTAAAATGCAGTTTTTGGCTTATAACTCAAAAACCAAAGCATTTAGAGCAAATCTAACATGGGGAAACAATTGTTTATCAGGTCAAGATCTATCTGCCCTAAATTTTTCAAATGAATCGGACAACCTGTTGTTGGGTTGCTTCCCCTGAATCGGTAATTTTAAGGAAATTTTGCTGTTTTTGGTTATTATCTTGAATATTATTATAGATAGAGAAAAACTGTAAACAGCAATAATGTTCAGCAAAGTAAGATTTACAAATAAGTCAAGTGACCGAAATGGTCAGTTGACCCCTTTAGGCGTTATTGCCCTTTATAGTCAATTTTTGACCATTTTTGTAAATCTTAGCTATCTTTTGCAAAAAACTTCTCCTCTGAAACTACTGGGCCAAACTAATCCAAACTTGGCCACAATCATCTTAAGGGTATTTAGTTTTAAAAATGTGTCGGTAACTGGCCATCAAATCAAGAGGGCGCCACGGCTAAAAATACAACATAGGGGTAAAATGCAGTTTTTGGCTTATAACTCAAAAACCAAAGCATTTAGAGCAAATCTGACATGGGGTAAAATTGTTTATCAGGTCAAAATCTATCTGCTCTGAAATTTTCAAATGAATCTGACAACCCTTTTGCTGTTTTTGGTTATTATCTTGAATATTATTATAGATAGAGATAAACTGTAAACAGCAATAATGTTCAGCAAAGTAAGATTTACAAATAAGTCAACATGACCAAAATGGTCAATTGACCCCCTAAGGAGTTATTGTCCTTTATAGTCAATTTTTAACAATTTTCATAAAATTTTTAATTTTTATTAACATTTTCCACTGAAACTACTGGGCCAAGTTCATTATAGATAGAGATAATTGTAAGCAGCAAGACTGTTTAGTAAATTAAGATGTACAAACACATCACCATCACCAAAACACAATTTTGTCATGAATCTATCTGCTTCTTTTGTTTAATATTCACAATATAGTTCTATTTTATTACAAATTAACGCTTATAAGTTTTAAGGTTTGTTATCATATGTTCTAAATGTGCTATTATATTCAGTATATGTTAATATATATTAAGATATTATATTTTTTACAATCAATTTTTAATTGTTAATGATTTTGTTAAATTTCCATTGATGATTTTTTTATATGGTGTATCTTAATATCTTTATACAAAATGAGTGTTTGCTGGTACACTGCCGTGATTTTTAGCATTATATACAGACAGAATGTACTTTTAAATTGATCCAGTATTTCCCAGTAAGATATTACATGTAGTGGAAAATAGTAGTCAGAAATTGATTTGGTGTATGTATTGTAACACATTGCAGGGGACATAAAAAAATGTATAAATGCTGTCTGTCCAGTCTTGTAAGCCCTCTGCCTTTCACCTGTACAATTCTGATTTTGTGTTGATCAACTGTTTAAAGAGAGTTATGTCTCTTAGTAATATTAATTATATGCATTGTAATCGCCTCAGATGTACAACTTTTGTCGGAATTTTATCCAACTTTTATTAAAGGTTTATTTCAGCAATGTCTTTAACAAGTTTTATAATCAGTGAGGATTAATTAAAATGGTATTTTTAAGAGTCTAGCATGTTCAATTTTTCCCGGATTTTATTATGCTTACATCATCAATGTCCCTAACAAGTTTGAAAATCAGTGACAATTAATATTTTTAAAAGAGCTATGCCTCTTGGAATTCCAATTATGTTCAGATTGCATAGTAATTAAGTACACTAATTTGTACAATTCTTGCCAGATTGGTTCATACTTATATCAAAGGTTCAAATTATTAATGTCTAGGACAAGTTATAAAATCAGAGTCATGGACCTGACATATTGTACTAACCCTAGTTTATTGTTGCCTTCAGTTGTTTTTATACGACCGCAAAAATTTTAATTTTTTGGTTGTATATTGCTATCACGTTGGCGTCGTCGTCCTGCGTCGTCGTCGTCATCCGAATACTTTTAGTTATCGCACTCTAACTTTAGTAAAAGTGAATAGAAATCAATGAAATTTTAACACAAGGTTTATGACCACAAAAGGAAGGTTGGGATTGATTTTGGGAGTTTTGGTCCCAACATTTTAGGAATTAGGGGCCAAAAAGGGCCCAAATAAGCATTTTCTTGGTTTTCGCACTATAACTTTAGTTTAAGTAAATAGAAATCAATGAAATTTAAACACAAGGTTTATGACCACAAAAGAAAGGTTGGGATTGATTTTTGGAGTGGAGGTCACAACAGTTTATGAATAAGGGGCCAAAAAGGGGCCCAAATAAGCATTATTTTTGGTTTTTGCACCATAACTTTAGTATAAGTAAATAGAAATCTATGAAATTTAAACACAAGGTTTATGACCATAAAAGGAAGGTTGGGTTTGATTTTAGGAGTTTTGGTCCCAACAGTTTAGGAATAAGGGGCCCAAAGGGTCCAAAATTGAACTTTGTGTGATTTCATCAAAAATTGAATAAATGGGTTCTTTGATATGCCAAATCAATAATTGGGTAATTGGGGTTCTTTGATATGACGAATCTAACTATGTATGTAGATTCTTAATTTTTGGTCCCGTTTTCAAATTGGTCTACATTAAGGTCCAAAGGGTCCAAAATTAAACTTAGTTTGATTTTAACAAAAATTGAATCCTTGGGGTTCTTTGATATGCTGAATTTAAAAATGTACTTAGATTTTTAATTATTGGCCTAGTTTTCAAGTTGGTCCAAATGGGGGTCCAAAATTAAACTTTGTTTGATTTCATCAAAAATTGAATAAATGGGTTCTTTGATATGCCAAATCTAACCGTGTATGTAGATTCTTAATTTTTGGTCAAATTGGTCTACATTAAGGTCCAAAGGGTCCAAAATTAAACTAAGTTTGATTTTAACAAAAATTAAATTCTTGGGCTTATTTGATATGCTTTATCTAAACATGTACTTTGATTTTTGATTATGGGTCCAGTTTTCAAGTTGGTCCAAATCAGGATTCCATATCAAGTATTGTGCAATAGCAATTAATTTTCAATTGCACAGTATTGCACAATAGCAAGAAATATCTAATTGCACAATATTGTGCAATAGCAATTAATTTTCAATTGGAGTTATCTTTCTTTGTATAGAATAGTAGTTGATAATATATGTTGGAAATTTGCCAGACATGACTATGATGTCATTTTCTATTTTTATTTGCCAATAACTTTATGTAAATAACTTCATTGGAAATTTGCCAATATAAAATGTTGTTGATGAAGCTTTTTTTCCTTATCTTATCTAAAATGTTTTTAGATAATGTATGTTGGACATTTGCCAGACATGACTATGATGTCATTTTCTATTTTTATTTGCCAGTAACTTTATGTAAATAACTTCATTGGAAATTTGCCAATATAAAATGTTGCTGATGAAGTTCTTTTTTCCTTATCTTATCTAAAATATTTTTAGATAATATATGTTGGAAATTTGCCAGACATGACTATGATGTCATTTTCTGTTTTTATTTGCCAATAACTTTATGTAAATAACTTCATTGGAAATTTGCCAATATAAAATGTTGCTGATGAAGCTTTTTTTCCTTATCTTTTCTAAAATGTTTTTAGATAATGTATGTTGGAAATTTGCCAGACATGACTATCATGTCATTTTCTATCTTTATAATTTTCTGATGTATTTAAATGAGTGTTTATGGTTGCAAAGTCCATTTAAAATTTGAATTGAGATGATGATGATGATGGAGTGGCTTGACATTTGTTTTGTGTAAAAAACCCATATAATGTCAAAAATTTGATCACAATCCAAATTCAGAGCTGTATCACGCTTAAATGTTTTGTCCATACCTGCCCCAACTGTTCAGGGATCGACCTCTGTGGTTGTATAAAGCTGCGCTCTGCGGAGCACCTGGTTAGTAATTATTGTTGTCTGGGTTGAAGTCTAATTAATATATAACCTACCGGTATGTCTCCATATATTAGCTCTACTGGTTCAACGGTCCATTTGTGCTACTGCATTCACTTGGTGATTAATGTGATTCAATTTTTTTTTGTGTGCAAAAGTCTGCTTTCAAACCACTGAACTAATTTCAACCAAACTTTAACATGATGCTGAGTTCACAAGGAATTCGAATTCGATTCACATTAACTATTTTGAATTAGTGTAATTAGCATTTGAAATGTTTTACATCCTAACTTCAATTCTAATTCAAATAACAATGTGTGTCAAATTTGCTTTACTGTCCTAACGACATTAATTTTAATTCGTATTAACAAAAACATATTTCTAATGCGAATTGGTTAATTCGAATAAGCAAATTCAAATTAAAACAGAAGAGTATGTGAACGCGATTAGGGAATTCAATTCAACATTTAATGTAAGTGTGAATGAGGCATCAATGATCCCTGAAATGTCTATATAAAGTTTATAATTTTGCTTTAAGCCACAGCTAAAAAAAATTAAAAATAAGGATAAAATACATTTAATATTCAATAGAGAACATCTCACAATGATAAAATACTCAAAATGCCAAGGTAACCTTCCTACTCTGTGCACCAAAAATGCCAGAGGACTCTTATAGGAGTTATTGACTTTACATGAGAATATTTGACTGATTTAAGAGTTTTTGTCTAGTCTCATCCGGAGCCTGAAAACTATCAAACATTGGTAGATACTGTAAACAGCGAAAATGGTCAGTTATAAACTTTTAAGATAAACAATAATGCTATAATGACCGGAAGCCTCTGATGACTGGTAATGGGCATAATTTGCTTTTAATACTAACATTGCTGTGATACTACAGGCCAAAGTATTTGAAAATCCAAAAAGTTATTATAAAAGATAAGAAATGAAAAGCTTATTAACGATTAAGAAATAAAACAAATATCTACAGTTTGACAAGGAATCAGGAGATGTATTCCTTATTTTAAAATGATTTCTAAAACAAATTTTCAAATTTTGTAACACCAAATTTCTTAACACAATATCAGTATGTAAAAAGATCATTTTACTTTACTAATTTACAAGTTTTTGTCCATTATCTTCAAAACTATAATAGATTTGAAGAAATTTTAACAGCAAAATATTTTATCAATAGAAAATCTACAATAAAAAAAACTCATTTTTGAATCCATAGAAGGCTCCTAAAAGTAGTTAATGCCCTTTAATGCTGATTATTAGCCTACTTTAATAGAAAGGCAAATACTGTTAACAGCAAAAATGATAAGTCAACATTACATCTTTACACTGACATCAGAAATTGCAGGCAAGGCGTAAGGTTCTCCACAACCCATATTTTTTTTACATACCATGTACTGCCCATTCCAAAATGTTGTTGTCTTTTATCATTTGTGATTATTTTAATGTATAGTTATAAATTTGTTATGAATTTATGTGTATGTTTTTCTTCATTTTTAATATATATATTTTTAAATAAAGTTTTACACAATTGTTGTTTTTTGCAATGAGTAAGGCTTATGGTACTGTCAAATCATTGTGTAATTCAAATTAGATAAAAGTGCTTCTCAAAATTCTCAATGTAAGTGTTTTGATCTGTAGATTTTAAATTCATCTTTGTTTCTGTGTATGACTTAATGAGTTAACTGATACATTTTGTATCATATTTATTTTGAAATGACTCTAAATAAAGGCAACATTAGTATACAGCTGCCCAAAAGTCATAAATCGATTGAGAGAAACAAATCCGGTTTACAAACCAAAACTGAGGTAAACACATCTACAGAATGAAAACACATCAACTACAAAAGGAAAACAAAACAGAACAACAACACTGAAGTGCAACACAAATAGACACCAATGCAACATACATAGAAACAGACCACCTAGGTAACCCAATCTCCTGCTTAATGGCAATATTAAAAATATCGCTACAATGACATCATTACATGACAGGAATACAGTAACTAAATACAAGAACATTCAGGAAAGAGAAAATCCAAACTATACTAATGGTATGATGCTGTATTTTTCTATTATCCATTAGTTCATTGGTCTATTAATTTATTTCTGTTCAGTAACTTTTTATATGTTGATAGACTTTTAACTTAAAGGGAAATGGCTATAAAGGATCAGATCCATTTATACAAAACATGTTGAATATGTATATTTCGGCCAGTTTAAATAAGTTTCTGTTGATAAGAGTTTTAAATGCCAAGTCAGTAGATTTTGTTTGCTCCTTACCGTTTTTGAACTCCATTGGAGAAAAAAGAATTGAAAATGACACTTTTGCATGGTGCATAGTTTTGCCTTGTTAAATCTCTGAAACCTTTCTCGTCATTTCTGGTTTTGTTTGGCTAAATGATGTTTAAGTCTTCGTGCCAATACTACTCTCAACCAGAGACCAAATGATGTAGATGGTATTATTCATTCATTTATTTATTTTATGGTATCCATTTTCGTAGATTGCGGAAAATAGCCTTTTTGTGGATATTTAATTTCATGGTTGTGCCTAAGTTTGCATACTATTAGTTCATAGTGTGCTAGTGACCAAATACGGTATATATGATACTGACCCCCTATATACTGTATTAGGTTACTAGCACACTATGTAACGAATTTATCTTACCGACTATCTTAACGTGTGAAATTTAGACTAGTGACCTATCAAAATGAGCAAGTGTTCAAGACTCGGTTAGCATTAAGAAACTGTATACTTCCATTGATCCTACAAAAACAGATACCAACAATAACAACTTGTTAGGTTTAAATGTGTTTTATGAATTTATTACAATATTAATAATCAATTTCTTCGTCTGTTTTTCTCAGTACCGTTTTTTTTTTTATAAAGGGACATAACACCACTACTAACCGTGTATGAAATAAGCCCCGCCCCCCTAACGACGTTATGACGTTAGCAATTTGATAAATAGCTCTTCTATGAAATCTAAATAGTTCAGCTTTATGAAATTTATATCCATAGATTAGGCAGGTATTACTGTTTCCAAAAATATAAAAAAAAATATTCTTTAACTTTTCATAATAGTTTCAAATAATGATACAAATGTTGCCAAAACGTCAAAAATATGCGTGTCAGACGTAACAAATTATTCGCAAAATAACTTTTGCTGGAACTTTTGTGGTCTAAAAAAGAGTTTAAAATCCGCGAAAATTTGCATGAATGATAAACGTCATATATAATTTATTATGTCATTGCTGTTTTTTTGTGTTGATGGAACGGTCAAAGCTGATTTTTTTTTAAAATGAATAATCCTCGCCATGGTCAGGTTTCGGAAAATGGTAAGTTATCAAAAGTTATCGCTTTTTAAAATATCAGATGATATACAATTTTGTTTTCATAAATTATTCCTACAAAAGTGCTTAGATAGACCATTTCAAATCCGGAATTTTACAGCACTCACACCACAAATAAAAACGCATTGGCTTCGGGAAAATGTCTTGCAAGATTGTCCAATGTCGAATTTCGCAGCTTTTTACCAAAACACTGTCAGTTTCAACGTCATTATATTAAATATTTTATTTGTAGCATACCAACTAGTACTTGTGCGTAATTGTGCTTTCACCCAACAATACGATAACATACTTTTTGATAGGCTATTAAGTTGAAATGACCTCGTTTTTTAACAAATCAAATGTCTTGCAAGTTTGTCCACTGAACAATTTTCTTACGTTTTGAACGTTTTCAACGCTATACAGTATATGTATTTTCAAATTATTTCTAAAAGTTTGTTCTTTGTTTTGGTGTTAAACACCACTACATCATGTACATGTATAAACGACATTTGTTGTATTTTATTGACCTGTCGTCATAGGTAGGAGAAGCTGAACATCAGGCGACCTTAAGGTAAAATATTTGCAATAACTGTCGATTAGGATCGGACTCGAACAAATCTCGCCACGAGCTTATCTTAAAATCGCCGCAGGCTTTTTATCACTTTATATGGACTCATTAGGCCAATCACCCTCCTTGACCATCGACATTGAAAGCAGTTCGTATTATCATATCATCAATGATATATGAACGATATTTCATTGTTTTTAAATAACAAGTACGGTTCGATTTCATGTTTTAAGATCAGAGAACAAAACAAAATAACCAAATTACAAATTTCGAAAATAGATAGAATCATAGAAACCACGATAAGAACTGTAATATATAACAGTAGTTATATTCAAATAGAAAATGAATAATTATCTAAAATAATAATAAAAAAAAACATATGGTAATTTGTCTATAAATAGGTAAAATATTTCAGATTACTGGGGTTGTTCATTTAACCAAAATTCTAAAGTTGTGAAAGGGCTATATTACGAGAGGATAAAAGATCAACCGTTTATTTTCAAACTTGTGAAGCGTAGAACTGCGATTTGCTATTCATCTGCAATACGGTTCATTTGTGCTGAAATTGAAGGAGGCAGTAAAATTGTTTTACCTGATGAGTTACACCTCGATATTATACAAAGCTTGTAAACATATCAGCTAGATGAATATAATTATTTTTTCACGCAATCATTCTCTTTCTTGATTTAATTACTCCGTTGTAAACAATAGAAGTCTTTTTCCTTAAAATCCTTTCACTTATCATCACACACACCCCCCTCCCCCCCAAAAAAAACACAAAAAACAACAACATTATAAAAAAGATAAAAGATAAAAGCACAAAGCACAAAACACAAAAACTATGTTATTTAAGCAACATGAATTGCTTCCTCCTTTCCCTCTCTTCTTAAATTTAAACGGGTGACCAACACATTATATAATATACTATAGGCACTATTTTCTCAACCAAATACCTATTTTGTATTGTTTATTTTTACTTGAGTAACTACCAGTAGGAAATATTTCATACATATTCAAGACTTTGAAGTATCCATATCGATCAAAAATGATTACAAACAAAACGAACAAAGTGTATTCGATTACCGACGTAAAACGTAAAATTTTGACGTTACCAATTGGGACGCAATATCGTGCGTAATGTCATTATGGTATCTAAAGGGACGTAACACCACTTCTAACCGTGTATGAAATAAGCCCCGCCTCCCTACTAACCTAATATGAAATACACACAGTCTCCACGAGGGCGCTTTTAACCAATCACATTCCTAGAAATGTATAGGAGGTAAGATAAAACATAATACCTCACAGACAACAACAACTTATAAAAAAGCATGTATCTGTAACTCGAGTATCAATCAGTACACAATTACTGATGCATTTAGTAAAATAAAATCATTAACAGTCAGAGAAAAACCTACCCTCTGCTTATCAAAATATTTATGCAGTTTATTACTCATCAGATGGCCATACAATGATCTATAGCTATAAATGTCGATGCCACTTTGACTCTTGGGAAGAGTTATCTCCTTGCATGGCAATCATACCACATCCTTTTTTGTATAGACATATTTTCACTATTAAAATGTTACATGATTATCATCATAAAAATTCCTGTTAACGTTAAAGTACGAAGCTGCTATGTAGCATATCTGTTGTTTTTTTTTTTTTTTTTTTTTTTTATCTCGCTTATAGTCTCGCAGATTGCTTTTTATTTAGCATATGATGTAAATCTATGAGTTACACCCAAATCTACATATTTAAAATTGAGAATGGAAATGGGGAGTGTGTCAAAGAGACAACAACCCGACCATAGAACAGACAACAGCAGAAGGTCACTATATATAACAGTTCTTCAATGCAGCGAGAAATTCCCGCACCCGGAGGCGTCCTTCAGCTGGCCCCTAAACAAATATATATACTAGTTCAGTGATAATTAACGCCATAATAAACTCCAAATTGTACACAAGAACTAAATTGTAAAATAATACAAGACTAACAAAGGCTAAAGGCTCCTGACTTGGGACAGGCGCATAAATGTGGCGGGGTTAAACATGTTTATGAGATCTCAACCCTCCCCTATACCTCTAGCCAATGTAGAAAAGTAAACGCATAACAATACGCACATTAAAATTCAGTTCAAGAGAAGTCCGAATCTGATGTCAGAAGATATAAGGGTCATTTTCAAATTTTTTTTTTATTAAAAGTTACTTATTCAAACAACCCTCTACATAAGCAAATCAAAACAAGCAGTACTTTAAGAACAACATATTAAAAGATGCAATCTTAATGATGTCATACAAGAATATCTTGAAACATTTTTTGATCGGTGGTACAATATTTTGTCTATCCTGTTACCATTTTCAAAAGAAATTTTGGGTTATTAAGAAAAGGTTTAGATAAAATGTTAAGCTTGTTTAACGTTACCAATTAGATGGTTTTCAAGAGAATAAACTTCTATATATATTCATTCTGTAAAATAATAGATTATTTGCCAATTTTCTAGGTTGTACTGAAAAATGGCTCTAAAAATTGGTTTTCAAAGGTTGTAAAAATTACCACCAGTAATGCAAGTCTAAGATAGCAATTTATATTGTTCGGCCTTTTTCCACCCTTTCGAATAAACCCAGCATCAAGTACATCCCTCATAAGTTAATTTACTTTTCTCTTTATTTCGTTGGTAACAGGAACGTACGTTTCTGATATATCACTATATAAAAGTCTATCCTGTTACCTTTTTGTCTATCCTGTTACCGATATCAGTATTGCACCTGCAAATGCTTAATTGGGAAGATTAAGACGTTATAACCTTAAGATGAGTTCAAACAATGAAATATTTCATTCGTTTTCCACCTACATGTTAAGATAAAAAAATTAACGACGTGTTTGTCTATAATTGTCTATCCTGTTACTGTAACCATAGCAACCATAGTAACAGGATAGACATAACAGGATAGACAAATTTCTTCGTTTTTGATTGCTGTTGTGAAATAACTACTCCCTTTGGTGAAGTGATTATGGTTTTCTATTGTGAATTTGGTTTCCAACACGTTATTGCACTTTTTACAACCATACTGTTAGTGTAATTAATCAAAATGGTCGGTAACAGCATAGACATGAAAAAAAGTACGCTCTATTTTTTTCACTAAATGTCTTGAAATTTCTTTTCTCTACACTGTCGTTCAAGAAACGAGGCGTTTTAAATGTAAAGATTACTTTGCATTTTTGAAATCAACACTGACTGATTCAATATTCATAGGGAGAATAATTTAACGACTGATTTAAGTAGCGGTAACAGGATAGACATGAACCTCCTGTACGCTGATTGAATTTAGTTTGTAGATAATCTGTTACATACAATGATAAAGAATCTACGATTTTTCGTTAGAATTAACGTTCTTAAAAAGTCTCTTTTGCAGATATCAAGGCGATCAGAAAATCGGAAAAAAATCATTTGAAATGTGTTTTTCTGACAATGTACGCACACAAATACCCCCAAAATCGGCCTTAAATGCAGTTTAATCTTATCAAAATAGATGTAAGGTTTGTTTATTATTAATGTTCTGAATCACAAATCCGACAAGCTTTCATTTAAACCATTACAACTGAAATTTCCATTAGAAATAAAACTTTTAGCATGGGTGTACTGAAAATTCGACATTTTTTGAAAATGACCCATAAACAAAATGACAATAATACATAAATAACAACAGACTACTAGCAGTTAACTGACATGCCAGCTCCAGACTTCAAACTGATTGAAAGATTATGTCTTCATCATATGAATATCAACACAATCTTCCCGTTAGGGGTCTAGTATCATACCATCATAACATATATGAAAAGAACATAACCCGTGTCATGCCAACAACTGGTTTGGTTTAGTTCCGATGCAAAGACCGTATAAGTGAATCAATATTAAAGCCAAAATATGCAATCTTTAATGACCTGGCAACAGTATCGTAATTATATCCCTTAATTCTTAATAAGTCTTTTTAAAGGTTTTGTTAGCTTCTGAGGTGAATCCTGACATTTTTGTGCTTTATAACTTGAGAATATTTCCCAAAAAAAAATGAGATAAACAACAAAAGATATGTGCCTTGTCTTTATGTTTTTGTTTTGTATGTTTGTGTAGGAATTAATGTAATACACTATCGGTAATCTCAAACAATAGATTGAACTAATCTCAATTGAACTCAAACTTAGCATCTGAGCAGATGTGGATTTGATGCAATTGGTATGTCTGAGATACGATAGGAATACATCAGCATGAATAGATTTATTCAAGTTCAAACGTTTCAGATTGGATTTAATATTATTTTCAGTTTAAAAACTAACTAAAGTTTATATTTTTCATTTTTTATTAAATCTATCTTGAAAATATATCTAAATTGTAGGTAATTTATTATGATTTCAGTAGCAACATTTCGTTGAAGCGGTTTTGTTTCTATCCAAAAACGTGAATATGATTGAACTTATCATTCCTTAGAACAAGGCGGTTTGCAGCAGCTTTATACGTTGGCTGAGCGTCATTCCAGATAACTCCTGACGCCACATACGGGTTACAGTGATCTTTAACTTCTGCTGGGAAGGTATCATACGCTGTATGAGTATCTATTCTGTGGTAAATGGTTCCGCAGTGTGGTCGACAATGCCCTTTGCTTGAGGTATGATCGGTTACCGCGTTTACAACAGCATGAGCTTTAGTATTATCTAAATGGTGTTTACTTTTATCAACGCTTGCTATAAGAATGTTTCGGCCATGGTGCCTAAATTTTCCATATCCACCGCATACCTTATTCCAATGTTTGTCATCTCCAAAAACGTCTTTGTAAGCAATAACCATCCAGTCCCTCCAATAGTATTTTTTGGAAAGAGAAATGTACATGTTGTTAGCCCAGTCATGATTGTTCATTTTATCCCCTGGATGGTCAAGTGCATATCTGTCTATTTCAGCGTTTGACTGGTCGTGATATTTAGAAGCTATAGTTCTATCGGCATGGCTCATCGCAGATCTAACCTGATCAATCCGAGTTTTCCATTGTTTTGCGTGATAATCTACGTTAGCCGATAAACCTTTTAGTTGAAGGTATGCAAGCTCAAGTTCGGCAGACTTCAACAACAAATTGAGTATTCCTGAACTGAATTCCGAGCATTTTTGGCGATCATAGTGTGTATATGTCATGCAAGGTACTAGCAATCCTTCGCCAAAGACATGTCCTACGTTCATTACTCCATCATAAAGTTTAATGCCACTATTTTGAAAGTCGCTATCATAGTTGCTAATGAATAACTTTTTCTCTCCAGTAAGGGCATTGGTTGGTGCCTGATACATTTCTGTATATTTACGATAAACTGCATTAATTTTTTGTTCAATGCTGGAAAACTGGACTTTAACGCTGCTCCATTGTATAAGTTGTTTAACATCAGAAAACTTTCGGTCTAATTGGTCGAATCGAGTGTCGACATCTTTATGTAGTTTACGAATAGCCAGTAATTCTGCTGATGGTCCTTTAGGAATAAAACTAAAAACAAATGATAAAAAAGGAGCAACAGCTCCTAGGAAAGGTGCTACTTTATCTGCTATCTTTACTAAGCTAGTCGCAAATGCAGTCGAATTTGAAATGACTGATGCAATGTCCTTGGCTGCATTAAGGCCACTGCTGATGTGATCAGTGGTTGTCGATCTCCTTTGTTTGACATCTCCAGCTAGTAAACCAGTGATGCACAAGGCAAGAATCAACGGGAGTTTCATCTGTGAATTATAAAATGAATGAATTAATTAATGGATTGATATATTGATTGATTGATTGATTGATTGATTGATTGATTGATTGATTGATTGATTGATTGATTGATTGATTGATTGACGGAAACGCAAAGCACACAAATAGTGTATACCACGACGAGAGGTCGCTGGTAATATTTAAGTTCCCTCTTCGAATATAAATAAACTCATCATAGATACCAGGACTAAATTTAGTATATACCCCAGACGCGTGTTTCGTCTACAAAAGACTCATCAGTGACGCTCGAATCCAAAAAAGTTAAAAAGGCCAAATAAAGTACTAAGTTGAAGAGCATTGAGGACCAAAATTCTAAAAAGTTTTGTCAAATACAGCTAAGGTAAACTATGCCTGGGGTAGAAAAGCCCTTTTTTTTTTTAAATTCAAAAATTTGTAAACAGTAAATTTATAAATATAACCATATCAATAACAATTCATGTCAGCACAAAAAGTGCTGACTACTGGGCTTGTGATACCCTCGGGGAAATAAATCTCAACCGGCAGTGGCATCGACCCAGTGGTTGTAAATAAACTCATCATAGATACCAGGACTAAATTTAGTATATACGCCAGACGCGCGTTTTGTCTACAAAAGACTCATCAGTGAAGCTCGAATCCAATAAAGACACTGTAAAGCTCACATGAATATATATACTCAATATTAACTATGGCAACTATTGAACAAAGTTACCGGAAAGCAAAAACTACCGTACCACTTACAAAGCTATTTCACAGACTTAAATTTAGACATATGTTGTTTTTGTCGTGCAATTTAACCATTGCATTGTTTTGTTTTTAAATTTGTTGTCTTGTGATTTGTTTTGGGGGGGGGGGGGGGGGGGGGTGGAAAATGACATATTTCATTTTTCATTTGAAGTTCTAGTGCGGCTTACAGGTACATAACAAGATAGAATGATCCAAAATAAAGATAACAGTAAGACTAACTATGATAGGACACATGATGTTACATGAACAATTATAACGGAAGGGTTTTGAGGTAAACAAGGACCGCGATGAGGACACCGAAAACATCGTACAAAGCAATGTCAACATAACTGGTTAATCAACAAAGGAAACAGATTAACTTGTACAAGTACAATTATAAATATATGTATTTGTATACCTGTCATTTATACAATAGTTAGTTATTTGCAGGATACAAAAAAAAGTAAAATCATAAAAATAATGAACTCCGAGGAAAATTCAAATAGGAAAGTCCCTAATCAAATGGCAAAATCAAAAGCTCAGACACACCAAACGAATAGATAACAACTGTCATATTCCTGACATGGTACAGGCATTTAATGTGTAACAAAGAAGCACAAAACGGCATATAGACTAAGCTAGTTAGCAAAAATTAAAGACTAGAATACACAAATTTGCCATAGTACAATAACACTCTGAAAGTACAGAGCCTAGTCACATATGTAACGATGAATCATAAAAAGGCATATACACAAAGCACAAAGCAAAAAATGAAAGACAAGAAACAAACAAGTTTTACAATAGCACAATAACTGGATGTATAAGCACAGAGCCACGCTACATGCATCGAAGTAACACCAAAAGGCATACAGACAAAACACATCAGCAAAAACGAAGGACAAGAATACGAGAATATCACAAACAGTAATGACAGGACGTACAAGTACCACAAGCATCTTAATCACAACAAAAACAAACAAATATTTAACAAAGAAGCACAAAAAGGCATATATCAAACCAAACAATCTCACCCATCGCTTTCCCATTTTTGAATTAATTTCTTTTAAATATTCGCATACAGTTTGTTATTTGTTTGTGTTGTTTATTATGTATTTGTTTATGTTGTTTTTTATGTATTTGTTTATGTTGTTTATTATGTATTTGTTTATGTTGTTTATTATGTATTTGTTTGTGTTGCCCCGCAGATGTATTCTTCATTACAATAAGGATATCATTTTGGTTGAGACTGGTTCCAAAAGAGGTGAAATTGTAAGATATAAGATTGATTGGGTAATGAATTTTTCTAGGTATTTGTTTTTCGTTTGAGTTTCTAAGAATTGCTTCAAAACATTGAATTAAGAAAGTCAATAAAATTGAGAATGGAAATGGGGAATGTGTCAAAGAGACAACAACCCGACCAAATAAAAAACAACAGCAGAGGGTCACCAACAGGTCTTCAATGTAGCGAGAAATTTCCGCACCCGGAGGCGTCCTTCAGCTGGCCCCTAAACAAATATATACTAGTCCAGTGATAATGAACGCCATACTAATTTCCAAATTGTACACAAGAAACTAAAATTAAAATAATACAAGACTAACAAAGGCCAGACGCTCCTGACTTGGGACAGGCGCAAAAATGCGGCGGGGTTAAACATGTTTGTGAGATCTCAACCCTCCCCCTATACCTCTAACCGATGTAGAAAAGTAAACGCATAACAATACGCACATTAAAATTCAGTTCAAGACAAGTCCGAGTCTGATGTCAGAAGATGTAACCAAAGAAAATAAACAAAATGACAATAATACATAAATAACAACAGACTACTAGCAGTTAACTGACATGCCAGCTCCAGACTTGGACATCAAAAACTACCTTGACTAAAAACTACCTTGATCAACTAATAAGGAACATGTGCACTAATGCCTACCTTCAACCTGTTTGATGACACTCAAATTGTTCCTTTATGATTTATATCATGTAGTGGGCTAGAATGAAGGTCGTATTAGTGCAAGAGAAAATCGTTTGAATTTCCATATGGCTTTTGTTTTATCAAAGGCGTTCAACTTCAAGGCTAAATACCAAAAGTTTCAGGGTCACTGTTCAAAGTCATGAAGTTCTTATACAACATAATATTTACCATACAGCTACAACAATAAATAAGTTTAAAGTTTCTAAAACACTTCATTTCATTATTTTGTCCTTTAATTCATTTCAATATAATAATCAACAATAAAGCAACATTAAATTTTGTTGTAATGTATGTGTATTTTATCTCATTTCTAAACCTCAAATTACCGTAATCACAGAGTACTCTTATGTCTGTAGTTGTGTCCATTGTATTTGCGCTTTGTGCCGATCTGATAAGTGAAGCCATTATCAACTGTACTGGGATTGAGGGCTCAACAACATGTTCATTCCAGCAACATTCTTAATATGACTTTCCCATGGACCCTGCCTCCAGTAGTTGCCGTTGGTTGCTGACTGTCATAATTGTTTTTGTTTCTTGTTTTTTTAGTATACAAATCAGACCGTTGATTTCTTCTTAATTGATTCACATTTTCCATCTTATGTGTCTTTTGGAACTAACTTTACGGTGGGTTTTGCTTATTTGTTGAAGGTTAAGTTGTTTACATTTGTGTCATTTCAACTTTAATCGACAGTTTTCTCATTTATAAATATACCCTATCTCCTTATTTTTTATTGACCTTATTTTTATGGTCAACGTTAAGGTTCCATGATTATGTTCATTTTTGAGACACTATAAGCAATTTGTCAAATTATATTCGGTCAGTAGAATGGCTGAAAGATGTACAGGTTTTGTCTGGCTTTTGTACATAGATACATTATCATGGTCAACGATAATTTTTAAATTTCATGATATTAGATTCTAAGATTATATTTAGAAGTTCAACTATCATCAGTGCATTGAATCATTATAAGATGTACATGATTATTCATCTTGTGAAATCCAAATTTGAAAAATAGTATATCCGAATCTGTGTTAAAATGGATATCTAGTTAGGTGCAGGGATTTTTTTTATGATGATGTAGACATATGTTACTATGTTTTGCGTGTATATACATACAGATTCATCGTATCATGTGAGACATAAGCTTGATGTTTTAAATATATAAAAAAAACTGAGAGTGAGAGGGTTGAAGTTGTAATTTGTAATAATTCAAATTCCTGGAATACCAGGACAGCTTTCAATACGGCAATATTGTGATAATTATATCATTATACATAACATGATAATATTGTTGTAAATGGAATTTTACTAAACAAAATTAAAAAGAATGAACAAGATATTGATATAAGAAGATTGTTATCAGTGCCAATGAGACAAATATCCATACTAGTTACAATTTGTAAAAGTAAACCATAATAAGTCAAAGTACGGCCTTCAACAAGAGTTCTTGGCTAACATCGAACAGCTGGCTATAAAGGGTTTATTATTAGCTTGTGGTCAGTGGTGGTGTTTGTTGGTCAGACTTTTTTAGTTCCCTTTAATCAATGAAATTTGGACTGACTATTTTTTGTAAGTGATAAAACCACATGATGCTAACAAAAATAATAGCTTATGATGAACATATTTTCTATTTAATATTTTTCTATCACAAAATCTTTTATCCTATTCAATGTGATGATTTAGCTAAAGCAAGTCGAGTAAACAACCAATAACTTTGATGCTTTAATAAAAAAAATTAAATCTTTTGTTTCAGATACACCTTTATCAGATGATGCAGTGTTTTTAACAAAGGTCATAGAGATAGTTTGTTTTTGTTTTATTTATGGGCAGTACAGTTTCAGGTTAAGAAAAAGTAAAATCACAAAAATACTGAACTCCGAGAAAAAATCAAAAAGGAAACTTCCTGACTTTTTCTTATATAGAAAATGATGGATTAAACCTGGTTTTATAGCTAAACCTTTCACTTGTATGACAGTGGCATCAAATTCAATTATATTGATAACAATGCGAGAACAAAACAAATAGTCATAATAGGTAAACAAGAGTGCACACACTGAAATGTCTCGCCTTCTTTACTAATCATTGATATTATGTTGATAGTCCTAAGTATAAAGCTTTTTTACAACTGTCACATAAACCAAGATAGCTAAACAAAGACCAATGAACCATGAAAATGAGGTCAAGGTCAGATGAACCATGCCAGGCAGACATGTACAGCTAACAAAGCTTCCATACAACAAATATAGTTGACCTACTACTTATAGTTTAAGAAAAATAGACCAAAACACAAAAACTTAAGCCTGAGCAATGAACCGTGCAATTGAGGTCATGGTCAAATAAAACCTGCGGGACTGACATATAGATTATAATATATTTCCATACACCAAATATAGTTGACCTTTGGCATATAATATTAGATAAAAAGATCAAAACTTATAAACTTAACTTTGACCACTGAACCATGAAAATGAGGTCAAGGTCAGGTGACATATGCCCCCTAGACATGTACACCTTACAATCATTCCATACAACAAATATAGTAGACCTATTGCATAAAGTATGAGAAAAACAGACCAAAACATAAAAACTTAACTATAACCACTGAACCATGAAAATGAGGTCAAGGTCAGATGACACCTGCCAGTTGGACATGTACACCTTCCAGTCCTTCTATACACCAAATATACTAGCCCTATTGCTTATAGTATCTGAGATATGGACTTGACCACCAAAACTTAACCTTGTTCACTGATCCATGAAATGAGGTCGAGGTCAAGTGAAAACTGTCTGACGGGCACGAGGACCTTGCAAGGTACGCACATACCAAATATAGTTATCCTATTACTTATAATAAGAGAGAATTTAACATTACAAAAATTCTGAACTTTTTTTCAAGTGGTCACTGAACCATGAAAATGAGGTCAAGGACATTGGACATGTGACTGACGGAACTTCGTAACATGAGGCATCTATATACAAAGTATGAAGCATCCAGGTCTTTCACCGTCCAAAATATAAACCTTTTAAGAAGTTAGCTAACGCCGCCGCCGCCGGATCACTATCCCTATGTCAAGCTGTCTGCAACAAAAGTTGCAGGCTCGACAAAAATGTCAATAATACAGCAGTCAACATTATCCTATAATCCTAATGACTGAAAAAAACAACAATAAAAACCTAGCTATTAAGATTGTGAACCCTCAATTTCCTGTTGTTTTTTTTAATTTGGTGTAGATGGTTGATCATGTCACAACCTTTTTCTAAGCCTGGTGGTGAAAGATTATTGAAGCCAGTATGCTGATGTCTTAATACATTTTATTATACTTCATGTTAAAATGCCATATTTTGATTGGCTAATACGAGGGTGTTAATTTACTCTATCACATGGCTGAGCGGGTGACAATTTTTTTTTAATGTCACCCTCTCTTCTAGACCAATCAAAAATTAATAATTTAAAGGACAATGAATTGAATTTACATCGAATTATTAAAGACAATGCTTTAATTCTACATTTTCGCTCAGATTCTATTTTTGACTGTCAAAATAAATAAATAAAACATCTTGCTTCACTTCTGTTGATTTTTATAATACCTGTAAAGTTGTTAAGTGTGCGACGTCATAAAAATACTTTTAAATAAAATTCATCTGTAAATGGCAATGATGATAGGACATTCAGTATAATAAATTAAATGACATATAGCTGAGAGGGTGATAGAGAGTTTGGTACCCCTAGAAAAAGCATTGTCAATTTTGGCTTCGCCGCGGTTGACAATGTTTTCTCGGGGTACCAATCTGATTGCTGTCTTTTTGACATATATCCCCCACATTTCCTTTACTTATACTTGAATGAAGATTATTCTACAAGTCACAAGATGCAAGACTACATTTTGTTTGTTGGAAAGAGACAAGTTTATTTGACTTCAACATTTCAACAATTCAACATTCATTCCTTTACAATGGCTGATCTTTACTTTAATTCATTTACAGTCAAATCTGTATTAAAGGTCACCCTCAGGACAACCTGCTAAGATAAAGATGAAAGGTATAGCTTGTTTGGCTGCATCTGTGCAATTAAAAAAACATATGTATCCTGTAAAATGAATTTATTTCTTATTTACAAATTATTTGACATACTCTTTTTAAAATAAACATATCACATTTTTATTCACATTTTGTGATGATTTGTTATATTATATACATGCAGTGTGCATGGACAACAAAACAATATAAATAAATAACAACAAAACTGTAATAATGACATAAACATGAAGCACTATAAGAATTTGGTCAAATTACTTTTCATCTAGACTGACATCAAAGAAAAAATACATATAACATCAGACAAACCTAATCATTTCAACAAATACCGAAATTATCTCTAATTCCCTCCACTAATACTACAACTCAGCAGCTTTAGTGTGTTACCTTGCAAAAGATAAGTGATTGTTAAAAGTTGTAGTGGTGAGTAATTGTGAATTGATTACTACCACTGTATGTCTGTTGGGCTTCAGGAAAACAAACAAATGGTTATTCAATACTTTCCAAACATGTTCTTTGTGAATATCGTGTCTGTAACTTGTTTTAATTTTACTTCAAAGTGAAATGTTTCAGAAATACTTATTTTATGAAAATAATAATATTACTTTTCATTTATAAAATATTCTCATTGATAGAACTACTTTAGTTTAAGGAATACAATTAAGAACGGAAATAGGGAATGTGTCAAAGAGACAAATGTCTAATGTTCAATTTGTTTCCCGATCCACTATAAATAAATATGTTTAAACTAATGTTCAATTACAAATGAAGGATAACCAAAAAGCTTGTGCCTGGTAATTAGTATAAACAGATGTGTTACTATGCTGGTCAACTCTTGGTCCCCTCTCAGAATTATCTAATATATCCTATAAACAAAGTTCATACCATAACTTACAAGACTAGAACATATTTCAACCCTCTACAACTACACTGATTTTGACCTTTGAGCTCATTACATAACTGGAAGTTTTTGAAAATTTGGGTACCGATGTAAGGGAAAAAATGTCAATTGTGATGGGTTTTCCATGAGGTATTACATGTATAAACAAACTATGGTGGTCTCAAAGTTCACATTAGTAGATCTAGTACATTTTAAAGCAATACATTAAATTGTATATCAAACAGTTTAAAATAAAACTATTTTAACAAATAGAGACTTTAAAGCATAATCAAATTGTAGCACTTTATAAAGTAATAAATTAGTTGCTGCAACAGTCATTCTTTAAAAATACTGCATCATATACTTCAAAAATAAGCCAGACTTTTAGCATACAAGAGCAGCCACATGAGACACTGCTATTGTGCACTTTTTTAAATCAGAAAAACAAAATAAACACATATTTTAATTTTCAATTGTTGACCTTGTATAACATTTCCTCCTTTACTATGTACACAATTTGATTTCTGGACACTTTATTAATAACATAAACTACTAAGAAAATGTATGGAAAAGGTACTAGGGACTTGTCTCTGAATCACAATTACAATAACTTTATTACTGCAAAGAATTTGTTCTGTGCATAACGGCTACTTTCTTATTTTATGTATTCAACTAATATAAATTTGTAACTGCAAATAATGCAAATTGCACATATTGGCCATCCACATAAAATGATTATTACTATTTTATATATCATGCAATTCATTTACATTCATGCCTTCTTAGTTTATAAATTGTTTTATGACTATCAATATCTCAAAAACTTTCAGACCAAAGAAAAATAAAATAGCTTAATTATGATGTTAAAAATTTGGATCACATTGCATTTAAACTCAAAACTAAGATATAGAGTTATTTCCCTTGTTTTTAAAAATAGAAATTTGAATAAAAATGTAAACACACAGTCGTTCTTGCATTGAACTGCTGATCTCTGAGAATAAGATTTGTTATAACTTTTATACTTGGCTTTATAAATATTTAGTGTATCTATCAATTACATCTCAAATGTCCTACATGTAATAGAAGGGAAACAATTATAGTACAATAAAATAGTATTTGCATTGAAAAAAGTTTTAAGTAAATTATGATCATTTATTCAGGACATATTAATTTGTTTAAATAAGAGCATCACATTAAGTAAATATAGATATACAAGATAGAATTTCACAAAATGTCAATCTCATCAAAAGTGATACATTGTTTATATAATGAAAGGTAATCTCAAAAGTGAAAGTTGGTGAATAAGATATGAAGACACAATTTTAGTACAGAAGGTAAACAACCATGTATGAGGGTGGGAGGGGGGTACTACATAAAGATTTGCTTTTTTGTATGAGGGTGGGAGTGGGGTACTACATAAAGATTTACTTTTTTATTTCTTTTTAGATAAGATTAATATATTGAGATGATTGGTGAATACATATTTAGAATTATTTGACACTAACAGAAGCCAAAAGTTGCAATTTTGTTTTACAATCTTAATAGAATCAGGAGAACTTTTTGATTGGTTGTAAATTGTCTAAACTATGAGACAGTGACTAGACTGAAAAGAAACCAATAAAATTACCGTAGTCATTTTATACTGTATATTCTATCTTGTCAAAATTATTATCTAATTAACTTCTGCCAATAATCATTTATGTTTAAAATGTGTCATTTAATTTTTTAAGAAGTGTCAAATATAGAATATGTTTTTTAGAAAAAATAACAGCTATCTTTAACTGATACTGTTTATTACTGTCTTTTCATTGTAATAAAAGTTTGTAATGAAGAAATGCATCTTGAAAAGAGAATAACCACTTAGAGAAATATTTTGAATAAAATTAAACAATTACACTATAACAATTTCTTCAAATACACATTCAAAAACATATGTACCTTTTGTACTTGAGTCTCAATAGAAAATATTTCAGTTTTAGAAGAAGCATACTACATAAAGCATACTTTAAAAATCAAGATTTCCTATTAGTTTAGACCTAGTTTTCAGGTTGAAGAAACTTAACTTAAACTTTCATCTTTGGGCCACATATGTGCTTGAAGCGACATCAAATAAGCAAGCAAAAGCAAACTTTTCTGAAATAGCCACTTGCTATGAATCCATTACAATAGCAATAATGTCGTATTTTCTAACAACTTTGATTCCTTTCACAAAGTCGTAACTGACAAAAAAAGTTGCTAATGCTGACAAAAAACGAATCTTTTCACAATGATTAAAGTCAAAAGTAAGGTCATAAATAAACAGAATCAAAGAATTAGGTGATATACCAAAGGCTACAGTAGAACAGACTTTATATCTTGTAATATATTGGACACTATATCAGAATCTGTTCCTTTACCATCAACTTTAATGTCATTTTTTACCTGAAATAGAGAAAAGAAAGTTTTATTGCTTTATAATATCATGTTTGTATTTATTGATATCTGTTTTCATCAAATATTGCAACTTTTTTGTTAAGCCTCAATGGAAAGTGATTGATTGATTATAAGTTGCTTAACATTCAGTGGCAAATATTTCATGTATGTACAGGAAGATATTGTGAAGTACAAAAGGAAAGTAAATCTTGGCATGAGGCAAAGATTTCAAAATGTTTTTTATAGATGCATTAAATAGGGCAAGCAACCTAGGCTTGCCATAAAGAGGGTATAATTTTTTTAATGGTCATGGTATGCATACATTAGAGTATAACCGGTTGCAAGTCCAAAGATTTCTAGCAACAAGAGAACTTTTAATACTTTGTCGTTCAGATTCCAATATGTAAATGATGTATTGGATATGAACATGTGAGCTACGTCGCATAGAAATCGACCTTATTCAAGTACACGTATACATCTACACGTATAAAACTCTTTGATTTTGGAACATTATAATACGAAATAAAAGATACCTGTTGGTTTATTTTGAACTTTTATTGTATAGCAACTCAATTTTCTAATATGTACAGACTTTGCATATAAATTCATAAAGATTTTACACCCGAAAATAATTTACCAGATGTATTGATATTATTTACATAAGGTCGATTTCTATCCGACACAGCTTATATATAACTATACATTATTTACTATTCTGTACTGATTCTGTGTCATGGAAGGATACCTTCTATCCTTTGTTTTTTTTATAATAGTGAGTTTCTTATTAAATATGTATTGCTTTAATATTTGTTTCTTTCGTTTGAACAAATATAACTGATGAATAGTATGCTTATAAATTGGTAAAAGCAATATGTTGGTTTTGCTGAATTTGTGTTGTTGGATTACTGTCTCATCGGTTTTAATCCAAATTTTCTGTTATTCATTTCCATAAATAAACTCATCACAGATACAAGAATTGAAATTTTGTATTTGTGCCAGACACAAGTTTTGTCTACAAAAGATTAATTAGTGACACTCACAACCAAAAAAGTTAAAAAGGCCAAACAAGTACGAAATTGAAGAGCATTGATGACCAAAAATTCCTAAAAGTTTTGCCAAATACACCTAAGGTAATCTATTCCTAGGAAGGTAGACAGCCTTAGTATTTTACTAACAATACAAAGTTGAGCGAAATGTATAAATTGTCTTACCATTTTAACTAATAAACAAACAGGATGATCACGTATTGATTTACTGTATAACGAAGCACTGTCTGGAACTTGTTCCACAACTGTCAAAATAGAATAGTACTACAATATTGTGGTTTTACTGTTGAAATCTATGATATATTGATGGGCACTTTATATAGTAGAGTATTCATTAGATGATGTAACTAAAATAAACTTTTCTGCAACTTTCTTAAAGTGATAAATCACTTAATCTTCATAGACATAAAAAAATATCCAATTTATATATTTTACAAGTCTATATTTTACATTATACTGCTTTAATGTAAGATCTTTTACAAATACTCAAATCTTAAAACATCATGTTATTCTTTCATATCTTATTAAGATTTGTAGAAAGTATGTCTCCAATTTTTCAAATACAATATACTCTTACCTCTAAAATGAAGATGAAAACATATTTTGGCTAGAATTAAAGGAAACTCTTGATCTGATGGGGTTAAACTTATTGATGATTTTTCATTCAAGTCACCACTTCCCAGTAATGATGCAAACTCAGAACTGTAATAAAAGATCAAAATATTACTTCATTTAAGCATTAATTTTTACTTCTATTAATTAAATCTTTAAAAATATTTTTTGAAAACACCAGAATTCATAAAAAAAATGTTTAACTTTCAACAAAAGGACATTGTGAAAAGTAATACACACATTCAACAAAATGAGAATGATAAAAGCAAATATTTTCAATATTGTACACAAAATGTTTTGATTGGCTCATATTCATAAAAATGAAAATTTAAACCAATGAACTGACATTATTTTTATTTCAAGGATCTTAACATGAAATGAGTATTTTCAAATTGAGGTACAACGAATGAAATTATGCAAAAAACCTTTAGATCCTAAACTGTTTTTTTTTTGTGTTAATATATATGTCAGGTTTAAAGGATTAAACATAGCTATGTTAATATATATTTTTTCTACTCATTTGTTATAACTTTATTTCATACCTTTTGCATGGAGTACTTATTAGGAAATCACTGCATCTAAAGTTAATTTTAAAATCTAATTTTTCATGTGTAGACCCATCATCAGTCTGAAAGGAAAGAAAATATTAAAAGAATGATATGAATTGTGTAATGTCATACATGTTATATGTTACATTAATAATCTAAATAAATAAGTTATAAAATAGGATTTCCATAATACTAATTGCATTTCTTAAAGCAATATAAACACCACAAAATCCACTAACTTAGCAATAAACATCTTGACATCATTCCTACTATTTACTCTAATGAGCAGGAGAAATTTCTTAATTGTAATTGAATCTGCAATTTATACATTTGAAAAGTTCATTTTGCGAATACACATTCTAAGATTACACATTTAGACAGTACTTTGATCTATAATGGGTAACTTTTACAAATTATGACTTGGATGGAAAGTTGTCTCATTGGCACGCATACCGCATCTTCTTATATCTACATAACTTTATTTCCATTTATTTATAAAATTGAGAATGGAAATGGGGAATGTGTCAAAGAGACTACAACCCGACCAAAATTTATGAATGAAACTGCTTTGAATAAATGATATGTGTAAGAGAATATTATAAATAAGTCAAATGTCTTAGCAAGAAATATAATTATTGAATGACTCACCTTCTCCATATAAGTTAATGTGCCTTTGAGTTTTTGAGGTATATTAATACTATCAACCGAGAAGGCAAACTGTCCCTCGTTCTGGCTATTAGGCAGTAAAACAAACGGGACCTTTACTGGATCTCGATGAGAACAGCCAATCTAAAATCAGAAAATTTTTTTTTTCTAAGGTATTTTTTCCATACTAAATTTGTTTTCTCCATCTGATACTATTAATTAATTTATTTGTTGGATACCAATTATTGTGGATTTCGTGGTTACAAATACAAATGGTTAATAAATAACAAATTTGCTTTATAATTATATTCAGACTTTTGGAAAACCAAGAATTAAATTTCCACGAAAATGCAAGTTATTCTCAACCCCCGAAAGTTGGTACCCACGAAAATAAATGAATCCACAGTAGTGTATTTGTATACTTTTCAGTTGATAGATTGGCTATAGATTTGATGGAAATATTCAGCTGATAATTGTGATAGGAACTGCTGAGAAAATTTAACTTAAAATGCTTACATCGCTGGTCAAATGACTCAGTATTAAAAATAGTGCTAAGCTCTATATTATACTATAAAGTTCAGATTTTGTATTAGGGCTATTCCATTAAAATGTATGTGGGAGGGCAGGCAGGCAAGTTTAATTATTGAATGTGGGTCATGGGTCCTTTTACATTATGCAAAATTATCCAAAATATGGTTCTTGGTTGTAGGGATATTTTGAAAGTTCCTTTCTACCCTCTTACATACATTTCAATGGAATAATCCTTAAAGCCCTTAATATGTTAATACATCACTTAAAACAACAAATCAGCCTGTAAATTCTGCATTTAAATATATCAATTACTTACCCCTCTTATTAATTTAGCATTTAGACTATCTAAAACATTTAATTCCAAATCTTTAATCTGATTGGACGTCAGATTTGTGAACACAACAGAGACAACCACTTGGTCATGACGCTGATGACTCCCTCGGATTTCATATGTCTATAAATACAAAATTACATTTAATGACATAAAAAAATAATAATCAAAATTGTTATCAAACACTAAAATTTCAAACCAAAAAAATATAAAGGACTGTTTAAGATATTTCTTTAAACCTGTTATTTACTTAAGGACAATGATGTACTAAATTTGTTTTGATACAATTCTAAGAATCCAATCAACACATGAAACTTTATCCATTCTTCTAGCCAGCATTTTTGTTGCCCACCAATCAATAAATTTTTGACTTATAAAGGCTGATCTTTTTTTTCATAACAATTGCTAAAACATATTTCCTTGTTCTATGACATGATATTGTAATATTAAAATATATGCATATTTTCTTTTTCCATTCATAATTTGATAAATTGTAATTCATTTTTCTCCAAAAAAAAACCTCTCTGTATCATACAGAAGGAATGATTTTTTTTCAAATGGCTGTTCTAGTAGTAATTTTTATAAAACAAGAAAATAACAATACAACCAAGAAATAAAGTTTACTTACAAGTTTTAAAGACTTGTTTTCTCCAAGTGTCTGATATGTTGACATCGGCTACAAATAGAAATACATGCTAAAGATTAAAAACAAAAATGTTAAACAACATTTCAATCTTTGCAACATGTTACTGATAAAAATATTCCTATTTCTAATTTCTAATTAATATATCTATAAATTTAGACTAGGCAATATGTTAACCAGGTCATTGGTGTTTTTTAGACATTTTGTCATGTCTGTGCCTATAATAGCTTATGGGTGCAGGTTTTGCTCATTGTTGAAGGCAATACAATGAGATAGAGTTACTAATAACTATCATTTAGCCTCTTGTGGATTGTTGTCTCATTTACAGTCACACTACACCTCCTCATCTTTGAACAGAGAATTGCTCAATTACAGATAAGAATAGTGGCTATTGTGTAATATAGGCTAGCTTATTTCAATTGTACTACAGTTCGTCTATATCATGCACAGTTTGTTATATCTAAACATTATTACTGTACACAAATGCCTTTATAATTGAACTTCCTTTTTCACCAGTTTGTTATGTCATGTGATGATGAACCAATAAATTTAAAATTCTGCAACAACAAAAAACTTACAGGAAATTGCACATTTATAGGAGTGTCCATCTGTGATGGAGAAACTTGTTCTTTTGATGGAGTAGTTATACCCTCGGCTACTTCATAATCAGCCCTCAACAATTTCTTCTTATCTCTTTTCTCTTTTTTCTCCTTTTTAACCTTCTTTTCTTTCTTCTTTTTTGGCTTCTGAAACATTCATTAAATTATCACAAAATTGAATTGATCAAAGCATTAATTTCAGTTTTTTACAAATAAACAAATTTAACATACAGCATTATTCGGTTAAACAATTAAATTTCAGCTTAAACATTAAATAATATTATCATTTTAGGAAAACTTTATGTTATTTACTATAGATAAATTTTTCTTACAAAAACTTACTTTAGTTTCCTGTTCGTCATCACTTGCTACAGTTATGACAGGTGTAGGTCTAACATCATTCTCCATTGTTTTCTCTGATTTGGAAGCGCTGGGAGTATCATTTTTAGACAACCAAAAATCAAGATCATCAGTCTGAAAGATAATCATCTTTGTTAAACAGCACTGAACAGAAGTCTTGTATACTAAACTATTTTTTTTTATTATATTCTACAACAAATTTTGTGGCAAACAATTTCTGATTCAATTCTACTGTAAATTCAGAACTTTTGGAAATTTCATTGTTATTGGAAATGTTGCGACTGGGTATGTTTCATAACACTGAAATTTTTGACAGCATTACTTTCTTGGCACATCTCCTTAATTGTTATCATTAATCTTTAATCTCACATCAATCATTTAACTATAGCAATAAAAAGTGCATACAAAAACTTCTGAATATATAGTACCGTACAATTTCTATTTTTACCACTATTCTCATCCCTTCTTACTTTTACTTAGTTTGAAAGTTTCATTAGGCTTTTCTTGTTCTGTTAAAAAATTATTTCATTTTTATGTTTTATCTTCATTTAAATTTGTGTACTTTTGTCTTTCGAACTATTTTCAAATGAGCATAAATAATTATTTCTCAGAAACAGGTGTTATGCTATGTATCATATTCAGCATTGGTGTACCTTTATCATAAGGATAAACATTGGTGTACCTTTATCATAAGCATAAATATAGGTGTACCTTTATCATAAGGATAAATATAGGGAGATGTCGGTTAGACAGCAAAAAAATGAAACGAGAATTAAAAAAGTACATAGAGCATATTATTCTTCAACAATAGAAAGTTCTTAATTACTTGGATTATAAAAAAAATTAACCAAGACTACAAATGATCTGCAATTTATATAAAATTCCCAAAAGGTGTCTATCAGTAGTTAAAGAACCTTAGGAGCATTATTCATGCCTTTTTTTATTTTTCAAAAAAACTTATTGCTTAACAAAATAAGTGACGTACTTAAACACTGGCAGTAGTTAGCATGACTTCTGCTGTTAATAATCAATTTAAGGAGAGATCTCATCAGCTACAATCTTAGTTTAAACCTATTTATTTATAGTGGATTTGGAAACAAGTTATTGCAACTTACATTAATCTCTTTCCAATTTTCGGGTGTGAGTGCTGCCTTGTAGCGGCATATTATTAGCCTGCTCTTTATAAAGAGATGTAAATACAAGGATGTCTTTAACGTTCAAGAGATATGACTTCCAAGTCCCTCTTAACACGGGTCAGCCATTTATCAGTCCCATCACACTTTTACTTGCAAATGGTGTAAAGACAGTGCCGAAAATCTTGTTCTTACCTTATCAGATTTTTCTTTCTGATGTTCTGGTGATTCTGCAGCTGCTGGGTCGCTAGGGCCATTTGCTACAACCGCCATTTCAGGAGAGTTCTCATTTTCTTCAGCAATAAGAAGACTTGATTCTTCTTTCTTTTTCTTCTCTTTCTTCTTTGATGTCTGTAAAATTAAAAACAATATACTGCAATTCTTCAAACCCACTGACTCAGTTGATAATGAATAACAAATAACAAATAATGAATAATGAATACTCTTTATTCTTTCAATCTTTAAAATATCCATTTTCTAATGTGTCAGGAAAAATTTCTGCATAAAGCTGAAGATACTTTCATTTATTGCTGTTATCATAAAGATTTAAAAATCAAGACTCCAGTTTGCTTATACACTAATTCATTCCATGTCAGTAAGCATTAAAGGCAAAGGAAGAAAGATGTAACTATTGAATAAATATTAGATTTAGAAGGGAAAGTATGCTTGATGAATATTTCTACAACAGAAATCAGAATGTGTTTCTGTTTTATGCCTGCTTACCTTTTCCTTGCCTTCTTTTCTATGTTTTCTTCTTTCCTCTCTGTCTTTCCTATGTTTTTTCTTTGGTTTCTCTTCATCTAAGTGATCAGTCTGGTTATCAAGTACAACTCTGTGTGTTGGTGCTTTTATTATCTCATCATCTCTTAATGGCCTGACAAAGTAAATAATTTGTTGGACAATAATTATTATATAATATATTGATAAAGATCATTTGTATATGTAAAACCAAGAAATACATTCATCTATTAATATCAGTTTTCATGTTTTGTGACATTTTTTGGAATATATTCATCCTTCATTTGGAAGGTATAATACTAAGGTATGGTTTTTGTCTAACAGTTTTACATCTACATTTCAGCCATTGTTGCCACTGATTTCCCTAAAATCTTAAGTAAAATACAAATTTCAAGACTTTCCCATTTTTTAGTCTGTTTTTTTTTTTGGTCTCCCTATCATCTATCACAACGTCCATCTTTCTTATTTCAGGATTTATGATCATATCACTCCAAAATACACAAACTGATAAATATATATATGTTACGAAAAGTATAATTAAACAGGAATAGAAGACCATCAGATGCATATCTGACCAGATATTAAATCACTCCTTAATAAAGAAGCTGAATTATATGCTCAATTGATATAATAATACATGTATAATCAAAATAAACAATATAAAAATACAAATTATAGTAAAACATGAATGACTGCCCAATAGATCATAATATTGCTTACAAAGTACAACTCAATATTAAAGAAATCCTGACAAAATATCCAATAATTGAGTAATATATAAATAAAGTTATTGACAAAAAAAAAATCAAACTTAATGACAGACAGACCTTTGAAGAAGTGAATCCAGTATGCCACAACTAAATGACAGACAGATCTTTTGACAATGTGAATCCAGTATGCCACCCATGAGATGGTATAATCTGCTACATGATACAAATAAATCAGCTGGTTACAAGATAAGATTACTTACATATCCAAATCCATGTCTAATTTTTTAAATTGATCGTTTGGTCTGTCATCATCCTTGTCAGAATCTACTGTGCCCTAAAAAAATACATAGGAAAATGTCAGTTAAATCCTAATTTTATTATCTTTATCTTTTATAAAATATATATTTGTTTACACCTAACAGTAACAGGTTTGAACCAGATCCTCCGCAGGGCGCAGCTTTATACGACCGCAGAGGTCGACCCCTGAACAGTTGGCAAGTATGAACACAACATTTAAGCTCTGAATTTGGATTGTGATTAAATAGTTGACACAACATAGGTTTCTAACACAGAATGAATGTGGTTTAAAAACTTAAACTTGAAAACTTAAAAATTTTAAATTGGACATTTACCTATTATTGTCCAATATATATCCAAAATCTAAATACATGGTTAGATTCAGCATATATCATAGAACCCCAAGAATTCAATTTTTGATGAAATCAAATTATGTCCAATTTTAGACCCTTTATACCTCAATGTTGACCATTTGATTACTGGGCCCATAATCAAAAATCTAAGAGCATATCAAAGAACGAAAAGAATTCAATTTTTGTTTAAATCAAACTAAGTTTAATTTTGGACCTTTTGGACCTTAATGTAGACCAATTTGAAAACAGGAGCAATTAAATAGTTGACACAGCATAGGTTTCTGACACAGAATGAATGTGTTCTAATGAACTTAAAATTTTTGTTTTCTCTTAGAGCAATTCACTATGCTGTTGAATATTAATCCTCTCAAAACAAGAATGTGTCCTCAGTACACGAATGCCCCACTCGCACTATCATTTTCCATGTTCAGTGGACCGTGAAATTGGGGTAAAAACTCTAATTTGGCATTAAAATTAGAAAGATCATATCATTGGGGACATGTGTACTAAGTTTGAAGTCGATTGGACTTAAACTTCATCAAAAACTACCTTGACCAAAAACTTTAACCTGAAGCGGGACAGACAGACGGACGGACGCACAGACCAGAAACATAATGCCCCTCTACTATCGTAGGTGAGGCATAAAAATGTTTGAAGAAATTTTCTTTTTTATTTATGAAATTTCAAATGAGAAAAATTGAACCCAATTTTTTTAATCACATCCCCCTTTCCCTTATTCCAAAACTAATCTCAATTAAAATTTCTAATGGAGTTTGCAACAATAACTACTCATTTAAATACATCATAAAAATGACCAAAAATGAAGTATCTACATACACAGTTAGATTTGGTATATCAAAGAACCCCATTTATTCAATTTTTGATGAAATCAAACAAAGTTTAATTTTGGACCCCGATTTGGACCAACTTGAAAACTGGGCCAATAATCAAGAATCTAAGTACATTTTTAGATTCAGCATATCAAAGAACCTAACTGATTCATTTTTTGTCAAAATCAAACTAAGTTTAATTTTGGACCCTTTGGACCTTAATGTAGACCAATTTGAAAACGGGACCAAAAGTTAAGAATCTACATACACAGTCATGACAGTTAGATTCGGCATATCAAAGAACCCCAATTATTCAATTTTGATGAAATCAAACAAAGTTTAATTTTGGACCCTTTGGGCCCCTTATTCTGTTGGGACCAAAACTCCCAAAATCAATACCAACCTTCCTTTTATGGTCATAAACCTTGTGTTTAAATTTCATAGATTTCTATTTACTTATACTAACGTTATGGTGCGAAAACCAAGAAAAATGCTTATTTGGGTCCCTTTTTGGCCCCTAATTCCTAAACTGTTGGGACCTAAACTCCCAAAATCAATACCAACCTTCCTTTTGTAGTCATTAACATTGTGTTTAAATTTCATTGATTTCTATTTACTTAAACTAAAGTCATTGTGCGAAAACCAAGAATAATGCTTATTTGGGCCCTTTTTTGGCCCCTAATTCCTAAACTGTTGAAACCTAAACTCCCAAAATCAATCCCAACCGTTCTTTTGTGGTCATAAACCTTGTGTCAAAATTTCATAGATTTCTATTAACTTAAACTAAAGTTATAGTGCGAAAACCAAGAAAATGCTTATTTGGGCCCTTTTTGGCCCCTAATTCCTAAAATATTGGGACCAAAACTCCCAAAATCAATACCAACCTTCCTTTTGTGGTCATAAACCTTGTGTTAAAATTTCATAGATTTCCATTCACTTTTACTAAAGTTAGAGTGCGAAAACTAAAAGTAATCGGACGCCGGACGACGACGACGACGACGCAGACGCCAACGTGATAGCAATATACGACGAAAAATTTTTCAAATTTTGCGGTCGTATAAAAAGCATTAAAAATTAACTAAGTATTATAATCAGCAATGGAACCTTCTGAACAATTGTATAATAAATTTGATTAGCATCTTAGCCTTGGATATCAAAATAGAAATTTGACTTTGAACTACTTTCATTAACTTTGGGTACCCTTAGATTGGTAGTAGTGACTGTTGTCTTTTTTTTAGTTGTGTTTGTGCTTAGTTCATGTCTGATGAGTCAATCACTTTTTAACTGATTACTGTGGATTCATTATTATTCGTTGGATACCAATTTTCGTGGATTTCGTGGGCACAGTCAAACCACGAAATTAAATATTCAACGAATGATAATTTTTCTATAGGTTTGTATGCAGAATTCAGCAAAACCACAAAATTAAATATCCACTAATATGCAAGTTTTTCTTAATCCACGAAAATTGGTACCCACGAAAATAAATGAATCCACAGTAACTGATTTTGTAGTTTGTTGTGCTGTTACTACACTGCCCCAGTTTAACAGGCGTGTTGACTGCTCAGTCATGTTTAGCCCTTCATATACTTCCTGCTTTCATCACAAGACTGGAACCTGTTATACAGTTGTCCTTGGTACCTGTCAGTCCTGTCTACCATATTTCTTTTTTTAACAAACATTGTTGTAGTATAAGTAAGGCCTTCAGTTTTTCTTGTTTTTTTTAATTGATTTAATTTGATCTACATTTTGTCATACCCAGCCCTTTGATAGCTTACTTTACAGTATTGGTTTCATTTATTATTGAAGAGGCAGGGGCAAAATGTCAATTTAAAACTACTTAACAAAACTAAATAAGTTTATTTTAATGAATTTTCAAACTTTCCAACAATTAAACTGTTGTCACAGCATAACATTCAGTACAGGTTTGACCCATTGTTGAAGTATCAGTGGCAAACAAAGAGGAATCAATCAGGTTTTTTTAGAAGAATTTCTTACCTCAGGCATATCCACAACAGTACTGACTTCATGAGCAGGTTGTATGTCATCATCAGATTCGTCTTGTTGATGTTTCTTCTTCTTACGTCGGGACTTTTTATCTTTCTTTGAGGGTTTAGATGAGCTGTCAAGTTGTAGATATTTATCTGATGATGAAAGACCTAACAAATATAATAAAGTTTGGGAAACTTAATCACACATGAAAATTAGTTGGGTTTAAGTATACTAGAACACACCAGCGAAATCGTTGGCATTTAGAGCTTGGTTGAAATTATGTAAACTGTTGTAGGGAGAATTTTTGTGAAAGATTTTGTTTCTGTAGAATTTCAGTAAAAGATTTCATGTCCGGAGAATTTCAGTAAAAGATTTCATGTCTGGAGAATTTCAGAAAAAAAGGTATCAACATTCATATGTACTTGGAAACAGTTTAACCCTGCTCCCTTGTTTCCAAGGTCTGTTATTAATTTCTTTCTGTTAAATTCCACCATTTTCATGTTTCTGTATACTATGAACATACATACAAATGTATACTTTAAATACAGTGTATTTGCTATTAACTGTGAATTTTAAGTTTCTTCTCCCAGGGGATCACTGCTATATTATATAGAGAGTCTCTATCAACGCGATAATTATTGTCCTGTATCTGAGTACTCTTATGAAATTTATATTAAGTTTAAAACCGAAAGTCCTGTTAGACTTAAAAGCGAAATGGCAGGCATTTAAAGCTTGGTTGAAAGTATGATAACTATAATCATAGGATGAAATTTTGTAAAAGATTTTATGTCTGGAGTCATATATGTCCATGGAGACAGGACAATATTTTTAAGACCTCTCTTTTTTTCCAAGTCCGTTATTATTTTGTTTTCTGTTATATTCCATTATTTTCGCGTATCTGTATTCTTTAAACATACGTATCTATATTATAAATATTAAAGTGATTTAATTTTCTATTAACTATATATTGATTGTAAGTTTCTTCTCCATGGCGATCACTGCTATATTATATCTCTATATATTATAGTAGTATATTAATCATAGTATACATGCAGATAAACGAGAAAATAATTATTTTGTCTCCATCGGAGTACTTATGAAAATTATGTGCAAGTTAAAACCAAGGTATAATAGTAGTGGTTCTTACGATCTAAAAACCACGATATGGACAACGCTCTGATTGGCTTATTTACTTTTCATTTTTGTTAACTAACATACGATTGGATCTCAATGTTTAAACCGGTAGTCATGTCTGACTTAAAAGTCAGTCTGATGACAGAACAATTTTCAGACACCTTTATTTATGTTTTTCTCCCAAAATATTAACCCAAACTGAATAGTCATAAGAATGGATGACAGTGACTATGAATGGTACCTATAGGACACAGTAGCGGAATGATTAATTTATTGTGGAAGGAAGAGAAGCGACACACAAAATGAGGTCTTCTAGTTTAATAGTATAGATAACATTACATTTTCAACTGTCTAGTCTAACCAGAGTGTTACTTAAAATTTCTAAGAATTTAAATTCATTGGACAGTATCTAATTTTTAATAAATTGCCATCTTCTTCATAAACAGGTACTAAAGCATGTGATTCTAAAAGGTAATAAATTTCAATTTCTTCAGATTATCTGATATAATTATTGAATACTTTCTGACAATACATTGATAAGCAGAATGCTTTTAAAATATTTTTTGACAGCTAAAGATACAAATTTGGCTAGTACAATCAGACACACACAATCATTTTCATGAAATTGCCTTTCCAGTCAGAATATTGTCCAGGATGCATGTGTATTTTTTTACAAGAGCCCTTATAATGTATATATATATATATAGACTTTACCTGGTACATGTAAGGGCACAGATAAATCAATCTGTGATAATGGAATGTCTTCTGAATTACCACTATCAGACCTCTGAAATAAAATGTTTTCAAATCTTTATCATTCAGTCAGAGTAAATATAGTGAACTATCCCAAAAACTAAAATACGATTAAAATACAAAATTTCCATAAATCAATTTGAACCCAGTTTTATTTTCTGGAAACCGATTTTTTTTTCTTTTTCAACAACCAAATACCGTTACGGTGAATAGTAAAAAAAAAAAGGGGGAACTTAACCTGTCTTTAGTGGTCCAAAATATTTAATACCAATAAATTTCCAAAAGCAGTGCTCTACTTATCATCTGGAAACTTATTGCAACAGACAAACGGATGAATGTGATGATTTTTTTTTTAACCTCAACTCTATCAAGAAGGGTACGAAAATGAAAAAAAAATTTGTTTACTGATAAGTATGTACATTTTGTACCAAAAAAAACCCTTCTATTATATTGTTATTGTCAACAATTTTGTTACATTGTCACATCAATCATCTGACCCATGAATTTCAATGTCATCTGACACCAACCAAATAACTCATGAATTGATTTGTGATGAAAATATAATTTGTGACAAAAACAAGTGTTTATTACAATGTTTTGAAAGTAAATTATACATCAATATAGTTTTTCCTACCTTTTGTTTACTGTCTACTTTTAAGTAATGTGGATTATGCATCTGTTCAACTTTTCTTTGTTCTCTTCGCTAAAATGAAACAAACACTATCAATTGACTGATGATATATTAAATTTATTCAACACATGGAAATATTTAAAGTATCTGCAAAGAGAAAGTAGGTACCTAACAGATCTATAAAGCTTAAAACTCATCGCTGCAAAGCTGCTCACTAAATGTGGGGTCGTGGTACTTCAGTAGTTTCAGAGAAAAGTGTGAGGAAAATATTTGTCACAAGACCAGAAAAAAAGACAAGGTGTGTGTTAGAATTTTATGCAATGAAACAGTTTTAAATGTATGCAATTATCATATTTATCACTTAGGGTTGTACCATTTAGACCCACTGATGAAAAATGGAACTCCTGAAATTTCTTTATCTTTTAGTGGACTAAAATTAATGTTTTGTATTGGACAAATACAATTAAATTAGAGAATGGAAATGGATATATATAGTTAAAGGGTGGTGGGAATTTGAACTATTTTCAAAATATATGAACCCCATAACGACAAACAATAAAATATGTTAGCAGCTAATAAAAGAACAAATAAAAAATAATTACCACTTCTAATTCTTCATCTGTTGGTTCTACGTATGTCTTCTTATCATTGTGGTAACTAGTGTATTCACCTCTGAAAAAAAGAAAGATTTTTTTAAGACACTCTGATTTACACTATATTAACCTAAATAGCCATCCTTTCGGAACCCACAAACAGACTAAAATAAATAGTTGCATGTTCAGTATCTTTTTCAAACATTTTCCCTCGAAATATATCGAAACACTTTCAGAAAATTTTCCTTGTTTGCTGTTTTAGATTTGTTCAGTATATTTGCAAAGTGCTCAGAAGGTGTTATTTACTTTTGCTTTTAACAATGAATTGAACTGTTAGAGAAATGATTAAAAAAGTTCAAGACTGCATACTAAATGAGCTAAAACTAATGAAATTTCCACAAAAAAGTTCTAAAAAAAATCAACTCAAATTGTGTTGTCAAAAATGATGTTTTACCTGTGATCTTCATGGTTGAAGGTAAATATGGATGCTCTAACTGGTTCATCATCGGAACTTTCTGCAGGAGGACGGTTGATCCATTTATCTAAATCTAACCTAAATAAATAAGAACATTTAATTATGATTTTGATAGATTAAATTCTAAATATGGAAGTAGTTACAAAATAGATTTATTGCATAAGAATTGTAGAAAGTTTGAAGTCAAATAAAATAATAACTGAGGTTCCATGTCATAAAAATTTTCAGAAAAAGAAATTTGATGTGCACTGGCTGATCTTATTTAGTTATTCCTGAATGGTAGCTGTTTTAAAATGTTATATGTTAATCCTTACTATTAAAAATCTGCAAATACTTATATTTCAATTTCATACTCTACAGCTGTGATAACCATTAATGTTGAGGAAAAACACTATTTTAATGCAACATATTTGTAAGGTTTTTTTTATTGAATAATGTCAACAGTTTTCATCGTATCAATTCACAATGAATGCTATGAAAATGTACTCCACATCACAGACGACTTATGCCCGATTTTAAATGTATGATTTGATGTTGTTTTCTGTCGATTTGATTAGAATGGAGATAACAATATTGTAATGCGTAGTAAGTAAACTTAATTTACGACCATCAAATCATCAGCTGTCACAGCTTAAATACAATACGGTTATCTCCTAACTAGCCATTGTGCTGTTTGCAATCATGAATTAAATTAATATTTACATAAGTAATATAAAAAAGAAGATGTGGTATGATTGCCAATGAGACAACTATCCACAAAAGACCAAAATGACACAGACATTAACAACTATAGGTCACCGTACATTTTAAATGCTATATAACACTATTAATTTCAATACACATTGAACCTACCCTTCTGGTACTGGCACTTTCTTTTGTGCCCTTTCTGCTACTGGGTTTAATGCTCCAGAAAATAAGGCCACCACTTCTTCTCCAACTCTGGTATCTTTGTCCATTAATTTTACTACATATTTTACTAACTGTAGTATACAACAAGCCTACAAATATACATGATTTAAAACATTCATTCAAAATCAAACCATAGGGAGCTTTATTTATTCATTAATTTTTACATTAATAAATCAAAATTTCTATGGTTGTAAGATTTTATAGTTATACAAGTACACACCCGTGATATCGCGGGTCCGTGACGGAATTAAAGTATAAAACTATGCCTAAGCCTTATTTTAGTAATTGGTATTGTCATCTGATAAAGTCATGTCGATTATAAGATACACAGTTTTCTCTGCTTTCTAATCTTTCTTGAACTTATCAATTATTGGAAATATTAATTATTTGGAGAACAAAAGATCCAGGCTATCCAGGAATGGGGTATTTTTTAATCAACAGCATTGTCCTATATTAGTTATCTTAGAAAGTCTTGCTGATTGCTGAATAAAGCTACAATAGGGAACAATTTGACAATGATTGAATTTAGTAGTGTCAGCCCTTTGATTATGACCCGTGTATATAGCAAAATCCTAAATACAACGTTTGGGGGTGTGCCTGTCAAATGCGGAACGTACAGATAAGGTAATAGCTAACAGGTGAATATACTATTGGTATCGGTATCGGATTAGACCTGGAACTTGTTAATTATTGGCAATATTAATTATGTGGAAAACAAAAGGGTCTGGAGTGGTGTAATTTTTAATCTACACCATTGTCCTATATTAGTCATATATAGAGTTGAATTCTTTGATTTGTCGTTTTTACCCGATGACAGCTGACAAATTGGACCTCGTAATTTTAGTATTATAGATACTTATTCACTAAACAAATTAATACATTCAATCCTGCTTTAAAGGTTACCTAGCTTTGAATCTCAATTCTGAAGGTGACCCTCATATATAGAGGTTTGACTAGACACAACTAAGACTATATCCATATCACTGCAAAAGAGGTTTATTGTTTCTCCTTATTATCAGAAAACATTGGATGTCTCTAAACTCAAGTACTGTAAACCAACTTATTTTCGCAGATACTTTATTTCGCGTTTTATCATTTCTAGGTCACTTCGTGGCATTTAATTTCGCTAATTTTAAATTTATATGATGTAGTTTAATAAGGAAAGATTGAAGATTTTCATTTTCGCGACGATTTATATTCGCCTTATTTTTCTTCTCGTGAAATTCTCAAAAATAAATCGCTCGCGAAAATAAGTTGGTTTACAGTATTGTAATGCGTACATCATTTGGTCACATACATCATTCAGTCAAAAAACTAACTTTTCTAAGATCAGGTAAGAAATGTGAAAACAGCATATATTACTAAAACTGTATCAACACAGAGTAACAATGTGAGTTGACTTTTTCCCTTTAAGTTACTGTCTTTATAATCCTTAATCTGAATCTATATAAATATAAGGAGATATGGTATGGTTTACAATGAGACAAATATCCATCAAAAACCAAAGTACAATGATACAGACTATGTTCCTTACCCTTTCTTGAACCTCTAAATCTGAACTTTGTACAAACATAGGTAATTTCTCTAACATCATTTGTGTGACTTCCTTCACAGTGTCATTATCATCCTCATCCTCAGCTTCCTTCACTATTCTAGCGTACAACTTAGGGATGTTTTGTACATAAACACTTTGTATATGACCAGGAAGGGAGGTGATCTTTGGTCGCAGCATAAATTCTAATGTTTCTTTGGGGTTCTTTAAATGTCTGTAAAGAAACCATTATTATAGTTAAATTCATTATTGTATAAATACATAGTATCCGTAGTTGAATAATGAATATATTTGATCATGATAAATTTGTTTTAAGGATGAATAGTAAACTTATAATTGAGAAAAATGTAATTATCGCTATTTTTCACGTTTCCTTTGATCTTACTGACTGATAATTTCCTATGATAATCTATAACTATATGATTAGAATGTCATTCAAATCTGATGATATCGTTCTTTGAGTTTTTTATTTCAATTTCAACAATTCACATGAAACTTCAAAGTTACCAGCTGTCTGAATAATTTTCAAATAGAAAACTTAATTCTATGAATAAAGGCAAAGATATTCTACCAATAAGCAATTGTAATGAAAACTCTGACTCTATAGACTTAACTACATTTACAGCATTTTGAAACCATATTTTTCTTTATATTGATTCTATTATCAACTTACTCAGCAAATTCTCCACAGATCCATGCAGCAGCATACAGAACTTCACATATTCCATTTCTTTGGGAGTTAGCTGATAATACATGAGAATTTTCTAACAGCACTGCCTGTAATGAATATAGATAAAAGTTTATTACGAAAGGTCTATATGATACTTCTTTCTTTTTTATATACTTTTGTTGGACATAACTAATTCAACTGCATAACTGACCTTAAATTCATTCAATACCAACTTTAAATAAGCGTTGTGTATAAGGTTTATGACATTTAGTTGAAGCAAACTTAAGTTAGAGAACGGAAACTAATTTTGGGACATACTGACAGGCAGACATAAGGATGAACAAGGAAAATACTTTATACCCCCTTTATCTCAGAGAGGGCATGAAAATATATCTCACCATCTGACTGACAGCAAATGATCTAATTGCTTGGACACGAATGGCAACATCCTGCATCTGTGAGGCAATCAGTCGACCATGACGAGTTCCTTCCATCCTTGTTAACTCCACCAGAACACTTACATACCTAAATATATAATAGAACACTGAGAGCAATGATTTAAAAAATCTACAAAATGGTTTGGTAATATATAACTTTTACAATCCAATATAGCAGCTTTTCGGAGTTTTTTTTTTTTGATAACTAAGGATATAATAAAAAGAAATAAATTTCTGGCATAAATATTAGTTTTAATAGAATGCCTTTTATTTAATCTGAATAAAATGGCCATGGCTGCATCTTTTAAGAAGATGGGACAATGTCTTAGATTTTCATATTTTTTTTCTTCATTTCATCAAGTGTTAATTTGTTTCCATGGGACTCTAACAGAACTTACCATTCAAAGTTTGTGACATACTGGTAATTAGACTGACTACAGATTTCTATAATTTTAGCTAGTAATTCATCTCTGTAATGTGTCCCTTCAGCCTTATCCATATGTACCATCAGTTTCTTTACAATTTCCATTAAATTTTTCTTTGAAACCTGTGTATAATAAATATTATATATATAGAACAAGTTTATTCTAAAAATCTATTATTTATGTAACATGACATACATGTATATCTACTGTATTATAAACTATTTATGTAACATGACATACATGTATATCTACTGTATTATAAACTTTCATTTCCTAGTTTTACATCTAAAACCAAACAAGTGATATCTAATTTATTGCAAGTGGTCAATTCTATTCAAATTTTTTAAACATTTATTTTAAAAACATTCAGGTATTGAAACCAAAACCATCAGATGAATTTCAGGTAGAACTAACAAGATAAGTGCTCTGTAGCAAACTATTTAACCTTATCAAAACTCATTTAAATATTGAAAAATAATATTTAAGGTGGTACCCAACACTTTAACTAAAATTAATCTGGCTCGTTTAATTATCTTAAAATTTTGACAAAGTATTAACTTTGACCCTTTTACAAAAATATAAAAATTTCAAAAAATTTGAACCAACCGTTTTATCAGAAAAATTACACTGGTTATATAGCAGTTTGACAAACACTTATTTTGATCATTGAGAAGCTTGATATTCCCTTAACAAAACAATGTAATTAAAACGTTTAGCTGATTTTACACAGTTATCTCCCTGTAGTGTTAGGCACCACCTTAAACATAAGATGAGTGGAAAAGTTTTGTAAGATAAAACAAAATCTCTAGTTTTGGGATGGACAAACAAATTATCAACCCCTTTTGACTCTTTATCAGCCATCTACTTATTCATGTTAAAACTTGATATTTTTGTTCTGAACTATTTTTCTCCCATATTTATTCAACGCTTGTAGTAGAAAGTTCTAAAGTTTAAATATCATTACATTATATACAGAGTGAATATATTCAGTGACAAATAATAATGTCCATCAAAATTAGATCCAAATGTGTATTGATTTTACTTATTTTTTGTATCAAGTATACCTGAATAAATTATAAAAGAATTATGAACTAAACAAAAGGAAGCAATTTTTTGTATGATGGATTTCCATTCATGAATATTTATGCACACCAACTTAATAAAATTACGCACCATTCCATATAACAAATCTAGAGCTCGTAATCGTATCGATTCATCCTTGTCATCTAAACACTGTAGGATGAGATCTTTATGACACTGGACACTCTTAGGATGGGATTGTAATATCCGGGACATAGCCAGGAGACCCAAATATTTCACTGGAATGAAACAAAAGTTTGATTGTAGTACAAATGTACAATAAAAACAAAATAATTTTCTTCGACATAATTTCCTAATGCTTTGAGGGTAAGACTTTAGTTGGCTTGCTGGCTTTGTTTGTATAAATTTTAGCTAAAGCTTTGAAATTAAGATTTACATCTGCAGACAATACAGACAGACAGCTCAAACCTGTATAGATTCATATTTTAATTTGATTGAATTGAATATAATTCCAATTACAATTGTAAAATTTGCAAACAAAGCAAGCAAGTTAACCTAAGTCTTACTCTACATGTATTAGGAGATTAGCTCTAATTGTATTGTATACATTGAATTACTTTTCTATGTTTCTGTAATATAATTATAACAAGGAACAAAACTAGAAATATGATGTCACCATTCTTTGACTTGAACTGATATATTGTTATTACATTTTTCTATAATAACTTTACATATATGCCTAAAAAAAAATTAAACATGTTGCATGTCAAAACACTGTAGATTAAACATTGTAGCACTGCTTATGCAGATTAAATTTACATAATGAAGGAAATTTCCATTCATTGTACACATCTAATTAACAAATTAAAATAATAGTCTTAAACTAGTAATATCAATTTTCTATAGTTTTAACGTCAATTTACAAGAACATGTATCATCTTTCAGATAGATCATTTTGTAACGACAAGAATAGCAGAACAAGAGAGGACAAGGTACTTCTTTATTTTCAGTACTGTAGTTTTTCTATCTTTTAATCAGAATATTATTGTCTTTAAAACAGATAGCTTAGACTTTAAGTGTGTACCTAAATAAAAGAAGATAAAAGAATAAGCTGATGATTACATTCTGCAGAAGTGGCACTGAAGATAAAAGAATAAGCTGACGATTACATTCTATAGTAGTGGCACTTACAATTCTGATCAGAATCTTCAATCAATATCCGTAATTTCTGGACACATAGCTGTAAAAAAAGGATAGGAGTTATTGTCTTCTAGATTATAGCTCTATCATGACATCAAATTTATAATAATCAATTATATCTGGGGAAATGCTCATATTTTTTATTGTATAAAGTAGTTACAGTAATGGAGGTAGCAGGTCGTTCTTAATATATTTTATGTGAAGATAGACCATAAAATTCCATAATCATATTAATTTCCATTGTAATCAAAATAGACCATTAGGATTAATTAATTTTGGAATATTGAATTTGATCACAAAGACAACAGTGACTTTATATCTTACAAAAGAAAATAATTCTGACAATAACATATTTTTTAACATTATATGCTGCAAAACAAACAATTGTGATGTCATCATATATTCCATTGGGATGTTCCTTTGTAACCATAATAACCACTTTGCAAATAAAAAAATTACCAATCCTTCCAACATGCAAGTTCCATTATAAAACTTTTCACATAAAATCAGTGAGATTGTAAAATGGTTTGGAATAAACTTTGCTACAGTAAATCAGTGGAATATTGTGATTAGTGATCAATTTCCATATTTTATAAAGGAATTCAACAGGTTGGGACAGTCCACCAAATGGGGGATCAATTCCTGAAATGATTAACAATCCCTCTGTTGAGTAATAACTTGATTTTCCTTTGAATATAAAATAATTTGGGTTAGTCTTTTATAAAATGGAGTCCTACTGTTATTTAAAGTTTTAAAAGACATGAAAGAGTTAGTAGTCTTGAACCAGGTGCTCCGCAGGGCGCAGCTTTATACGACCGCAGAGGTCGAACCCTGAACAGTTGGGGCAAGTATGGACAAAACATTCAAGCGTGATACAGCTCTGAATTTGGATTGTGATCAAATTTTTGACATTACATGGTTTTTTTTACACAAAACAAATGTCAAGATTTTACAAATCAATTAAAGATTTCTTCTTATTTAAATCTAAAATTAAATAGTTGACACAGCATAGGTTTCTGACACAGAATGAATGTGGTCTAAAAAGTTTTTTTTTGCCTTTGAGCAATTCACTATGCTGTTGAATATTAATCCTCTCAAAAAAATGTTTGAAGAAATTTTCTTTTTATTTATGAAATCTGAAATGAGAAAAATTTAACCCCCCCCCTTTTTTCACATCCCCGTTTCCCTTTTTCCAAAACTGATATCAATTCAAATTTCTAATGGAGTTTGCAACAATAACTACTCTTTTAAATACATCATAAAATATTAAAATGTAAAATAAAGTGCTTGTTATCACTGAATGGTAAAGATTGGTTGGTAGTAAAAGTGAATATACATTGTTTATTGTATAAAACAATAAAAAAAACTTCATCAGCAACATTTTATATTGGCAAATTTCCAATGAAGTTATTTACATAAAGTTATTGGCAAATAAAAATAGAAAATGACATCATAGTCATGTCTGGCAAATTTCCAACATACATTATCTAAAACATTTTAGATAAGATAAGGAAAAAAAGCTTCATCAGCAACATTTTATATTGGCAAATTTCCAATGAAGTTATTTACATAAAGTTATTGGCAAATAAAAATAGAAAATGACATCATAGTCATGTCTGGCAAATTTCCAACATATATTATCAACTACTATTCTATACAAAGAAAGATAACTCCAATTGAAAATTAATTGCTATTGCACAATATTGTGCAATTAGATATTTCTTGCTATTGTGCAATACTGTGCAATTGAAAATTTCTTGCTATTGCACAATACTTGATATGGAATCCTGATTTGGACCAACTTGAAAACTAGGCCGATAATCAAAAATCAAAGTACATATTTAGATAAAGCATATCAAATAAGCCCAAGAATTTAATTTTTGTTAAAATCAAACTTAGTTTAATTTGGACCCTTTGGACCTTAATGTAGACCAATTTGAAAACTGGACCAAAAATTAAGAATCTACATACACAGTTAGATTTGGCATATCAAAGAACCCATTTATTCAATTTTTGAAGAAATCAAACAAAGTTTAATTTTGGACCCCCATTTGGACCAACTTGAAAACTAGGCCAATAATTAAAAATCTAAGTACATTTTTAAATTCAGCATATCAAAGAACCCCAAGGATTCAATTTTTGTTAAAATCAAACTAAGTTTAATTTTGGACCCTTTGGACCTTAATGTAGACCAATTTGAAAACGGGACCAAAAATTAAGAATCTACATACATAGTTAGATTCGGCATATCAAAGAACCCCAATTATTCAATTTTTGATGAAATCACACAAAGTTCAATTTTGGACCCTTTGGGCCCCTTATTCCTAAACTGTTAGGACCAAAACTCCTAAAATCAAACCCAACCTTCCTTTTATGGTCATAAACCTTGTGTTTAAATTTCATAGATTTCTATTTACTTATACTAAAGTTATGGTGCAAAAACCAAAAATAATGCTTAATAGGGCCCCTTTTTGGCCCCTAATTCATAAACTGTTGTGACCTCAACTTCAAAAATCAATCCCAACCTTCCTTTTGTGGTCATAAACCTTGTGCTAAAATTTCATTGATTTCTATTTACTTATACTAAAGTTATTGTGCGAAAACCAAGAATAATGCTTATTTGGGCCCTTTTTTGGCCCTTAATTCCTAAACTGTTGGAACCAAAACCCCCAAAATCAATCCCAACCTTCCTTTTGTGGTCATAAACCTTGTGTCAAAATTTCATAGATTTCTATTCACTTAAACTAAAATTATAGTGCGAAAACCAAGAAAATGCTTATTTGGGCCCTTTTTGGCCCCTAATTCCTAAAATGTTGGGACCAAAACTCCCAAAATCAATACCAACCTTCCTTTTGTGGTCATAAACCTTGTGTTAAAATTTCATAGATTTCCATTCACTTTTACTAAAGTTAGAGTGCGAAAACTAAAAGTATTCGGACGCTGGACGACGACGACGACGACGACGACGACGACGACGCCGACGTGATAGCAATATACGACGAAAAATTTTTCAAATTTTGCGGTCGTATAAAAAGGTTACCAGTGGATTTCATTGGCTTATAACTTTTAAATAATTAGTAAAAGTCTAATTACATCATATGTGCCAATTCAAGCATAAAATTTGAATTAAAAATAAATTTGATTTACTACGAGAAAATTATTACTTATTAGAGGGATAGTTACTCATTTGGGGAACTATCCCCATTTGGTGGGTTGTATCCAACTTATTCAAAGTTGAATCTATATATCAATCAATTTATCTTGTACCTCAGTTGAATATGAACCAACTTTAATTTAACAGAATAACTTTGCTTGTTTCCCCTCATTCTTATCTCATATAAAGTTAAAGAAATCCACCAAAATGAATGATCTTAAGTTATTTTCTTATTGGTTTCAAATAAATATAAATTAAACAATTAAAAAATAAAATATAATGTGATATATATATAATACCCAAATTACCTTAAGATACTTACAGCCGATTGCATTGAGTGTGTAGGTAAAGGTAATATCTTTGGTTAGCTTGCTTGCTAGCTGAACCTTGAAGTCATTCTTAGGTTAGGTAAACTATCCTCCTTTAAGAGTAGACTAGTCTGACAGATAACCAATCTATCTGTCTGTAGGACCAGACTACATCGCAAAAAGGGTAGTATACCTTACCTTATAATGACTTCACGGTTCAGCTAGCAAGCAAGATAACCAAAGATATTACCTTTACCTACACACTCAATGCAATTAGCTGTAATAAAGAAACCAAGCTTTAAAGAGAGTATAGGCATTTTCACTGCAGCAGGTCTATTCTGTATAGATCACAATGGTAAATATATTTCATGCCTGAAAACAATTTAAGACTTTAATCAATGTCAAATGTTTGTTTGCATTTTTTTTTTTTACATTTGTACATTTTTTAGAGGTCAATATCAAAAGTCCCAAAATGATAATATTTTTTTACCTTTATTAAATTTACCCAACTCCTTGAATAAGAAAGAATTTAAAATATGCTGATATAACTGTAGTGGTACTAAACAGAGCTTTTCTGGACAATTAAATATAAACTAACGTTATGATCACTTTTCAGGAGGCAAATTAAAAGCTTACATACATTTTCTATGTTGTAGATTCATTGTTTTACCATAGCTATCTATTGCTGCAGTGAAATAAGCACTAACTGCATTGAGAGATTTAAAAACGTTTTTTTACCTGAAAACCCCCAACAAATGAACAAAGCAAGCAATATAAGAATTAAATAACAAGTACCTGTATGGAGGCAGTGTGGTTTGGGATGCCTGAAGATATAGAAATGAGTACTGTAAGTAAGAGAAAAATGTGTCAGCAGTGATCATCATTATGGCTAAAAATCAACACTTTACAAAGTCATTTGCATATCTATCAAAAGCATGTTTTTAATATTATTCATTAATTTCTATGTAACAGAAGATTTGGTATGAGTGCCAATGAGGCAACTCTCCATCCAAGCCACAATTTGTTATACTGTTTAACAATTTATAAAGTCATTTACATATTTATCAAAATTATGTTCTTTAATCTAATTTTGTTCTTTTCAAATACATGTATATGTGATACTGTACATCACACAGTTAACCGAAATATTAAAAATATGTTTATTTTTGAAATACATCTTATACTAATAAAAGCATTTAATTTTCAAAATCACATTAAATAAATAAAATTTAATTAACTTTTCAAAATAAATAAAATTTAATTGACTTTTCAAACAATTTTATCGTAAAAAAAGATAAAAAGCATAACTTCTACAAGAAAGATAAACTGTTTTTAAGTTCTAATAGGAAAAGGTGCAGAAGTTGGAAATTAAATCACTGCAGACACACAATAACATGTTACAACAAAACAAATGTGTGCAACTATAAAGAATATTTAAAAAACAAACTCTGGATTCACTGACTATAACATGACTGATTGATTCTATAAAGAATATTTAAAAAACAAACTCTGGATTCACTGACTATAACATGACTGATTGATTCTTGTTGGTTTAATGTCCAGTGGCAAACATTACATGTATATATATAACATTTATGACAAGACTGTTGACACATCTTAAGCCTAAATATCAATATGAATAGTTGTAACAATATTTCAAACTATTTAAAGACATTTCACATGATAAATATATATGCAGGACTCTGAACTGCGATGGTACTCCAAACTGTGATGGTCACGTGGAGGTGCGATGGTTTGATGCTGACGTGAGTTTTAAATCACGCTGAAGTGCGATGGTGTCATTATCATGTTGACAGCTACGCCAAAGTCGATGGTTGTCACACTGAAGTGCGAAGGTCTACACAAACTACATTTGCTGTGCTTTTCATGTTGATTTAGATGTCCATTAATATCTTAGAAGCAGTTTTCCAGGTTTTATCTTGACAAGGGGCTTATAAACTTTAAAACTACAGGGAATGGTAAAATTGAAATATAGGGGAAATTTAATCTTCTGCAGCATTTTTTTTTCAAAATCTACAAAAGGTTTATTGTTTTACATACAATTGAGCATGAAATTCTCTAAAGATACACAGACAGACTCTCTTCCTTATACTATTACGATAAATGGAGAACTCATGAGAGAAACGACGTATAGATAAAATGCTAATGCAGAATTATTTCCACATGCAGAAAATCACAGAGAACGATCTCTTATTTTGTATGCAACTGAACCAAAGACAGCCATGGCCCATAAAAAATGCATGAATATAAATTTATTTATACAAACTATTAAAAAATCTACTTCTGGTGATAATTGCACATCTGTAGATTTTAAACTAACAATCATACGTTAAATAGACCATCGCACATCAGCCTACAGCCCATCACACTTCCTCGTAGACCATCACACTTCAGCATCCCCATTGCACCTCTGAATCCTACATATATATTCTTCATACATTCATAGTACAAATTCAGTTTGAAAAAAGTAATATATAGTTTCTCCTATGCAAGTATATCAATGTAAACAAATTATTATTCTAATAGTCTCTCATTCTATTTAAGTTACAACATAAAATAAAACATGCTATAAAAAGGTTTTCTAATAAATTGACAACACCAAAAGAAGCATACCTGCTATCACTGTGTTGATGCATTCATACAGGAGAGACATGGCGGAAGTACTGAAATGTATAATATATAACCTTAAACATATTATTTATATCGAATTCAGATGAAGTTTTGTAGGGAATCATTTAAACTATGTCTGTGTAACCAGGTCCTAGACACCAAGTGTCAATCATTTAAACTATGTCTGGGTAACCAGGTCCTAGACACCAAGTGTCAATCATTTAAACTATGTCTGTGTAACCAGGTCCTAGACACCAAGTGTCAATCATTTAAACTATGTCTGTGTAACCAGGTCCTAGACACCAAGTGTCAATCATTTAAACTATGTCTGTGTAACCAGGTCCTAGACACCAAGTGTCAATCATTTAAACTATGTCTGTGTAACCAGGTCCTAGACACCAAGTGTCAATCATTTAAACTATGTCTGTGTAACCAGGTCCTAGACACCAAGTGTCAATCATTTAAACTATGTCTGTGTAACCAGGTCCTAGACACCAAGTGTCAATCATTTAAACTATGTCTGTGTAACCAGGTCCTAGACACCAAGTGTCAATCATTTAAACTATGTCTGTGTAACCAGGTCCTAGACACCAAGTGTGAATCTATTCAACGCAAGTCACGTATAGTTTTCTACAGACATAAATAATGTCCCATTATCAAGAAGTATGACTTTGAACTCTCTACAATAGATAAACCAGATGCTCCGCAGGGCGTAGCTTTATACGACCACAGAGGTTGAACCCTGAACGGTTGGGGCAAGTATAAACACAACATTCAAGCTGGATTCAGCTCTAAATTTGGATTGTGATTAAATAGCTGACACAGCATAGGTTTCTGACACAGAATGAATGTGTTCTAATGAACTTAAAATTTTTGTTTTCTCTTAGAGCAATTCACTATGCTGTTGAATATTAATCCTCTCAAAAAAATGTTCGAAAAATTTTCTTTTTTATTTATGAAATTTCAAATGAGAAAAATTGAACCCAATTTTTTTAATCACATCCCCCTTTCCCTTATTCCAAAACTAATCTCAATTAAAATTTCTAATGGAGTTTGCAACAATAACTACTCATTTAAATACATCATAAAATATTAAGATGTAAAAAAACTGCTTGTTATCACTGAATAGTAAAGATTATTTTAATTTATCAGTTGGTAGTAAAAAGTGAATATACATTGTATATTGTATATAACAAAGATTTAAGTTGATTCTGGACAAAGAAAGATAACTCCAATTAAAAAAAAATCTTGCTATTGCACAATATTTTGCAATTAGATATTTCTTGCTTACTATTCTGGACAAAGAAAGATAACTCTAATTAATTTTTTTTCGCTATTTCACAATATTGTGCAATTAGATATTTCTTGCCATTGTGCAATACTGTGCAATTGAAAAGACTTGCTATTGCACAATACTTAATATAATAATTTTAGATCCTGATTTGGACCAACTTGAAAACTGGACCCATAATAAAAAATCTAAGTACATTTTTGGATTCAGCATATCAAAGAACCCCAAGATTTCAATTTTTGTTAAAATCAGACTAAGTTTAATTTTGGACCCTTTGGACTTTAGTGTAGACCAATTTGAAAACAGGACCAAAAATGAAGAATCTACATTCACAGTTAGATTTGGTATATCAAACAACCCCATTTATTCAATTTTTGATGAAATCAAACAAAGTTTAATTTTGGACCCCGATTTGGACCAACTTGAAAACTGGGCCAATAATCAAGAATCTAAGTACATTTTTAGATTCAGCATATCAAAGAACCTAACTGATTCATTTTTTGTCAAAATCAAACTAAGTTTAATTTTGGACCCTTTGGACCTTAATGTAGACCAATTTGAAAACGGGACCAAAAGTTAAGAATCTACATACACAGTCATGACAGTTAGATTCGGCATATCAAAGAACCCCAATTATTCAATTTTGATGAAATCAAACAAAGTTTAATTTTGGACCCTTTGGGCCCCTTATTCTGTTGGGACCAAAACTCCCAAAATCAATACCAACCTTCCTTTTATGGTCATAAACCTTGTGTTTAAATTTCATAGATTTCTATTTACTTATACTAACGTTATGGTGCGAAAACCAAGAAAAATGCTTATTTGGGTCCCTTTTTGGCCCCTAATTCCTAAACTGTTGGGACCTAAACTCCCAAAATCAATACCAACCTTCCTTTTGTAGTCATTAACATTGTGTTTAAATTTCATTGATTTCTATTTACTTAAACTAAAGTTATTGTGCGAAAACCAAGAATAATGCTTATTTGGGCCCTTTTTTGGCCCCTAATTCCTAAACTGTTGAAACCAAAACTCCCAAAATCAATCCCAACCGTTCTTTTGTGGTCATAAACCTTGTGTCAAAATTTCATAGATTTCCATTCACTTTTACTAAAGTTAGAGTGCGAAAACTAAAAGTATTCGGACGACGACGATGCAGACGACGACGCCAACGTGATAGCAATATACGACGAAAATTTTTTCAAATTTTGCGGTCGTATAAAAACTATATATGATCTGACTTTCAGGCAACATGGTTTTTACTCAGTACTTAACAAACATAGAAACAAAATTTGATAAACCAACATGTAGTTTTTTTTTTTTAATTTCCGTACATACCTGTGTATTAGGTTGGTTAATGGTTCAATCAGTTTTTTACCCAGTCTAGGTTCCAATGGTGTTAATGCACTAAACTGTAAACAGAAAACAAAGGATCAAATACTAGAATCATGCTTTTTTACTTTGTCTGCTATTTAAGTCATACCATGTCTGCAGGCATCAATTTCTGCATTTAAATAATTTCATATTTCTATCAATATTGTCAATGCAGATTTTTAAGGGATTTTATCTCTCCAAATTATGGCAAATATCACTCAAATATTGTGAATATAAGAACAATATAAATGTGTACAATTATGTAATAATAATGACTTATAAGTCAAATTTTTATTGGCTGTGCATAATTTATATAGCTTGATTATTTATGTTAGTTCAGGAAAGTCTGATCTTAAAAGTATTTCATTATCCTAATAATAATGCTGATATGGAAATATATATATATATGTGTGGTGTGTGTGTGTATGCTTAAATTTTCACGAAATTATCATTGTCTATTTGTTTAAAATGTACCTACCAGTTTAATGATTTTGATAAGAACCCAGTTGTTTGTAGAGCTTGTCATTAGTTTGAAGAATAGCGGTGCTAATGACAGGTAATTTTTAGGATTCTTTCTTGCAAGTTCACAGATTACATTCACAGCTGCTGACTGTACACCTGGAAATTAAAAAAAAGTGTTAATAATTTTACAAATAGTTTAAATTATTTATATTCCTAGAATTGCGAATGGACATGTAGAATGTGTCAAACAACCTGATTTAGAGTAGAAAAAATCTCAAGGCCACCAATGACTCTCTCCTCACAAACTGATTTAGAGTAGAAAAAATCTCAAGGCCACCAATGACTCTCTCCTCACAAACTGATTTAGAGTAGAAAAAATCTCAAGGCCACCAATGACTCTCTCCTCACAACCTGATTTAGAGTAGAAAAAATCTCAAGGCCACCAATGACTCTCTCCTCACAAACTGATTTAGAGTAGAAAAAATCTCAAGGCCACAAATGACTCTCTCCTCACAACCTGATTTAGAGTAGAAAAAATCTCAAGGCCACCAATGACTCTCTCCTCACAAACTGATTTAGAGTAGAAAAAATCTCAAGGCCACCAATGACTCTCTCCTCACAAACTGATTTAGAGTAGAAAAAATCTCAAGGCCACCAATGACTCTCTCCTCACAACCTGATTTAAAGTAGAAAAAATCTCAAGGCCACCAATGACTCTCTCCTCACAAACTGATTTAGAGTAGAAAAAATCTCAAGGCCACCAATGACTCTCTCCTCACAACCTGATTTAGAGTAGAAAAAATCTCAAGGCCACCAATGACTCTCTCCTCACAAACTGATTTAGAGTAGAAAAAATCTCAAGGCCACCAATGACTCTCTCCTCACAACCTGATTTAGAGTAGAAAAATCTCAAGGCCACCAATGACTCTCTCCTCACAAACTGATTTAGAGTAGAAAAAATCTCAAGGCCACCAATGACTCTCTCCTCACAACCTGATTTAGAGTAGAAAAAATCTCAAGGCCACCAATGACTCTCTCCTCACAACCTGATTTAGAGTAGAAAAAATCTCAAGGCCACCAATGACTCTCTCCTCACAAACTGATTTAGAGTAGAAAAAATCTCAAGGCCACCAATGACTCTCTCCTCACAAACTGATTTAGAGTAGAAAAAATCTCAAGGCCACCAATGACTCTCTCCTCACAACCTGATTTAGAGTAGAAAAAATCTCAAGGCCACCAATGACTCTCTCCTCACAACCTGATTTAGAGTAGAAAAAATCTCAAGGCCACCAATGATTCTCTCCTCACAACCTGATTTAGAGTAGAAAAAATCTCAAGGCCACCAATGATTCTCTCCTCACAACCTGATTTAGAGTAGAAAAAATCTCAAGGCCACCAATGACTCTCTCCTCACAAATAACAAATGATGGTGCAAAAATCTCATATCCAGAGTTTTGACAAAAAGAAATTTTAAGTGAGCTTACAACTACACTGTACATTTAGCTATCAATGTGATGCACGATAACTTATATAAATTGGCATAATGATGTCTTTCCTTATTTCTTATGTATTGTTGGGTTGCTGTCTCATTGTGTATCCATATACTACTCATAAACAAATGAACCATAAAACAACATTGTGTATGTTCAAATATGTACTATTATGAAATAAAAAAAGTTTACAGTATGTATAATTGAGTAAAGCAAAAATTAACCTAAAGTTTTCTACCGCTTTTTTCTCCTATTACATTGCATCTTTTCTCTGATAAAACACAATATATGTTTGTCTAAATATTTTTGGAACTAATCAGTACCTGGATCCGGATCCTCCAACTTTTCTTTCAGTCTTGGAAATGCTGGTCTGAGGGCTTCTGGAAACTGTAGGAACACTTTATACATGATTAATACAGACTTCTTCCTCAAGTAAGGTCTAGTTGATGTCATCTAGAAAGAAGAAGAAAATCTTCATATTCCATTACTCAAAATATATATTTTGTAAAAATGCATGACAAGATTTATCCAAAATCCAAAATGTTAAGGTAGAAACTCTGTTGTTCTGTAACATCCCAAAGGTGTTACTCTGACCAAATATCATCTTTAGATGTTCCAACTTAAAAAGTGTTATTAGATAAAAAAAAAAAAAAAAAAAAAAAAAAAAAAAAAAAAAAAAAGATGTGATTACCAATGAGACAACTCTCAACCAGAGACCAAATGACATAGAAGTTAACAGCTATAGGTCATTGAAGGGTCTTCATCAATGAGCAAAGCCCATACCCCATTGTTAGAAATGATTAGAAAGATTGAGAAAAAGTCAATAGTAATAAATCATATTCCAAGCATGCTGAATCATAAATGTGACCCACACAGAATAGGAATAATTCAGGAACGGAAATTGCAAGAGATGGAACATTTAAATATCCAATTTAGGTGAAAATGAACCAAGAATTTTAATTTGTCTTGTTTGTCTAATTATTTACAGACTTACCAATGTCATGATATCATTTGCAAGATCCCTGGCTAGGTCCTGTGTGACAAAACATGACAGACCAGAAAGGGCTACTCCTGCATCATACATATTCTGACTATTAAGGTCCTGTAATGAAGACATACATACATTTATATATAATTATTGCTGCACTGGCCATTTCAATACTGTAGATTCATTTATTTTCGTGTGTACTATTTTTTGTGGATTGAGGAAAATTTGCATTTCCTTGGATATTTGATTTTGTGGTTTTGTTAAGTATGCATTAAAAAAAGCCTATATAAATGTTTTCATTCGTTGAACATTTAAATTTGTGATTCACCTGTACCCACGAAAAATTGGTATCCTTCAAATAATAACGAAACCACAGTAACCATTTCTTATAAACCATTTTTTATATGAAAAAATTATCAAATTTTGGATGACTTTAAGCTGTTTTTATTATACAACAATATATCACTACATGTACATGATTAGCTAATCTGTTTTAATACACACCTTCCTAATCATATTAGTTGTCAGCATGAGAACGTCTGTACCATCATGAAAACTTTGTGATGCTGATAAGTAACCAATTCTCTGTAATAAAAATTCAAACATTTTTTTTATATATAATAAAAGATTGATAGAATGTAAGTATGACCCATTGAAATATGAAGTGAATGGTGAGTATGACCCATTGATATAAGCAGTAAATGGTGAGCATATGAAGTGAATGGTGAGTATGACCCATTGAAATACGAAGTGAATGGTGAGAATGACCCATTGATATAAGCAGTAAATGGTGAGTATGACCCATTGATATAAGCAGTGAATGGTGAGTATGACCCATTGATATAAGCAGTAAATGGTGAGTACAACCCATTGATATAAGCAGTAAATGGTGAGTACGACCCATTGATATAAGCAGTAAATGGTGAGTACGACCCATTGATATAAGCAGTAAATGGTGAAGTACGACCCATTGATATAAGCAGTAAATGGTGAGTATGATCCATTGATATAAGCAGTAAATGGTGAGCATGACCCATTGATATAAGCAGTAAATGGTGAGTATGACCCATTGATATAAGCAGTAAATGGTGAAGTACGAACCATTGATATAAGCAGTAAATGGTGAGTATGATCCATTGATATAAGCAGTAAATGGTGAAGTACGACCCATTGATATAAGCAGTAAATGGTGAGTATGATCCATTGATATAAGCAGTAAATGGTGAGCATGACCCATTGATATAAGCAGTAAATGGTGAGTATGACCCATTGATATAAGCAGTGAATGGTGAGTATGACCCATTGATATAAGCAGTAAATGGTGAGTACAACCCATTGATATAAGCAGTAAATGGTGAAGTACGACCCATTGATATAAGCAGTAAATGGTGAAGTACGACCCATTGATATAAGCAGTAAATGGTGAGTATGATCCATTGATATAAGCAGTGAATGGTGAGTATGACCCATTGATAAAAGCAGTGAATGGTGAGTATGACCCATTGATATAAGCAGTAAATGGTGAGTAAGACCCACTGAAATAAGCAGTAAATGGTGAGCATCATTTTCTCAGTGTTTGAAATGTATATGCAAGAGATTAATGGTTTGTTTTTGATCAATTGATTAGTGTTTAACAACACTAAGCAATCTTGGCTATATTGTGGCAGCCACTTTTTATTGGTGGAGGAATAGAGATCCAAGACTTTCAGATGGAAAACAGGTGTCCTAAAAGTTAATGAATATTGATGTCAAACACACCAGTAATGAATTGGATATAAACTAACAATCTCAGTGATAACAGATTCTGAACAAATGAGACCACTCATTCAGAGGCCATCTTTTGTGTTTTAAGAAAGAATCTAGTTTTTTTTATTACTTAAAATTGTTAAAAGCATAACTAAGCCTCTAGTTACCTTAAAAGTAAATTTGCCAGAACTCATCACTTCTATGATGTTAAACGCTCCCCAGCTGATGTCATAACCAATCATTTGTAGCTGTAATTAAAACAAGTTCAACTATTAGTTTTCTATTAAAACATCACTAAGAATTCAGAAATGAACATTTATCATAAATTAAGAAAATTGGTAATTTTTGCAAACCAATTTTAATATTTTTGTTGAAACAAAGTTTTGCTCTGTTGAAAAATGAATTGTTACCTTTCGTTATAACCAAATAATGAAAAGATCATAAATGTAAATGGCCATGGCAGAGAGAAAGGTTTTATTACTAACAATTACAATGGCTGTAATAAAGTTACCAACAGTTAAAATTACTGTTTTCCAAATAAATGTAATCAGTGACTCTCTCATTTATAAATCCAAATATTAATCTCTTGTACAGTGTGTATATATATTGTCCTACAATAAATAAGAAAAAAGGACAAATCGAAAAAAGTATTTTCTGGCCATCAGTGTTCTCCCCAGAAATTTTGGATAGCATAACATTTGACGTAAAAAAAAAAAAACTGTATTTTTTTCAATGTCATCTATTGCATCGTGGTGATTCTCTATTTCCTTTATGTTATATATGTTATTGTTTATTACAAAATGCATTATATTGTTTGTATGCTATAGGCTCTCATTTGGTGAATAAAATATTCTATTCCATCCTATTCTGTGTGTTTATATTGTTGATATCTTTACTGAGAATACAATTAAACTATAACCATGATGACAGTATTTTCAGTTTATGTTTTCTATATTCATTTATAGTTACTCAATTATTTTTCAACTCTTGAGCCAAATAAAAATATATGTGCGGTTCAAGTTACCCTACCTACCCAACTAAATGAATGATTGGGTTATTATAGTGCAACCTGTATAGATACAATTACACTAAATATCTAAGAAAAAACTGGTTCTTATCAAAAGAAAAAAAGGGAAGAGAAAGTATCCTTCAAATAGCAATAAATTTAAATTCAAAAACTATTTCTTTATCATGTCTATGAAATATATTGGTTCATGGTACTCAATGAATTAGTCACAGTTGTTTCTTTTTATCAAAATGATATCTATTTTTAACAAAGTTATCTAACAAATAGTCTGTTAATGCGTAGTTTTCGGTGCTGCGACGCTAAAATGGCCTGGGGAGAACGTTAACAGTGGCCATGATCGCTTTAACTGTTGGTAGCATCTAAACCAATTAAGCATCTATGCAATCTTTGACAGTAGGGTGAAGTTATAGATGGAGTCTGAAAGCTAGCCCAAAGGAATAAGGATTACAGATAAGTGGATTAATGATGACAAAATGTCCCACTACATATATGTTCATCCGTGCCATGTATCTTACATATGATAGCTTGCTGACAGCATTTGCCTTGACAGCAATATTTTCTTGTTTCAATTCCTGTTTAATTTCATCAATGCACTCAGCTATGTACTTTGCCTGAAATTATAAAACAAAAAAATCAATGTTTTAGGGCTCTTTGAATTATCTAATATTGTGGATGCTATTTTACATGTATATGGATTATGAAACAATTGAATATTTTTAAATATTTGATTTTTGTGTTTTTGTCAAAGTTAGATCCAACAGTATAGAACATTCTTGGTTCACCTATGAATTACCAGATTAGTTAATGAATCCACAATTTCTTGTATTGAAACGTAAATGTAGCACTCACATGCACATACAACAAAATGTACAAAAATTTATATAGATATATTTACATATATATATATATATATATGAAAAAGACTATAACAGTAGAAATAAATACTGGCCAAATTCCACTACATGTATCTGGAATTTAATTTTGATGAGAGAATTGGGGGAAAAAATAGTTTCATCTTGTAAATGAATAATTCTGGTCTCAGACTGCATCAGATGAAAGCTTATCTTACACTGACTGATTCCAAAATTACATATGATATCATTGTACTATATTCATGAAATAAGGGAGATAATAAGCCACTTGTGGTGTCAAATAATAGCTTAATTTTATCCTGAAAGGCGCTCAAATGGCAGGATGGTTTGTGTGTTTAATTCATGTACATGTATGGCCATGAAAAACTTCCTGTTGCAAGAACTTGTGTTGGAATGGGAGAAATCTTTAAATAACATAATAATATATATACAACACATACATGGATTTGCAGGTCACAAGCATGACAAATAAAGCAAGCATACAAATTCCATTGTTATTGTTATCCTTTGGCATATTGTTCAGTAGCACTTTCCTCATACCAGCAGGTGAATGGATTTTACATTTAGACTTTGTTTCTGAGTTTTTTTCTCTGTATTATTATCCTTTGATTGCTACATCTCATTGACATAAATGTATATCCCTCACATTTTTGTATGTGCATTCCTGTGCTTTTGGTATCAGTTCAATTGAACAGTAAACAATGATTCTACAGAAAGGTAATTTTATACATAAATTACTGAATATTCTTTGGAAGTTGAGCAAGGAAGACTAAACAGTAACAGACACAACAGTACTTGGGTATCAACTGTGCCTAGTTGTGAAATATTGAGCCATAAACACCGATAAAGCTTATGGGATAGTAACAGAAAACAAATCTTGGTAATTTTATTTAGCTAAACATCGACATTATTAACGTTCAGTATTATATGCAGTTAAAAACGCCCCTTATGTGTAAACAAACTTTGATTTCAAGCATCAAATTGATATTGATTTATTTCCCGGCCCACCTCATTTTCTTTATGATTGCGGATTCCTCGAACCAAATCCTGCAAATTTTTGTCTAACACCCTTTCAAGGGTTCCTTTCACTTTCTTTAACGCCATTGGCTATCTGATGTTAGTCAACTACCAGCCAATGTCATCCAGCTTCACAAAATATTGCCGAGATGATGATCAAAATGGAGCTCATCTAAATCATGTGAGATGTTGACGTGGGAAATTTATTATAACCACTGGATTGAAACCGGTCATTATCCGGAAATGTTTCCTTGAAATATAAAGGTAGTTTCAACCTCCTGGTAGTACTATGATATGATCTGGTATCGATTTTAACTAACACTGTACAATGAAAACAGATCTTACAAAAACACCAGCCAGGTACAGGAGTTAATAAATGTCTAAATTCATTAATAGTAATTAGTTGATGACTTTTATTTTCGTTTGGAAACTATGATGTCTTGCCAGAAGCCGATTTCGTAAATTATCCGTATTCAGATTCTGTATGGGACTTATCATTTTTTTACCTGGGAGCTGGGGTTGGTTATTTTGAATGTTATATGTTCCTCTCTTGAACACTGCTTAATCTTAAATTTTATGTACACATGTAAGACCATATTGAAAGCTCAATTGGGTCACTTAATGTTATATGAATAGTTCATGCTTTCAGCTTGAACAATATGAATATTATGTATGATAGTAACCTCAAAATTTTGATTTACTAGCCTAAAAAATACAAATGTTGAGGGAGTTAGAGGTATAAATGGACCCAAAGGGATCTTGTTTTGAAAACAAAAAGATGCATTTATTGTTTTCATCATCTCAGAATCATCTTTTGTATTAATATTCAACTGATTGTATGCAGATTAGATGAATATTTAATCATTTATTGCAGAATTTATTACTTTACACTATATTTTTTCATGATATAGCGTGATTTGTATTTTTGGACAAAATTTTGCACAAATCACTGTAGATTTCGTTTTAATTTCTACTTAATTTATCTCAAACTATAAGCTGATTAAAACAAAATTTGGCAGTAATGCTTTTTAATTTAGTGATCAAAGTGAGTGAGTGAAATACATGTATAACGACTGAATTATTGGGATTATGAAGCACATATGCAGCTTCCTACATCACCAAAGTATTGTGATGTCTTACTTAATTGTATATGAATGGTGTTAAAAATATATTTCGATTTGATTGTTATGGTGTTCTTCCGTTGATATTTTGTCTCTTGACTGAGTATGTGAAATGAAATTGAGAATGGAAATGGGGAATGTGTCATAGTAATAATACTTTAATATTTCCATGTGTAAAAAATATTGATCCCCCCACACACTTTGGATTTATAAAAAATTTGAACCCCCTTTTTCACATACAGAAAAAACTTGACCCCCCCCCCCTGTATTTTTACCAGCCCCCCCCCCCCTCCCAGATAAAAAATGACAAGTCCCTTAAGTGACAAAAAACGTGGCATAGATCTATATAATTATATATATATACAAAACATACAAGGGTGTATGGATGGTAGAGGTTTCAAACTTGTGTCTGTTATTCTCTATAAGTTGTGCATTAGCACCCCAGTATATTCTACTCTCCTATTTAATGGGAGTCCAATTTTATTTCAGACTGATTGAATGCTTTTTTTTGTAAATTTATTGGGGTGTAAAAACGTTGCCGAAGTACATTTCGTTCGCCGCTTCATTCTAAAAATGTGCCGCACGGTCAAAGTTTTTACAACCCTATGAAATTAAAAAAAGAAACACTCAATACTTATAATAATTACATAATTTAGCTATGATCATGAATTCACGATTTCTATCAAAATTTTCTTTAATTTGCCTACAAGTGCACTTTATTGTGGAACCTCGTGTCATCATGAATGTTACATTGTGTAATGAATCTTAATTTCAGAAGGATGAGAGATTGCTGTAAGTCAGTCACAATAACGTTGGGACTTTCATAATGAACCATGCATCTAATGTAATTATTCGAAATTGAGTTTTTAAGCAATTATGTAGAACATGGTGGATTAATCTAAACTTGACTCGATGATGCTATAGCGAGCTGAATCTCTCACTTGTATGACAGTCGCATATACTATTTCATTTCCTTTTATATTTCATAATGATATTGTATATTTTTTTTAGTTTTACATTTATTGTTTTTCTATTCTCGTGAAAGTATTTCTCCTGTAGGTTTGTTTTTCACTGGACTGTTTGAGAAACATCAATATTGACTTGTTTCCGGCAGACGGAAATCTGTAAATTATGTATGCTATGGAAACGTATATACATATATACTTGAATTATAAGTACAAGTCTTATATTTTAAGATTTGTGTCACTTTTTTAATGTATTTTTGTGATATAGTTTTGGTAGAAACGATGCAAAAGATCTTTTTGTATACAATTATAAAATCAATTCATATAAAACAACAATTGCAACAACACTCCGACATCTTTTATGTGAGGGGGGATTATTGATCGTGTTAGTATAATTTATTTCATCGTCAAGAAACCTATGCACAAATCATGCGACTTTGAACCGCCTCGGTGGTTTCGTGGTAGCGTGTTCGCCTCGAGTTCGGGAGGTCGTAGGTTCGAAGCCGACTGGGTCAAACCAAAGACTTTAGAATTGAAATTAAGGAGTCAATTGAAGAGCAGACTGGTTGGCTCGGAGCCAGATTAATGAGTCCAGGTAAGGTGTTATGTCTTCCTGTGGATTAATACCTTGTGAGCTAGCACGTTAAATATCCGGATCAGCTTGTCGTTCAGAAACTGCGTTTATAGCATGAAAGAAGTAATACGCCACAAAGCAGGGCAAATATGCATATGACATAAACATCGTCATGAAGATGCATTTTAATATGCCAATGGACGTTTAGCAGCCATCATCGTCTCGTCATCAGTCCTTCAGTCATAAGAGCAAACTGTACGACAGTACTTTTACTATGTACCTTGACCCATGAGCTTTCATGGCATTTTCATACCAAAATTAATGATAAAGTGCACTCTGTCTTTTGCGATGATTATATATCCTTTCTTCGGCGAAAATAGATGTTTCGTTTATTGTTTTGTCATAGATTATGTTGGTTTTGTTTGTTTGTTTGTTTGTTCAAGTTCAAGTTTTGTCATGTCAGGGTGTAAAAGGAAAGCTAAGTATACGGTATGATCTTTGCTTATTGTTGAAGGCCATACGGTGACCTATACTTATTTTAATCTAAGTCATTTGGACTACGTTGGATAGCTGTCTTATTGGCATTCATTCAACATCTCCTTTAATATAGATGATAATGTTATATTTTATTATTGTTTAATCTTCTTTTTATTTTAGCTCACCTTGTCTAAAGGGCCAAGTGAGCTTTTCTCATCAGTTGGCGACCGTCGTCCGTCGTCGTCCGTTAACGTTTACAAAAATCTTGCCTCTTAAACTACCGTGCCAAATTTGACCATATTTGGCCACAATCATCATTGGGTACCGTAGTATATACTACAGTAGTTAAAAAAAATGTGTCCGACGACCGCGCCTGTCTGCCAACGTGGCCGTCATGGCTAAAAATAAAACATAGGGGTAAACTGAAGTTTTTGGTTTATATCTCTGAAATTAAAGCAATTAGAACAAATCTGACAAGAAGTAAAGGAGGGGCGAAAGACACAAAAGGAACAATCAAACTCATAGATCAAAAATAAACTAACAATGCTATCATGGCTAAAAAAGAAAAAGACAAACATACAAAAAAAGTACACAAAACACAACATAGAAAACTAAAGACTAAGCAACACGAACCCTACCAAAAACTTGGGGTGATCTCAGGTGCTCTGGAAGGGTAAGCATATCCTGCTCCACACATGGCACCCGTCGTGTTGCTTATGTTATTACAAATCTGGTAAATAGTCGAATTCGGTAGGTCACACGAAATTTGCCAATGAAGTGACTGCTTTAGATTGAATTCAACAAACTGTTGTTATGAACTAATATTGCCTAACACTTATTGTATACGACCGCAAAAATATTTTGCGTTCGTATATCGGTATCACGTTGTCGTCGTCGTCGTCGTCAGCGTCGCCCGAAGACACTTGGTTTCCGGATAATAACTTTAGGTTAAGTGAATGGATCTCTATGAAATTTAAACACAAAAGAAAGGTTGGTATTGATTTTAGGGGTTATGGTCCCAACAGTTTAAGAATTAGTGGCCTAAAAAGGGGTCCAAATAAGCATTTATGTGGTTTCCAGACTTGTGCAAGTGTATGGATCTTTCTGAAATTGTACCACAAGGTTACATACCAAAAAAGAAATGTTGGGATTAATGTTTGGGGTTATGGTCCAAACTGTTAAGGAATTATAGGTAAAAAAGGGGCCAAACACATTTTTTTTCTAATACTTTGTATAAATAGCTTATTTCTTAACCAATTTCTTGGTGTTCTTTAAAATGCTGAATCTAACTGTGTATTTGTTTTTAAATTGGTCCACATGAGGTCCAAAGAGTCCAATTTGTTTGATTTTATCAAAAATTTAATTATTGAGGTTCTTTGATATGCTAAATCTAAACTTGTGTTTATATTTTTGATTATGGGCCCAGTTTTCAAGTTGGTCTAAATTTGGGTCCAAAATTAAACTTTTTTGTTTGATTTCAAAAGAAAAATGAATATATGTTTTTTTATATGCTAAATCTAACCATGTACTATTTAGATTTTGAATTTGTGGGCCCTGTTGTCAAATCGGTCCCCCATTGAGGTCAAAAAGGTCCAAAATTAAACTTTGTTTGAATTCTTGGAATTCTTTGATATGCTGAATCTAACCGTGTATTTAGATTTTTGATATTGGACTATAATAGTTAATTTTGATTTTTTTAAGTACAATTAGACCACGTTCATTCTGTGTCAGAAACTTATGATGTGTAAAATATTCAATCACAATCCAAATTCAGAGCTGTATCAAGCTTGAATGTTGTGTCCATACTTGCCCCAACTGTTCAGAGTTCGACCTCTGCGGTCGTATCAAGCTGTGCCCTGCGGAGCATTTAATTAGGATCCAAATATGGTAATATGCAAGTTTCATTTACTCTTATTTCAGTTGGCAAATCATGTACACTAATCGAATATTTCTACACTCTGTATCATACTTCATTTATAATAACATCATAGTATGATGTTATATATTAATGAAGTATTTAATATATGATTTACACCAAGACATTACAAATAATCTCTAGTTAATATGGATTTTTTATGTTTTTTTCTTCTCAAAAAACGGTCGTTAAAAATAACTAGTTTTCACCCGGCGTCACATATTGTAAAATGTTCATGTACGATTTCAAAAATTTGGTGAGTGGTTGTCGATCTTTGTATTATAATCCTATTCAGGTTCTGTTTTTTTTCTTTTCTTTGTTTGTCTTTTAGTTTGAGGAAGGGGTGGTTCTTTGTCTTTTTAATTATTCATACCATCATCTACTCGATCGTCTATGTTATAAACAATTTGCAACAGCTACAAGTAATAGATACATTTCGGTTTCTTGGACATTTTTATCATTTTAAAGACACTAGAACACACCCGCGAAATCGCGGGCATATAGAGCTTGTGAACAAAATCAGGAGCTAAAAAACACCCGATCCCGACGCCCCCAAAAAGGTCCTGCCTTCCTCTAATCTCTACCTTACTTTCATTTTTGCTAAATCACTATTTTCCCTTTCAACAATAAATTTGTATGCCCCATTTATGGACATTGTGTTTTCTAGTCTGTGCATCCGTGCGTTCGTTCGTTCGGTCGTCCGTCCGTCCGTCTGTCCCGCTTCAGGTTAAAGTTTTTGGTCGAGGTAGTTTTAGATGAAGTTGAGCATGTTTTACTTATTTATGCAAGTGGTATGACCCCTTAAATAGTAAACATTTCAAAGAAAACAGTAGACAGAATCAGGACTTTCTATACTAACATAGAAAGTCCCTGACAGAATACAGAGAGTCTCTATATATTAAAGTAGTATAATCGTAGTTTACATGTAGATAAACGCGAAAAATAATTGTCCTCTATAAGGAGGTATAATAGTTGTGGGCCTTGCGATCTAAACACCATGATATGGAGAACGCTCTGATTGGCTTATTTATTTTTCATTTTTGTTATCTATCATACGATTGGTTGTATTTGTGCATGTTTCAAACCGGAAGTTTTATCTATGACAAAAATTCAGTCCGATGATGGAATCATATCCGGACTCCTTTTATGTCGTTTTTCTCCCAAAATAACTCAATCTGAATTATCGTAAGAATGAATGACAAATGCGACTATGCATATTACCTATAGGACACAGACATGATGATTGATTTATTGTGGAAGGAAGAGAAGCGACACACAAAATGAGGTTTTCTCGTTTAATAGTATAGATACTAAACTTTTTGTTACATAAGATAAACACATGCGGATTTTAATTGAAAAAAGATTTTGAATTTTTGATTTACAAAATAGGCTCTTAATTTTTCAAGTGAAATCAAATCCAAATTATAAATAGCACCAACAGGGTAAGAAAATAAAAGATAAGTAGAGGCCAGATACATTGATTTTTAATAATTTGATTAAGTATCACCAGCAACCATTACCAAAGTATATAAAAACGATAGCAGACATATGAACCGGGGCCTTTTATAGCTTACTATGTGGTATGGGCTTTTTTCATTATTGAAGGCCGTACATTGACCTATAGTTGTTAATTTCTGTGTCATTTGGTCTCTTGTGGAGAGTTATCTCATTGGCAATCATACCACATCTTCTTTTTCATATAAAAAAATCATAAAATTAAAAAAAAAAATGTTGATACCTAACCTAATAGGATTGTCAATGAAAGTCATACACCTTATTTCCAAAGTTGTCCTTTTTTGTTACATTTTACATTAAATAAAAGTTAAAGGGGCACTAGCTAGCTGTCAAATTCATGTTCACCGATTTCATTCAAATTCTCATATTTGATTTATAACATATTAAAACATATATCCAAATTACAATAAATCCAGTCCCTTATCGACGTCGCAATAAAATAACACTCCAAATCGACGGCCAATTTTATGTCTCTCCAATCAACGTTTTTTTTTATTGTTCTCTAATCGACGTCAGTTTAATCATCTTCGCTAGCCAAGGGTTACGATCCACTCCCGCTCTCTCCACAATGGAGAGAGCGGGAGTGAATCGTTACCCTTGGCTAGCGAAGATGCGAAAATTACTGAACTAATAGATTGATATGTTCTCCGTCCGTGGTAAAAAAAAATCGGAGGTTATACATTTTCTACATCCAACTTGATAGATACCCATGTCGTCGACTTGATATCTAATTGTTCTGCATTACTATGTAATAGATAAATTAAAAGCTTTTGCAAATGGTGTTTTCAAAATAAAACACCTTGTAATTGAGAAGAAAATTGTCGTTTTATTTGTTTCTATTAACTTTAAAAAAAATGTTTCTATAGTAAACATTACAGTAAGCATTCATCGCCTTATCTAACAAAGAGCTTCGTACTTTTGTTCTATTTCAACTGGGTATCCGCCTGGTCTGTATGGGTACTATAATGGATTGATTTCACATGTTCAAATAAATAAGTTCTAGGGATATGTTCATCGTCTCTCTGTCTTGTATATATTAGTAAAATTGGGGTTACTATGAATAGTAAAAATGGGGTTACTTTGGATAGTAAAATTGGGGTTACTATGGATATTAAAATTAGTGTCACTATGGAAAGTAAAATTGGGGTTAATATGGATAGCTAAAATGTAGATTTGTCTCTGAGTCGTATGGATAGTAAAATTGGGGTTTGTCTCCGAGTTGTATGGATAGTAAAATTGGGGTTTGTCTCTGAGTCGTTAAAATCACTCAAAACTAAGTGAGAAATGAGCAGTAGTGATAGATAATGATTTTTTCCCATTAGATATTGGAGTCAAACAAGGTGACAACCTCAGTCCGAATTTATTCAAGATATTCATAAATGATTTGCCCAGATATTTGTCAGATACTAGAGACCCAGTTAATGTCAATGACAAAGATCTACATTGTTTAATGTATGCTGATGATATTGTTTTATTATCTACATCAGCTGAAGGACTACGAGAAAAGCTGGGAATGCTTGATAAATTTTGCAAAGATTGGTGTCTCAATGTGAATACTAATAAGACAAAGGTGCTGATTTTCAACAAGGCAGGCAGACATGTAAAACAGATATTCACATTTCAGAATATAAATCTGGAATGTGTTTCAAAATACAAATACCTAGGTTTATATTTAAGCTCATCTGGTTCATTCAGTTATGCTCAAAATGAACTATACAAAAAATCCCTGAAAGCTCATTTCAAATTAAGGAAAGATCTTTTATCACTTAATCCTGATGTAAAAACAAGTATTCATGTTTTTGACCACACTGTAAAACCTATTTTATTATATGGTAGCGAAATATGGGGGATGTTTAATTCTCTTTCCTCTAAATGTAAGAAGGAAGATATATCTTTTGAAAAATTGTATTCAGGTTTACCCTGTGAGAAACTTCATATAAAATTTTGTAAATTTATACTTGGGGTACACAAGAAAACAACAAATGCTGCAGTGTTATCTGAACTTGGAAGATTTCCAATATATTTTAATATTATAAAAGGAATGTTATTGTACTGGTATAGATTAGAGAATTTAGGTAATAATTTTCCTCTATTAAAAGAAGCATATACACAATCAAAGACACTACATCACATGAATATAACATCATGGTATGGTTCAATAAATGTTATTTTTAAAATACTTGGTATTGACTATACAAATGCCATAAATGCTCCATTTTGTGAATCCTTATACAAATTTAAGAAATATATACAAACCAAGCTATCAATATTGTTTATTAGCTGTTGGAAAAAACAAATAGATAAATTTTCAGACAGTAAACTGAAAACCTACCTTTTATATAAAACAAATTTTGGTTTTGAAAAATATCTAACATTGATCAAGAATTTTGAACTTAGAAGAAGTTTTACTAAATTACGTGTATCTTCTCATAGATTACAAATAGAATTAGGTAGATATCAGGGTATTCCCCGAATTAACAGAATATGTAATAAATGTTCTTGATAACATTTTTGTTCGCTTTGGAGATTCCGTATATCGTCAAGTTATTGGAATTCCAATGGGGACTAACTGTGCACCACTTATTGCGGACCTGTTTTTGTATTGTTATGAGTTACAATTTATGACTAAAATTAGCAAAGACCCATCAAAACAACATTTGATACAAAAATTTAACAATACTTTTAGATATTTGGATGATATATTGGCTCTAAATAATGACGACTTCAGTATGTATACTAAAGAAATTTATCCTGTAGAACTTACTTTAAATAAAGCTAATGATAACAATGACCACTGCCCTTTCCTCGATCTTGATATCTATATCATAAACGGGAAGCTTAATACAAAAATTTATGATAAAAGAGATGATTTTTCATTTCCTATTGTTAATTATCCATTTTTAGATGGTGACGTTCCCTTGTCACCATCTTATGGTGTTTATATATCTCAACTTGTACGATTCGCTCGTGTATGTAACAATGTATTAGATTTTAGCGAGAGAAATTTATGTATTACTGAAAAATTATTACACCAGGGTTTTCGATATCACAAACTGGTCAAAACATTTACTAAATTTTATCACCGGTATAAGGAAATAATTCGTAAATATAACTCAACATGCAGACATCTTATACGTTCAGGTATTTCACATCCAAAATTTTATGGAAATATTCTTTATAAAGCACAAAAATGTCAGTATTCTCCTCAGAAACTAACAAAACCTTTAAATAGACTTATTAAAAGGGGATATAGTTACGATACTGTTGTCAGGTCATTAAAGATTGCATATTTTGGCTTTAACATTGATTCACTGATAGGGTCTTTGCATCGGAACTAAACACATTTACTTCTAAAAAAAACAGTTGTTGGCATGACATGGGTTATGTTCTTCTCATATATTTTATGATAGTATGATACTAAACCCCTAACGGGAGGGATTGTACCTGATATTCATATGATGAAGACATAATCTTTCAATCAGTTTAATTGAGGTCTGGAGCTGGCATGTCAGTTAACTGCTAGTAGTCTGTTGTTATTTATGTATTATTGTCATTTTATTTATTTTCTTTTGTTACATCTTTTGACATCAGACTCGGACTTCTCTTGAACTGAATTTTAATGTGCGTATTGTTATTCTTTTACTTTTCTACATTGGCTAGAGGTATAGGGGGAGGGTTGAGATCTCATAAACATGTTTAACCCCGCCGCAATTTTGCGCCTGTCCCAAGTCAGGAGCCTCTGGCCTTTGTTAGTCTTGTATGATTTTAAATTTTAGTTTCTTGTGTATAATTCGGAGTTTAGTATGACGTCCATTATCACTGTACTATTATGCATATTTTAGGGGCCAGCTGAAGGACACCTACGGGTGCGGGAATTCTCGCTACATTGAAGACCCATTGGTTGCCTTCGGCTGTTGTTTGCTCTATGGTCGGGTGGTTGTCGCTTTGACATATTCACCATTTCCTTTCTCAATTTTATTTTTTACAGAGTTTGTCTTTAGTGCCGTGTGGAGACAGTAGAGTGCCTCCCCGTGCTTAAGGTTTATGCTCTTATATTATACTAGATTATGGAGTGTGTGTCCGAGCGAGAACTTCTCTATGTTCATTACTTTAGGAATATCTATCAAAAAGTAGTATTTTAATATTCAGCCCCATTCATCTATTTAGTCAGACGTCAGTCGCTACCTTGATATACCCTTTCTTTTTTAAATTTGTCGGGTAACTTATGACAATAAGCATTTGACGTCTTGAGCCGAACAGTTTTATCATTTTTACACAATTTAATCTACTGTGTGATGGTTCATATTCTGGACGCCAGTCTTTGCTCCTTTGTAATAAATCTACATACCAAAAAACAAATATGAAGCTTAGAAATGGAAAAATATTAAATACTAAACTCGTTCAAAGGGTATCTACACGTCTCAATCTTCAGAATCGCTTATCTAAAAATACTACTATAGCTAACGTTTTTAACAATAAAAATCGTGGTTACCCTTCTATCGATAAGTGTCATGCCAAAAAATGACTTACGTGTCCCCGTCTTTCCACCAACAATACAGTAAGGTCCACATTTAATGGTCGCACATTTTCTCTAAATTTTGAAACTGATATTACTTGAAAAACAAACAGTATTATTTATTTACTCACATGAAACAAACCGGGATGCGGTATTCAGTACGTAGGTGAAACTGGGCGATATTTATCTAAACGCACGCAAGAACACCTGTATCGTTTTAAAAGACCCAATAAATTCAAAAGTATCATTTATCAACATCTTAAGAAGCACAGTCATCCTATTAAATATTTAACAGTTCAACCTTTAGAAGTAGTAAATAAGCAGCCTGGTGAATCTCATTCCAAGTTTGTACGATCACGAAAAATAAATGAATTAAATTGGATTAAAAAATTACAGACAGTCTACCCTCTCGGTCTTAATGATAATATCATGGGAATTGGCAATATATCAAGAACCGATTCTGTTAACATTTTGGATATAGTTTCTAAAACTGTTCGTAAAAATCGTTCTCATGGACGCAGAAAAAATCGCAATCAAAGAAAATTTCGGACCAACCATACAAATATTTCGGACCTAATTTCCATTTCAAAAAACAACGGCAGACATTATCTGTTAACCAAGCTTTGTTCTTTACCTATAAATAAATTAAATAAAATTTTAGAGGATTGCAACACAATTTCATATTACAGTCCTAAGTATGAAATTGTCCAAATTATAATGGCATATTGTTATTCTAAACTGTTTCCAAAAATTGATCGACCTGAAGATCATAAAAAACATTTTATTAAAATAAAGTATGTCAATAAAGGTTTTGATTTTGTAAATATTGCCGGTATTTTTAACGACCATTCTGTTAAAGACCAAATTCCTGGATATTTTGATAATACTGAACTCCCTCTCATTTGTTATATTTACAAGAAATCTACCCGAAAATATGTGTTTAATTATAGCCAATTGTGTAAAGATGTAAATATCACTGAAAATACACCTATGTCGTGTAATTGCAGTAATTCAGAATACACCTATGGACCAATTTCCCATGTTATAACAGGAGACCTTAACATCGTTCGCGACCGAGAGTTAAAATCATTCCTCAGTAAAGGACCTAAATATCGTCCCCCGTCAACTATTAACTGGAATGAGTGTCGTAATATCATCAACGACTCACTCCGCGCCTACTGTTTGAAATGGGTAAAACGGGAAAAAGCTGACAAAAAATCTTTGGACTCTTTTATTAATTCAGTAATGAAGATAGTTGATATTCGAATACAACATTTTAAAGAACATTTTACCCTCAACAAAAACTATAAAAACCCTATTTCGCGTATCAAAAATAAACTAACAGAACTAGCCAAGGAATTTGTTTTTGTCCCGGCTGATAAAGCTGCTAATAATATCATTATTGTTTGACGTAAATTTTATATAGAGGTTCTGCAAAAGGAAATCACGAATTCACCAACATTCCAACTGACTTCATTTTCAGAAAACGACATCTGTAACAAACATAAACTTTTAGCTACTTCTTTACAAGCAGAACCAAACACAATGAAAGTCCCAACTATGTACTGGCTTCCGAAGCTGCACAAAAAACCTTACAAATATAGATTTATTTCATCTTCCAGCCATTGTTCAACTACTAAATTGTCTGTTTTACTTACTAGTACACTTGGTACAATAAAAAACCTGATAATAAATTGTTCAAATAAGGCCTTTGAAAATAGTGGAATTAATTACTTTTGGAGTGTCAAAAACTCGTTGGAAGTACTTGATAAATTGCATGCATATATTGGTGATTTTGAATCTGTTCAAAGTTTTGATTTTTCTACCCTATATACCACTTTGCCTCATATTCTTATTAAGAAAAAATTCACATCCCTAATTAACTGGGCATTTAAAAAGTCGGAATGCGAGTACATATGTTCAAACTCTTTTAGATCATTTTTTAGTAGCAATAAACAAAAGAACTATGTCAATTGGACATGCTTTGATACTATTTATGCACTTGAATTTTTACTTGATAACATTTTTGTTCGCTTTGGAGATTCCGTATATCGTCAAGTTATTGGAATTCCAATGGGGACTAACTGTGCACCACTTATTGCGGACCTGTTTTTGTATTGTTATGAGTTACAATTTATGACTAAAATTAGCAAAGACCCATCAAAACAACATTTGATACAAAAATTTAACAATACTTTTAGATATTTGGATGATATATTGGCTCTAAATAATGACGACTTCAGTATGTATACTAAAGAAATTTATCCTGTAGAACTTACTTTAAATAAAGCTAATGATAACAATGACCACTGCCCTTTCCTCGATCTTGATATCTATATCATAAACGGGAAGCTTAATACAAAAATTTATGATAAAAGAGATGATTTTTCATTTCCTATTGTTAATTATCCATTTTTAGATGGTGACGTTCCCTTGTCACCATCTTATGGTGTTTATATATCTCAACTTGTACGATTCGCTCGTGTATGTAACAATGTATTAGATTTTAGCGAGAGAAATTTATGTATTACTGAAAAATTATTACACCAGGGTTTTCGATATCACAAACTGGTCAAAACATTTACTAAATTTTATCACCGGTATAAGGAAATAATTCGTAAATATAACTCAACATGCAGACATCTTATACGTTCAGGTATTTCACATCCAAAATTTTATGGAAATATTCTTTATAAAGCACAAAAATGTCAGTATTCTCCTCAGAAACTAACAAAACCTTTAAATAGACTTATTAAAAGGGGATATAGTTACGATACTGTTGTCAGGTCATTAAAGATTGCATATTTTGGCTTTAACATTGATTCACTGATAGGGTCTTTGCATCGGAACTAAACACATTTACTTCTAAAAAAAACAGTTGTTGGCATGACATGGGTTATGTTCTTCTCATATATTTTATGATAGTATGATACTAAACCCCTAACGGGAGGGATTGTACCTGATATTCATATGATGAAGACATAATCTTTCAATCAGTTTAATTGAGGTCTGGAGCTGGCATGTCAGTTAACTGCTAGTAGTCTGTTGTTATTTATGTATTATTGTCATTTTATTTATTTTCTTTTGTTACATCTTTTGACATCAGACTCGGACTTCTCTTGAACTGAATTTTAATGTGCGTATTGTTATTCTTTTACTTTTCTACATTGGCTAGAGGTATAGGGGGAGGGTTGAGATCTCATAAACATGTTTAACCCCGCCGCAATTTTGCGCCTGTCCCAAGTCAGGAGCCTCTGGCCTTTGTTAGTCTTGTATGATTTTAAATTTTAGTTTCTTGTGTATAATTCGGAGTTTAGTATGACGTCCATTATCACTGTACTATTATGCATATTTTAGGGGCCAGCTGAAGGACACCTACGGGTGCGGGAATTCTCGCTACATTGAAGACCCATTGGTTGCCTTCGGCTGTTGTTTGCTCTATGGTCGGGTGGTTGTCGCTTTGACATATTCACCATTTCCTTTCTCAATTTTATCTTCCAATACTGTCGAAGATGAGGCTCATTTTCTATTTGATTGTAACAAATTTGAGGATGATAGAAATTGTATGTTAGCTAGTATTGCACAATATAATTCTTATTTTAATCATATGAACAGTCAAAGCAAAATTATCTGGTTATTTAGTGTAGAAAATGTTGAGTTACTTAAAATAATATGTAATTTTATATACAAACATCTTCCTTAGTGAAGATTAGTTAAAGGAAATCTATGTGTGTATATACATTTGATTGGACATAGAAAATTATATTCATCTGAATATCACAAACATACTAGCCGATTAAAAAAAAAAAATAATTGTTGAGATATATTATTTATTCAAATGTTCTCTTATATCCTTGAGGCATCGTCCCCTGGTATCAACTGCATTCAAGTTACCTATGATGCTTCCTTGTTTGCTTTTGATACAGGTAGGAAAGAGACATTTACACACATTTTACATGCCTATGGCCCATAAGGTATCGCCCCCTGGTGTCAGCTGCCTTTAGGAAACCATAATGCTTTCCTATTTGCTGCTGACACAGGATGAGTCATGGACATGTTTAATTTCTACTTTCTTTTTGGCTAATTATTATATATTTAATTGATCCAACTTTTTGTGTACTATACATATGTGGATATCTATTTTTCTTTTTTTCTTTTTGGGCTGCTTGTTTGTTATCTATATCAACCACACTTGCAATAAAATGCATTAGTATTAAAAAAAAAAACATACTATAGATTCTTTATCTACGTATTCTTTAAGAACTTAAATAGTTCTCGTTTAACTTTTTTTTTTTTTTTATCTCATTGTTTGTATTGTATTATGAAAAAATTATTGATGTTGTAATGTTTATGCCCTTTGGGGCCTATAATTGGAAAATAAAATATCTTATCTTATCTTATCTTATAGTATAAATATAGAAAATTGAATATTTTAATCAATAACAAAAAAAAAATAAAAAAATATATATCATATACACAAGCACCTGTGATCAATTCACTTGAAAAAATAACACGAACGTAACAAGACACTATAACGATCGTTGAGAATAACATTACGTATTTGAAAATTCGACTCAATTTTAAAACCAACAACGACCCCTTGCTCACTTTTATAATTTTGCCTAATTAGATGAAATGATATAATTTGTAAAAGGATAGATTTCAGGCGCGGATCCAGGGGGAGGGGAACCCCATTTTTTGGACGATCAATGCATTTTAATGGGGACATGTAGTTGGACCCCTCCCCCTTCCTTTGTCCTGGGTTGGGAACCCCCTAATTCAAATGGCTGGATCCGCCCCTGAATTTCCACAGATCAATTGTGACTTTATAGTGTAGTAAAAATCACCCATTTCGTTTTAAGACGAAAGAATCGGGAAATGTTATTTTGCATAGGGGTCAATTGCATGGAACTTATGTGCCACTCTGTCAAAACAAATGAAAATTATATGTAAGGCATCTTAATTGGTTTCATCACTCTCAAAATAATTGGCCTCTTCGTTTCAGAGCAGTTGATATAGTACTAGGTCAAGGTCTCGTTAGTTTCATAGAGTCGACTCAGTGAAATGCAAAGATAGAAAAACAACGGCGGGAAAAAAGACGACGGACATCAATTTTTGACAAATGTTAACACTGAAAGTACTACTTTTTTTCCATTCTATGGGTCAAGTGTTTTAAAATAAAGTTTCAACCTGCTAATCAATAATTGTGATTGGCCAATTTTTTGGTAAGATATATATAGGACTATAGCAAATAAACTTATTATTATTATTGAAATTTAATATATGCGCTAGACGCGCGTTTCGTCTACAAAAGACCAGGGATTTTCTATACTAAGTATAGAAGTTCCTGAAAAGACCCATCAGTTACGCTCGAATAAAAAAATGTTAAAAAGGCTAAATAAAGAACGAAGTTGAAGAGCATTTAGGACCAAACTTCCTCAAAAGTTTTGCCAAATACAGCTATTACAAAAATGTAGTCTATCCCTGAGGTAGAAAAGCCTTGGTAAATCTGGTTTTTTTTCTTTCTATTTTGCCTAATTTATTAGATTATTTACCATTGGATATATTAATTTGCCCTAGTCTAAGTCATGAATTGTTTTCCGTTCCGTGACACATCTGACCGTATTTATAAAAAAAAAAAAAAATTTTTTTTCTGAGATCTAATGGAGTAGGCGAATATTTACATTGGTAGACCTTTAATGAAGACAATGCATGTAATTATGTTTTATTTGAAATAGTCCGGCACTCTAATCGTGACTATAATCATCTTTTGAAATATTTACATTCATTTCTATTAATACGAGAAATAACTTGCCATCCTCTGTTATTATATGAAATTAAAAAAAAGGTTAGATACGCAGCCTACGTAAACACTTTGTCATTGAATTTCTAGACATAAATAATGTTTGAGGTTTTTCTTATCGTTTTATGCAAAAGACACCGTTGTTTATTTTTGTGTTATTTAAATTTGATATATCAATTATAATCAGCTACAATAATTTCCTTATTTATATTTCAAAAGTGAATTTGTTCTCATCAGATAACATTTATATGAGTATCAGCACTCATTAAACAATAACAATACAACGGAAACAGGAAAGACTGGGATAATATTAAAAGTGTATTTTAAATATAGCGTTTCCTAATGATATGGAATGAAAGAGACAACATCGTCACTGTTGCTTTGTTAGTCGAGAAACGAGGTCAATAATCTCTATTCGTAAGTACTTTCTTTGTTTGAATCGTCAACAACCATCACTCTCTCTTTCTCTCTCTCCAAGTCTCTCGCCCTCATGCTCCCTCTTAAAGTCTCTCGCTCTCATTCTCTCTCCAAGTTTATCCGGCTCTCATGCATGCTTACACTCACTCTCTCTCTCTCTCTCTCTCTCTCTCTCGCTCTCAGGTGCGCGCTCTCTCTCTCTCTTTCACTCTCTAGCTCTCTCCAAGATCTGACCCAGTTTACCATAAATGTCATCGCTTTTCACGTTGAATTAAAAAAAAAAGCATTTACAATACAGATAAAAATGAGCTAAGTCTTCTTGATTTTATCATAAATAAACGGATTTATTTCAGTGAATTGAATGTTCAGTATAGATCAGTATAATCATAATCTCAGTGCAAAGTGTATATTAAATCATATTAGATTAAAAAGGGTAATTTTTATTTAGCGTTTGTATTAATATCATAAAAAGCCTTAGATAAATTTGAGGATATCAAGAAGCAATACAACTTATAAGTCAAAGGTACACGAATCAACAGTGTGTGAAAAACAAACAGCACTACAAATATTAAAAATTAAATAAGCAAAACACGGAACATTCTCCAGGTAGGTTTGACTTTTATTATCATGTTATTTCCGGCCATTTCCGCGAAACCGAAATGTTTACCTTAATTTTTGTGAGTTGAGGAAGTGTAATACCACGTTTGAACTAAATGGCATGCTTTAATGTTTTTGTATTTCACAATAACAGTTGTAAATTTAACATGGAGATTGACCAAAGTTATCTATAATTAAATATAAAGTGATATTTTTTAAACGAAAATAAGGTAAGTCCACACAACTTGTCCAAGTTATTTACAAGTATGCATATCAAATGAAATAATATATTTTTTGTCATATATCGCTTTGTGAATATTGACCCACTTAAACATAATATTATGGAACAATATTTATTAGAAAATGTTGCGTACTATTTTAACTTATTTTGACTTGTTAAAAAACATGTGTTCTTTGTTTCTATCGTTTTAATAAAAAGTTATAGAATTTTCTTGCCATCTATTCTTTTTTTTCTAGTATAAATTCCTAATAAGAAGATGAATCATTTTGAAAAAACTAATAACTATTTTCACATGATACTTGCAATGTCTTTCATAACTCAGTCATTCATTCAGAAAAATTGATTTCTGATTAGAAAAATCACAGTCGTTTGAATATTAGTGATAAATAAACAAAAAAAAATAGAAAAAAAGTCGCTAGATATATATATAATTAATTTTTTTGTTTATTCATCACTAAAATTCAAACGACTGTTGAAAAATTAATACCTTTGAATTTGCATGACTATGGTGTGTAATCAAACAAACATACAGATTAATAGAGTAGACCTAAGCCAATAAGATATAATTGTTTGGTTTAAAGGGAGATTTTTCTGTCAGTTATTATAATTATCCAGAAATATAATATCATATTATCATTATTTGTCAACCAATAACTTTGTACTTGTAAAATTAATTAAGATTGTTGAAGTCAAACACACCTTGCTGAAGCTGAAGCCCTGTTTAAACTCGCAGCCTCAGTGGTCAATTTTAATGAACTACATGTACTTGGAAGTTTATTAGATATCCAACCTTTGTAGCTTTAGTTTTGTCAAGTCCATAACTGATGACAGAAGTGAAAGTCAACATAGGGGCTGAATAATGCCTAATGCATCGAATAAATCATACAATTGAAAATCGAATAAGTAACAGTTGACTCAAAAATAAAAAAAAATAACACTTTCATATTTCAAGATTCATTATTTAGTTATATAGGACATATGCATGGGATTGATGTCAACTTCTGTAATCAGTGGTGGACTAAAGTTACTAAGGATTGAAACTTTCATAATTTTTGGAAAGCTGACTGATTATACATACTTAACACCTATATATCATTGTAAAGTTTGATAGCTGCAAACATTTTTGTACATCATTTTTATTTGATAATATTCATTGACAGTTCAATAATTCTTCATCCATAAGAATCATCTCAAAAATCATAAATACCACCTAAAGCTTAAAATTAACCTGAAATAATTTCAGGACTTTATGGTAGATTTTACTTACATTTTTGCTTTGTCTTAAAACAGATTAGACAACCTCAATTTACCTCTGATAGCAATGAGAAATATCTGTTTCAGGACTTGTAATGAAGTATGTTATCTTGCTGTGTATGTTTTTGTATGGTTTTGTACAGGCCAGTTTTGCATGCTGGGGATGCTGCAATTGCGGAGGTAAGTTAAATTTCACAAAACCGATTTATTTAAAAACTTTGAAATAGCAAATGTTGTGTTTTTTGTGTAAATTTAAATAAGCAGTACCAAGGACCCTTATTTGCCCCCTGAAATTGAATAATTCAATACTTTCAAAATTGATTATGGAAAGATTGAAGCAACAAGAAGCTAAGCACAGGTTAGTTACTAAATCTACAAAATATAGATCCATATAATAAATGGTTAATTGAGAATTAACAAGATCTTTAAAAAAAAAAATGAAATCTGAATATAAATATAAATATATACAATGATATAAAAGGTTTTCAAGTAAGGCCTATAAATTACTTGATAAATCTGCAATAATCATTGTAATTAATCAACAATTTAAATTAGTTCCTTTTTTTTTTTTTTATCAGTGATAGGCTTGAAACAGTTAATAAAATTTTAGAACTCTTAATTCATTTTAATTAGACATGTTAGAACAAACTTTTTATTTTAAAGTCATAAGAAACCTCAAATTAAAAAAAATAATGCATATGTTTTTTTATAACTCAATGGATAGTTTAAACATATTTATTTATAGTGGATCGGGAAACAAGTTTTGCAACTTATATTAATCCCTTTCCACTTTGCGGGTGTGAGTGCTGCCTTGTAGCGACATTAGCCTACTCTTTTTCGAAATCTACATGGGTGTCTTTAACGTGCAATGGATAGTTTTCATTATAAAACTTATGTACATAAACTTTTTTCTGAAGAAAATTCTTTAATTTATTCATATTTAGAAGAAGTTTACTTTATTTTAATTGCTTCCTTCCAGGAAGCAATTCCCCTGACATATTTTCCATATGCAAAGTGACCTCAGTGTGACCCATCTCGTAAAAATCCGGTGATCACAATACGCATGGATGTCCTTAAAATTAACTATTGTCTGAATTTACATGTTAAACATGTGCTCAATTTCCATGCTTTTTTGTTGATTTTTTGTTAATTGTTGACAAACAGGTGACAATCGTTAAACTTCGGCTTCAAAACACAGACTTTAATTACCTGCCATATTTTCACAACAACACTGACCGATTGAAAAAAAAATTGACGATTATACGAAATTTATGCGAAAAAAATGAAAAATTCTTGAACAGAAGACTAAGTTTATAATGTTTGTATGCATTGGTTCAAGAATTGGAAGAGCATTATTTTTCACCGGTCACTCGTTTCTTATGACTTTAATTTTAATTTCACATCAAATGTCTGGCAACAATTTTAATCATTTGAATATAAGAAGTGAATATATTTGTTCAATTAAGAAAGAATCAAAATTTCAATAAAATAAGTTTTTTGATTTGTATAAGTTGAACAAGTACATTTTCAATGTCCTTTGTTGAAAAACATATTTAAATTATAAATTGATTAAAATACACTCACAACTTTTAATCTTCAATGTCATATAATCATATTTATTGTTTTCAAAATCAATAAACAATTCTCAGAGGAGAAAATAGTATACCTATGTTTCAACTTAAAAAATGCCCTACACCAACCTTTTTAAACTATTATTTTGACACAATAATAAGATCTTAGCTTCAAGTCTATCTGTTGGTCCTATGTCTTACCAGGATAATTGATAAACTTTATATGAAGAATTTTGTTTTGTTTCTAAAGATAAAATGTAAAATGTAAAACATGCAGCTTTATTAATGTTCTTTTTTTCCACACCCTATCTACCGGTAAATCTTGCTAAATATGATTTTTGAAATTATTCAAACTGCTCTTCCCATGTTTCAATAAGTGATTTCCATCACTTTGATTAATTACATATAGTTAAGTCTATTTGGAAACTTTAGCGCAAAACTAAGGTCGTGATGTCATTATGATTTAATAGAAATGGCCATATTTATAAAAAACTCCTAGTTTTGAAATAGGTTTGGAGATAAGGGATATCGATCTATGTAACAAAGTAAGCAGGTAAGTTTCACAACACAGCATTTTAGTAGTTTCCCTTTAACTATTCTTTAGGTATGTCCTTTTATAATATATGTAAGTGAGGACATCATCATTGTCCCATGGACATGGACACTTTCCCCTTCATGTTTTTACCCGCAATACAAGCAGAATGTGTTAACTTGATGATTTATCAAAGATCTAATCTACATGATCTAAAACATATCCCAAAATCGAAATCGGAAACTATTATTTTCTCTTTAGCAGAATTGTTGTGGTTTCCTGTTCAAAACAGATCCTTAATTACCTTCATTTTATTTAATTGTAGAAATGGACCAAAGTGACCCATATTTGTTTGTTGGTGAATACTTAAATATAACATGTACATTGGATTCACACACTGTTGAAAATGGAGACAACTCATCCAAATTATGGTTTTCGTATGGAAGGGACATTGATGTTCCAGATACAGAAACAACTATCCTAAACAGTACTTCACTAAGGTTGAGTAGATTGCTGACAACAACATTTGATAGTCCTTATATGTGTTACCTGAGGAATCCTAATTTTACAGAGAATGTCTGGGACAATGTTGCTGTAGTGGATACCACAACAGTACGAGCTGAATGTGAGTATTGGATGCAAATCCAGGAATTATTTTTAGACTTGGGGGGGGGGGGGGGGGGAGTCCAACAAGGCATACATATGCACAATGTTAGGACTTGTAAAAAGAAAACTCTATAGATTAACCATATACCCTGGTATGTACCGCCATAAGAACTCCTCTATAAACTGGTTGCTATATTTGTATGAAAAAGAGGGAACAAATAGTTTTGTCTTATAGGTTTGTCTTTTGATTTTTTTTTAACATATAACAGGATTAACTTGTTTTAAAACATGTAATGCACTAAGTGTAGTCCACTGCAGAAACTGTTTTTTAATCATCAACTAGGGGGATTCCCACACATTTTGAATGAACTCCAATCCACTTCTCCTCTTCATCCACTAAATTATTTTAGACAAAAATAAATTACACCTTTACTGTTGAATGTAGGTGTTGTTTTATTTTTTAATGTTTGATAATTTGTTGGAGAAGGGGATACATACAAATATACAAAATCTAACACAGACTGGTCTTGCAATGGCCTGAACTAAATAAGACTTATGAACTATTCAAACATATATGTCTTTTGTCTAGAAAACAAAAGTTAGCCTTTTTAAACCCCAATTCTTAAGTTGGGGCTAAATTGCATTTACCTTGTCTGTCAATCTGATCATCTAACAAATATTTCTGTCACACTTTTCTCCAGTACATGTACTACTCAGCAGAGTGACTTCATGTAAACAAAATTTGGTGAGCAGATTGGCAATAATAAGTTGTAATGTGTGATCTATCTTAGGATCTGTTGAACACCTTCTACCATTTTATCACTACTTTGAATTTTGATGCCCCACACGGCCACCTAGGAACATAAAGATTTTCAGTCTGTATGTTGGTTCATTCGTCTGTGTATTCATTCTTTCTTTTGTCTGTCTGTCTTGCTTCAGGTTAAAGTTTTTGGTGTAGGTAGTTTGTGCTGAAGTTGAAGTCCAATCAACTTGAAACCTAGTTCACATGCTCCCTATGATATGATCTTTCTTATTGTAATGCCAAATTAGAGTTTTGACTCCAATTTCTTGGTCCACTGATCATAGAAAATGATAGTGAGAGTGGGACATCCATGTACTATGTACACATTCTTGTTTCAATTTATATTAAATGAACTTGTTAATTATTTTCATATTTTTCTTAAGCACTTCTGAAAAGAGACACTTCATACTTCGTCAGCTGCTTCACAATGATGAATTGTAAGGTGTGACTGGCATTTTGTTATTTTGTCAGACACTTTCTTCCTGCTTGCTGATACTTTGCATTATTCAATATGTTTTGAATTACAAGTGGGAGTATGTTTAGCAGGAATGTTAATGCATTGTTGTTATGATAATTGATGGGTGATTAAGGTCTAGCGGACTTATTACATGTATAATCTTAAAAATAATGTTTATAGAGCCGTGGGTACATGCACTTTTTTTTTGTGTACGAACTAACATTAAAGGTTAAATAAAAAAGTGCTAGCTTGAAATTTTTATCAAATATTTATTGTCACCCTTTCTGGACACATTATTCTTATTCTGACACTTCTTTCTCTACAATAAAATTGAGAATGGAAATGGGGAATGTGCCAAAGAGACAACAACCCGACCATAGAAAAAAACAATAGCAGAAGGTCACCAACAGGTCTTCAATGTAGCAAGAAATTCCCGCACCCGGAGGCGTCCTTCAACTGGCCCCTAAACAAATATATACTAGTTCAGTGATAATGAACGCCATACTAATTTCCAAATTGTACAGACTGTGTGATGAACAAAAGATACACAAATGCCAGCTTTAAAAAGCTTGGACACTTATGAGACCCATTACATCTTAAACAAATGACAAAGAACAAAGCCACAGTGTTTTTTTTTAATGTAAAACCATAGAAGAAATATAGACAAACTAATACATAGGTCTGCTAAAACCTAATATTGGCTATTTGGTCCAATTAATGGAAGTCTGGTACGTTGAGTTCACTTGTGTTCTCAAAGACTTGCAACATATTAGTTCACTCACTCATGATCTTTATCAACTACAAAGATAAAACATGTCTTCTTTTCCCTTCAACATTTTAATTTCATTTGAAAAAAATGGGTTGAATCAGTTTATCAATGGTTCAGGACCTAGAATTATAATAATACAAATTCTATTTCTGCTTATAATGTCCTTATGGCAATAAGATGTGGTATGATTGCTAATGAGACAAATATTTAATTCCACTTTAGACCAAATAACAAAGACTTGTATTTTCATTTTTTTATGATTATCCGTGTTAAAATAATCATGTAACTAAATGCATGCGTAAACAGAAAATATACTTGTGGATTTAAGTTAGAAAGGACAATATAACATGTTTTCTAGTACAAGTACTAATTACTTAATTTTGAAGAGGCAGTACTTCAAATCTATAATCATAATATTGATAATTGAAATTTAATTGATTTGTTGTTTGAAAACTTGATTGTTTAACAATTGAAAATTATGTAATGTGTACCAGTTAATATTTTTGATCTACTATTGTTTTCTATAAGTTTCATACTTTTTTCTAGTATAGGAACGATATTAAAGACAACAATAGTATATATAAATTATATATACAAGAATTAAATACTAAATAAAGGCAACAATAGTATACAGGTGTTCAAGTCATAAATCAGTTGATAGAATACAAATCGGGGTTACAAACTAACACTGAGGGAAACACATACAACAACGTTAAGAGGAAAACAAAGGAATATCAGGAACACTAAGGTGCGACGAAACATACGCCAACATACATAGAAACAAACTGTTTGATTACAACTGCCATATTCCTGATGGATACCGGACATTTAAAAAAAATGGTGGGTTAAACCTGGTTTAATTGCTAACCAAACCTCCCGCTTTATGACAATGTTAAAAAATATCTCTAAAATGACAACGCTATGTGACAATACAGAAAAAACACATGCAAGAACATTCATCACATAGAAACGCACAAACGAATAATATAATTGTCTACACAACATGCAAACTATTGATGACACAAGATTGTCATGCAATCCAGATATTTTACCTGAACAGTAATGAAAACACCTTTTCAACTCATACAAAAATAAATTATTGTAAATTAGCTTCCTGAATATTATCAGATATATTTCCTATTCTACTTTTAATGCTTTCATTATAATAAAGGCCATTGAGAATTGAATGTTGGGTTTCCCAAAACACAAAGAAGATATTGACTTGTTGGAAGGCAAAAAACACTTTTAAATGCTGTATATTTTACTTTGGTCAAAGTTTAGACAAGGCATATTTATGCTGTTTAATCTTTTCTTAAACCACTGTAAGAAATCTTTTGTTTGACATTATATGTTTATCTATCTTGTGATATAAGCTATGACAAATGAAACTTTTCAAAAGAAATTATCAGCCAATCAGAATCATTGATAATTGTCTTAAAAGAAAGTCCTTCTCTTTTTAGTCTAATGAGAAAATAAATTGACAAGGAGAGCAAAACAGACCAGGCAGAGTTAGGGGAAGACAACATTCTTTTTTACATTGCAAAATAAAAGTTTTGATAAATAAATAATTTTAAACATGGAAATATAACAGAACTTACTTTTAAATTTTTAAATGGACTGTATTTAATTTTACTAGTAATTAGTAATTAGATATAGGAAGATGTGGTATGAGTGCCAATGACACAACTCTCCATCCAAGTCACAATTTATAAAAGTAAACCATTATAGGTCGAGGTACAGTCTTCAACACAGAGCCTTGGCTCACACAGTACAGAAAGCTATAAATGGGCCCAACAAATTGCTAGTGTAAAACCTTTCAAACGGGAAAACCAACGTTCTAATCTTTATAAAAGAATGTGAAACAAGAAACACTTATGAACTTCATCAACAACGCTTTTATCTAAATATCAGATTATAAATGTCTTTCAGGGAAAGTTCAGTTATCTGCCCCTGACAGGGTATGTAACTCTGAAAAATGGAAATGGGTGTAACTGAATAACATCTTGGATTGATTTATAAATTTTAACTGCATCAAAGCTAAAGCTACTTAACAGACCTAAATAATACATTTATATTGGTGTGATATTTAAACAATTTTTTTTAATAAATGTTACAACATTATTTTTAATCATTTGTGAGGCTCAGTAAACCATGATGTTTCTGCTTTTTAATATTTGTTTGTAATGCAGATAATATCATGAAGTGTAAGGTATTCCAACGTGGACAAACAGTACACCCTTTATCACAAAGTTCCCTTATGCTGTAATGAACAAATAATGAATGGAGATAGATTTTCTTAATACTCAATATTCAGTGAACAGTCTTTTTTTTATAGGTATATGCATAATTGCATAAAGATGAATTTGTTATTTTGTATGCCCATATTGATGACTTAAAATTTGATACAAAACAAGGAAAACATATCAATTTTACAAAATATACTAAAACTGTCATGGTTTGTCGCAATCAGGACAATGGTAACTCTTAAACTATGAAAATAGTTCTAATTTCCTGAACTCAAATTATGTATGTCATTAAAAAGCAAATTAGGAAATAACTCTATTGTATGTTAAACTAAATTTGTCCTTCCATTACAGCTGTCTCCATTCTAATGTCTCATGTTAAAATAAATTCCATTTTAGTAAATATTTTGGCTTTAAAATTCCATAAATTAAAATTTGTGTGTAATTGTTACATCATCTTTGACAAATAAACAATGTGACATCATTGTTATACCTCCAATGTAAAAAAATAAACAATGTGACATCATTGTTATATCTCCAATGTAAAAGAATAATACACATATTCATACTTTTCATACACTTCTGAATGGTTAAAATACAAATATTTTAGGCACAAAATGTTACTTTTTATGCCCCACCTACGATAGTAGAGGGGCATTATGTTTTCTGGTCTGTGGTTCGTCCGTCCGTCCGTCCGTCCATCCGTCCGTCCGTCCAGGTTAAAGTTTTTGGTCAAGGTAGTTTTTGATGAAGCTGAAGTCCAATCAACTTGAAACTTAGTACACTTGTTGCTTATGAGATGATCTTTCTAATTTTTAAGCCAAATTAGACTTTTGACCCCAATTTCACGGTCCACTGAACATAGAAAATGAAAGTGGGAGTTTCAGGTTAAAGTTTTTGGTCAAGGTAGTTTTTGATGAAGCTGAAGTCCAATCAACTTGAAACTTAGTACACTTGTTGCTTATGATATGATCTTTCTAATTTTAATGCCAAATTAGATAATTACCCAATTTCACGGTCCATGGAACATGGAAAAGGATAGTGCGAGTGGGGCATCCGTGTACTTTGGACACATTCTTGTTTGTATTAATTTCTGAGAAATTACATATCAATAAAAATTCATAATTCAAAATTCTAGCTTAACTTATTTACGGACTGGTAGAACATTGAATCTAGCATTTCAAAAGATTTGCCCACAACCAAATGAAAAGTATCATACCAAACTAATTGCATTAGAATTAAAGATAATGTAAGGTAAGTTTTGCAACCAATAATTTTTTTTTTTTTTTTAAATTTTTATTTAGTTTCATCAGTTTGTAATGTATTATATTTTAGTTTTAGTTAACTATGAATAAAAAGGTGATTTGATTTTGCATATAATTGTGTTTATTTTATTTGTAGATTTTCCTCAACCTGTTAAAAATTTCAGTTGTATAATTTATGACTGGGATGAGAAAATGGAATGTAGCTGGGACTTGGGTGTGAACTATCGTGACTTGCATTATATCAACACAACATTGCGAATGTATGTATATTACAAGTTCAAACTAGATTATTTTTTTTCATTTGGCTACAATTCATTTATCTAAGGCAATAAATAAATAAATATTGTTATATAACAAACTATATGAAAGTCTGGAGTCGATTTCACAAAAATTATTACAAGTTTGTAAGTATACTGAATTGTCCATAACTTACAATCAATGGTAGTTGATTTTGTGAAACATGGAACTGAATTTTTTTTTTTAACTTAACCCTCTTGCTGCCAAAGGGATATTTATGGCTTCCACACACAAATCTTGTTGATTGTGTAAAACGTCAAAGGTCCATTGTAATGTCACAATACTCAGGGACACTGACAACGTCAAAAGACGGCGCCAAAAGGACGATTTTGGCGGGAATTAAGCAAACTGATTAAAATGCATGTTTTGTATACTTAGAACAGATGTAAATAAAATGAAACATGATCATAAGCTTGTTAATACTATAATATCAACTTATTTAATGTGTATACTAATTATGTAGTTCATCTTATTAATGTAAAATGTTGCAAACTTTCGAGAAATTTGTTAAATTTTTTTTCATACAATTTTCAATCCAAATATCTCAAATAATAATCGAATTCCTATAAATAAATAATCATAAAAAGTAACCGTTAAATTGCTATTACTTGATTTTGCGAAATATTGATATTCACAATATATGCTTTATCTACGAGAACTGGAAAATTTCTTTAGGGCTCAAATACAACAATTGAATTCTATGCTAAGATTTTTTTTTGTAAAGGTACATAAATGTTGCCAGATTATAAACTTGCATTGCAACACGATATTTCAAAAATTTTATATCTGTTTCATCATTGAAGCCCTAATAAAAATTTTGAAATGTTTATTTCCATTCGAATATGGGGATGTTAAATTACTAGGTGACCAAATGATTTCTCTTCCTATCGTACATATCAGCCTTTCCTAGTGGTAATCTCAATTTTCAGTCATTCATAACAGATCTTTTACTTTGTAGACACATTGAGCAGCAGATTTATTGTACATTTAATTTCAAACGTTCTTAATATTGCATGAAATACTTGTCACTGGACGTTGAAAAGAAAACAATTTTTTAACCAACCTATTTGAAAAGAAATTTCGTGTAGGCCAATTTACACAATTTGTACTTCGTCATAGAAAATGCAAAGGAACTATTATTGATTCAGGTTCACTTGTAGACTATAGACAATAACTTTAAAGATTTTTTTTCTCTCCTTTTTCTTTTGTTTTTTAAAAGTGTATTTTCAAGCATTTCTCTACAATTTTGAGCAATCAGTTGTCAACAGAATAAAAATAATCATGATAGAAAAATAAACAAAATGAATTCAGATAAAAACGTTTACACAAATTCTTTCCTCACCTATCGAAACAAGTTTTTGAATGAAAACTTTAATGACACGTTTGATACTTTACTACAAGATGAAGTTCATAGAATCGGCTGCTCAGAGTTTTCTTTTATTCTTGTTTGTAAAATCAATGTTTCTATTTGTATTTTCAATAGGTGCCGTTGTTTTGATTATATAATTATTTCATAATTTGTTTACAATATTTTTCAATTATCGCTATTTTGTGCATTTTTCCTTTGATCTTTTTTTGTGATAATTTTTCATATCATTATACTCGCTTTAGATTAAAAATTATCGCCAGAAACTAAGCAGGCACGTGGCTTGCTAATGAAATTGACATGAAATTGACAACATCGTCAAAGGTAAAATAGCGATAAATAGATTATCATTGGTCATCTCAACTCGATTGCCTTTCTCGGTTTCGCCGTCCTGGTTCAAGCGAGAAAATCAATCTCGTTGAGATGATCAACCATAATCTATAATTATAACAAGGTTTACTAAGCTAATCGGATAAAAAAGGATAATATATTTTAGAATTTTAGAGGTGGTTAGCATAAGTTATTCATTTCACTTGACAACGATAAAACAAGAGCGCTTATAAAGTTAGAAGCAATGAGTATCATAATATTTTCTTTTTTTTAAGACATGCAAGATAAAAAATACTACATTTCAAGGTTAAAAGTTGTAGTTGTTTAAATGATGTTGTATTAAGAACATCATTTATAACATTCTTATAGCAATGATTTTCATAGAATTTCTTTTACATCGCTTTTCATAATTACGGTTATCTTGACACGGGAAAAATTATGGACGGCGGGAAATTGCTATTCTACAGAGTGGCACAAGATTTGCAAAGTCACAGATATGAAACATCAAGATGCTTTTGGCACGACAAAGCCATAAAAAATCTCGGCAGCAAGAGGGTTAAAGCATTGCCAGTAGAATATTTTTTATGCCCCGTCTACGATAGTAGTAGGGGCATTATGTTTTCTGGTCTGTGCGTCCGTTCGTCCGTCTGTTCGTTCGTCTGTTCGTTCGTCCGTTCGTCCGTCTGTCCCATGTCAGGTTAAAGTTTTTGGTCGAGGTAGTTTATGATGAAGTTGAAGTCCAATCAACTTGAAACTTAGTATACATGTGCCCTATGATATGATCTTTCTAATTTAAATGCCAAATTAGAGTTTTGACCCCAATTTTACGGTTCACTGAACATAGAAAATGATAGTGCAAATTTCAGGTTAAAGTTTTTGGCTTCAGGTTAAAGTTTTTGGTCAAGGTAGTTTTTGATGAAGTTGAAGTCCAATCAACTTGAAACTTAGTATACATGTGCCCTATGATATGATCTTTCTAATTTAAATGCCAAATTAGAGTTTTGACCCCAATTTTACGGTTCACTGAACATAGAAAATGATAGTGCAAATTTCAGGTTAAAGTTTTTGGCTTCAGGTTAAAGTTTTTGGTCAAGGTAGTTTTTGATGAAGTTGAAGTCCAATCAACTTGAAACTTAGTATACATGTGCCCTATGATATGATCTTTCTAATTTAAATGCCAAATTAGAGTTTTGACCCCAATTTTACGGTTCACTGAACATAGAAAATTATAGTGCAAATTTCAGGTTAAAGTTTTTGGCTTCAGGTTAAAGTTTTTGGTCAAGGTAGTTTTTGATGAAGTTGAAGTCCAATCAACTTGAAACTTAGTATACATGTGCCCTATGATATGATCTTTCTAATTTAAATGCCAAATTAGAGTTTTGACCCCAATTTTACGGTTCACTGAACATAGAAAATGATAGTGCAAATTTCAGGTTAAAGTTTTTGGTCAAGGTAGTTTTTGATAAAGTAGAAGTCCAATCAACTTGAAACTTAGTATACATGTTCCCTTTGATAAGATCATTCTAATTTTAATGCCAAATTAGAGAATTTATTCCAATTTCACAGTCCTTTAAACATAGAAAATGATAGTGCGAGTGGGGCATCCGTGTACTGTGGACACATTCTTGTTTGAAAATAATTTATAGACATTTTCATTGTTTGATGATGTGTCACTGTACATTGACTGTCAATTGTTTACAATGTTATGGTGTTCAACAATTATTACCCAGAATGCTTTAGATTGAGAAATAACAATTGGGTCAACAGTTAATACAGTCATTTGTGTAGTCATATTTGTGATGACCTTGTTGCTAAGGATGAGTGCATTGTCTAACTTTGTTCAGGATGAATTTCATTGACATTGTCCATCCTATTCGATCCTGTCATTAATTTAGGTTTATTTACATAATTGTTTTTTTTGTCACAGCTTTATCACAGTTTTATGATATTATACTCTCCACAAATATTTGTAAATTGCTAATTGTTTACACTTCTCTAGTTACCACTAAAATATTCACCATTTTTAGAAGCTAGATTAAAAGCTTTATAGTAAGAAATAAAAGTATATTTCTGGGTCAACTATTAACTCATTCATCTTAAGTGAAATATTTTTTTTTCATCTAAAACCTTATTAATTTTTAAAGGTCTTCCGAACATAGAATCTTATGTTTGAATACAGAAATACCCCCAAAACTATGATTTAGAGGTAAATCTTGGGAGACATAGATCTAATTACAAGTTTCATTACCCTTTATTGGTTCCATTGTTGTTTTATAAGGAACTTCCGGGTACAACAGTTAACTTCATTTAGGTGCTTCTTTTTTCAATTGTTAATTCTGTTTAATAAAATGTAAACATGAAATTTGAAACAGTGAACCGGATTTCATATAATCATTAAATCATAATTTAGAATATTTGTCATGCAAATTTAGTGACTAACTGACATTGATAGACGTGTTAAATCTCATTTTATCTTCTGACAAAAGATTATCTTTCTAAAGACCTGCAGTTGTGTAAACTCATTCAATAGCAATAATGAAGTTTTGTTTCTTCAATAGAATAGTAACTAGGATCTGAAATTATATACACAATTATTGAAATCTTTCCAACAGCAATTGTGATCAATTTGATCAAAGTAGTTGGGTGTCGCATCAAACTTTGCATGTATGAAAATTTTGTATTCTGACACCCAAACAATCTTAAAGTTCTGAAATAACATGTTACTTTATGAAATGTGATATTTTTTTTATAAACTGCACCTATTGTATAAATACAGCTGAAATTTATTTGCTTATATCAAGTTTGATATTTTGAAGAAATTAAACAAGATAGGGTTTGCCAAAAAGTGAACTGTATATCTAAATGTATAGTATATGTTGATTTGGATTTGGAAACATTAGCAATGAAAATGGTCATTTTCTGTTACTTCATCATGTAAATGAATTGAAATTACATTTTTTTATCTATAAATTACCTGTATTTTTTCCCTTGAACAATAAGGATTTCCTTCTAGACTCCATAAATATAATTTACATAGATTTTTTAGTTTGACACTGAATTTATAGGTTTTCATTATGCAATCTTATCTTATTTCTTGTAAAGTGTAGTCTTCAAGGTCTAACAAACTTGGACTGGCTTGTTATGCTTTTTTGTTGAAATTTGCATTTTGATTTTTGGCTACATTTGATATCATTGGTGGATCCAGCGGGGTTCTTGGGATTGGAACCCCCCCTTTTTTTGGCTGATCAATGCATTTGAATGGGAACATATAGCTGGAACCCCCCTTTATCCTGGGTTGGGAACCCCCCTTTTTAAAATAGCTGGATCCACCCCTGGATATGAAGAGGCCTTAACTGATTTTACTAGAAAATGAATACAACATTGAACTGAATGTATGGGTCTGTTTCTGAGCACATTAAGATATATTACATTGAAAATAAGTGAATAAATGATAATATCCTCAATATAGGAGGATGTGGTGTATCCATTATATGATTCAATGTTAATTAAATTTACAGGAAAACAATCAGTAGCTCATATACAGCTTGTCCACAAAGACCAACTTTAACCACATGTATATGGCCAATAGGATATATCAGTTTTGCTTTATTGCTGAAAAACAAATTCAAAATTGAAATTTGGGTGACAAACACAAAGCATAAAAGTCAAATAGTGATCAAAAGGAAATTTAATGGCAACAAAGACAAGGACATTTTTAAGGGTAATTCTGAAGTCATTGTTAAATTTCATTTGTTTGCATGATTTTGTTGATTTTCATATTGTGGCATGGTAACAAAAAATGCGATAGGACACCAATTTAAATTTTACTCACACACACCACAATTTGGTTTATTTTTAGGGAAAGGGTATCCATAGATAAATTAGAAAGAAAAAAAATACATTTGGGTTATGCCTTTAATTGTTTTTCTTTTTTTTTTTAAACTTGATCTGGCTCAAATATTTTGTTTTTTAACCTCAATTTCTAAATTCTTGAAGATTCTATTGTAACTGCTTATACATGTTTATTGCAGTAGTGTATTTGGAGGTTTTCTCCATCTTTCTGGGGTTTATTTTATTGATCCACTAGTCAAGATTTAAGGGATTGCTCAAGGAAACATATGCTGCGAAAATAGATGAATTTTGGCTTACATACTTGTATGATACATCAAGATTATTTTTTGTTACCAAGGTTACATTTTGTTTCAGATCAGACAAGGAAAAGTAAGTGTCAAAAAACATGTGTTGTGTAAATCTTTAATTGTCCTAAAAAAAAAAGTAAGATTAGAATGTTCCAATTTTCATGAAAATGAATATTTTATGGAGATTGGTTCATCTTTTAATATTATGGTTTTGGTTTATTTTCTATAGCTTTTAATCTCTTAATACATGTGGTGATGAAAGAGAATGTGCTTGTGATTGTTTTTGACGCTTAGTTTACTAGTTTCGCAGTTTTAGTTGCACTGTTCATGTTTGTTTGGTTACGTCTATACACGTTGCATTGTTTTTGTTTTTATTTTGGTCTCTTGCATTTGACCTTCATTTTCTGTTTGTCAATTTAAAATTATTCTTTAGTTACACTCAGACACAAAATTTGAGTAACACGAGGACAAATTTCAAATCAAACAAATAGACAGGTAAATTGTAAATAACTTCTTTTTGAAAAGTATAGGTAATTTGTAATGACAATCAGTGACATCATGACAGCATCTTTTGCATTCTAATGGAGTCAATAAGCTAGACATAGGTATGCTGTTTCTGGGGTCTATGAAGATGATGACAGCGACATCGGCGTTAACAATGTGGACGCCTCTGGCTGCGAGAATTTCTCGTTGCATTGAAGACCTGTTGGTGACCTTCTGCTGTTGTCTGCTCTATGGTCGGGTTGTTGTCTCTTTGGCACATTCCCCATTTCCATTCTCAATTTTATTAGTTTGTGATAAGGTACCACTAGTGGTAAGTCAAGGATATTTGGTATGCAGTTGTATTAGTTTTGGCACATCTTATTACCATGGAGATTATTTGGCCCTGCCCCCTCAATCATGGTCTATTGACTATGAAATTTTTGCTTGGTCTTCATGTATTAGTTTGTGATTAGTCAGTTGATGGGGAGTGGTAAGTTAATGATAATTGGTACTGTAAATTCAAAAATTTTTGCGATGTTTTTATTACTGCCAAAAATGCAGCAGAGTTATAATTGCAATAATTTAAACTCACATTTTGAATTTTTTTTAAATGAATTAAACAGGATTTTCTCAATATTGCCTAAAATAAAAAAGCATTTTAGTCCAAAATGACAAAATCGCAATAATTTCTAAATTTACAGTATGTAGTTGTATAAGCATAGGCATATCTCATTTCCATGGAGACTATTTAGCCCTGCTCCCTCAGTCATGGTCTATTGGACTTTAAAACTTTTGTTTAGTTTTCATGTATTTGTTTGTGATTAGGTAGGTTTATGGGGAACACTCGTGGTAGTTCAATGATATTTTATATGCAGTTGTATTAGCGTTGGCACATCTCATTACCATGGAGATTATTTGACCCCACCCCCTCAGTTATGGTTTATTGACTTTGGAATTTTGCTTAGTTTACATGTATTAGATTGTGTTTAGGTTTGTATAAAGGGAACTACTTATGATAAGTCAATGGTGTTTGGTATGCAGTTGTACATCTTATTTCCATGGAGATTGTTTAGCCATGTACCTTCAGACATGGTTCATTGACCTTGAATGTTTGCAAAACATACATGATGTTAAAGTGGTGCTATTTTAATTTCAACATTTGCATTATTAGATTATAAAAAAAGTAAGACATATCTCTGTGATAACAGTTTTTTAGTTCATATGGTTATGTTTTAAAATATTCCAGAATGGGTTTCATCTTAATTTATAGATAGTAGTATTGTTAGTATTACTACATACACATAAACAATAGTATTCACCACCTCACAAACACATTCAAAATAAGGTACACATATGATCAATTCTGGAGAGGTGGAGTAATTTAAGCTATTTATTTAAAATCTGATTAATCCCTGATGCTTTACTTATATTTCAACATTTAGACAGCTTCAAAAATTGTGCCATTAAAAAGCCAGTTTAGTATTTCATCATGTATCATCCCCTTTTAAGCACACCCAGTCCAAAAGGTCTAAATGAGCTTTTTCTCATCACTTGGCATCAGTATCTTTTGTTGTCTGTTAATTTTCACAAAAATCTTCTTCTCTGAAACTATTTGGCCAAATGTCAATTGACCCTATAAAGAGTTGTTGCCATTTAAAGACAATTTTTCATTTTTTTTTTGTAAATTTTTGTAATTTACAAAAATCTTCTATGAAACTACTGGCCCAAATTAGACCAAACTTTGTCTAAATCATCCTAATGGTATCTTGTTTTAAAATGTATCTGGTGACAAGTCCATCAACAAAGATAGCCACAAAGGCTAAAAAATAGAACATGGGGGTTAAATGCAATATTTGACTTGCTGCCCCTGAATTGGTAATTTTTTAGGAAACTTTGCAGGTTTTGGTTATCATTTTGAATATCATAATAGAATAGAGATAAATTGTAAACAGCCAAATTGTCTAGCAAAGTAAGCTCTACAAATAATTCATACATGATAAAAATTGTCAATTGACCCCTTCTATAGTAATTGCCCTTAAAAGTCAATTTTCACAATTTTTTGTAAATTTTGTAAAATGTTTACATTTTTTTTTGTCTGGATGTACTAGGCCAATTTATATTATAGATGGAGATAATTGTAATCAGCAAGAATGTTCAGTAAAGTTAGGTCTACAAACAAGTCACCATCTCCAAAACAGAATTTTAACAGAATTTTGTTATGAATTCTATTCTTGTCTATAATGTGTCCTTTGTTTAATATGCTAATTGCTATCATTTGTCCTTTTGCATTGCCAAAATTTGCAACACATAAAGTGGCACGAAAAAATATAAATTGATGAAGTGGTGTTGATGCCGAAAGTATCAAACCCTTTTTCATTTATTGAAGTTCATGCTAGAATTAGATGGTATCTTAATGTATTCTGTCTGCATGAAATTAAATATTTGCATAGCTAGCTGCTACAGTAAACTTTTTAGTTTACAGCTTTCTGTGTTTTGTGTTTGTTTATTTGTATATGTATATGTATATATGTGAAGTTTAGGGGATTTGCATTGAAGATTTAATAAATACTTATATGCAATGTATAATACTGTTAATTCAGAAGCTATTGTATGCATTTATTATTGCAATGTTGGCGACATTTTAGACTAAAATGCAATTTTATTTGTTGCCATATTGGGAAAAATCATGTTTAGTTTCTACAAAAATTTCAAAAATTAAAAATGGGAGTTGAAATTGTTGGTTTAATCCTGTTGCATTTTGCAACATTACAACCATCGCATAATTTCTGAGTTTACAGTATACAATATGATTAGTTAAAAGATTTCAACAGGGTTATTAAATAGCATTTCTAAAAGAAAATGAGACAAAACCAGAACTTAAAAAAGAACTGTCCACAAATTAGTGTACTAAAACTTTAAGATTGTGCTAAAAGTCCCAACTACAAAAAAGGGTAAATTTAAGTACTCCGAAATGGAAAGCAATTTTTGCTTGTCTATAGCTGCTCCTATATTGTGATGCTCCTGGCAATGATAAGTCATGATTATTAATGAAAGAGGTAGCAAGCATGATAGGATTATGTTAAGTACAAGAGATATACATGTATCAAATAACCACATATTCTGTAACAGTCAACTTTAGTCCAACAAACATGTGAAGAGAAGACCTCAAATTTCATATGTGTAAGCCTACATACATTGAAACAACCGTTTATCGAGGATATATAAATATACACATATGTTATTTTAAGTGATTATTAGTTAAATGAAGACAATACACCCAAACAAATTCATGATTAAGGAAAGTAGGAATTTTTTAGAATATGAACCTATTTTTTGCTAGTTGAATGACAATCATATCACTAGTGCAAGGTTGCATCTTGAGTAGTATATATGCTTCCTAGTCACACTGACATGTTCACATATAATTACAGTAAAATGTTGATGTTCAAATTTCAATGATGCGGTTACATTATGTCATATAGATGAGTTAAGATATTTTGAGGAGGGTATTTAAGTGTTTATTCAAAAGTAGTATCCGACTTACATAATTCATTCTATTTACATCAATATAATATTTTTTGTATTTGAGTTGATTTTTCAGATAGTGACATACAATTATATAACTTTATGCATTCCAGAGAGAGTATAACAAATCCTATCATTTATGCTTCATTGATTCCTAATGTCTTTAATGTCTCAAGTTCATTTCTTAGATACAGTACTCAACAATAAAGTTTGGTCATATAACAAGCTATTATTTGAACTTGGAATTATTATTAATTATGGAATTTGCATAATTTTTATACGACCGCAAAATTTGAAAAAATTTTCGTTGTATATTGCTATCACGTTGGCGTCGTCGTCGTCGTCGTCGTCCGAATACTTTTAGTTTTCGCACTCTAACTTTAGTAAAAGTGAATGGAAATCTATGAAATTTTAACACAAGGTTTATGACCACAAAAGGAAGGTTGGTATTGATTTTGGGAGTTTTGGTCCCAACATTTTAGGAATTAGGGGCCAAAAAGGGCCCAAATAAGCATTTTCTTGGTTTTCGCACTATAACTTTAGTTTAAGTTAATAGAAATCAATGAAATTCAAACACAATGTTAATGACTACAAAAGGAAGGTTGGTATTGATTTTGGGAGTTTAGGTCCCAACAGTTTAGGAATTAGGGGCCAAAAAGGGACCCAAATAAGCATTTTTCTTGGTTTTCGCACCATAACGTTAGTATAAGTAAATAGAAATCTATGAAATTTAAACACAAGGTTTATGACCATAAAAGGAAGGTTGGTATTGATTTTGGGAGTTTTGGTCCCAACAGAATAAGGGGCCCAAAGGGTCCAAAATTAAACTTTGTTTGATTTCATCCAAATTGAATAATTGGGGTTCTTTGATATGCCGAATCTAACTGTCATGACTGTGTATGTAGATTCTTAACTTTTGGTCCCGTTTTCAAATTGGTCTGCATTAAGGTCCAAAGGGTCCAAAACTAAACTTAGTTGACAAAAAATGAATCAGTTAGGTTCTTTGATATGCTGAATCTAAAAATGTACTTAGATTCTTGATTATTGGCCCAGTTTTCAAGTTGGTCCAAATCGGGGTCCAAAATTATTATATTAAGTATTGTGCAATAGCAAGTCTTTTCAATTGCACAGTATTGCGCAATGGCAAGAAATATCTAATTGCACAATATTGTGAAATAGGAATTTTTTTTTTAATTAGAGTTATCTTTCTTTGTCCAGAATAGTAAGCAAGAAATATCTAATTGCAAAATATTGTGCAATAGCAAGAATTTTTTTTAATTGGAGTTATCTTTCTTTGTCCAGAATCAACTTAAATCTTTGTTATATACAATATACAATGTATATTCACTTTTTACTACCAACTGATAAATTAAAATAATCTTTACCATTCAGTGATAACAAGCAGTTTTTTTACATCTTAATATTGTATGATGTATTTAAATGAGTAGTTATTGTTGCAAACTCCATTAGAAATTTTAATTGAGATTAGTTTTGGAATAAGGGAAAGGGGGATGTGATTAAAAAAATTGGGTTCAATTTTTCTCATTTGAAATTTCATAAATAAAAAAGAAAATTTCTTCAAACATTTTTTTGAGAGGATTAATATTCAACAGCATAGTGAATTGCTCTAAGAGAAAACAAAAATTTTAAGTTCATTAGAACACATTCATTCTGTGTCAGAAACCTATGCTGTGTCAACTATTTAATCACAATCCAAATTTAGAGCTGAATCCAGCTTGAATGTTGTGTCCATACTTGCCCCAACCGTTCAGGGTTCAACCTCTGCGGTCGTATAAAGCTACGCCCTGCGGAGCATCTGGTTTGAGCTTGAAATTTTTAATGAATTCCATGTTTATTCTCTATAATAATGCTCTGTGCCGCACACAACACTTTCTATTACAAATAAGATAGTATATTTTCAATAGAATGCACTGTGCCACGCACAACACTATCTATACAAAATACATTGTGTGGAAAGTGTTATGCACTGCTCAAAACATTAAGATACCAAATAAACATGGAATTTATCAAAACTTTCAAAAACACAAGAAATTATGCAAATTCCATAATTAAAAATAATTCCAAGTTCAAATAATAGCTTGTTATATATAAATTTCTCTTAAGTAGCTGTTTTAACTTGACCATAAAAGGTTAATGAAGGCAAATTTTAATGGTTTTATTACAAATGCAAGACATAGTGATCCAATATGCTGTCAATAGCAACTGCAATGTTCAAAAATATTTTTAAAAAATCCTCATTTATGTTGAGCTGTGAAGAACTGCAAAAGTTGGCGAGACACTGGGTTCCGGGAAAACTTTACATATTTTTCAAATTAAGGTCAATATAGTGGTAAGGAATATTGTTATTAATGGCAGGATATTTATTGCTTGAAGACTAATTATCTAATTGGGTTTATCAAAGCTGCAATTGTGTTCAACAGTAGAAAATTTTTCTATTAATATCGCTGAAAACCAATACTTAATATTGCTTCTCCTATCAGTTGGACATACAGTTCATGCAATTAAATTGCATATAAGCCATAATAGGAATTTGTTGCTTTCGTAGTACTAATTCTAAATCAACTGTAAAGAATATAAAGTTAATGGAAATTCTTTATTTTGATTAGTCTTCTTAAAATTATGTTCTTGGACCTCAAAAACATTCGCTGTTACCAACTTTTTATAATGTAACAAACAATATATTTTTTTATTGATTTTATGAATACATGTATATGTACTGGTTTAGAAAGAAAATCAACTATACATACTTTAAAACTACTTTAAAACATATCCTCATGGGTATATATTTTATCTTACAGTGCTTATGCCGGATGGTGTCCTAATATGAATTTACTGAATTGTACATTAACTCAAGGAGATGGCATTTCGTTTGATAGATCTACTTTGTACTTTATTGTTAATGTAACAAACACGATGCGTGATGTATTTGCGGCGACAGATTGGATAACTGTTAAACAAGCTACATCGGGTAAAATGTCATCATTTGTCTGATTACTGACAAATATTATATAAATAAATGCTACTAATCTTTATCTTTCTGTAGTAAAAACAATTTGCTAATATCATTATAAATTATGAAGCTTTTTTCCTGACAAAAAGCAAGATTTCTTTTTTCTTTTCATTGTTGTCATAAGTATGTGTAATTGTTTTTTTCACTTCAGTCTTTGTTTTTAATACAAAACTAAAAATTACCCATCAGATAATGGAACATGCAGCATTGCTAGCCATGATACCAGGAGCAACTAATTTTAAAACAGATTTAATACTTGTACAAAACTATTTGAAGCTATGACCATAAATGTCTATTTATTGTAGAAGGAACCAAATTTTTGTACCAATGTTCATGATTCTTTTCCTGCTTTATGACTGAGATTCTGTCTTTACAACATATTACCAAATAATCTCTCTTTTGTGTGGATTTATGATTTTAGAATTAAGAACTTTGAAATAGGTTGGGGTATATAGTAATGCTTATACTGTGGATTCATTTATTTTTCGTGGATTGCTGAAAACTTGCTTATTCGTTGATATTTGATTTTGTGGTTTTGCCAATCTCTGTACACATACCCTATTTAAAATATGTTATTTGTTGAACATTTTAATTTGTGGTTTACCTGTTCCCACGAAACCCACGAAATTGGTATCCAACAAATAATAATGAATCCACAGTATATAAGAATTAAGATGTGGTTTGATTGCCAAAAAACAATTAAACTCCACCGGAAACCAATGAAATTACAAAGTAGTTTACAAGTATAGGTCACCGTAGGACCTCCAACAATGAGCAAAGCCAATACAGCAAAGAAAGTTAAAATAAGCCCTGAAATAACCAATTAAAAAAATTCAAACAACAACGATGGTCTATTGTATGTACAAAACAATAAATGAAAAACAAATATGATATACAGCAACATACAAAAATCACTGAGCTGACCGTCCCTCTGGTATCTTTTGCCCCTCTTTGGGGCAGTCACATGCAGGATGTGGAAAAGTTAAAAAATTTTGCTTCCACCAAAACCTCCACTTATCCTGAGACAGTGGTGTAGCAGTACAACATAAGTGTGTCCAAGGGGGAAAACAGCTTCATTTATTATTAAGAACTTTAATATGAAATTCTTAAAAACAATTGTGTGACATTATATAAATAACACATTGATGAGAGGGTGATAGAGCAAAGCCAAGGTTGACAATGTTTTTCTCAAGAGGTAACAATCTGCTCTATCACCCTCTCAGCTATGTGTTATTTAATTCATTATACCGAATGTTCTGCCATTATTATCTTTTAAATTTTAGATTGGGAACTTTGAGTCCATGTACATAATAACTTTACAGTTTTTTGATAAACAACAACTTTAAAGCAAGATGTATCTTTTATTTTGACACACTATGAAAATGTTCTGAGGCCAAATTGTAGATTTTGAGCATTGTCTTTAAAATTGTTGATGTAAATTCAATGATTGATCTTTAGAAGAGGGTGACATTCAAAAAATTGTCTCCAACTAAGCCATGGGATTGAGTAAAATTTGATCTTCCTCGAATTAGTAAATCAAAATCTGGCATTTTAATGTAAAGTATAAGTTATATATGTTGATAAATTTGTATTGTAATACACTGTATAATCTATTTTAAACTTTAAGAATAATAAATAAAACATATTTGAGAAATTATCAGACCAATAAATTGTTTAAAAAAAAGTTTTTTTTTCAACATGTCTATTGAAATTGCTGAAATAGACAAACATGTGAGATTAATTATTTTGAAATAATGCTATCAAAACTTCTAAAAAAAATTTAAGTAAAAATTGCATGAATGGTACTGTCAGACTCTATATCTAAATTTTCCAAGATACCTTTTTGATACACAACATATAGTGCATTGATCATAACATTCTTCACCTCCTATTCATGAACTTTTCCAAAAAATTAATAATTTCTGCTCAGATATTCAAGTCACAAAATAATGTTACACTTGTTAAGAAAATTACATAACTTTTGCAAGGTGCAGGAATCTAATATCTATTTTGAAAATATAAATGATGTCATTATTAAAGACATCTTTAAAAATTGGAGTTATGTTCCTTTGTCCAGAATTATAGTTGAATCAACTACAACCAATACTTTATACAATGCAATATATAATTTTACTTCCCACTGATAAATTAATGCAATCTTTACCCTTCAGTCCCATTTTTATGTCCCACCTACGATAGTAGAGGGGCATTATGTTTTCTAGTGTGTGTGTCTGTTCATCCGTTTGTTTGTTTGTTTGTTTGTCTGTCATCCCATCTGTCCAGCTTCAGGTTAAATTTTTTTTGTCAAGGTGAGTTTTTTTAAGAAGTTGAAGAAATTGAAGTCAAAGCAACTTGAAACATAGTAAACATGCTCCCTATGATAAGATCTTTTGAAATTTAATGCCAAATTAAAATTTTACGGTCTATTGAACATAGACAATGATAGTGTGAAATCTGTGTACTATGGACATAATAGCACAGGGTATAAGACCCACACATTGTTGTGTCATAGAATTCTTACTGTAAGTTCTGATATTGTATGCATGGAAGAAGCAACAACAAAAATAGACTTGGTTTAAAAGGTTGGAAATGGTGTCCCGTATACCAGACTAACTTTCATTGAAATGCATAACCTGCATCTTGCATGAATTTACAGCATTGAAATGATTTTCACAAGTAGTGATACAGGGCTGCCAAATCTCGCTCATTTTCATGCTTATTTGGCGGCATATTCCTTTTTTTTTCTTTTTTCTCTTTAATCTTTATAGTTTTGTTCAAATCTCACACATTTGCTTCATGAAAAGTTGTTATACTAAGTATTATATATATTTTATTTTAGTGAAACCAAGTCCAGTTGATATGATTGAGATTTCATCCATTACAAGTAGATGTGTCTCATTAAAGTGGCTACACAACAGAAAACATAGGGTGAAGATATTCATCATCTATATTAAATCAAAGTGGAATGATAATGAGGTAAATATGACATATAAAAGAGAATGGGGACATGAAATGTGTCCGAGACACAACAACCCGACCTAAGAGTATAAAACAGCCCAAGGCCACCGATTGGTCTTCAACACAGATATACATATTATGGATTTGGGAAAAAGGATAAAATTTTGGAAAAAACTTAGTTTTTGTTCAGAAATGTTTAAATTTGATAGAAACAAACTTGTGAGTATTGAAACTCAAAAGCATGGGTTTGACATTTATCACATTTTTCACTGTAGTTGTGCATGTTATGAAAATATGCATACCTTTTTTTCAGGTAATTTAACAAATTAGTTTAGGGAAACACTTACTGTAGTTTTTGTTAAAACAAATTCGCAAATTTTTATATTCAAATTCAATATTTATTGGAGTTATTGCTGTTTAATAAGATATTATATTTGGTTTGATTGCCAATGAGACAACTCTCCATCCAATTCACAATTTGTAACAGTAAACCATTATGGGTCAAAGTACAGTTCTCAACATGGAGCCTTGGCTCACATAGAACAGCAAGCTATAAAGAGCCCAAAAATGACTAGTGTTAAACCATTCAAACAGGAAAACCAACAGACTAATCTATATAAAAAATAAGAAACGAAAAACCCTTATGAACCACATTAACCAACGACAATCACATCTAGTCCACAATGTTAATTGTGGAAGATTTCAATAAGCCTAGGTGATTGATTCAGGCTTTTTAGAGCCTTTAGTTTTGCATCAGTATAAATAAGAAAGTTTGTTAAAAAGTATTAATAATAGTATTTGTTTCCATTCCTCACTCAATCTAAACCCTTCCTGACATGTCTGTTCCAATTTCATGAAGAATTTGTAAATTAAGCATTCTATGAATTAATTCACTGACTACAAGTTAGAATTGATAGAATAATGTGCAAGTTAAATTTGTAATGAAAATATCATGTTTTTAAAAGCAGAAAATAGTATCAAGAGAATTTAACACAACAGTTTGTAATCTGAAGCCAAATACAGAATATCAAATATCAATAGTGACACGTCCAGGAGAGCATATGGGATATCCTAGTGAACCTGTGAACAACATCACCACAACAGAGACAGACGGTAAGATTTTTTTATACAAATACTCTTCTTAATATCCAGAAATCTACAATTACACAGTACCTACATTATGTAAAAAATTTAATCACAATCCAAATTCAGACAGTATCGAGCTTTAATATTGTTTCCTAACTTGCACCAAATGTTCAGGGTTTGACCTCTACGGTAGTATCAGGCTGTGCTGCGCTCGCAAAGCATTTTATTTATTTTTATGCCCCCTCTGCTGCAGCGGAGGGGGCATTAAGTTTTACCCTGGTCTGTCTGTACAAAACTGGTTTCCTTTCTATGAACCAAATGTTATGAAACTAATACACAATGCTTATTACTGGGGTACCGCAAATCACAGGTCAAGTTAGAATTTTGGTGGCATCACTTGTACCATACTTGAGTTATGCCCCTTTACAAATGGATAAATTGTTGAATATTTTGTTTCAGTTCTCTAACTTTAGTCTCAACCAAATGATATGAAACTTATACACACCACTCATTACCACAAAACACAAATTGAGTTTGAATTTTGGTGGCATCACTTTTACCCTTTATCCTTTTCCGTTCTCTAACTTTAGTTTGCTTCAACCAAATGTTATGAAAATTATAGACAATGCTCATTACCACAAAACACAGAGAGTGATTGAAATTTGGTAGCGTCACTTTTACAGTTCAAAAGTTATGCCCCTTTACAAAGGAAAAATTGTGGAATTTTTCATTTCTTTTTCTTTACCTTAGTTTGTTTCAATCAAATGTTATGAAACTTATTCTCAATGCCTATTACCACAAGACACAGATCAAGTATGAATTTTGGAGGCATCATTTTTCTTTCTAGGGTTATGCCCCTTTGCAAATGAAAAAAATGATGAATTTTTTGTGTTCCCTTCTCTTACTTACATTTGTCTCAACTATATGTTAGGAAATGTATTTATAGTGCTTATTACCACAAAACTCAAGTTAAGTTAAAATTTTACAGTTCTTGAGTTATGTTCCTTTATATTTTCATATGCTAGCTGGGGCATCATCTGTGTCCCTATGTACACATTCCCCATTTATTTTATTTTATTTTATCTATTTTGTTAAAAAAATTAGCTGTAATAAAAATATTTTTTTCTTATATAGTCCCTGACAGACCACCAGAAGTTTTTCCTGGAAGTTATGTTTTGTCAGTTGAGGGCTGTAGGAATGACAATCGTAATGTGACTTTGTATTGGAAGGTAGGTGCTTAAATCTCTAAAATAGGATTATCCTACCTTTCTTATGTCATACATTTAATAAGAAAGAGTGTTTACACCCTATATGTATAGATTATCAGATTTTCTACACATTTGTTTCAGAAAATATTAGCAACGAGCCACAATATGAACCTTTTTGGCGAGTGAGCTCTGCGAACAAGTAAAAAAGCTTCACAATATGTCGAGCCGCTGATATTTTACAATATCTTTACAAAGAAAACCCAATTATCTGTTTATTGTTCTATTAAGGATCTTTTCCCACTCCATAAGACAGTTTTCCTTGTCAAAAGCAAGCTTGATAATAACTCCTCACCCATTGTGATGTCTCTGATAACTTCTCATCTGACATAGTGACGTCGCTGATAATGCCTTATCTTGTTTCGAAGCCTTGATACAAGTATTACAGAGCGACTGAGCAGGGTGATATAGGCGAAGCTAAGGACAATAATATAGGTTATTCGGGATAATTACATGGGATATGGGGAACCACTAGTGGTAGGTTAATGATATTTGGTATGCAGGCATATCTCATTTCCATGGATATAAAAAAGAATTTATGGTACAGTGGGACAGTGGTGTAACAGTACAACATAAGAAAGAACTATAAAAATCAGTTGAAAAATTCTTAACTTATCAGATCGATAAAAATACAAATAAATCAAATACAAGTGGCCAAGATTATAAGTCTGTACCCCCTTAGTCATGGTCTATTGACTTTTAAAATATTGCATGGTTTACATGTATTAGTGTATGATTAGGTCAGTTGAAATAGAACCATTAGTGGTAAGCCAATTTTAATTGGTATTCAATTGTATAAGCATCAGCACATCTCATTTCCATCGAGAATATTTGACCCTGCTCTCCTCAGCCATGGTCTATTGACTTTGAAATTTTTGCTTAGTTTACATGTATGAGGTCATGTATTAGTTTGTGATTAGATCAGCTAAAGATGAACTGATAATTTTAAGTCAATGATATTTGGTATGCAACTATATTTGCATTTGCAAGTATCGTTTCCATGGAGATTATATAGCCCCACCCCCTCCCCATGATTCATTGAATTGAAACTTTTACAAAGTTTACAAGTTAATGTTTGTGTTTAGGTATGTTAAAAGGGAACAACTTATAATAGGTCAGTGGTATTTGGTCTGCAGTAGTATTAGCATTGGCACATTTCATTTACATGGAGATTGTTATGTCATCTACCTACAGTCAGTGTTCAGTGACTTTGAATATTTGCATAGCTCACATGTTAAAGTATTATCACAATGACAAAAGGGTGAGACATATCTCTGTGATAACAGTTTATTTTGCAGAACTGTCAGTTATTATGTGTTTGTGATATCATAAAGATAAACTTGTCGGTTGATATTGAATTTTTACTCGAAACGGTTACAGCTTAACAATATATGGTCATACTTGCATGTTTTCATGAAAAGAATATTTTCAAATTAACCCTGCACTTTCACAAATACATGTTTTACCTACTTTTAAGTTACATTGATTTTTGCAGAAATGACAAATATCTATAAAAGAGTTGATTTAGTTGCACGGAAAACAAAAATCATATGGAAGTAGAATGTATCTATTTTTTAGGCATAAAAAGTACTTAAAGGTATCACATTTCCTTGTTTTAATGCCATATTCAGCAATTTAAAAAAAGTATGTCACTTCAAATTTGACCTCTTTGTCAAGTGCATATATTGTATTGTTAAATGAAAATTTTAACATGCATTTGTTTACAAAAAGCAAGTACCAAGCCATAATAAAATTAAACACAATAATATTTTTATTCTTGGCTGTATCAATTAGTTTTAAAACCTACAGATTTTGTGAATAATTGTTTATTTATATGTTGCAAGTTTTCTGGTGCATTGTATAATGTCAAGAAAAGACAGAAATAAAATTATGATCATGATACTATAAAAAAAAATCTAGAGGCTAAAAATTGATACCCACAAAAACAAATGAATCCACAGGATAAAAAGTTCCAAAGAAAAATGGTATATGCTAAATAGAAATAATGAAAAAATTGAATAAAAATTTATATGTATATAGTTTCCACATCAATTTTTTTTCTTCTAAGGATTTGTATTCTATATTTCATTTCATCTGTTAAATATTTGGTCATACAGTGACCCCGGTAATTTTCTAATGTTCTTGTTTCAGGATTTGCCAGAAACATACCAGAATGGTCAGATGTTAGGATATAAAGTAAAAGTTTTTGATTGGACAACATCGAACTATAATTACCATGTTCACAGACGAACATATACATCAGTGTCTCTACCTTGTAGTCGTGGAGTGATTGTATCAGTGTTCTCATGGAATGAAGAAGGATACTCAGTTGAAGGATCAGAGATAACAATACCTGAAGCAAATAGTAAGTATAATTGTTTCTGCTGAAAAATTCAAGAATTCACCATTTGTAACAGATGTATGCACTTAATCTGAAATTTTTTTTTTTATATATATAGATTCATTAATAACTGATATATAATTCTCATATATAACCCTTCCAGATCAGACCTGCCAACTATCCCCTTATTGGGATATACCCTAGGAGAGGCGTGATCTGAAATTTGAATTTTATAAAATGAACATCACAAAACAGGCAATAAAATAAGATAAAGGGGTATTTGACTAAAACCTCCATATGTTTCATCTATCTTGCACTCAAACTTAAACTTGATACTAGACATGCAGATGATGAATGGATAGACACATGAAAAACACTTAGGCCCCTCTTGTATCATCATACAGGTAATAAAATCATTTTTATACGCCCGTTTATGGGACGTATTATGGTATATCGTTGTCCTTAGTCTGTCGTCAACATGTTGGACATTAACTCTATAATTATTTAACCAATTTGCATCAAACTATAGTGAATTGTTTATATTTATTGAAATTAGCTCTTTTCCTTTTTTATAAATTTTAGATTTAACGTTTCTGAGTTATGGGGTTTTATTTAGTAAAATATGGGACAATAACTCAAAAAGCTTTCAGTAGTTTTCACGAAACTATGATGAATTGTTTATATCTATTGACGTAAGCTCCCTTTGATTTTCTTATTGGTGATGTGACATTGAGAAGTTTATTCTATGAATACCCCACAGGGATGTCATTCACTCATGGCACAGCTGTTTATTAAGATTTACACAAGTTCATTTGTTTGTGAAGGGCATAAAACCAATATGATATAATATAATAGAGAATATATCTCTTGTTCAAGACATACCAATTATTTTTTTTACCAAAGCTAAAATGGATTACGGTAGTGAAGGAAAAAAAATAGTAGTTTTTTAAAAGTATACGGTACATAGTTATTTGTTCATTTTGGATAAAATAATTTTGTATTTCAGGCCTGTTATCTCCAAGTAGAATTATAGTGGAGGCCCAGAATACTTCTACCGATACAACTGTAAGTGTCAGTTGGACACCAAGAGAGGATGAGAGAATTAAATACCACACTGTATACTACTGTCAATATAATACAGAATGTACAGTAAGTTTTTATATTTATTCTTTATAATTTATGGGTATGATTTTAAAGATTTTATGGGGTTTCGAAGGGTAGATGGTCTAAGTAGTTCAACTTCTTTAGGCAATATAGGAAAGGTGTACTGACATAAGTAGTCTCTAAACACATTAGCTCCAAATGGAGCTTTCGTTAGTAGAAGCCATATTAACTATGTGTATCAGTGAGAAAAATGTAAAAGCATAAAAATATAGGATATATACCAATACACATAATTAACAGCGCCTGGTGATGTTTTATAGCCTGACCGGTTTCGGTCCGAAAAGGACCTTCATCAGAGGCAGAATCTGATGAAGGTCCTTTTCGGACCGAAACCGGTCAGGCTATAAAACATCACCAGGCGCTGTTAATTATGTGTATTGGTATATATCCTATATTTTTATGCTTTTACATAGTTCAACTTCTTTAATCATTAGCCAGTCAACACTGAGGTCGTGAGTTCTAACCCTGCTCCTTTGGGTGCACTTGACTCTTATTGACTAGGTTTGTCGGTTTTCCTACCTAAGATGCATCGTTTTTGCTAGGGACTTTGGCTTCCTGTGTTAATAAAATCTGACCGGCATGGAATAGCACATTAGTGTTGAAAGTGGTGTCAAACATCAATCAATCAATCAATCAATTTTAGATTTTACAGCAACTGCATACCTGTATTATCAAATTTTCATTAAAATTTCTTTCATTGTTGAACCTGAGAAACAGTTTTAGGACTGTCTTTAGAATAAATAATGTTGATCTAGTTTATTTGCCATTTTTGGTATTATTTCTTTTCTTACATGGTTCTTTGGATTTAAATAAACCTTAAAACATTGTAAGATCCTTTTTATGCAAATGTCCATGTTGAAAGTGTGATTTAAGTAGACAAATTAAGTTTAATGCTGTACCACAACTTTTTAGGTTTATTAAGGGTGCACCATTGAGTGGAGGGTCCTGTACTCGTTATTTATAAACTACATGTTTTTATTTACTTCACTACTACAGACAAGACATATAGCTTTTTTATTGCTTAAAACTTTTTAACTTTAAGGTTGCAAATAAATAAAAATTAACTTCTTTGAACTTGATGATTCTAAGTATTAATTTCTCTTGAATGAAGGTATAATTTTTAACCGGATTTTTGTGACAAAAATGTCGGTTATTGATTTGGGGATGTACAGCGGTCGGGCGGGCGGTCGGTCAGGCGGGCGGGCGGGAATCAAATGTTGTCCGTGCATTAACTCATGAACCGTTCAACCAAAGCTTTTAAAATTTTAATATGTTGTTACTGACAACTAAATGAAGGTCAAGTTCAATAATGGCGATTTTGACTTTTACCGTTCAGGAGTTATGGTTCTTGAAAGATTGAAAAATGGAGTTTCCAGTCGTGTCCCTGCATTTACGCATGAACTGTTCTACCTAAGCTTTCCAAATTTTAATATGTTGTTACTGATGACAAAATGGAGATCAAGTCCAATAATGGCGATTTTGACTTTTACCGTTCAGGAGTTATGGTTCTTGAAAGATTGAAAAATGGAGTTTCCAGTCGTGTCCGTGCATTTACGCATGAACTGTTCTACCTAAGCTTCCCAAATTTTAATATGTTGTTACTGATGACAAAATGGAGGTCAAGTTTAATAATGACGATTTTGACTTTTACTGTTCAGGAGTTATGGTTCTTGAAAGATTGAAAAATGGTGTTTCCAGTCGTGTTCGTGCATTTATGCATGAACTGTTTTACCAAAGCTTCCCAAATTTTAATATGTTGTTACTGATGACAAAATAGAGGTCAAGTTCAATAATGACGATTTTGACTTTTACCGTTCAGGAGTTATGGTTCTTGAAAGATTGAAAAATGGTGTTTCCAGTCGTGTCCGTGCATTTTCTCATGAACCATTCAACCAAAGCTTTTGAAATTTTTATATGTTGTTACTGATGGCAAATTAGAGGTCAAGTTCAATAATGACGATTTTGACTTTTACCGTTCAGGAGTTATGGTTCTTGAAAGATTGTGAAATGGCGTTTCCATTCACGTTGTTGCATTTACTCATGAACCATTCAATCTAAGCTTTTCAAATTTTAAGATGTTGATACTGATGACAAAATGGAGGTCAAATTTGATATTGACGATTTTCACTTTCACCATTCATCAGTAATGGTTCTTGTGATATTGCCAGGACACAAATAAATATTAATAAATCCGGTTTGCTGTCGTTGTGACAGCCTCTTGTTTACTGTATTTTTCATAATTTACCATGTTTAAAACAAACATAACATTCTGCATTAAGTTTTATAAAGATATGGAGATGTGGTATGATTGTTTATCATATATTTCAGACTGATATTGAATGGATTAGGGTTCCAGTTAATTCTTCTTCACTAACAATTGAACACATACAGTTTGATAAGAAATACAGATTTGGTGTATCATCAGACATGGATGTAGAAAGTTCAGGATTTACCTGGGAAGATTGTTACTACTTAAAAAGTATAGGTATGTTAAGCTATGATTTTATTGTAAATTAAATCCTAGAAAAATTTACAATGTTCCTCCACATTGTTCAAGTGAATGTTTAGGACACAGAAATGTGCATTTTCAATTTCTCCTTGATTGTGTTATAAAGGACAACAATTACATAAAAACATACATTTTACACACCCCTTTTCATTTTAAAGAAGGCCTTTGTTCTCCCTAGGCTGTTTTAGCGTCGCGGCACCATTACGCTATATTTTTTTCCCGTGATGCTGAAATAATTTCTGCAATGCTATAATTATTTTGCGGATGCTAATTTTCTTGTCTATATCAGAAAACCATGTCCTCAATTCTGAACTTTCATCTAATTACCGCTTGTGATCTTAAAAATTGAATCACCTGTAATTGTAATCCTTTCAAGTCAGACAATAGGGGAACTTTAGAGTGATTTAATAGGTGTTAATTGCCCTATGGATGATAACTGAATGGATACGAATACCCCAAGCTGACACCTTTGACATGAATAATACCATGTGGTCCAATCGAAAATTTCGGCATGGAGAAAATGTTCTCAAACAAACTATTCGAAATCTACGTTTGCATAATCTGAATTCAAAGATCCAAACAATTTGTCTCTTTAAAAAAGTGATAAGGTCGAATATTTTTACAACTTTTGAAAATAACTTTCTTTCATTTCCGGTACTGCAAGTTAATTGAGAGCGTATATTAAACATTTTGATTTTGAGTTAAATATTTTTACAATAATAACTACAGATGCACAAATGGCAAAGTAGACAGAAAAAATAATCACGAAAGAGAAAAACTAAAGTAGCTAAACTTTGTTAAAAATATATCATTTGATATAAAGAAACAACTGGGACAAATTAATTGAGTACCATGAAACAATGAATTTCATTCTCTCATTCATTTAGTTAAGTAGGAAGTGTAACTGGCACCACAATTATATTTTTATTTGGCCCAAGAGGAAACGAATAATTCTGTAACAATTAATGAATACAGAAAACATAAAACTGAAACAACTATTACCATGGTTATAGTTTGATTGTAATCTCACTTATGAATTGAACAATATAAACATATATTACATAAAGGAAATAGATCATTGCTGCAATCAGTTAAATGACATTGAAAAAATACTGGGTTTTTTTTCAAGTCAAATGTGATGCTATCCAAAATTTCTAACTTCAACAAAATTTATACTTATTTGTAGGGACTATACAACAAAATCATTTTCCAAAAAATATATTTGATAGTTTTATCTTTACAATGCTTTCTCTTCATTATCCAAGTACCAGTAAATGTTGAGGACATTTAAAATTAAAAAATGATGATACAAAATGGTTAATTTAAAATGAACCATAAATCGAATTATTAAATACTACAATTAAAACAGCCCTAATACTACCAAAACGGCATGTGTCATACTGGTGACGTCGTCCTGGTCATATAAATCACTTGATCTATATTGCTTTTTGGCCCGGTCCAATATTTCCAAATACGGACTGGCAATGAATCCTGAATTACATGCAAACATATATTGTGCATGTAATTCAGGATTCATTGCCAGTCTGTATTGGAAATATTGGCCCTATAATCACATCATTCCCAGTCCGTATTGGAAATATTGGCCCTATATTCACATTTGATGTATGTAATACAGCATTCAGAACAAGTCTGTATTGAAAAAGTTGGGTTATTTAATAAAAGTGTAATGAACTGACTGTTTCTGTATTGGCACTGGTATAGATTCTTGGTCAGCTGTATTGGCCCTCGACTCTAAGGGTCTCGAGGCCAATACAGCAAACCTTGAATCTATACCAGTGCCAATACAGAAACAGCCAGTTAATAACACTATAGTAATATTAATAGCTAATTGGATTGTTATTTCAGCTCCATCTCCTCCAACTCAAGTTGATGTACTGGCATATCCTGAAAACGGAATAACAGTTGATTGGTCAGATCCAAAGTGTGGGGATTCCCCTTACATTGCCTATTACAGAGTCACTTGGTGTACTGCAAGCCATACCAAGGATTGTGCAGGTAGGTTTCCATACTGTGATGGCCTTATATGAAAAAGAACTTTATAATAGACAAACTTCTTTAAAAATTTAATACAACTTCAAAAGATTTGTGTAGTCATATATTGGTACATGTATTACGTTGTCGTCGTTGTCGTTGATGTAAAAGCTACGCAATAATTCTTTTCAAAGTAAAATAAGGGTTGCAAGTCAGTTATTTTGCATGTATTTTTGTGTTGTTTTGGAAAGGTCTTGATTTTACGATTGAGAAATGCCCATTCAAAGTGATCTTTGAAGTTTTGATTTAAAGACAAGAGAAGTTATTGCAAAATTTTTTAAAGTTTTTTGGACAACCTAGAGATTTGCCTTCTGACAAAAAATAATAGGAATATGACAACTTTAACAAAAATCCTTTATAAATAAATAAATAATTTGTTTATTAAAGTGTCACATATTGATTGCAATAAAAATAATTCATACACAATATACATACATAATAAAACAACCAATATATAGGGTAGGGTTTATAGACAGTAGTTGTTCATGCTTATGTTTTACTATATAATCTATGGCATTTATGATTTGTAAATTAAAGCCAACAGCAGCAAAATATTTGTACAATAATATATGACTTAATTGTTTCTACATATTTTGATGTCATAGATCTTCATAAAGAAAAGGATATTTCAACAAGTGAACCATCTAAGCTGGTATTACCAAATCTAAAGGCAGGAACTTCTTATGGTGTCAGAGTTCAGCATATAACTGGAGATGGAAGAGTTAGTGATTACAGTGATATGGTGTATATACAGCCTACAAATAATAGTAAATATTCTAGTTTTTATGTTTTAGTTTAAACATATTTTATTGTTTCAAAAAGAGACAAATGGATTAGACACAAGTTTTTCAACTTAGTAACGTCTTCTCCAAAAAGAAGTTTTTATGTGTGGAGATATTCTCTGTAGGTGTGTACATGAGCAATAATTCCTGGTCCAGTATAATACATATTAAACACTTTGATTGAAATGTTCATGAAAATAGATTCTAGGTATTGAGTTTGATATATTAGGTTAATTTGTTACAGCTATTTAAAGTAAATAGTTATTTTCAAAGTCAGTATAAAATAAGCTGGTATATGAAACCAGGAACCAGTAGTTGTTACTTATCCCCCTTATTTCTTTGAAAAGTTTCATAAAATAGAATGTCAACAGGATAATGACGAATACCAGTATGTCATCAAATTTTGTCTCACCTACATAAAGTGGTGGGAGAAAGCTGGGTGGTTAGTGAATCCTCGATAACAGGGTATATGAAATACCATTTGTTTTTATAGAAATTATCACATTGCATCCATAAGAAAATCTGTAAGAATGTTTATTGTTGCTTGCCAAAGGTCCAGTTGAAAATATATCATGTATGTTCATGACGAGAACAAATTAAAAATCTAGGGTTTTATTGCTGATCAGAAGAATACCAAGTGGCTATACTTCTATTCACAAGTCACCTTTGAGGGGATGTCCTAGATTATATATTATTCATTTATTTCACAATCATAATCATGTTTGTTTCATATATTAGAACTGTTTCGTATATTCCTGTACATCACATTTATGAGTTCATCACATTTCATATTTCATTTGACCTGCTTGACTTGCAATGACCAGAAGTTTCTTTTATACATTAACTCACATTTAAATAGACAGGTAAGTTTGCATGCATTCAATTGCAAAAAGTTGTAATATTAAGGGAACTAACTTTTCGCTTTGCTATAACTCTTGCTTCCTTATCCAATGTATAAGGTCATTGATTCAAAACTACAGCTGTTGTTTTTTCAGGTATTTATGATATTATTTTATATATGGCTTACAAAGGTTTTTAGTTTCAATTTGGATAAAGTATTTAGTTGAAGTTTATAGTCCCTGTCTGATCATGCTATTCAAATTGTTACATGTATATGTATATATATTTGTTTTGGAAAATTTGCAGGTGATTAGATTATTGAAAAAGAGACTCAAAATTGTATCAATAACATCACATTCAAGCAATAGGACCATGATGCTAAAAGTCCGTTGGAATATCACTGAGTCACCTTTTCTGTATTTGTTCACAGTTGCTGCAAATCATTGACTTTCCTGTGAGTTTTAAAATCACAAGAGAATCTAACATTAGTTGATAATTGCATTTTATATTTTGAATTCACTGTTTGAATGCAGCATTTTCAGAAATTGCATTCATTAGTCTCATTTTTCAAAAGCCATGACTACTTTTTGCGATTACTTGGTGTCCGTCTTTGTTGGTCTTTCAATTTTTCCCCTAAATCTTCTTCTCTCAAACTAACTGAACCAAACCTTGCATTATTAATCCTTATGGTGTACAGATATATTTGTCTTTATTGATGATTCCTAATCACTGTTATATTTATTTTTAGATTTAGCAACTTCACAAATTACCGGCATAGCAGTTGGGGGAACTTTCTTATTTATGTTTGCCATTGCTGGAGCAGTTTTTATTTATAGGTATATATTGTATTATTTTTTAACATCGGTACTACATATTTAATTCCTGCTCTCATCCATTTGAATATTGCCCTCAGCATTATACATTCAGATATTGGTAAACCTAACTATTATTGAGTGAATCAAAGAGTTGGTGTGTTAGATAAAATTGAGGGAAATAGGGAATGTGTCAAAGACACAATAACTTGACCAAAAACATACCGTTATTAATATAAAAAATTAAAAAGCATGCAAAAATACCATTATTATCCAATTAGATTCAATATACATGTATGTAAATATGATTGCTTTTCAGTGTTTATAAAGAAAAAAGCTTGTACTAGGCTAAGAAAATATGGGCAGCAGACTTTTATGCCCCATTTATGACCATTAAGTTTTCTGGTCTGCACGTCTGTCTGTCAGTTCCACTTTAAGTTAAAGTTTTTGGTTAAAGTTTTTGGTCAATTCAGTTTTTGATGAAGTTGAAGTACACATGTTTTCAATGTTCCCTATGATATGATCTTTCTAATTTTAATGCCACATTTTTTACCCAATTTCACTGTCCAATGAATATAGAAAATGATATTGTGAGTGGGGCATCTGTGTACTATGGATACATTCTTGTTTAGATTTAAAAAGAAATACAGCTTCTATAATGCAAAATATATCACAATTTCTGTCATTATAAGATTTACTCTTAATCAGAAAAACAATTTAGTCAGTTGAAATTTCACCGTACAGGGTTAGTTTATTTGACATTAAATGATTATGAATTTCTTTTGTGTAGGCGAACATGTTATGGTATCAGGGAAATGAAACGGCCATTGGAAATCATCACTCCAAAAATAAAACTAACTGGAGCAAATATGGTAGGTATTCACCAATTCCTGCTGTTCCAAAAATATATAAGATAAATTGCTCACTCAACTTGTTTCCCAGTTATTGGTTGTGCACAATTCTTATAATTTGTAATGATTGTTTACATACACATCATTAGTCGAATAGACATATAGAAATCAAAATATGAAATATGAAAATTTTTGAAATAGAAAAAAAATTCATTTAAAGATACAACGCCAAAATATGTTTTCTTTGTTATGTAAAAAATAAATATATTTTTTTATTTAAAACATTTTATTTTGGAGAACTCAAGTGTATTTGGATTTTTATTTGTTAACCATTACAGAAAACCCTTTGAAAAAAACTGTTACCATAAGATGAAATGATACATATTTCTTTATTTCTGCTTAAGAAATTGTTAATTTATGTATAAAACTGGACCAATAATTTTATCTAGCGGGTTGAAGACCCATTCTTACTTAAATAATTGTCTTTTGTTTACAGCAAAATGCATTTAGTGTGTAGGTACAGGACCACAGGTAGAATCTTTGGTTAGCATGCTTGTTAGCTGAACCCTGAAGTCATTATTAGGTTAGGTATATACTACCCTGCTTTTGTAGAAGTCTCGTCCTACAGACAGATAGATTGGTTATATGTTGAACTAGTCTAGTGGAGGCTTTAAGAATGTCTTCACGGTTCAGCTAACAATTAAGCTAACTGAATATATAACATTTGCCTACACACTGTAGCCATTCTGTTGTAAAAATGAGTAATTGATGTGAACGTTGTAATCATGGATATTATGTTCTCTTACAGACTGACCCAGCTTCCAATACTTCATTGTCAAGCTCATCAGGGGACCAGAGCTCAACTTCTAGACTGTTGAAAGATAACAAGGTACAAGATATTATTATTTGATAAGCACATTTTTTTATTGATAATTTTTTTTTTTTTAGTAAAGTATATTTGGAACACATGGGAGTCTCTCTTATATATTTTAAAAAGTAAACACAGATTTTTACAAGACTTCAATATAAAGGGGGGGGGGGGAAGGGTTCAACTACATTGAACAACAGGCTACTGTTATAGTTTGATTGTAGGTCATATCTTTTTCATGCAGATTAGATTAATGAAACATTTTTTTATTGTAGATTATACCATATTCTTCACAAGTAAGTAAAGACAGCGGTAGATTTAGTTTGACATCTGATGCTCTGCAGTCTCCCGAAATAGACGGCAAACCTGATCTTTTTCCTGTAGCAGAAGAGAGTAGAGAGGACAAGAACAAGCACAATCAAAAGAAAAGTTTCCCACAAGACCCAGATTATTCTAAAATGGCGTTAGACAGTGGTACAATACATGATCACGCATTTAGACAGGAAGCCTTCCCACAAAACATCATTGCTGCTCCTGCCATCCGTGCCTCTTATCCAAATGTTAATCACCATTATAACAGTTGTGACCGACAATCCCAGTCTTCACAGAAGATATCCAATAACACTCTTTCTTCATACAGATCTAGTTCAGATGAGAAGATGTTATTTGATGGAAAAACAGATGAAGATGGGTATATGGATGTGAATGAGAGAAGTAAATCTGTTGAAGTTTTATATTCAAAAGATAAAATAATGGGTAATTATCATTTCATATACTCTCTATTTATTTTCAAAATGTATAAAACAATCAAATATTATGAAACTTATACACAATGCTTATTACCACAAAACACAGATCAAGTATGAATTTTGGTGGTGTCACTATAACAATTCAAGAGTTATGTCCCTTCACCATTTGAAAGTTGCTGAATTTTTCGTTTCCATTCTCTAACTTTAGTTTGTAATAACCAAATAGTATTAAACTAATACACAATGCTTATTACTACATAATACAGATCATGTTTGAAATTGGGTGGTGTCACTTTTACCATTCTTTAGTTATGCCTCTTTATAAACATAAAAATTGCTAAATTTTTCGTTTCCATTTTCTAACTAGTTTGCCTCAACCAAATGTTATGAAACTTATCCACAATGCCTATTACCACAAAAATCAGATCAAGTTCAAATTTGGGTGGTGTCACTGTTGCCATTCTGCAGTTATATCCCTTTATAACTTTATATGATATGCAAGCAGGGGGACACATTCCTGATTTATTGTATAATAATTTTCTCAAAGGCGTTTACCATAAATTCAATCACGATCAGTAAAGCAGGCGAAACTTATCAGTATGAATTTTATTGTTTAATGAAAAAAGATAAGAAATTAAAATTTACAACGCTATAAATTATTATGTACTGTAACAAATTTGGAATAATTTTTTCAAAAGAAAAAAAATATTTTTGTTTTCAGAAGATGAAAATGTAGATAGTTATATTAGGACTCGGCATGTTGACTCTGAAATAGATTCCAGTGGTACAGAAAAAGGTTTGTTAGATTCTGCATCTTCAAGTAATCCGTTTTCATATGTTGATCAACAAGAACTTCAAAGTTCAGGAAATGATGGACAACCAATTACGAATCCGACATATATTGACGCAGAGTCACTCCAGGCTACTGACAACATTGGAGTCCCAGAAGTAGAATTCCATGGTTTGATTGGAACTTATCATCGTATGGATTCTAAAGAGAATGGTAAAGCACATAATGTATTATCACCATTGATTGAAGCTAAGGATGAGAACTCTAACATAAGTATGATAAGCAATGGTGATCTATCTGAAGATGCCATGAATAATCAAGGATTGTTATTACCCAGACAGCATAATTTTGGAGGCCCAAAAGGGGAATACCGTCGACTTGATTCCATGGAAAACCCAAAGCTACTTGATGAGCCAATGATGAGACTAGATAGTGGAAGTCAATTTAATGATGCTTATCTGAAAGACGGTCAAGAAGAGTCACATGGTAATGGCTACCTTAAAGAAGAAGAGATAATGAATCCAGGTGCTTGGAATTCAAACAGGGGACCCAGCCAAGAATCAAACAATGGTAATTACCTAAGAGACATGGATATGAGGAATCAGAACAAGGATCCAGTCCAGCAAGATCCTAGAGGAACTTTAGCAGACAGTTTGAATGAATTGATGAATAGAGGTTACAGTTCTGGAGATTATTTCATGGGAGGAGACTTTAATAATGGAAATGTAACTGATGATGACAATTTATCATCCTCTGTGTCAGGTTCAAATTACACCGATAGAAATGAGAATTCAAGTGATCCCGCATACATCACGGAACAAAACTTTCTCAATATGGGCCTTGGTGGTGACAATCAAATTAGTTTTGATTCAGAAAATAATCAATCTGGACATATATTACCACCGTCAGACGATTCATTTAGTGAGTCAAATAGTTTACTTCATGAGGAAAGAAAATTAGACAATGGATATATTCAACATAATGCTATGAAAACATAACAGTATTAATTTCATATTTTTGTAGAGAAAGAACAATCAATTACTACCTATATTTCCAGTTATTGGGTAGAGAAAGGTCAGATGTTAAGATAGTAATATTCACGGGTAAACATTTATCTGTTTTTGTAAAGTCCTGTAAAAGTGTAATTGGTATTGAAACTTCATTCCTTAAAAAAATTAGAAAAGAAAATTCCATTCAAATGTACATACCTAAATTTGTATATATTGGTAAGATGCAATCACTTTTAGAATTCTATCAAGTCTTTTAAAAGTGTATCTGATCTTTTTACTTCATTACTACAACACTATTCATTTAGTTGGTTAGATCCATTTTAGATTCATAAGCATGTACCTTACACTCATCTTTTAGCAATAATTGTGGAGTTTTTTTATAAAAGTATATAATTTGAATCCTTCCATATGTGATTTTCAGTATTAAATGTTAATTATTTTTGTTAATATACACCAATACGTTAAATTTTGATAGGAAATCAGAAATTGTTGTATAAATTATTGTATATAAATCTAAGATGTGAGCTGAATCAATTTATTCCTTTGGACGTCTAAAAGAACTCTGAATCATTTTTTTAATAATAGACATTTGCAATGCAGGAAATGTGAAAGTTTTCTTTGTTCTTTTGGTAGGAAATTAGACAGTGCTGTACATGAATGATATGACAAACTCTAATATTAATATAAAGAAGTTAATAAAATGTAAGCTGTATTTTTATCTTTTTTGAAAAATGCATCTTTGTGTTCAAATATGTCATTAAAAAATACTTTGCATTATTGCTGAGCGAAATTCATGAATTAAATCAATGGGAATTCAAAAGTGAAAAAATATGACTGAAAAGACATGTTAAAAAGGATTATTAGAAAGGGTTTACAAGTGTGTAAGACTTATTATAAGTCCTATACATTCTATAGTTGGGAAGAAGTGTAAACCTTTTTCTTTATTTGGTGAAAATTTATATGTACAAGATTATCTACTGTTACATCTAAGAGCATTGTAGACAGGACATTTGTAAATCCTGTATTGGTAGATTTATAGTTCTGAATAATATTACAAAAGGTGCTATAGAACCAAAAGTTTATTTAATCTGAGCTAAAAAAAAAATCAAACAAAGTGACAGGTATTTGAATTTGTCTGACTGTTTTAGTAAATCATCATGTTGGATCGTCATATAAAAATGGCTTTAATTGAAATTTTGCAAATTGCAGTTAAGTATTATATTTATTACATAAAAAGCCTTTCATAATAATGTACAAATTTTGTATAGATATATGTATTGGCCTTTTTTTGTTTGTTTGTTTTTTTATTTAAATTGTACATTTTGTTATAAAAAGAGCTGGTATTAAAACATCTTGTTTAATGGTACATGAGATAGCCTTTCCTCTCTCCCATTAACTATCTGTTATCAATAGCACTATTAAAATATAACATGTATGTAAGCAAATGGTTGCAACCTATGGGATTTTTTGTCTCGCCTGAGACAAAAGGTGTAGAACTAAGACATCAAGAATACAATTAAATCATGCTTGCAATGATGGTAAGCTGCACATGCTTTATTCTTCCTTGACCTCATTTTATACTTTCATTGATTATTATTCAAGTTTTTTCTATCAAATATTAAATCAGTTGGGGTTCTTTCAATTTGTGTATATAAAAGACAATCTGAAATGCTGTACATATTTTTTATCAAAAGTTTATGAATTTTTTTATTTTGTGAACAATTATATGAAACGTATATAGTTTACATTGGGCAGGATGGTTTTGAAGACGGCAAATTTGTTGTCAGTTGTAATGTTTTTTTGTTTGTTTTTGACATGACATTTTATACAAAAAAATGTACAAGTAACATTACTGTATAATTTGCTATCATGAATTGATTATTTTTTTTTTGTATATAGTTAAATTATATAAACATTTGTTTGAAAAAAATTAGATTATATTTTAAGTTGATGTAAATATTTGAATAACTCATCAAGTTCAGTCTCATTTGTTATTGATTTTCTAAGAAAATATAATTATATTAAGTTTGTTGTATATGATATAGAAATTTTATATTGTTTTTTTTGTTTATTGTTATTGACATGATACTTTTAGAGCTATTTTAACCATATTAAATATGGCTTCATGAATAACCATGATATTGCTCAAATTATTATTCTTTAATGCCATGATATTTGGAGCAATAGCTAAAAAATAGCCATCTAACCTTAAAAATTGAAAACTCAGTTCATGTAACAAGAGTTGATATATTTTGATGCATTTTGTGTACCATGGCTAAAGTATTAAGGACAATCAAATTATATTGTGATAAAATACAAATCCAAAAGTCTGTTGACATATAAATGCTACACCTGGACCATGAATGTTGTAATGCATTGAACTATAATAGTTCAGATCTATCTGTTGTATGTATATTGGAAATTAAGACAAATAAACAATATAGTTTATACCCCACCATTTTTTGCACATGTTTAAGGTCTGGAGCCTCGGTTCTTTGTAAGTCTTGTATGATTTATAATTCTAGTCCATTTACATGGTTTAGGAGTTCAGTATGACGTCCACTTTCACTGAACTAGTTCACATGTATGTTTAGGGCCAGCTGGAACCCACTTCAGTGCAGGATTTTATTGCTGTGTTCAAGACCCATTGGTGTCCTTTGGCTGTTTTCTGCTCTTCGGTTGGGTTGTTGACTCTTTGACACATTCCCCATTTCCTTTCTCAATTTATGAAAAAATCTAATAAAAATTTCTGACAACCGAAGTGAACCTAAACGCTATGTATTTTTAAACTTGTTATAAACTGGTTTTAGATTATGATTAGAATAATATGACCTAAAAGATAAAACATCATTTAGGAGCATGTCAATAAATGGTTTTATGCATGGACTGTATACAAGTCCAAAGCCTAATGTTTGGCTTGGTACCCCTTGGCATTAAGGTTTACCCATGTCAATATGTATGTCCCAAAATTGGTTTCTGTTCTCTTATTTAGTTTTCCTAAACCAAATGTTATGAAACCCAGATCAAGGTCGAATTTGGGAGGTTTCCCTTGTACTGTTGTGGACTTTTGTCCTGTTATAATATTATATGCAAGGGAGGGGATGGACACATTATCCATTCATTTTCTTCAAAATCCTGGATCCTCAGCTGATATAAGGTCTTTTCTTCTGATATAAGAGTTGCTGACCAAAGCATTATACTCTTTGTTTAACTGGTAATTATACTAGAGTCAATTATTAAAAAGGCATATTTACTCAAATGAACTTTATAATTTGACATTTGGCATTTCTAGATTACTTTTGTAGTTGTAGATTCTATAAACTGCATAAAAGTTATAAATGACTATTGGTGTGAATAGTGTATAAAAAATAAAATTTAATTGATAAAAAGTATTGTTAGCTGAAATGATGGGAAAACAGCCTTTTATTGAAATAAAGTGCCCCTCCACCTTTTTTCCCTCCATATGAAATATGTTATCAGATACATATAGTATATATGTCTCTTCTGTTATTTTGTAGTTTTCATTTAATGAAAATTAAAATATAGAAAATGTTTCCATTGATAGAATGAAATGGAAATAACCCATTATATTGAGAAAAGATCTTGCACTATTTTTTTCTTCCACAAAACCTCTTTGCGGTATTCTTGTGCAGAGCCATAACATTTTTCTACTATTGATGACTATTGATAATCTCAGTAGATCTGCAAGCTACATTTAGTGCATGTTGTGTTATCAACAGGCCTTCACTATGAGGAAAAGTTCTCTTTCCAATAAGATGTAGTTGACACATCACATAAAATGTGCTCAATTAGGTTACCTAAAGATAACTAAATGAATCTCCATTAATAAGATTCCTATTTATAGATTTTTTCCTTATAATTGCTTCATTGTTACTTCTTTCGTTTATAATGTGTATTGTTTTAATTTTACATAAAGTATGGCTGTTTTGGTTCAAGTAGTTATCAAAGGTACCAGGATTATAATTTAGTACGCCAAAATCATTCTATCAGAGCTGTTTATGGGCAACATTAAAGCCTTGTAAGTTATTTTAAAGATGTTTGAAGGGACAGTGTGGTCTCATTACTTTTTATACAACCGCAAAAATTGAAAAATTTTTGGTCGTATATTGGTATGACGTTGGTGTCGTCGTCATCCGAAGACATTTGGTATTCGCACTATAACTTTAGTATAAGTAAATAAAAATCTATGAAATTTCAACACAAGGTTTATGATCATAAAAGGAAGGTTGGGATTGATTTGGGGAGTTTTGGTCCCAACAGTTTAGGAATTAGGGACCAAAAAGGGCCCCAAAAAGCATTTTTCTTGGTTTTCGCACAATTACTTTAGTATAAGTAAACAGAAATCTATGAAATTTTAACATAAGGTTTATGACCACAAAAGGAAGGTTGGGATTGATTTTGGGAGTTTTGGTCCCAACAGTTTAGGAATTAGGGGCCAAAAAAGGTCCCAAATAAGCATTTTTCTTGTTTTTTGCACAATAACTTTAGTATAAGTAAATAGAAATCTATGAAATTTTAACACAAGGTTTATGACCACAAAAGGAAGGTTGGGATTGATTTTGGGAGTTTAGGAATTGGGGCTAAAAGGGTCCAAAATTACACTTTGTTTGATTTCATCAAAAAATGAATTATTGGGGTTCTTTGATATGCCAAATCTAACCGTATATTTAGATTCTTAATTTTTGTTCCTGTTTTCAAATTGGTCTACATTAAGGTCCAAAGGGTCCAAAATTAAATTAGTTTGATTTTAACAAAAATTGAATTCTTGGGGTTCTTTAATATGCTGAATCTAATCATGTACTTAGATTTTTGATTATTGGCCCAGTTTTCAAGTTTGTCCAAATCGGTGTCCAAAATTTAACTTTTTTGTTTTGTTTGATTTCAACAAAAATTTAATATATGGGGTTCTTCAATATGCCGAATCTAACCATGTATTTAGATTTTTAATATTTGGGCCCGGTTATCAAATTGGTCCACATTGAGGTCTAAAGGGTCTAAAATTGAACATTATTTGATTTCATCTAAAATTGAATTCTTGTGGTTCTATGATATGCTGAATCTAACCATGTATTTAGATTTTGGATATTGGACCAGAATAGTTAAGTGTCCAATTTAATTTTTTTAAGTTTTTAACTTTAAGGGCATCCGATACAGTTTCTCGATAAAATGTCATTTTCTTAATTTTTAAATATGTTGTAGGCCTTGGCGAGTTATAAAATAAAACACAAAATAAAACATAGGTCACCGTGCTCGTTTTCGAGAAAATTGAGGCTGAAAATTGGGGATTTGTGCAATTTTGCCAAAAAGTTAAACAACGTTATAAAATTTTTGGAGCAAATAATTTTTGTTGTAAATTATTAAGATCGGGTTCAATTTGAAGCTGTGATAAGTGACAATAAGGAAAAAAATAAATCCCTACACGAATGTCTATACAAATTTTCAAGCTTTGCTTGACATTGCGAACCAGATGCTCAAAGTGGGATTTTTTTAATCCAAAAAGTATAGAAATAAAGTGTTTCTGAAAATGTCATTTTTATTATTTTTCTGCATGAACTGCATTTTGTTATGCTTTCTCCAAATCTAAAATAAAAAATATATGTCACCGTGCTGGATTCTATGATAAACGCGATTTATCCTAAAAATTGCGTCCCCCCTTTGTAACCTCAACGTTAGCGCTAAAGTGCACGACGTCGCTGGCAGACTTTTTTGACGTAATCGTTGCAAATTACCGGCGACATTTTTCAGATGTATGAATATTGCTTGTAAAGAGCTAACTAAAAATTGGTAATATTGTTTTCGGAAATAAAATCATGTGAATCATAAATACATCTCTTTGTTTGTGGTCTAAGTGAGAAACATTCCAAGAAAAGTGATTACGGACTGTTGATAATTTTTACGGCTTTTAAAATTAAAGACTGAGCACGGCAATTTAAAACTTGACATACAGGTTACATGTACTGTACACACTCGCGCATTAATTCATGTATTAATTTATAGCATATGTTGACCTCTAGATGTTGGTTTTTTTTGTTTTGTTTTGTTTGGTTGGCTGTTATTTCATAACAATATTCCTTTACATCCTGCTATTCACGTTTTAATCACTTTTTAGAATTTCACATTTATTCATAAAATTAAACTTTTATTATGGTCAATGATTACAATTGAATAAAATTGGCAGGCTCCTAAATACTTTTAAAATCACAGTTTTTATAGTTGACTATGCGGTATGGGCATTGCTCATTGTTGAAGACCGTACGGTGACGGTATAGTTGTTAATTTCTGTGGCATGTTTGTCTCTTGTTGAGAGTTGTCTCATTGGAAATTATACCATATCTTCTTTTTTTATGTTGTCAGAAAACAAAACCAAAATCTTATAAAGGAATATGCTAAAGGATGCTTTTGGTCAGAGAGAGAAACTAAACCATATTTTGAAATTTTTGGATTTTGCAAAAACGATTGAATTAATAGCGAGAGGACTGGACATATTACCTATGCGTAATTTCATTGGTAAATAACTATATATATTTTCACCAAATCATGACGCATTGCGGGGTACATAAAATATCGCACGTTCATTCATTCCTCTGTCTGTCCTTTCGGTCCTTATGGTTAATTAGATTTTTCAAGTGTACAATTCTTGCCAAATTTCTATTAAACTGATATCGTATGGACACGTTCGAAAATCAGTGCATATCAACTATTCTTTAAAAGAGTATTGCCATTTGGAAATATTAATTTTTTTTATGTTTTCAAGACAAATACTACTAGTAGTCCAAATAATTATGACAGTAAAGAAGGGTATATTAAATTTTTGCTTTGACGGCCTTCCTGTGACGCGTGAAAGAAAAAAAATATAATAGCCTTTCAAGACGTTTGGACTAGTAAAATACCATACCTCCTCCAACCTTTTGAAGTGCAATGATCGTTCCATAAATATTTTCCATCTGAATTTATTATTTTATTTTAGACAAAAACTATATCATACATGTATGTAGGACATACGTCCTGAACATGCATGACATATTTGCCACTGGACGTTAAGCAAACAACATTCAATCAATTTATTGGACATAGTCTTGGTATAAAGCTGGAATCTAAGGTAGCGCCTTCTAATATAAAAATGATAATTGACATGCATTATATTAGTAACATCAAAAGGGTCAGTCATCTTGAGATTGCTAACTATACGATATCTAAATTTGTTGAAGATCTCACAGAAACAGTAATGTGTTTTATTTCTTATGATTTTATTAGACTGTTATCCTTTTAGAATCAAATGCACTAATATAATGGTGTAGAAGTTAGCATGCAGAAATTGGAGCATCGGAAAATCCACATTACGTTTCTTATTACGGAAAATTACACGCATTACGTCCCGCAAAAAGGGACGTTTTGCGGGAATTCAAACGCTTAACGTCGCGCCAAGAGTTAACTCCCTTGAAACTGTATCGGATGCCCTTAAGTTCTTAGACCACATTCATTCTGTGTCAGAAACCTATGTTGTGTCAACTATTTAATCACAATCCAAAATTCAGAGCTGTATCAAGCTTAAATGTTGTGTCTATACTTGCCCCAACTGTTCAGGGTTCGATCTCTGCGGTTGTATAAAAGATGCGCCCTGCGAAGCATCTGGTTAACATTGTAAATAATCACATCATGTAAATGAGCTGATCATCACTTTTTTTTTATAGAAGATCAATAATAATAGTGCTATTACATATTGTACCTCTTCTTGGCCTCCATGGTTTACTATTAAATAAACTAGTCTTTTTTTCAGAAATGATATATGTGTGCTGTAATACTCTTGCTTTCAGGTTTTATTTAGATAGGCATTACAAAGATATAATTTTTTCTTTTACAGTTAGTAATTTTAAGCTTTATATACATAGCCTTATAGTATTGCAGTGATTTTAAATAATGTTTAATGTATTTTACCATTACTGGATCTGTTGTTTGTAGTAAATGTCTTAATGTGTTCTTTGACCCATCCTTTTCAAAGATTGTTACTTTAATAATCCCAAAAAATATCCTATTTAATGTTTCCCAATGTCTGTTTGGGCACAATAGATATTGTAATTTATGAAATTTGAGGATTTTTTATTAGTTAGTTTAAAAATAAATTATGCTTGTTAGTTCTTTGACTTTCTTAATTTTGTCTACCAGCTGTAATTCTGCCACTTCAAACAGTAATTGAAAAATTGGTTTATATATTTATCTGTGCTGTTTTGTTAATACATGTATATACATTTTTTACAACTAATCAAATTCACTTTAGATTTTAGAATTGCAAATATTCAATCGGCTGAAAAAAAAAAAAAAAAAAAAAAAAAATATAAATATTCTAAATATCTATGGTTTTGCAATATGTCCAAAACTGAATTACAAAACAGAATGAACAATAAGTTAAATTGAAAGTCTATATATATTTTTTTCATTTATAAATAGATGCAAGATGTTTTATGGATATGGAGCATGACAATGCACTAGGGGAAGTATTGTATTAATACTGCATAGATAATGTCATTATTTGTTTCAATGTCATCTATGTTTACTAGTATTTAATCAGATTTAAGAATGATCGGTTTTACTTACATTTGATTTTTTTTTAGTTCAGATCCAATTTAAAAATAGAGAAAGATGCAAGTAACTTGTTCTGACAACTGTAAATATTCATTTTCAAAAGCTTTAAGTCTTTTAATAAAAAAAAAATGTCAAGAAAATTTATTGGTAATTGTAGCTAATTTAAGTAAATTATTTCAAATATATGTGTAAGGCCTATATATAAAATTTAAATTGTATTAAAATGCTTGCTGACCCTGCAAGACCCTCGTGGTTAGTCAAGGTTGTTAAAAACCACTTGCATATTCAATTGCTTTATAGTAAAGTGCAAGGAACACATCTAGATTAGCCAATGAATATATTTCATTTTACTGATTTTCTACCATAATTTACCATCTACATGATTTAGAATAAAAGTGCACTTAAATGATGCTTACTTAATACTTGCATGTCTTCCATGTCATTCAATTAAAACAAAAAAAAGTGCCTTCAAACCAAATCAAATGAAAATGATACAAAATAATGTATTTATTTATTATCCTTCCTTTTGCCTATCCAGCTCAGAAGATCAGTACTTTTGGTATCATTACGTTGAGACTTGAGCTAGTATTATCTGATGTGTTGCAATGTCTGAAAAGCTATAGATTTATATATCAGGATGTTGTTAAAATTGATCAACTGTGTTTACTTTTTTTTAACGACCTGTTTAGAAATAAATTAGATTCAAAGATAGATTTCTTTGAAAAGAAAAATTACAAAGATATACAGAAAAGTGTAGTTATGATAATGTGATATCTGAAGTTTCTATTATCCAAAGATTTAAGGAACAATACTAAATCAACAAAACTATAATATCAATATGAAGAAGCTTTCTGTTATTCAATTATAGTCGCCGTCAGCTGAAATTCGTAGCAGATATCGGTAAAAATAATCTAAACTATCAATCGCGTTCACTCGAGATATAGTTTTTCACATTCCATTCATAAATCGCAAAAAGAAAAACCACTACTGACCTACCTTTTAAGCGATCGCACTGTAATAATCCTGACTTTCACTTTTTCATAGACGATTTTGAATGGTGGAATCAGCCATTGTTTTTACCGGAAGTGTTTCTGTGGAGTTCAATTTCATAAAATTTGCATAAAGCGCGGGTAACCTTATCACATCAATCAAAGGAACATTTCAGGAAACTGCGTACAGTGACGAATGTCATATGTAAACAAATGATCCTCATAGAAACGAAGATGGCGGAATTACAATGGAAAATATTCTGGAAAATGTGAAGTTCAGGATTATTACAGTGTGATCACTTAAAAGGTAGGTCAGTAGTGGTTTTTCTTTTTGCGATTTATGAATGGAATGTGAAAAACTATATCTCGAGTGAACGCGATTGATAGTTTAGATTATTTTTACTGATAACCGCTACCAATTTCAGCTGACGGCGACTATAAGAAATAAATCATGGCAGCTGAGATATGTTTTCATTTAACCATGGGTTGGGCAATTATATTAGATTATTTTACCATAAGCATATAAAATACGGTTTTCATGTCGAAAATTCCGAATTCCTGGTGGTATTATTAAGTTGAATGTAAGGCGGAACAGCCATTTTTATGTATTTATGTGCTTGCACTAAAAGTAGATATACTGCGATTATAGTAGTTGACTATAATAGGTCGTCATATTAGAATCCTTAATTTAGGCCCATTTTAAAAAGAATATACAAGAGAGTAGTACCTATTTTTCACATATTAATTTCCAAGCATAGCTGATGCTTAGATTGTTTTGTAGATTGAGCTAATTGTTTTAGTAAGTTTTTCATATAATTGCTGTATTGTTGATGATTTTATAATACATTTTTTAATGTTACCACACCCATCAAATTCTGCCATAAGTACTATCTGTTTTACTGCATTCACTATAAAACAACACAAGTAATGTTAAATTTTTATTGCCAATAAGTGTTCCTTTTGCTTTTTTTGGTGTCTTTTTGTTATGTCAATGGGAAGAAAAAGTCCTGTGGTTTTACAGTAAAGACTGCATGAAATGCAATCAAAACCCCATGTAACTGACTAGATATCTAAATTCTTAAGGCTTATCAATACCTTTTTAATACATAAAATTTGGTGCCTTAAACATAACATTCTATACATCCTATCCATTAACATTTCCAGAAATTTATCTGTGTAATATATGCTCAGTCATTCAAGTCATAAAATGATGTTACACCTGTCAAGAAACTTACATAACTTTAACAAGGTTGAGGAAATTAATATCTGTTCTAAAAATATAAATGATATCATTGTTAAAGTCATCTTTAAAAATTGGAGTTATCTCCCATTGTCTAGGATTGTAGTTGGATTAACTGCAACCAACGCTTTACTGACAAAGCAATATTTAATTTTACTATTCACTGATAAATTACAACAATCTTTACTCTTCAGTGCTTTCAAGCACTTTGATTAAGATGTAAGTTCTCATACTCATTTAGTACATTCCCCCAAATGTATATACAGTCAAACCTGCTTAAGAAACCCCTGTATTAAGCTAAAACCTGTGTTAAAAGACCACCAATTTTAGATCGCTCTGTAGTACATTTCATATAAATTGAACCTGTATTTAAAGACCACCTGTCTTAAGAGACCACTTTTTTGCAAATTAAAAAATGATAATGGAATATTCAATGCAAGAATATAGCTGCAACATTAAATATATCTATTGATTTTCAATTGGTTTTTTTTAACAGGACATTGCTATGCTATAGTCTGATTGCCAATGTAAAACAAGACGTTCATTTATAAAACATAACTTTAAATGTATTTTATAATGTGATTAAGTTTTAAAATGAACTACCAAATATAACCTGTCATAGTTGTATGAAATTCCAAATCCCCTCTTTTCCTACTTGACTTTAAGGGTATATGCTATGCATTCATCATTTTGTTCATGAAAAAACAAAGATTAGCTGATCTTTGATAAATGTAAATGTTGTTTTTTTTCATTAAATTTATCAACTTCAGTGAATATGCATGATGTTTTTATGTGTTTCTCTATTTTTTTTAATGTTTTATTACATTGTTTTTAGTTGAACTTTGCCTGATCTAAAGATCATTGATAATTGTATGTACTTGTTTTATATATATGTCATTCAATGATTTAATTCCATGGTATAATTCAATAAAATTTTACTTTTTGGAATGTGTTGACTTTTTTATACCACCATATAAATTACTAGTCATATGTGGCTATGAATATTTCAAATCAATTAATACTGTTGCATGAAAGCTTGATATCTTTTATGAGTTTTTAAATCAGTTTTCTATTCAAATTCGAAGATACAGGTATTTCAAAAAGATTCTGTGTTAAAAAATAAAGTTTTTGAGGGATGTATATGATTATAGTCTCAGAATAGAGAAAACAGTTTAGGATGTAAAAAAAATTGTACAATAGGAATTGTGTCTAAAGGGAGATAATTGAAGTACAGGTATGTTACACAAGTTCAATGGATAAATTAGTTCTTAGTATGCATTATATAGACTGCAATATTTAACAAAAATATATTTAAGACTATTTTCTATCAGTATCCACAGGTTTTTCCCATGTGCTATCAATGACACAGGATGAAGTAGTTTGAGTAAGGGGTTTATGCTTTCCTTCTTTTATTAAGGCTTATATTTCTAGTGATGATAATTAAAAACAACACAATGATAATTTTACAAAGTTTCTATGTTAAAGGAGTAGGTCCGGTAAAGGCCGATTTTGGCCTTCAATTTCAGGTTCATCTGACGAAAGATTTTGGACACTTTTTAAACACTTCAGTGTCTATTTCAGTTGATTCAATTAGTTTATGTGAAAGATTTTAACCGATTTAGTAATTAAAAACGCTCCAATTCAAGCTCAAATATGAAAAATCTATCAAATATGCCAAAAAATGTCACTTTTCAGATGGTTTTTGTCAAAAATCGAAGTGGCCGCACCCGTGTTCATCCCCAACCTTTATATATGTTATGTATTATTATCAAATACAACTTACATTTCCATATCAAGAATGAACACAAATGCGGCCACTTTCATTTAAGACGAAAACCGTCTAAAATTTAACTAAAATGCTAAAATTGTGAAAATTTTAGTAATTTAGATTGACTTAATGATGCTACTACCCGATATATGTGCATTGTATTGTCAAAACAGACCATATTTATGTAGCAGAAGTATCCTACTTTCCAATAAAAACCTAAAAGTTTACATTTTAATAATTTTGTAAAACTGCTTTATTTTGGGGCCAAAAAGGAGTTTTACTGAACCTACTCCTTTAATTATACTGTTCCAAAACCAGTTGCAGAAGACGGAAATGCATCTGACTACGTATACTGTTTCCGGTAGTGTTGTCTGTAACGTCAACCAAGCTCATTTTGTGCTTTTAATGCCAAACAAAGTACATGTATTGCATAATAAACTATGTCAGATATGATCCATCTGCATGATAATAAGATGTTCTTCTCTTTCCAATGATGGATAAATAAAAAAATAATTTTTAGCATTTTGAAAAATAAAGAAAACAAACAATTAGTCAGTAAAAATAAAATACTCCCTTTATATGTATATGCAAACAAAGGACTAATTCTGAAGGTAATGTGTACATATAGCATTATAAAAGTCGTTGAAAGTCATACACCGTTGAAACCTCGGCCCGTTTGCATAACACATCATCTTAAGTGTTCCTTAAATTTAATTTCACCTAGAATTCCTTTAGTTTAATAAAATATAAAATCACAAAAATACCGAGGATAAATCAAAACGGGAAGTCCCTTATCAAATGACAAAACCGAAAGCTTAAGCATTTCTAAGAAATGAATAACATGTCATATTCCTGACTTGGTACAGGTATTTTCTTATGTTTCATTTGAACTGCGGTATTACTTCTGTTGCCTTTATTAATCACTATAAAACATAACTTCGGAAATCTGTAACAAAGAAACACAAAAAGGCATATAGACAAAGCAAATTAGCCAAAATGAAGTAAAGTTTTTAAGTCATATGCATAACATTTCTTATCGTATGATATATGTCAGCTCATCCGTGCCAAATATTATTTTGATTGATTTAAACAATTAACAAAATACATGAATACAGAACTAACTTTTATGTCCCAAACAAATACCAAATTAGGGCATCAGAAAAAAATGTTAAAATGGGCAAACATAATAAGAAGATTTCTCCCTACTGTTACTACGAGCGATAAAAAAGACATGGTAAGAAATCGATGCATTTTTGTTTGCTGAACCTCTAGTGGCAAATATTTCTTGCATGTTCGGGACGAAAACAACTTAAATATAAATACAAGAGTGCTATCCTGAAATAGAGGCTATCTAGGATGAAGGTAGATTTTTTTAAATCCCCTCGGAAAATTTGTGTGCCCTATACTAAGTCTGGAATTGACTTCCGTTCATATCGTACAGTTTTAAAATATTTATTTATTCTAAGATCTGATTTGAGTAGGCGAAAGTTTCACATTAGTAGACATATATTAAGCCAACACTTTTATTCGTGTTTATTTGAAATAGTCAACCCATGCAATACCGACACTCTAATCTTGCTTGAAATATTTCCATCCGGTTTCAATAACACAAGAATTATATAAAATTAAAGAAAGGTTTAAATGCAGGCTACTTAAAACCTTTGTTTTTGTCATTGAATTTCTAGACAAAAGTTATGTTTGAGTTTTGTTTTACCTTTTTATAAGACACCGTTGTTTATTCTTACGCTATGATAATATGATATATCAATTACAACAAGCTACAATATTTGCTTTATTTAGTTTTCAAAGGTGTATTTGTTCTCATCAGATACCAATTATATAAGTGTCATCACTAATAATACATTGAAAATGTTTACTAAAGAGGATAGACTGGTATTATACTAAAAGTATAACGCTTCCTTATAATACATTGAAAGACACAACATCGTCACTGTTGCTCAGTTAGTGAAGAGAGAGGATCGTTACTGTTTTGATTTAGATTGTGCAATAGGGTAAGCAAAGATAATCTGTATAGTAATTATATTTGTTTAACATAAAGATCCCCCTTCATAATAATGTTCAAATAACATCTATTGGCTTTGTATTATTTTTTAGATTGTACATTTTGTCATAAAGAAATATATAGGATAAGCCATCAGTAATCAACAGCATCAGATATATAAAATATGTGTAAATAAATGCAACATCTCGGTCTACTATGATTCCTTTTATTAAGGAATTTGATGTTCAGTAGTTGTCGTTTGTAGATGTGGTTCATAAGTGTGTGTCGTTTCTTGTTTTTTTTTATATAGAATTAGACCATTGTTTTTCCCGTATGAATCGGTTTCACTAGTAATTTTTGGGGGTACTTTATAGCTTGCTGTTCGGTGTTAACCAAGGCTCCGTGTTGAAGACCGTGCCTTGACTTATAATGGTTTACTTTTATAAATTGTGTCTTGGATGGAGAGTTGTCTCATTGGCACTCATACCATATCTTCCTATATCTCTATATTAGACTTTCTTTAAGCTTATATTATTCAGATTTTTCATAACAGTATAACAGCATTTATTTCCTTTTAAACTGTGCAATTAAAATTCCATCTAAAATGCAGTACAAATTGTCAAGAGGTTATCAAGTTTTGCATTTTCTGAACACATTATATATATAGTTTACATTGTGCAGAATGATTTTGAAGACGACGACACATTTTTCTAGGTTTCCAGTTGAAATGATTGTTTCTGTTATAAAATTTAATACTATCAATATATAATTTGCATCATGATGAATTTAGCTTTCATGATGATTTGACTATTCTTATTTTTATACGATCGCATAATTTGCGGAGGTATAATGTTTTTGCGTTGCTAGAGTCGTTGTCGTCTAAAGACATTTTATTTGTAGGCAATAACTTGAGAATATTTGTATGGATGTCTGTGAAATTATATGACAAGGGTCCACTTTACAAAAGGGAGGTTGGGATTGATTTTGATGAATTTTAATGAAGGGGTAAAGAAGGCCTCCCAAACATTTTTTTCTTCTTGATTCAGGACAATGACTTGTGTAAAAGTGTATGGATCTCTATAAAATTGTACCACAATGTTCCATACCTTAAAAGAGTGGTTGGAATTTATTTTTGGGGGTCATGCCTGAAATGGTTTATGAATTGAAGGCCAAAAAGGGGCCCAAAAATATATTTTCGTAACTTGAATAAAAGTCTATGGATCTTTAGGAAAATGTGCTAAAAAAGGAAAGTTGGGATGGATTTTTTTGGTTTATTAAATGTTCCGAAATGTTTACAGAATCGGTTCTAAATAAATAACAAATTTCTATGATATTGTCATTAGGACCGGGAGAACACATTCAATTTATTCAATCATTTCCATGATCGTACACATTTTGAATGAGATTTCTCAGGCTGATTATTTATTACTTGTAAAGGTTGAATGGTTAAATACTTCATAGGATGATTCTGTTTCTTTGAAGGTATTGATAAATGATACTTTTAAAATGATGGGTCTTCTAAAACGATAAATGTGTTCTTTTGTGCATTTGCTGTTCGTTGTGAGCCAAGGCTCCGTGTTAAAGACCGGACTTTGACGTATAATAGTTTACTTTTACAAATTGTGACTTGGATTGAGAGTTGTCTCATTGACACTCATACCACATCTTCTTATATCTTTTTGGATAATTACCCTCCGTTTTCACCTACGTACTTAATACTGCCTTCTGGTTTGTTTCATGTAAGGAAATATATAATACTGTTATTTTTTTAATTATATCACTATCAAAATTTAAGGAATTGCCCAAATTTAATACGAACCATGTCGTAATCTATCCTTTTCTGTATATGTTTTTCAAATTTTGTAAACCTTTTTTCATTTATGAATGGAATCCAAATAATTAGTTATCAGTTAAGTATGATTCCTACATTCCGCCGTCGTCGGCGGCGGCTGCGGTGGCTTCCACAAATATTCACTCTGTTTTTGCGCCTGTTCCAAGTCAGGAGCCTCTAGCCTTTGTAAGTTTTGTATTATTTTTAATATTAGTTTCTTGTGCACAATTTGGAGTTTAGTATGGCGTTCATTATTACTGAAGTAGTATGTATATATGTTTAGGGGCCAGCTGAAGGACGCTTCCGGGTGCGGAAATTTCTCGCTGCATTGAAGACCTCTTGGTGATCTTCTGCTGTTGTCTGTTCTATGGTCGGGTTGTTGTCTCTTTTATGTCTTTGACACATTCCCCATTTCCATTCTCAATTTTACTCTGTGTTGAAGGTTTTTGAAATTTTAATAACTTTCGTAAACTATCCTGGATTTGTACAAAACTTGAACAGAAGCTAGTTATGATCATAATATAGTGTTCAGAAGTAAAATTTGTAAACAAAAAAATCCTATTTATCCTTACTTTTTTTATAAATGATCTTAGTTTTTCTGCAAGATAAAATTACATTCATTCTATGATTTAAGATTTATAAATTATAATAACTTTCTCAAACTATCTTGGATTTGTACAAACTTCGACAAAAGCTTAAATGTTTATGATTATAAAATAGTATCCTGTCGTTAATTTTGTTGATGAAACCTGTTTGTACATACTTCCAAGGATCTGTATAGTAAGATACTATACAAATCCTTGATACTTCACTTACAAATGGACTTTTTCTGCCAGTTAACATTACATTCACTCAGTGGTTAAATGTAATGTTTTTAAAAATTTAGATAACTATCTTAAATTATCCTGGATTTGTACCAAACTTGGACAGTAGCTTTTTTATGATCATAAAATAGTATCCAGATGTGATTTTTTTTTCATATATCACTTGGTCTTAGTTTTTTTTTTATCCAGTTAACATTACATACAGTCTGCAATTAAAGTTTTAAAACATTTGTTAGATTCATAAACCATCCTGGTTTTTTTTTTAAACAAATTTGGAAGCAGCTTTTTAAAAATCAAAATATAGTATCTAGAGGAAGATTATTGTTGATCCTGCGAATTGTGCACTTCAGTTTTCTGTTGTTTTGTTTTTTCCTCTTACAGTTGATGCGTTTTCCCTGGATTCGTTTTTTCTCAATCGATTTATGTCTTTTGAACAGTATATTACTGTTGCCTTCATTTACAGGTAAAAAGTAACTTTTTTTTTTAAACCTATGTATCATTTATCTAGTGAATTCAAAAAGCCTTATGATTTAAGTTTTATAGGATGTGGATTAATTTTCAATACATGTTATTTAAAATGTAATACTCTCCGATTTGTTTGTCCTTATTGCTCTTCAACTTCGTACTTTATTTGGCCTCTAAACATTTTTTTATTCGAGCGTCACTGATGAGTCTTTTATAGACGAAAGGCTCGTCTTGCGTAAATATACAAGACTCAACCTTTGTTTTATTTTTTCTATCTCGATTTGATAAATCGGATATCTGTTATATATCTTTTACTGTATTGTGGCTGATATCGTGTCAGACAAAAAGAAAGTAATTTAAAAGGTTAAATATTAAAAAAAAAGTAGAGGTTATTTTGATCAAGTATGGTTTAGACAGGTCGGGGATATTGTTCAGAGATCTGTTCGAGTATGGTTCAGACTGGGGACAAAATGGTCGAGAACAGGTCAAGTATTTGTCAAGTGTAGGTCAAGAATGGTTTAATAGATATAGGAAGATGTGGTGTGAGTGCCAATGAGACAACTCTCCATACAAATAACAATTTAAAAAGTAAACCATTATGGGTTAAAGTACGGCCTTCAACACGGAGCCTTGGCTCACACCGAACAACAAGCTATAAAGGGCCCCAAAATTACTAGTGTTAAGACTGTTTCAGACTGGTCGAGTTATAGTTCAGACTTTTTTGGTCAACTATGATTCAGACTTGTCGGGTATTGTTCAGACTTTTGTTCGAGTAAAACTGAAAAAAACTGGTCGAGAACTGGTCAAATATTGGGTTAGGACTGTTTCAGACTGGTCGAGTAATAGTTCAGACGTTTCAATGCAAACATTAAAGTTAAGTTCAAACAGAACAGTCGAGTAGGTTAAGATTGGGGTCGAGTAATATCGAGTGAAATCAGATTAATTCAGACTGGTCGGATAAAAAAACCAAAAGTCGAGTACAGATATAGGCCATTTCACACGTTACTTAACTGGCTTGTATAGTGATTTATAGTTTACTGATCAACTGGCAAAAAATAACTTTTGTATAACTTTTGCAACGCACATAATCCACACCAAAAAGGCTTCATAATTGTTTGCGGTATGTAAATTGTTATATAATAACTAATCGAAGAATTCAAATATAGAAAAAAAATCAACGACCAAACAACACACCTATTCACGAATGCGCGTATTTTTTTTTTTTAAATTACATTATCAATGCGTTCTTTAATAAGTGAAAATTGTGAAAACTGTATCTTTTTTTTTGCGCATATCCCATTTGCTTTGAAACTACGTTCTTGAAAACGTCTTGAAAATATCTATTACTAATTAATCGAGTTTATTTCACATGGGAAATCACGTTAATTCATTGCAACCAACGTTATACTCTTGATTAAAACTGGTTTGTACGATTTTATTAAATTGTTTATATTTACTTTACCAAATTTAACAACCTCAGTGTTTACTGCTAGATATTTGATTTTAAATTGCAAAACCGGTGTACATATAAAACATAGAAAACCCCACAATAGTGCCAATAACTGAAACAAAACAAAACAGTGTATTTACATAGCTACAATGAGATGTGTTAGTCGATAAAGTACAATATTAGGTCAATGTCAGAAAAATATCAACTTTTTTGTATGAGGCTGAGAAACTTGGGAAGGGCGAAGTTCTACCGAGCTCTTCCCTAGTTTTGGGCTGAGTATACAAATTTGATATTTTTCTAACATTGACCCAATATTGTTTTTATACTGTAATTTTAAAAATAAAAACAAATCATAGCTATTTAAATTGTAACACAAATTTTAAACTTATTTTCATCCCTTAATTAACCCCTGACTATGGAAAAAGTGTTCCGAGATAAAATTGACATTGCACAAAATAATAGCTGTGTTACTATATTTAGGAAATAAACACAACAGTATAAATGGCTTTAACACCATGATCATTAAGACGAAAAGATAAACAGCAGTAAACAAAACGCTTCATAGAACAAATATTTGTTTTTAAATTTCCCGCGTTCGTTTTTCGGTTTTTTAGTAAATTGAATTCCGAGAAGTTAATTATAGTATACACCTTTACCAGGAAGGTAAACATGTTGATGTCATGATGAAATATAACACAGTGTAGATGTGAACTCATGTACTTTTATAATTTAATGATGTTATTTTTACAACTATCCTGCTTGTGGATGGTAGAAATCAAAGTAATGCATTAGGTAATTAAGAAACAAAAAGTAGGTAAGTCTAATAAGTTTTATAATATATCAGTACATGTTTAGGAAATAAGCCAACTTTGTTTTTATTCATTAAGAGTGATATTTAATAAAATCTGCAATAAATAATAACGAATGTTGACTGATTTATATAATGACAATAAACTGTTAATTATTACTTTCGGTTGATCTTTCAATCATTAGCTTCGATATTTCAATCATGAAAGTAGCTACTTTCTAAATTAAACTATAGTGAATAACAAGATATAATGAGGCAGACGAATCCGGCTTATATTATCACTTTGGCTTTTTATTATAAGAAAGGTAGATCGGCCTTATTTTATTTTCATTTACTCACTGCTATCATTTGGATTAAATTGGAAATATTACATCTTAATCTGAGATATTAATAATACTGAAAAAGGCTATTTTTTGGTAAAAACACACACACTGTTTACCTTGCATAACGTGTGTAAACTATAGGTTTCAACTTTTTGTTTCTTCAAAATAGTAACTTTTTCAAAGATTGTAAACGCGTGATCTGTACAATTTCTCAAATTTCAAAAGAATGCACGTTTTTACAATGTTTTTTTTCACAGTATTAAGAACTCTTTGGTTGAAAAGAAAAACCAGTGCGCAGTTTGAAGATCATTTGAATCGATCATGTTTGCAAAAAGAAAATGCAAATTTACCTGTTTTCAGATATATAGAATATTAGAAATTTAAACAATGTTAAATAATTGACTTATCAAATATGAGGGTCTGGAAGGGGTCATCAATTTTAAATTTTCAAACCTTTTTCTTTATCACTCACTTATGTTGACCATTATTCTAAGGCTAGGTATAACATATTCAGACTCTCGTGTTTAAGAACTTTGCTTTTAGTATATTTATTAAACAAAGAATAAATGATCGAAAATCGATTTGAACTTTTATTAAAGAATGAATGAGGTCATAATGATTAAAGAAAATTAATTATAATTGTAATTAACAAACAAGAGAATTTTTTATATCGGATTTAGAGTTGCCATTCGTGTCTTCGTTAACTGTATTGGCATATTATGAATTAATGGAATCGCAAAAAAACATAAAATACATGACCAGACCTAACAAATCAAATGTTATTGGCAAAAATGGGTAGGGAGAAAATGACAGATGTTCTAATGTTATAAGCTAGTGTCCCTTTAATATGATTGACTTTATACAGAAATTTCGCTCTACAGGGATACCTATCAAATTCATTTTAGAAAATACTGTAAAAAAATCCATCTGATTATTTAGTGGTTTTGTCAAAAAAATATGCATATAAGTGAACCATGGTAAAGCAAACATTGAATTCCCATAAGACGTTTTTTTCCCCTTTAGATTTAAATCGTATCTTTTTTAATTTGATCTCATTCATAAATGATTCATAATCTGTAACGTACATTGTTATATTATGTCATGACACGATCATACAGTGCACCATAGTTATCAAAATAACAACAGCCTAGGGCGAACTTGATTGTGGGCGAATGAACCCGGTTTCTATTGGTATCATACGTTATCATTATAATCGACACACATATATCAGATCTGTTCTACCTTGGTAAATGGTCGCTTCGACATGAGCCTTTCACTCTGGGTTGATTCACGAAAAACATAACATTTAGTTAGGCTTGTGAAATATATATTTTTTATAAATTGTTTTTACATTGGAAGCGTTCATTATGATTTTTATTTCTAGTATAAAACAGATGACTTCGCTCTTAGTTATGTTTTTAAATAAATAACTCTCATTTTTAAATTACGGCCATCATGAGCACATTAAAGGGTACTAGCTACGAAATATGAAAAAAATGATTTTATTTTGTTAAATTCATTTTTATAAATAAAAGTGAAATTTGTCTTTAGCAGCCAATTCGATACAATTTTGTCAAAATAAGCAAAGAAATATCGTTGATGAGTTATTCTTCACTTGCAAATTAATAATTCGACTTAATTAAATACTTATTCATGTGACCTTCATTTTTAGCTAGAGAGTGGTTACACGTGCATAAGCGTTCAGCTATTAAAGGGATAAGAATGTAAAATAGTTATCAAAGGTACCAGGATTACAATCTAATACGCCAGACGCGCGTTTCGACTACATAAGACTCATCGGTGACGCTCAGATCAAAATAGTCTTTTAAGCCAAAAAAGTACAAAGTTGAAGAGCATTGAAGACCCAAAATTCCAAAAAGTTGTGCAAAAAGTACGGCTAAGGTATACTATGCCTGTGATAAGAAAATCCTTAGTATTTTGAAAAATTCATACTTTTGTAAAAGGGTTACTTATAAATGACCACATGATTGATATTCATGTGAACACTGAAGTGCTGACTACTGGCCTGGTGAAACCCGATGGAAAGAAACGTTCACCGGCAGTGGCATCGACCCAGTGTTGTATATAGTTATCAAAGGTACCAGGATTATAATTCAATACGCCAGACGCGCGTTTCGTCTACATAATATTATCATGCTCATATCAAAATAGTTATTAAGCCAAACAAGTACATAGTTAAAGAGCATTGAGGACCCAAAATTCCAAAACGTCATTTTTTTAAACCTATAACATGAAATCAAACAGACCTTTAAAAATCCAATTCCATGAGGTCGCAATCTATGTATAATTTTGTTTATGTTTATATCGGGTTATGTGACCGTTGGTAGTATTCAAAGGTCATCTCAGTTAATCAAATGGCGTCTGTACTAAAATACACACGAAATTCTGATATATAAATCGAGTAATGCTTTCTTAACTGTTTATTTCAGACTTATTATAATTTGAATATACGTTTTAGTATGTTATAAATCAAATATGAACATTAGAGTCAAATCGGTGAACATGAATTTGACAGCTAGCGACCCTTTAATATGATGGTATGATAAAAATATATAAAGAAGTAGGATATAGAGGTCAATTTTATATTTAGATATAATATTCTAGGTGGGTATTTAATTCAATCAATTTCAATTGTAATCGAACAAAAAGGTGTCAAGATTGATAATGACAATAATTAACGATCTTTAGGTTTATGTTTTAGGAACTGACGTTGTTTATCATGTTAAGGGTACAAAAATTTCAGCAAAAATGAAACATTTGTTTTTTCATTACAAAATTTATTTATTACACTATTAGTTATTATTTCATGATATGGTACAAAAATCAACCAAAAAAATTGATTCGGTTTGGCCCCAGATGACTTTTTAAATGTTTATATCATTGAAAAAGCTCCAAATTATCTCCCTTTGGTGCAAAAATGCCATTTTTTTTTTGCATTAAAATTGAAATATCTTTTTTAAACTCATCGGTGACCTATATTGTTTATTTTTGTTTTCAAATAAGCTCTACATAAACAAAATAATTGTAAAATTTAACCGATTTCTGTAATTTATTTCTTTTTTTTTATTTCGATATTACCTCTATTTCTCCTTTTAGTTCAACAGAAAAATAGGACATTAACAAAAATATTTATACCCGCGAGCCCCTTTAATAACATGTTAAAGTGTTCTTTTATTTGTCTTTATAAAATATTTATCTCATGCTTGATAATATCCTTTTGACATGGCTCAATTTGTATTTGTTTTTATTTATTTTTTCAAATTTATGCGAATGTCTTACAAATGACAGGTTTATATAGCTATAAAACCAAGTTGAATCTACTTTCTTTTACATAAGGAAATGCCTGTACCAAGTCAGGAACATGATTTTTTTGTTAAGTGTATGAGCTTTTGATTTTTCCATTTGATTACTTTCTTTTTTGCGTTATCCTTGAAATTCAGGTTTTCTTTTTCTTTTCTCTTTTTACGAATGTTCATGTTACGTACTAGATGATTACCAAACCTGATAAAATGCATTGATTTCGGGTTTGAAAAGTACTTTATTTGAGGCTTTTCAATGGTTATTTTTTTAAATGTAATCGCACTAAAATATAAATCCCAGGCCGATGAAACTATGTTTAATTACTCTATCAAAATCTGGACCGCACTAAAAAAACGGACTTCTCTCGAAAAAGCACAAGTTAAGATTTATTTCATTTTAAAATGTATAATTTTCACTGCAGTAACAAGAAATTTTATAAAGAAAATGTACATTTAATGATATATGGATTTAAGATTAACACTTCCTTTGACATTTGCATTGGTATTGTATTTCTATAAATAAATTTATTTTTAAATTTTGGTATAAAAGCAATTTAAGCTGAATTGAACTTTTAGAACACAAAATAATGTAAGGATTATGACTTCTTTTTTTATCACCAATATATGGTGGCCGGTTAAGGCCATTTCGCGTTTTCGCGTTTTCGCCCATCATATTATATAGGGCGAAAACGCGAAAACGCGAAATCGCGAAGTCGAAAACGCGAAAACGCGAAGTCGAAAACGCGAAAACGCGAAAACGCGAAGTCGAAAACGCGAAAACGCGAAATATTTTTTCTTTCCAATTTCGCGTTTTCGACTTCGCGTTTTCGCGTTTTCGACTTCGCGTTTTCGCGTTTTCGCGTTTTCGACTTCGCGATGTCGCGTTTTCGCCTTTTCGCGTTTTCGGGTTTTCGCGTTTTCGCGTTTTCGCGTTTTCGCGTTTTCGCGTTTTCGCGTTTTCGCGATTTCGCCTTTTCGCCTTTTCGCGATTTCGCCTTTTCGCGTTTTCGCGATTTTGCGTTTTCGCGATTTCGCGATTTCGCCTTTTCGCGTTTTCGCCTTTTCGCCTTAAATTATAGGTATATTGATCCAATATCCACCCGTTTATAGTATGGATCACATTTCCGACCTTACATTGATTACGTGCTACGTGTACAATGTTTCGAGTTCTTTCGGAATTATATTCCAGGTAACTCTCTTCAGAGGTCGTCCGTTTTATTTTTATTTTATATAGCTATATACCAACATATAAATAAAATTCTAAACATCTTTCCACACAAAAACAAAATATTATTTCATAAACGTATGAAGGATGATGGATATATTTTATTTCAAGGTACTACGGAAGAAGTTAAACTTCTTTTCGAAATAGCAAACACAAACCACAACCTACTGCAATTTACTTATGAAATTGACAGACAAAGTTTGAAATTTCTAGACTTAGAAACGTATAAAGGACAGAGATTTCAAAAAGAAAATATCTTAGATATTAGATGTTTCACAAAACCAACTGAAAAATTCCAATATCTACACCAAAATTCTAACCACGCTAAAAGTTGTTTTAAATCCTTTATTAAAGGTGAAGGAATACGAATTCTTAGACATACCTCTGATCCTGACAATTTTAATGAAAGAATAAACTTATTTACAGAAAAATTAATACAAAGAGGTTACAAAATCGCTTTTGTAAATAAAATATTAAGAAATATTTCCCATACAGAAAGATTAAACAAATTAACAAACAAAGAAACAAGAATAAACAAAAACACAGATAACTATAATATATCTTTCATAACACAATACCACGCTAATGCGGAAAATTTACAAACCATTATAAGAAAACATTGGCATTTAATTCAAGACAACCCACAGTTCAAAAATCTCTTTGATAAAAAACCCACAATAGCATTCAAAAGAAACAGGAACATTGGGGAAATCGTTAAGAAACACTTGAAATAAATCAATGTCTCCCAATAGAAATTAATTAGACAGTTATACTAAAACCAAAGGAAGGTGCGTTGACAATGAAAAATGCATATTGAAACGTATCTTAAACAATAACCAAAACCAGTTATCCATACGTTGATAAAACGAACAATAATAAATAAAAGGTACAATAATAAATAAAATGTACAAAATAATAAACAAACAAACATTTAAAAATAAAAATAAAAATAAAAATAAAAAATAAAAAATAAAAATAATAATAATAATAAAAATAAAAAATAAAAATAAAACGGACGACCTCTGAAGAGAGTTACCTGGAATATAATTCCGAAAGAACTCGAAACATTGTACACGTAGCACGTAATCAATGTAAGGTCGGAAATGTGATCCATACTATAAACGGGTGGATATTGGATCAATATACCTATAATTTAAGGCGAAAAGGCGAAAACGCGAAATCGCGAAAACGCGAAAAGGCGAAATCGCGAAATCGCGAAAACGCGAAAAGGCGAAATCGCGAAAAGGCGAAAACGCGAAATCGCGAAAACGCGAAAACGCGAAATCGCGAAATCGCGAAAACGCGAAAACGCGAAAAGGCGAAAACGCGAAAACGCGAAAACGCGAAGTCGAAAACGCGAAAACGCGAAGTCGAAAACGCGAAATCGGAAAGAAAAAATATTTCGCGTTTTCGCGTTTTCGACTTCGCGTTTTCGCGTTTTCGCGTTTTCGACTTCGCGTTTTCGCGTTTTCGACTTCGCGATTTCGCGTTTTCGCGTTTTCGCCCTATATAATATGATGGGCGAAAACGCGAAAACGCGAAAACGCGAAATGGCCTTAACCGGCCACCATACCAATACTTACTTACCTGGTATAATTTTGTAAATTAAGTTGAAGCATCTACATGTTTCACATTTTATAAAATAAGTCTGCTTGTTTACATTGTTTATCATATTTGCTCCACAAACTTATCTGAACTCGAAAAAAATACATGATCCAAGCCGGACACTATGCCTACAATGATATTTTCCAATTTTCCTACTTCAAAACGAAATCTGTATATATATGGAAGAAATTCGTAAAGGTTTGAAGTTGTTTTTGGTAACAAAATTCCTGACTTAGTACTTTATCAGTTATAGATAGATAACGTTCATTGAAATCCAAAACGTCACAACAGACACAGCGGACTAGAAGTGATATAAACAAAAGCAACATTAGTATAGCGCTGTCCATAGTCATTATCGGATTAAGCAAAACAAATCCAGGTATCAAACTTAAGGCGAAGGAAACACATTAACTTTAAAGGAAAACAACGGAACAACAGAAACACTAAAAACAATAAAAGCAAATGCCAAAATATATAGAAACGGACTGTTAATAACTATTGCCATATTCCTGACTTGGTAAGATGGTAACAAGGGATCATCACTTTCTAAAAAAGGAAAATTAACAATAGGAAACTAATAATTGTACTTTTTGTCATAATTATATGTAGAGTTCCCCAGGTAAAACTGAAATATCTAAATTTAGGAAAGGACATCTATTACCGTTTATATTTGATTTGTTTGAAGTAAATTCCGTTGGGTAAATGACGGCAGTATATTTAGAAAATTCTTGATTTTTTATCAAAGAAATATTATCAAAATAATGATGAGTGTAATACATTATGAATGCTGGTTTTGTAATTGTACCTATCGTACAGAGACGTCATTATATTGACATTTGAATTATATGTTGAAAAAACAAAAAAACAAACCAGGATTTACAAGATCCACATTTAAAAATTCATAAGCTGATTGTCGTGAATATAGGCCAAGAGACTTTAGATCGTTTTCTTATGTAATTGTTTCCCGTACTTTCGCGCACACTATTGTTAATGTAACGTAACGTTATTGTTACGTATATCTTTTATCTTACGATCATAAAGCATCTAAACTAGTAAGACGTTATTTTTCTTCCACAACAAAAGTGAATAACCCTCAAGATATTGGTGCCGTGACGAAAACCTCAACTAGAGATGAGTTCGAAACTCAAAACCGTACGAGCCGCACATAGACGAGCAGTAATAAAACTACTGAAAAAATCAGACCCGACAGAAGAACCGCAACAAGATGTTGTCAACCTCAGATCCATGATGGAGCTTATCAAAACCAAGAAGAAGACATTGTCTGACCTCAATGAGAAGATTTTAGAATCTATTGAAGAAGAAGAAGACCTCGACGAAGAAATTGAAGAAGTTGACAGATACGAGTTAGAGATTCAAATTGGAATAACGAAAATTGAAAAGTTCATAAAAGAAGTAAGTGTTTGTCAGTCTAAAAATCAATCAGCTCTTAACCCTAATGCATCAGATTTTATATGCAATAACCCCAGCGTGCAAGAGCATTCTAACCAGATAATTTTCAACTCAGAGCAAACAAGCCTAAGCCAGTCAAGCATGCCCACCTCGACAGTGTCAAGTCATTATAACAAATTGCCTAAACTCAACTTGCCAACTTTCGGCGGAAATCTATTGGAATGGTCAGCCTTTTGGGATTCCTATAATAATTCCGTACATGAAAATCCTTTATTGAGTGACGTGCAACGATTTAATTATTTAAAATCGCAACTTTATGGAGAAGCTAGCCAGTGTATTTCGGGAATGCAAATGACTAATACAAACTATAATCAAGCAATACAAATTCTACACGAGAGATTTGGCCAACAACACAAAATAGTAAACGCATACATGCAAAATTTGCTAAATTTGCCTGCACCAACGCCCGGAATTAAGGGACTGAAATCGTTCAGTGACACAATAGAAAGTAATATACGTGAATTAGAAGGAATGGGTCGATATCAGGAATCGTACGGAAGCCTATAAATACCATTAATACTCAACAAGCTTCCATGTTTTGTCAGACAAAACATTACTCGAGACCACGGTAATGATGATTGGGATATTTCAAGTTTACGCAAAGCAATAAAGAAAGAAATTTGTATCCAAGAGGCCGCTAACGCCAATCTTATTGAAACCGATATTATCCCCACCGCATCGTTCGTGACAGAAACTACAAATAAAAGATGGAAGTCAACAGGGTATAAAGATAGTAACAACAATAGTTCCGTTAAGACTAAAAGACCGTGTTTGTTTTGTCAAAACCCGCATCACCCAAATGAATGTACAAAGATTACCGATATAAACGCCCGCACCCAAATCGTAAAGGAAAAACGAGTTTGCTTTAACTGTTTCGGTAATCACAAGGTTTCGGAATGCAAGTCAAAATACAGTTGCCGAAATTGCAGTAAGAAACATCACAGTAGCATCTGCCGTAATAATTTACTAAATGAAAACTCCACTTCAAATGAAAATAAAGCCACAACAAAACCTGTCAACGAAGAGCTACAAAGTACCACAGAAACAAAGAGTGCCGCTATGCATTCTGCAGTTACAGCACATACCGAAATTCTATTGAAAACCGCCGTAGTGCCCGTATGGTACCATGATGAAAGTGTTATGACTAACATTCTACTCGATGAAGGCGCCCAGAATTCATTTATTTCTCAAGAACTAGTAGAGAAACTCCATATCAAACCAACTGGTATAGTAAGCATGCAAATTTCTGCATTTGGCGGGAAAGAAGGTGATGTACGCAACCTGGAGAAAGCAACATTATCCATTGAGACCGAAGGAAAAGAAAGAATTCCAATGGAAGTAATTATTGTTCCAAAAATTGCCGCACCGATACATATGAAGAAACGAGTAAACATTAACAGCTTGCCCTATTTACGAGGATTACAACTTGCCCACCCAGTTACGCAGGATGAAAAGTTTTCCATTTCACTTCTCGTTGGAGCAGACTACTACTGGTCTTTAGTACAAGATGAAATTATTCGAGGTGACGGACCAACAGCTGTTAAATCTAAAATAGGCTATTTGCTATCAGGACCACTGAACACAGATATCAACACTCAACAATGGAACTCTACGATGATGAATGTCTTAGTTGAGCACAAACCCGAGGAGTGCGATTTACAGAAATTTTGGGAAATTGAGTCGAGCGGATTAGAGGCGGATTCTGATGAAAACACAAAAAATGTACAAAACCTAATACTTGAGTACCAAAACTCTAGCATAACATTTAAGGAAAATAAATATGTCGCAAAACTACCATGGAAACCAGATCTTCCCGAGTTACCCACTAATGAATATATAGCAAGAAGGAGGACCCAGAAGATTATAGATAGGTTGGTTAAAGATCCGGATATGTTAAATCTATACGACAAGATTATCAAAGAACAGGAGATGAAAGACTTCATAGAAAAGGTACCCATTACAGAAATAGATCGCGAGCATGGAAGAATCCACTACATACCACACCATCCCGTTAAGAAAGATTCAAACACGACCCCTATTAGGATTGTATATGACTGCAGTTGCCATGGAAATCCAGATTTACCCAGCCTTAATGACTGCCTATCTTCAGCACCACCCATTTTAAATAAGTTGACAAGCATTCTTACAAGATTTAGATTAGGAAAATATGGCATCACAACGGACATAAAAAAAGCATTTTTACAAGTAAGACTTGACAATGAAGACCGAGACGCCACACGTTTGTTTTGGTTGTCCGATTTAAATGACCCAACAAGTGAGTTGATTGTGTACAGATTCAAAGTTGTTCTTTTTGGAGCAACGTGTTCGCCGTTTATTTTAAACGCAACATTACTGAAACATTTATCCATGAATCCGAGCAAAGTAGCTTCAATTCTACAAGAAGATCTATATGTTGACAATATACTATCTAGCATGGACTCAGAAGAAGCCGCAATTAAATACTTCAATGAATCCAGAGAATTGCTAAAACAAGGAGGCTTCAATTTACGGTCATGGATGTCCAACAGCGACAAACTCAGAGATTTAGCCCTATCAGAAAAAGTATTGGATTCAGACAAGGAGACAAAAATATTGGGAATGCGCTGGGATGCAGAATCAGATCCAATCAGCTTTGCCGAAACAAAACAATTAAAGATGGACACACAGTTGACAAAACGTGAACTTTTGAGACAGTCTTCCGCTATATATGACCCGTTAGGACTACTCGGACCGATAACAATTAGAGCAAAAACACTTATTCAAGACCTTTGGAAAAAAGGATATGCATGGGACAAGACACTACCAAAAGAAATTGAAAACGAATGGACCGATGTGAAGAATGACATCTTACAGATAACTACGAAACTTCAAATACAGAGATACTATTTTGCAAACGAGGACGAAGAAACTAGCGAGTCTACTCTACACATTTTTGTTGATGCAAGTCAGAAAGCATACGGAGCTTCTGTTTACTTGAGTAAAGGCACAGGGTCGACACTTGTTATCGCGAAGAACCGTGTTGCACCGTTAAAATTAATAACTTTACCAAAATTAGAATTAATGGCTGCAGTGATTGGAGCACGACTCTCAAAAGATGTAATCAAAAACTTAGGAATCAAAAGAGCAGTATTTTGGATCGAGAGCCAAATAGTTCTACATTGGCTCACCTCATCGAAATCATTAAACAAGTTTGTAAAAAATCGTGTTAGTGAAATTAAAGAACTAACTGAAACTCATGAATGGAAATATGTACCCACAGAAATGAACCCAGCTGACTTACAAACACGTGGATTGACTGCATCGCAATTTGAAGATTCGAGATTATGGATGAATGGACCCCAGTGGTTAACGGACGAGTGTAAATCTGGACAGGACATGTGGAAATAAGCACTCAGCTATCTAATATCACCGGACCAAAGACACACAGAAGTGACGATAAAATACCAAGTGATCCGCAGCGAATATCACAAATCATAGACATGAACAGGTATTCTGATCTAAATAGACTTTTAACTGTAACTGGATACGTCTTGAAATTCGTTAAGAACTGCCAGAAAAAACGTCCATATCGACTACGGAGTTCACAAGGTGACAGGAACCTAAGAACAAGTCTAACAAAAGAGGAAATTTCATTAGCTATGAATTTATGGATCAAAGATACACAGCAAGACAGGTTCGTGAAAGAGTTAGAACATATTTCGTTAAACCCGAAAGTTAAATCACTATCGCTTGTACAACAGTTACGTTTATATTTGGATGAAAATGGAATCATACGATGTAAAGGCAGAATACAAAATTCATCTATAGAAGAAAACGCGAAGTTTCCTATTTTACTACCAAAGAACCACAAACTTACAGATTTTGTCATTATGGACGCACATCTAAGAAATCTACATACAGGAGTCGGTCAGACAATAACACATATAAGGCAATCGTACTGGATACCAGCAATTCGACAAAGTGTGAACAGTGTCTTACGTAAATGCATACAGTGCCAAAAAATAATTGGTAAACCGTATAACAGCCCGGAACCACCACCACTACCAAAGGATCGAGTAAAAGACACCATACCATTTTGCACAACTGGGATAGATTTTGCCGGACCTCTACACATCAAAGATACATCAACACAACCGCGAAAGGTATATATATGTTTATTCACATGTGCATGTATACGAGCTATACATTTGGAACGTGTACCTGATTTGTCATTGAACACTTTTATCCTAGCATTTAGACGTTTTATCAGTCGAAAAGGAACACAACAAACTATTTATTCTGATAACGCACCTACATTTGTAGCCGCATCAAATGCACTTCAAAGTCAGCTGAATTTACATATCAACTGGAAATTCATTCTGAAAGGAGCGCCGTGGTATGGCGGATGGTGGGAACGTCTAATTGGCTTAACGAAAATGACATTAAAGAAAGTATTTGTAAAGCACTCGTCAGCGAACAATCTTTGACAACAATACTCACTGAAATTGAAACTATTATAAACAATCGCCCACTTACATATATATCTTCAGATATAAGAGATCCCGAACCCTTGACGCCGTCTCATCTTTTACACGGGAGGATTATTACGACCACAGAGATGCACAACGACAAACACAACGCGAATATTCAAGAACTTGATACGATCACAGCCAACAAACTATTTGAGAGACAAGGACTCTTATTAGACCATTTCGCAAAACGCTGGTCTAATGAATATCTTACCGGATTACGTGAATATCATCGAGCCTCTGGAAAACATACTGGACAAGTAAACATCGGTGATGTAGTTCAACTAGGAAGTGAATCGCCACGACTTTTATGGAGATTAGGAACAATAGAAGACGTCATCAAAGGAGGAGATGGACTTATTCGAGCAGCAAAAGTACGGACTTCTAGAGGACTAGTTACCACACGACCAATTGTGAAGTTATATCCATTAGAACTATAGTAACTGTTATAGGATTTTTGTGAAGGACAGTTAACGTAAAGTGAAATTACAAAAAACTTTCAATGTGATCCATTTATAGAACTTTAAAGTTTTAATTATTTATCATTTAACATAATTTTATTTCTTATGCATTTTGAGGCCCCCAGAATGTCGTGAATATAGGCCAAGAGACTTTAGATCGTTTTCTTATGTAATTGTTTCCCGTACTTTCGCGCACACTATTGTTAATGTAACGTAACGTTATTGTTACGTATATCTTTTTTCTTACGATCATAAAGCATCTAAACTAGTAAGACGTTATTTTTCTTCCACAACAAAAGTGAATAACCCTCAAGATACTGATCATTTCTAAAATAAGTATAATTTCGCATATTACTTTTAACTCAGGATTTTCTTCCCTGCCACTTGCCTTGTACCTTTGGTAACTATTAGCATGTCGAAATGTACTATTGCATTATTTATTTGTGTATTTCTCTGTCCTAAAAGATTTTACATTTGTTTGTACTGTAGTCCGGTCATGTAATATTGTCATTTTAGTGTTATATTCAACATTGCCATAAAAGTGCGAGGTTTTCCTATCCACAAAACAAAGTTCACCCCACCATTTTTTTTTCTTAAAACATCATGTACCAAGTCAGGAAAATTGCCCTTGTTGTCTGATAGTTCGTTTCTGTGTGTGTTACATTGTCGTTTTTTTTTGTTGTTGCTCTTCAGTGTTGCTGTTGTTTTGTTGTTTTAACTTTTGGATAAGAGAGTTGGGAACAGCCATTCCCTATGGATGCAATGACAAAATTGATGGTGTAGGTATTTTGTCTAGTCCCAGGTGTAGTACTGTCAATACATTACAATTGTTTAATACTTCTGCTCGACGAAATAGAAGTCATGGTCACAGAAAATATATACCACCTGCTGTACACACCGTGACAATTGATAGTCTATTAACGTCTGTTCAAAAACCTTTAGGAATTCATCATATTAGAACTAAATTATACTCCATTCCATTGTCAAAACTTTCTTTACTATTTCAAGATGCCCAAAATACTTCCGTTACTGATTCTCGTTCTGTTTTGTATAGATTAGTTGCAATTATCATGGACATTGCTAACCATAGACTATTCAAACCCGTATCGACTACATCCAATAGTGAGGAAAAACGTAATTTTTTTAAGGTAGAATTCGCCAATAAAGGTTTAGATGCTATAAATATTAGCAATATTTTCCATCAAAAATCTGTACAAAAAACTATACCTGATTACTTCAAAAATAAAGCTACACCTGTTATTTCTTATACTTACACCACGTCTATTGCATCCAAGATTTTCAACCACAAGAGAGTTTTAGAGGCTTTTAACCTCAAAGATACAAAATCCAAGCCTCCGGATTGCTCATGTGCATCGTCACAATACAATTACAGTCCAGCTGGTCATATTATTACTGGAGACCTTGGCATCGTTACCAATGAACAACTAAGAGAGTTGTTAGCCAAGGGACCAAAATATAGAATCCCCCAGCCCATCAACTGGAAAAAGAATTTCAAGTTACTGATGGATGCAGTTGAGGACTATGCAAGAAAATGGGTAAAGCGCGAACCAGACGAACCAGAACTGGACACTTTGTCTGAATGGATCAAAGCTATTCGATCATGCATTCAGAGGCGCATACAAAAACTACGATGTAATATGAGTACTAAAGTTTCTAACCCTTTCAAGAATCCGGAGGTTGTGGATGCTTTATCCTCTTTGCATGACAAATATGTCGTTGTTCCAGCAGATAAAGCCTCCATTAATATTGTCTTCATATGTAAAAAACATTATTTGCAATGTCTCACTACAGAGCTTGGAATTGATAAAACTACTGGTAATCCTACATATTCTTTAACATCATTTACCAAGGACGAAATTTTACAAAATCATAAATCTGTCCTTCTTTCTTTTGGTATCAACATCAAAGAAAACGAAGAAAACTTGCCTTCATTATACTGGATACCCAAATTACACAAAACTCCATATAAAGAACGATACATAGCTGGGTCTTCAAAATGTTCAACCAAACATCTTTCTAAAGTACTGACTACTATTCTTTCGACAGTTAAAGATGGGCTTCAAAAATATTGTGAGGAGATATATTCTACCAGTGGTGTTAACCAGATGTGGATTCTCAAAAATTCGAAAGATCTACTGCTTAACCTTCAATCACAATCTTTGCAATTTTGCAGCAACATAAAAACTTTTGATTTTTCTACGCTATATACTACTATTCCCCATGCTCAGTTGAAAGATCGACTACACCATCTCATAAAACAGAGCTTTTTCTATAAAAATGGAAATCGTAGATACAAATTTCTTGTTTTGGGTTACAATAATTCATATTTTGTGAAAAATCACACTGAATCTCCCAGAAAATATACAGAAGATGATATTATCAAAATGCTGGACTTTTTGATCGACAATATATTTGTTGAGTTTGGAGGATTTATATTTCAACAGACAGTCGGTATTCCAATGGGTACTAATTGTGCACCCCTGCTGGCTGATTTGTTTTTGTACTCGTATGAAGCAGAATTCATTCAGAACCTTCTAAAAGACAAAAAGAAAAAGCACCTTGCGAAATTCTTTAATTTTACTTTCCGATATATTGATGATGTTCTATCATTGAATAACCCATATTTCAGCCAATACTTACATCTCATATATCCAAGTGAACTTGAAATTAAGGATACCACTGATACTAGAAGGACTGCTTCATACCTTGATCTTTTCCTCAATATTGACGTAGATGGACGACTTCACACGAAAATCTATGATAAACGGGACGATTTCAACTTCCCAATTATCAATTTCCCATTTCTCAGCAGTAACATACCCTCTGCCCCTTCGTATGGTGTTTACATATCACAATTGATACGTTATTCACGTGCTTGTTCACACTATACGGACTTCATATACAGGAGTGTGCTCCTTACGCAGAAACTGCTCCAACAAAGTTATGAGGAGGACAGATTAAAATTGACACTCCGTAAATTTTATGGACACCATCACGATTTGGTGGATCCATACGATGTTTCGTTGACCAAACTAGCTAAGGACATTTTTACCACATGGTAGATTGTGTTTTGTCATAATGTCGTCTAATCTTTTAATTACTAAACGTGACTTATTCCCGATTGTGACTGTTTTGCCGAGTGTGAACTCGCATTACTATAAGACGTGGTACGGTACTTATACATCCCAAATTCATGTATTTAGTTTAAATGTTTAATGTTATATTTGTAATTCTCATCGGATTTTGTCAAATGTGTTGACGTCTTTTCTATTATATTTATGTGTTATGGTAAAGAAAATTAATCACCGCCTTCATTTATCAGATTTGATTTCGTTCAAAGTAATCAGTACGATATTTTACGTTTGAAGTTAGATTCATAACAAACCTGACATAGTTTTATAATATAGTTAATTGCTACCTCAGTTTTATATTAATAAGAATTAAAATGTGCTTTGTTATTAAATGCAATATCAGTATTTAGTTCAAATACATAATCTTAAATTAATCCTAATTCTATCTTATTCATTCTTATGTGACGTCATTTTTCATTTTTTGATGCTCTGTTTTACTAATTCAAATGACGTCATTTTTTCGTCATTTTTCAGTTTCAAATAGGACGTCACTTGGCGTAGAGGTTTAAACGTATTCGGATGTGTCTACTTTTGTGTTTCAAATGTCTGGTTATGTAAATGTATTTCAGTTGTTTCCTGTAATTAGTTAATACTTCAGCTTTATCATGTACATCTTTTGAATATTCATTTTATTAAATTTACTGTTTGCAAAAGTATAAATTACTCTAAATTATAGGGATTTTCTGGTAACTTAACAGAAAACCCTTGCCGTTTTTGGCACAACCCTTTTTGATCTTTTGGTCCTCGTTGCTGTTCAACTTTGTACTCGTTTCGGCTTTCAAACTTTTGTATCTGTGCGTCACACATAGGTCTTGTGTGGACAAAATACACTTCTGGCGTATTAAAATTTTGAACTTGTTGCCTTTTGTTGGCTGTTGTTCGTGTGATTCTTTGTCAATTGTGTTCTCCAATTTATTTATATTGTAGTCCTGTGTTGTCATTTTGATGTTATATTTCACATGGCCATAAAAGTGCGAGGTTTGGCATGCCACAAAACCAGGTTCAACCCACCATTTTTTCCTTTAAAAATGCCCTGTACCAAGTCAGGAATATGGTCATTGTTATATTATAGTTCGTTTCTGTGTGTATTACATTATAACGTTGTGTCGTTTGTTTTCTCTTATTTTTGAGTGTAAATTCACATTGCGATAAGACGTGTCACGGTACTTGTCTATCCCAAATTCATGTATTTGGTTTTGATGTTATATATATATGTTATATTTGTTATTCTCGTGGGATTTTGTCTATATGTCTTACATTTTAGTGTTATGTCGTTGTTCTCCTCTTATATTTAATGCGTTTCCCTCGGTTTTAGTTTGTTATCCCGATTTTGTTTTTTGTCCATGGATTTATGAGTTTTGAACAGCGGTATACTACTGTTGCCTTTATTTACTCTTATGGTTGATGTGTTTCCCTCGGTTTTAGTTTGTAAACCAAATTTGTTTTCTCTCAATCAATTTGTGACTTTCGAATAGCAGAATACTACTGTTGCCTTTATTTACCTTATTTTTCTTTCATTTTGATATTGTGACAAAAATATAAACTAAAGTGCGTTTTCTTGTGTTGGTGTTTGTTCGGTGTCGTTGGTGTATAAGTATCCGGTCATTCCTTTCACTCGTACATGGACGACAAAATCCGATGATACACATTAAACAGCACATAAACACAAACTCGATTTAAAGTTCAATAGTATTTTATTAGAAATCCAATGCTTTAACAAAGAAATAATGTTTACAACTTCGAAACTGCATGCTCAGTACGTAGGCATAAACATGAATTCCGTTTGTACACTTTACACTTTTCTCGTACATAAAATCGTAAATCCCCTCTCCACAGCTATTTCTTTCTACTATACCACTTTATTTGCCCTATTAAAAACATGGTTGAATAAGAAAGCATAATTAACTAGGCACTAGATTGCATGTTTATCAAACTATGCTTTAATACATTACCAAACTTACTAGACCAGGAAGTAAAACTATTGTTCTATGCTAATTATGATAATAATTTAAAAGTTTTAGCATAATAAATCTTTATGTTTTTCACATTAACGTTAGTTTTGTATATAGATATAGGAAGATGTGGTGTGAGTGCCAATGAGACAACTCTCCATACAAATAACAATTTAAAAAGTAAACCATTATAGGTTAAAGTACGACCTTCAACACGGAGCCTTGGCTCACACCGAACAACAAGCTATAAAGGGCCCCAAAATTACAAGTGTAAAACCATTCAAACGGGAAAACCAACGGTCTAATCTATATAAACAAAACGAGAAACGAGAAACACGTATATATTACATAAACAAACGACAACTACTGTACATCAGATATGATCATTTCGAATTCAAGTACCTGGACAGCTAAAAAAAGAATGCCAACAGCGAGGCAGCTATCGCTTAGAACTTATTTGAAAAGTTTTTGTCACTGACTATCAGTTTACCTCTACTAACTTTTAAATATTTTTTTTCGATATATATTTTATTTTAGGACTCACCATGAAGCTTGTTATCTTTCTGTGTATGGTTAGTTGGGGTTTTGCAAATGGATTTTATTTCCCGACAGAAGTAATAGGAGGTTAGTAGAAATCTGAATATTGGTTTAAATGAAATATTTTACTGAAAGTATTGCTTTTGTGAGTCACAATTAGAAAGTTTAATTCACAGGAGTCATTAATTCTTATGTTCAGCGTTTATTGTACACACATTTTTTAAATGGTAAAAGCAATTTTCTTACTTTCAGATAAGCTATGTTGTATCACATAGATTAACATATAGGATAAAATGAAATACAAAAATACTGAACTACGATGATAATTCAACGAAAAGTACCTTATCAAATGGCCAAATCTAAAGCGCAAACACACCAAACGAATGGATAGCAACTGTAATATTCCTGAACTGATATTGGCATATAGAAAATGGTGCATAAATCCTAGTTTTATAAAAATGTAAGCGATCTTCAAAATTGCTGTATAGCAAAGATCGAAATAAGCCCCTCTTTCTTAAAATTGTAAATATCGTTCGTCCTTACGCCCATATCACCCTGCTCTATTGCTCCGTAATTCTCGTATCAAGACTTCAAAACGAGACCAGACATTATCAGCGACGTCACAATATGAGAGGATAAGTTATCACAGACGTTTCAATGCGAGAGAAGACGTTATCACGCTTGCTTTCGTCAAGCGTAAAACTATCTTTAGGAGAAAGAAAAGACCAGTAATAGAACGATAAACAGATAAACAGATAATCGGGTTTTCTTCGTATAGATATCGTAAAATATCAGCCGCTCGACACAATGAGAATTTTTTCAGCTCGTTCGCTGCGCTCACTCGACAAAAAGGTTTACATTCTGGCTCATGGCTGATATTTTACGATATCAATATGTAGAAACCCTGATAATCTATACATATAGTTACGGCAAAATTTAATATGTAAAGAGCATCTTATTTATCAAATTTTTATTGAGCAAATGCGTGTGCTTGTTGTTAACAGTGCTGCATTAAATACAAGCCAGAAAGTAAATAGGGAAAACAAAATTAAGAAATACAAATCAAAGTTTAAGTACGTTCTTAATTGAAATCTTTTACATCTTATTAGAATAAATCCTTATGCATATTTCTAATTATTTGTAGAACTGGACCAAAGTGAACCATATTTGTTTGTTGGTGAATATTTAAATGTTACTTGTACATTAACATCACAAACTGTTGAAAATGGAGACAACTCATCTAAATTGTTCTTTTCGTATGGCTGGACTGATATAGAAGTATTAGAGACAGAAACAACTATCATAACCAATGCTTCATTGAAATATAGTACATTGATGACAACAGTATTTATGAGAAAGTATTCATGTAACCTTCGGAATCCTGTTTCTGTCGATCCATTTCCCGGTTCCAACTTTGCCACAGTGGATACCGTCTATGTTGACACTGAATGTGAGTACTACAGATGCTTCAATAGGAAATATTTATCTACTTTAAATGACTATGAACGCTTCATCGTTCATCAGATATTTTTGAGGAGTAGTTTAATAGCAGTTTCTTGCATTAATTTTTGATAATAAATGTTATGCCTCCAACATATAACAGTAAATAACAGTTAAGAGGTAAAGGATCTAGTGGCGTCTACTGTATGAGTAATATGGTGACATCAAATTTATAAATCAACTATATATATAATGAATCATCTCCATTCGTATTCTCTCATTTAACTTGAATGATTTTCAAATTGATTCTCCTCAAAATATATTCTAATTCTATCCAAAACTATGTCACACGCTTAGGACGTACGAAATTTATAAAGTATTTATTTCTGATACTAGCAAGGGATCGATTCTGCTGCTTGTGGACTATAAGTCCCGAGGGTATCGCCATTTTAACAGTAAACGCTTCGATAACTACAGAATTTAAAACAAAAACATATTTCCCCGTTAATAAATTACGAAATTATAAAGAAACGACGGTTTCAACTTCCTAAGACAAAGTTGAATGTGGCTATTCTGTTTGCCTTATTATGACAAATAGTGTAGTACTAGCGTACAAAATTGCAAATTCTTAGAAAAATTTAAATAAAAAACAACAATTGAAAATATAGTGGTGAAACATTAGGGTAACGAATGAATTTCGATTCGTACATGGATATCTCTCTGTGGTGTTTAGATTAATATTGATTAGACCAAAACCGACATGTTTAGACTTAGCTGCATGATTTTTTTATTAGTTGTTAGTGGCTTTGAACTAGCTGTCAGATAAATGAGAGTACTCTCAGATCTGTTCATTGTGTCTTTTTGTGTCGGGATGTATAAGTACCACGTCCACTTGTATTTTTGTCCACCTGATGAGCCTTTTTCAACTGATTTTTATAGTTCGGTCTTATGTTGTACTGTTATACAGATTAGGGGAAGGGTTGGGATCCCGCTAACATGTTTAACCCCGCCACATTATTTATGTACGTGCCTGTCCTAAGTCAGGAGCCTGTAAGTCAGTGGTTGTCGTTTGTTTATGTGTTACATATTTGTTTTTCGTTCATTTTTTTAATATAAATAAGGCCGTTAGTTTTCTCGTTTGAATTGTTTTACATTGTCTTATCGACGCCTTTTATAGCTGACTATGAGGTATGAGTTTTGCTCATTGTTGAAGGCCGTACGGTGACCTATTGTTGTTAATGTATGTGTCATTTTGGTCTCTTGTGGACAGTTGTCTCATTGGCAATCATACCACATCTTCTTTTTTATATTGATCAAAGAGTCTGTAAAGTCCCTTGATTTCAAATGATTTATTTTGAGCGCTCCTAATACAGGTAAATCCTGAAAAGTATCAAAAGTAAATTTTTCATATACCTTCACCAGGAACTCAAACTTTAACATTGGAAAGTCAGGTAAGCGGTAAGATCTTGCAACGTAAGTACCAACAAACGTAATGTTATTCGGGAAAAAACGATCGCCATGATGAAATAGTTCACCATTACTGTGTCTGTGTCTCACCTCACTACACTACAGTCCTTGGATGGTGTAAACTTCCAAATAACACCATACACCATTACACCATACACCATATTCCATTATACCATACACCTTGTACCATTACACAATACACGTTACACCTTTGCACCATACACATTACACATTACACCATACACCATTCCCCATTCTATTTACACGATCCGAAATTACCCATAATGCAATTAAATTTTAAATATTAAGATTTTTATTATGTTTATGCTTACAATCCGAAAAATTGAAAAAAATTGAAAATGAAAGGTCGTACACTATCATTCACACCATTCCCGATCGCACGTTACACAATCACACCATTCCTAATACACCATTACACCATTCCCCTTAAACCATACACCATAGCACCATACACCTTACACCATTGCCATATGCCATACACCATTACACCATACACGTTGTTTTTGGGAAGTTTACACCATACAAGGGCTGTATTTGTCGCGTTCCTTGGTCCTCAGATAATATAAGAGTCATCTGATCTATAAATAAAACGAGTGTGTCTTATTCACGATTGTGACATTTTGACTGAGAGTGAGTTTGCATGGCGGTGATGCATTCCTGACATGGACAGTACAAAACAATCATGTTTTTTTTTTAAAGTTTAACCTTATATTTGTTGGCTGTAATATGATTCTAGTGCACCTTCATAAATTTTGTGTTTTATAATTGATCAAATAGACTGCTTACATACTATTTCGTCATTTTCAGAAGACAAATATTGTATTTGTCAAGTCTTATGTAATTCAATGTTTTACTTACAGCTACCTTTCTGGATTGAAGCAGCTGTTACCAACGGTTAAAAATCTGTAATATTACTATAATTTTACAGTACATTTGCTTATTATGTCAGCACAAACATTTTCACACCATTCCTAATACACCATTACACCATTCCCCTTAAACCATACACCATAGCACCATACACCTTACACCATTGCCATATGCCATACACCATTACACCATACACGTTGTTTTTGGGAAGTTTACACCATACAAGGGCTGTATTTGTCGCGTTCCTTGGTCCTCAGATAATATAAGAGTCATCTGATCTATAAATAAAACGAGTGTGTCTTATTCACGATTGTGACATTTTGACTGAGAGTGAGTTTGCATGGCGGTGATGCATTCCTGACATGGACAGTACAAAACAATCATGTTTTTTTTTAAAGTTTAACCTTATATTTGTTGGCTGTAATATGATTCTTGTGCACCTTCATAAATTTTGTGTTTTATAATTGATCAAATAGACTGCTTACATACTATTTCGTCATTTTCAGAAGACAAATATTGTATTTGTCAAGTCTTATGTAATTCAATGTTTTACTTACAGCTACCTTTCTGGATTGAAGCAGCTGTTACCAATGGTTAAAAATCTGTAATATTACTATAATTTTACAGTACATTTGCTTATTATGTCAGCACAAACATTTTCTTCATTTTACAAGATATAGTTTTTTTTTTTAAATAAGCTTATACTAGGCATAACTGCATGCAGTAAAAAAATACTTAGAATTAGAATTTAAAGAATTGATATTTATTATAATACAACCACTAATTGCTTTTAAGTTTTCAAGTTGCAACACTACAATTAGTGATAATTTCATAAAAGGATTTAACCTATTTAATTTATATGGTGGACGAAGTCCCCTATAACAGTAGAAAATTCAATAAAAAAAAAAAAAAAAAAAAAAAATCGGGAAAATTTTCCGAATTTTTCATTGTTCTAATGAACTCAAAATCGTTCAATTTTTTTTTGTCGCGTTTTTTAATTTCCGGGTCTGCGCAGAACACATAACTCTACTTCCTTCTTCCGGTCTTGTTGTCGTGAGACTTTGATTAGTCTAGTAAAATATAGGAACTCAAGGAACACAATACCAATATTTCATTTTTAATCATTTTCCCAATTATCAATTTCCCATTTCTCAGCAGTAACATACCCTCTGCCCCTTCGTATGGTGTTTACATATCACAATTGATACGTTATTCACGTGCTTGTTCACACTATACGGACTTCATATACAGGAGTGTGCTCCTTACGCAGAAACTGCTCCAACAAAGTTATGAGGAGGACAGATTAAAATTGACACTCCGTAAATTTTATGGACACCATCACGATTTGGTGGATCCATACGATGTTTCGTTGACCAAACTAGCTAAGGACATTTTTACCACATGGTAGATTGTGTTTTGTCATAATGTCGTCTAATCTTTTAATTACCAAACGTGACTTATTCCCGATTGTGACTGTTTTGCCGAGTGTGAACTCGCATTACTATAAGACGTGGTACGGAACTTATCCATTCCAAATTCATGTATTTAGTTTAATTGTTTAATGTTATATTTGTAATTCTCATCGGATTTTGTCAAATGTGTTGACGTCTTTTCTATTATATTTATGTGTTATGGTAAAGAAAATTAATCACCGCCTTCATTTATCAGATTTGATTTCGTTCAAAGTAATCAGTACGATATTTTACGTTTGAAGTTAGATTCATAACAAACCTGACATAGTTTTATAATATAGTTAATTGCTACCTCAGTTTTATATTAATAAGAATTAAAATGTGCTTTGTTATTAAATGCAATATCAGTATTTAGTTCAAATATATAATCTTAAATTAATCCTAATTCTATCTTATTCATTCTTATGTGACGTCATTTTTCATTTTTTGATGCTCTGTTTTACTAATTCAAATGACGTCATTTTTTCGTCATTTTTCAGTTTCAAATAGGACGTCACTTGGCGTAGAGGTTTAAACGTATTCGGATGTGTCTACTTTTGTGTTTCAAATGTCTGGTTATGTAAATGTATTTCAGTTGTTTCCTGTAATTAGTTAATACTTCAGCTTTATCATGTACATCTTTTGAATATTCATTTTATTAAATTTACTGTTTCAAAAGTATAAATTACTCTAAATTATAGGGATTTTCTGGTAACTTAACAGAAAACCCTTGCCGTTTTTGGCACAACCTTTTTGATCTTTTGGTCCTCGATGCTGTTCAACTTTGTACTCGTTCCGGCTTTCAAACTTTTGTATCTGTGCGTCACACATAGGTCTTGTGTGGACAAAATACACTTCTGGCGTATTAAAATTTTGAACTTGTTGCCTTTTGTTGGCTGTTGTTCGTGTGATTCTTTGTCAATTGTGTTCTCCAATTTATTTATATTGTAGTCCTGTGTTGTCATTTTGATGTTATATTTCACATGGCCATAAAAGTGCGAGGTTTGGCATGCCACAAAACCAGGTTCAACCCACCATTTTTTCCTTTAAAAATGCCCTGTACCAAGTCAGGAATATGGTCATTGTTATATTATAGTTCGTTTCTGTGTGTATTACATTATAACGTTGTGTCGTTTGTTTTCTCTTATTTTTGAGTGTAAATTCACATTGCGATAAGACGTGTCACGGTACTTGTCTATCCCAAATTCATGTATTTGGTTTTGATGTTATATATATATGTTATATTTGTTATTCTCGTGGGATTTTGTCTATATGTGTTACATTTTAGTGTTATGTCGTTGTTCTCCTCTTATATTTAATGCGTTTCCCTCGGTTTTAGTTTGTTATCCCGATTTTGTTTTTTGTCCATGGATTTATGAGTTTTGAACAGCGGTATACTACTGTTGCCTTTATTTGTCTTTGGTATGAATAAACGTTACCTGATGCATTGCGTTTCTTTGTTTACATTGAACATGACGTCATTACTTAAATAACGTCACAAGTAAAATCCCCAACAACAGAACCAAAATCGGAAACGTTACGGTATTTCCGTTTCTTTTTTTTTAACAAATATTTAAGTAATACAAAAAAAATAATTTAAGCAAACTTCGTCCCCATTCACAGGTAATGCCTGCCTCATATTATAATAAGCTTATAATTTACTGTATTTGAGATAACTTAATAATATCGAGAGAGAAGATTTGTTTGTAATAACAATAAGCACAAAGTGATACTATTTATTTTTGCAATGGCCATTTTTAAGGAATTCCATATAAATTAAAGTTTTTTTCGTACTTTTATTTAAGATGAAGCGGACCAACCTGAATAGATTTAGATAAAAAGAATTACAGATGGGTGTTAATACAATATAAAAAAATATTTTTATAAATTTTGTTGCTTTTTGTGACAAATTGGGCATGCTATCAGATTAGATAATTGTTCTTCTTATTGGACAGAGAAAACAAAATTCTTAGCCAAGCGTACCAACGAAAAGTCAACGATTAGCAGTCTTTAGTCCTTGATAATTAAAAGATAATATTGGTTTATATGTATTCAAATAAGCAATGGTCTTTTTTGCTTCGATCCCAAACTCGAGTATCAATACAAAAATGGGTGTATATTAAAAGTTACACATAGTTTTCTATTACCTTCTTTACAATGATCTGTTTTTCAAAATAATGTCAGTAAATTAACAAATGTCAGTAAACATACGACTATTTCTTTTTTCCATTCAGAGTGTCTAGATTTTGTAAACCAGTTATCTGTTGATTCGTCACAACTTTGTTCAATGAAACCATCTCTTATTGAAATTTCAGTTATTAGTTGTTTTAGTTAACGTTTGAAAGCTTTAGTTGTTGTTTTTACTGAAGGTTAAATCTAAAAAACAACCATCAGCCAGTTCTTATACAAAGTGCATGAAAAAAAACCCGATTAAATATAATTTAGTTTAATCTTCATGGTCTTTAAAGTTTTACACCTAGTTTCTATGCATAAGTATTAGGATTTTTAAAATGTTTTTTTATATGAATATTTTATTTGTAGATCATCCTGAACCTGTCACAAACTTCAGTTGTATTATTTATGACTGGGATGAGAAAATGGAATGTAGCTGGGACCTTGGTGTGAATTATCGTGAATTACGATATATCGATACAAGTTTGTATCTGTATGTACAATAGTAACAAAGTTAAATGGTTTTTTTGTTTGTTTTTTAATTTCATTTGACTATAACCTTTGAAGATGAACAAATATTGACCTCCTCGTATCATCAGTCTCAGTCTAGGAATGCTTCTATAGTTACAACTAACCTGTCTCAAATTATCCGTTTGAACTCCATATGATCAAGTTATATGACCTTATATGAATTTGACTATTCTTTTTATATATGGTTTCGTTACACTTTCACCAGCTAAAAATCCTGCATTTGCCTTCAATATATATTCATTGGTCAATGTGAAATGAATTGCAAAATGATTAGTAATGTAAGTGAGTATTTTAGAATGTACTATCTTAGTGTACTATACTCTTATTTGACTGAGTTTAGATATAAGATTCTAAGTGACCTACAAACGGTTGTTAACTTGTGTAATAAATCATCTTAATGAGTGGAAGTCCCCTACATACACAAATCACTCAAATGAACGTTAAATGCATTGGCGTCAAAAATATTCTACGCCCAAGTTTCGAATACAGCTATATATTTTACATACATTTATATGTTAACTGGAACGATATATTTAGAGGATGATAAATTCAACGTCGCCTTTTTTAAACACATTTTCTCTGGAACATATTATAAACATCACACAACTAAGGAATGAGACATATCGAAGACAACCTCTGAAACTGAGAAACTTCAAGTAGAAAGTGAGAAATACTAACTTTGAACTAAGAAATGACATTTTTTTTATAGAGAAATGTAAACTTGGAATTCAAAAAATAAAAAGTTTGACATTAAAAGTTAATAAAATCATGCTCCTTCTATTTTTTTATACATTTTTAAAACAAGCGCGTTCGGGGTAAACTATTTTTACCAAGTAACTGATGTAAATTATTGTGGTTTTCATTTTAATGAATTAGATAATCAACTATACATACAATAAAAAGATTTCAATATACATATTTTATCTTTCAGTCAGTTAACTGGATCCTGTCCAAATAAGAATTTACTGAAATGTAAATGGATAAGAGGCGAATCCTATTCATTTGATCGATCTAGTTTGACCTTAATAGTTAGTGTAAAGAACACAAAGCGAAATGTGTCGGTGGACACAGATTGGATTACTATTATACAAGCTGAATATGGTAAAATAAAATCTTTTGTAAAATTTTTAACAAAATTGGAGTGTAATTTAAAGATATGCTAGCATATTTTTTTATCTCTGTAAAAAAGTATACTGTTATCATCACACACACTGATGTTTTTTCCTTGCAAATCAATATTTTAGTGAAGGTAACTTTCTTATCAAAACTAGTATGTACTTAACTCAGTTCCCGTTTTTTTCATCATAAAATGTGATGATTTGATTTTAAGCCTTTTTTTACGTGCCACTTTTCATCTTTTAGCACTCCTTTTACATGTACCATCTATCTATCTTATAAAGTTGATAAGATATCTTATACATTAATTTAAATATATCATTAATGGAATAGGATTTTCTAAATGAAGATACCTTGTTTAACAGTTTATAAATATTTTCTATCATATTAAGGTAATAAGGTATATAATTGAGGCTATAAGATATATGTTTAACTATATCATATAAACTATAAAAGATATCTTATATTTTTTTTTATTTCAAATATATCTTATAAACTATAAAATATATCTTATATTTTTTTTTTATTTCAAATATATCTTATAAACTTAATAGAATATCTTATAAACTAAATAAGATGTCTTACAAACTCATTAGAAATATGTATTATTGAAATACATGCATGTGAATACTTTTTTTAAGTTATCCAAAATATTTAAACAAAATGTGTCCATAGAACGCGGATGCACCAAGCGTACTATTATCATTATCTATGGTGCATCCGCGTTCTATGGACACATTCTTGTTTAAAATATTTTGGATAACTTAAAAAAAGTATTCACATGCATTTCAAAGGGGTCAAAACATGTATATAACAATACGATACATCAGATAACGTTAAAAACAATTAACTTATTAATTTATAAGTACATCTTACTATGTTTCTTTTTAATGAATCATCGATCTTTAGTGGATATATCAATGGACAATTGACAACAACAGCAAATAGTAGTATACATTTTAAATGTATTTTGCAGTGAAACCAAATCCAATTGAAGAGATTGAGATTGTTTACATTTCAAGTAGATGTGTCTCATTAAAGTGGAATCATAAGAAATCGGATAGGGAGAAGAAATTTATCATCCATATTACTTCAAAATGGACCGATGATAAGGTAGATATGTTTGGATGATCGAATCGTCGTCAAATTCATATTCTATATTAATATAAGACCATATTAAATGATATTGGGTTAGTTTCTCATATTCTTTTTTTTTTTATTAATAACAGTCCCATTAATTTTAGGAGAAGAAATTTATCATCAATATTACTTCAAAATGGACCGATGATAGGGTAGATATGTTTGGATGATTGAATCCTCGTCAAATTTATATTTTATATTAATATAAGACCATATTAAATGATATTGGGTTAGTTTCTCATACTCTTTTTTTTAATTATTAATAACAGTCCCATTAATTTTGAAAGACAAAAGGTAAATTTGGTCTTACTTGTTCGAATTTAATTTTTGAGCTAGTTCTAGTGTTTACATATAATTTCCTGTAGTTACATTGTACTCAGAATTGTTTCACTTTAAGGAAGCTTCAATTCCTTACCCGACTTTGGCTTATATTTTATTGGTGCAGATACCTATATAGCAATATTTTGATAACATGTAACTTTCGGATAAGAGAAAAGATTGTGTTTAAATTAAAAAGAATGTCACTAAGAATTTTAAGGTTTTTGGTTTTCTTTGAAATAATTTCTTGCCTGAAAGTAAAAATTTAAAGAAATAATGTGTTAGTAAATTTTTGTCAAAATTGTTATGCTTTCAATACAGGTCATAAAGTCAAGAGAATTGAACACTACAGTGTGTGAGCTGAAGCCGAACACAGAATATAAGATATCAACTGTGGTGAGACCTGAATATACAGATTATGGAAACAATATTGATATTGGAAACTCTAGTGATATTGGATTTCCTAGTAATGCAGTGGTTATCATCGCCACAACACAAACAGACCGTAAGAATGTGTATATAGATATTTTTATTTAATTAGGTTCTTTCTGTATTTAACTTTCCTTGGTGTTCGGTATTTTTTGTTATTTGACTTTTTTTTCATTCTCTTAACATTTTATCAAATATGAACTAGAACTCGCCAGCGGAATCGCGGGCATTTGCATCTTGTACACTGTTGTAGGATGAATTTTTGTAAAAGATTCTATGTCTGGAGAATTTCAGAAAAGATTTCTAAGGCCCTTTCCCTTTTTGTTAAGCTCCATTATTTTCGAGTTTCTGGCCTCAGACCACAATTACTCTTCCACAATGCATTTGTTGGTAAACGTTAAATTAAATTAAAACATTTGCACCACTTCAAACATGAAATAAATGTAACTGATTATAGACCATTATTATTCTAATAAAATATGCTTCTAGAATAATCCATCAATGCTTTTTATCTTGCTTTTATTTTGGCCAAATAAGTACTTTCACATTCAACAATAAATGTTTTCCACATGTTTTATTGACTCTTTACTTATTTCAATATTATGTGCAACTGATATGACCCCTTTAATAGTAAACATTTCAGAGAAAACAGTGGGCAGAATACTTAGGAAGCATGACCCCGTATAATAGTAAAAGTGAATTAATTGTGGTCTGAAACCTTCTGTATACTATGAACATACTATGAACATACGTATATTATTGTTAATAAAGTGTATTTGCTATTAAACCCGAGGGTTTCACCAGCCCAATAGTCAACATTTCGGTGTTGACATGTATATCAATAATGTGGTCATTTTTATAAATTTCCTGTTTACAAAACTTTGAATTTTTACGAAAAACTAAGGATTTTCTTATCCCAGGCATAGATTACCTTAGCCGTATTTGGCACAACTTTTTTGAATTTTGGATCCTCATTGCTCTTCAACTGTGTACTTGTTTGGCTTTATAAATATTTTGATATGAGCGTCACTGGTGAGTCTTATGTAGACGAAACGCGCGTCTGGCGTACTAAATTATAACCCTGGTACCTTTGATAACTATTAACTCATGAACTACCAATTCCAAGTTTCTTCTCCACGGCGATCACTGCTATAATTAAATAGAGAGTCTCTATATATTATAGTAGTATAATCATAGTAAATATCCAGTCGTCTTTTTTCATTTTTCTCCTAAAATAAGTCAATCTGAATAATCATAGGAATGGATGACAAATGCGACTATGCATGGTACATTTAGGACACAGATGCATGATGATTTTTTTTTGTTGAAGGAAGAGAAGCGAAGCACAAAATGAGGTCTTCTCGTTTAATAGTATAGATACCTTATATTATAATTATAATAACTTTTGGGCTGTCGTTCTTTCAACCTAATTAGTAGTATTCCCACTCGGTTAACTTACTCATGATTGCGTCATCAAAACCTTCTATGAGTTGGCTCAACTTTACACTAGGGAACTTTGCATCAAAACCTCTATTATAGAAGTAATATCATATGTACATGTACCGGTATGAAAATATGGATATTTGATTTTTTTACGTGTTGATATAATATTTTGAAAAATCGTTGTAATGTTAAGAAATGTAGTTTCTGCGTTCATAACTCTGATTCCTTCTTTTAGTTTTAACTTAGTTCTGACCATTTTGATTAAATAAACTCTTCGTTATTTGTAATAGGTTTTTGAAAGTCAAATGTTTTGACGTCTTTGGCAATTTTGGCATAGTATCTAAGTCTTCTCTTTTCACTTTAAACCAATTAGCTTGCATAATTATCGACATCATTTATAAGTATATTTAAGTCGTGATTTAAAGTAAACGGACTAAAGTTAACGGTATTGCTTCAATAGATGACATCAAGATGTTCGTTGACAACGGATACTTTTAGAAGATATGGTTCCAGACTTTCTCCGTTACTTTTTTTCATATGCTAACCGACTTGAAAAAGTCTGTGACTAACAATAACGGATATGATAGATTTACTTTTGTATTACTTTAATAAAGGTTTGTAACATAGTTTTTAAAACAGAGGTGGTACAGATGAGGAAAGATGTAGATACTATTGTTTTTGTCTGATGTTATTAATACCCTATGGCTTCTGTATGAATGTATGAGTCGAGTTGAATATATCATCATGGACTATTTTTAAGATGTTAACATGACCACCCAGGCAAGAACTACAGAGGTCAAATATAAGCAATATAAGTTTACTCTTGTTGTTTATTACCATTTTTTTTTATAATATGCTCTTATCTCAAAACTTAAATAAATATGTGGATCCAAATGTTTCTATATATTAATCTTTCCTATTCAAAAAACACGATTGAAACCTACTCGAAGCTATTATTTTCTACAAGACTTCAAGTTTTTGAGTTTGATTCAGGCAAGTATATTGTTTATCCTTTCTCCCCCAGATTGTGATACCTGCTGGATGAATTGATGAAGGAATCCATCCATTCGTTAGTCTGTGCTTTCATTTCCTTGTTCATTTGTCTTTCCCACCATTTTAAACGCAACTGCTGAAGTACTGATGAACAGTTATGTTTGAAACTCTTACTATATTTTACCTATTTTATTTACTTTCGTACTTTGATTTCCTTTATTCGTCTTGTTTCCTTTTTTAATCATATAGACTTTATTATCTTCACACTACAGTTCACGTTGACATTCGCTTCTCTATACTCCTGTACCTGGATTCAGAACTTTTCACTATTTAATTCAAATGTATACATTTATATATGTGATTTAAAAAATATTAACGGTGTATATTAGCAATCATATACTTTGCCAGTAGTTACTGTATGCTTATTCTCATCCGATGTACTTTGCAGTTAGTGATATTTTATAGTATATAAAGTACAATCATAAGGTTTTATTTCATTATTTTTTTCTGTAATGACAGTATCAATTACAAAAATAATATCTACACAATGCTTTTTTAATGTCATTGCACAAAATTGATAGTTGTCACAATATTTTATTCTTTATTTAGTCCCTGACAGACCACCAGATGTTTCCCCTGGAAGTTATGTTGTATCGGTTGAAGGCTGTAGGAATAACAATCGTAATGTGACTTTGTATTGGAAGGTGAGTGCCCTATTTTAATTACTTTAGCATTGTAAGAAAAAAATATTGTTATATGTTATTAATTTTCATACTGATAAAATTTTTGAATTAATGCTAACCCAATAATCAAATTTAATTTTGATGTGTTTTCTGAGGAACAAGTATTTCATTATTTTTTCAAAACGAATGCAACTAAGACAGCAATACACTGCATACAGCTATGTTGCAAATATTAAGGAATGGTCGCATGTTCTTATTACCTCCTCATATATGCCAAAAGCAAATGTAGGAAATACAAGACAACTGCTAGACTCTTTTTAGTTATTTGGTTTAGACTTGTCCAGCCCGGACATAAGTCATTTTCAATTTTTCTTCTGTTGTAACTTGCCAAGGCTAGGTTCATGACAAAATGGTTCTGGCTCTGCATCATTTTACCAACCCTTTGTGTGTTTTTTTATTATGTTTCTGAAGTTAGAGCTGTCATAATAGCCTGTATCTACATCATAAAGTTTCCTGAGTTATAAAATACTTTAAAAAGACATTTGCATAGGAACATTCCATGGAGAATTTTCCTTGAAAATCGGTATTTTTGTTAATTTACTTTTCTTAGGTTGTTGAGAACATCAATGTATATGTTAATTAAATGTCTTGGTAATGAAATTATTGCCAGGTGAACATATATGTCTGGAATGTTTCATTTGACCTTGCTGTCATCCTTATTATTTAACAGTGATTGAAAATAAGTAGGCTAGACATTTCAGCGTCTGCACTTTTGTTTCTATAAATAGATTGTTATCTTTATAATTGTAAGAAAAAAAGAAGTTTGTATATATGTCATTAATTTACATAATGATAATATTTTGAATAATTGGATATTGATAATGAGAATATTGTACTTATATATGCCATTGCTTTACATAATAATATTATTCATGAAATATTGGATAATTTACATTATGATATTATTTTGGAATTATTGCTGATCCAATAGTCAAATTTAAATTTCGATTTGCTTGTTTTAGGACTTGCCAGAAACATACCAAAATGGTCAAATGTTAGGATACATTATAACCGTATCATCAGAGGATGGAAAACTGTCTACTAACCCTATCATCAGCAGAACATTTACATCCCTGCTTCTACCTTGTCGACAAGAAGTACTTGTATCATTCTTCTCGAGGAATGAAGTTGGAGACTCGCTTGAACCATCGAATATATATATACCGATAGCTAACAGTAAGCATTATTATTCCTACTGAAAGAAGTCTTTTAAAGAACCAGTTTTTGTTTTATTAACTCACTTCTTATTTCAGAGCCTTTCTATAACTAATTTACGCAGTGCCGTTGGTGCTTCCCTAGGTTGTTTTACGTGTTCGTTTTTATTACCTGGTTAGTCAGCACTTCGGTGTTTTATACCTTAGCCTTATTTGGCAGAACTTTTTTGAATTTTGGGTCATCAATGCTCTATAACTTTATACTTGTTTGTCTTTCTGACTTTTTTTTATCTGAACTTCACTGATGAGTCCTAATGTAGATGTAAAGCGCGTCTCACGTATTGAATTTTAAGCCTAGTACCTTTGATAACTATAAGCATGTCGAAATGTTTTATTGCATTTCTCTGTCCGGAATTTTCTTGCACTTATTTGTACTGTAGTCCTGTGATGTAATGTTGTCATTTTAGCGTTATGTCTAGCATTGCCATAAAGGCGCGAGGTTTGGCTATCCATAAAACCAGGTTAAATCCACCATTTTTTCTTAAAATGTCCTGAACCGATTCAGGAAAATGGCAGTTGTTATCTTATAGTTCGTTTCTGTGTGTTACATTGTCGTTTGGTTTTTTGTTGCACTTTAGTGTTTCTGTTGTTTCGTTGTTTTCCTCTTATAGTTGATGTTTCCCTCGGTTTTACTTTGTAACCCGGATTTGTTTTCTCTCAATCAATTTATGACTTTCGAACAGCGGTATACTAATGGTGCCTTTATTTATGTTAATCAATAGATTGAGAAACGAAATCAACAAAAAATCAGGGTCTAATCTAAAACAGAAAGCTCAAATGAAAAGTAAAACCGTTGAAATTGAATGACAAGTTAAGAAGTTTTATTCATATTATTGAAATTGATGGTTACAAAAACATTCAAATAAGTTAATAGCAATTTCTAAATAGTGTCTATCATAGAGAGTTCAAATGTACAATACGTTTTATGTTCCAGCTATTTTACCTCTAAGTAGAATTATAGTTGAGGCCCAGAATACTTCTAAAGATACCACTGTAAGTGTAAGTTGGACACCAACAGAGGATGAAAGAATTACATTCCACACTGTATACTACTGTCAGTTTGACACACAATGTACAGTAAGTTATTTATATTTATTAATTTGCTTTTGAATTGAAATTTTGTATTTGCGCCAAACCCGCATTCGTCTACAAAAGACTCATCAGTGACGCTCGAATAACAAACAGTTGAAAAGGGCCAAATAAAGTACAAAGTTGAAGAGCATTGAAGACCAAAAATTCCAAAAAAATTTGCAAAATATAGTTAAGGTAATCTATTCCCGAGGTTAAACATACATGTGTTATTTTGTAATGGATTTTAAAATAATGGATATTTCAAAACGGAGAAGAACTACACAAGATTCATTTTATATATAACTTCCCAACTGCGTATATATATAGGAAGATATGGTAGGAGTGCCAATGAGACAACTCTTCATGTGTAATTGTTTAGATTTGCTATTTAGTGTAAAAGAATAGCTAGTTCTTGAGCTATTTATGCATTGCTAAAAGCCTATATACAATCAATAATTTGAAATATTTTTTTCATGGACTATGATAAATTTACAAGCTTTAGAATACACGTTGTTCTTGCCCATTTGACATGATTAATATACCAGTGATCTTTTTATGTAGTTCAATGATCCATGGCATGATTTCATTTCTTATTATATGTTAGTAATTCATCGTTTTAGAATTTAATGTATTATGTGAAACGTTTACAAAAGAATACAGCAAAATATTACAATTGATTGAAAACGTCCGGAATATGTTGAATCAACCAGAGTCACTTTTTATTTAGGTATCCACAATATCGATGAAGTTGTGAGGTGAAAATGTTTATTATTTTTGGACGAAAGTCAATTTGATGATTTTAAGGCAGTATTGGTCTATCAATATTTTGACACAACAGGCTGATATTTGATTCTCTGAGTTTTGACACATTTTGGTTTAGGAAACAAGGTATTAGTTGTAGTTTACAGTCAGTATACGACCGCAAACAAATTTTGCGTTCGTAATTATTGGTATTACGTCATCGTCGTCATCAGCGTCGTCCGAAGACAGTTAATTTCCGGACAATAACTTTCGTCTAAATGAATGGATCTCTATTCAATTCAAACACAAGGTTTGAAATCACAAAAGGAGGTTGGGATTGATTTCAGGGTTTATGGTTCCAACAGTTTAGGAACAAGGGGCCCAAAAGGTCAAAATAAGTATTTTTCTAGTTTCCAGACAATAACGTATGTGTAAGTGTATGGATCTTTCTGAAACTGTACCACAAGATTCCATTCCAAAAAAGGAAGGTTGGGATTGATTTTTGAGGTTATGGCCCAAACTGTTCAGGAATTAGGGGCCAAAAGCAATACTTTTCTAATACTTTGTATACATTGCTTATTTCTTGACCAATTTCAATGGGGTTTTATTCTTGAATTCTGAGGGTTCGTGAATATGCTGTATCTAACCGTGTATTAAGTTATTGGAATTTTATCCCCTTTTTTAAATTGGTCAATATGAGGTTCAAAGGGTCCAAAATTAAACTTTGTTTGATTTCATCAACAATTGAATTACTGAGGTTTTTTGATATGCCGAATCTAACCTTGTATTTAGATTTTTAATTTTGGGTCCCATTTTCAAATTGGTCTAAATTGGGGTCCAAAAATAAATAAATGAATATATGGGGTTCTTTGGTATGCTAAATCTAACCATGTTTTTGGAATTTTGATTTTTGGGTCCTGTTCTCAAATAGGTCTACATCGAAATCAAAAGGGTCCAAAATAAAACTTTGTTTGATTTGATCAAAAATCGAATTATTGGGGTTCTTTGATATGCCGAAAATTTAATTTTGTTTGATTCTTTGATATGCTGAATCTGATCATGTATTTAGATTCATTCTCCTCATTCATGTGGATTCCAGGAACTTTTATAATAACACAATTTTACAGGGATTCATGGCATACGAATGTATATTCAGATTGTTTGTCTATATTTCAGACTGATATTGAATGGATTAGGGTACCAATGAATTCTACCTTACTTACAATTGAACATTTAGAGTTTGATAAGAAGTATAGATTTGGTGTATCGTCTGACACCGACCAAGTTAGTTCTGGTTTTGAATGGGAAGACTGTTATTATCTAACAGGTTTGGGTATGTAAAACTACTTAAAGTACTCTAAAACCTATAAATTTAACAATTCGAAAAAGTATCAACTTTTTTCTAATTTCTGTAACTGAATGATGCTGAAATTTATAAAATATCTATTTGACAGTTTAATTAAACTGAATTTAATCCGGGTATCTATAATGAAAAAGAGGGACAACAGATACCAGAGCGACATTCAAACTCATAGATCGAAAATAGACGGCTAAAAAAGACAAAGATAAAAAACAAACAATAGTACATTAGAAAACTGAAGACAAAGAAACAAGAACCCCATCTAAAACGGGGGGTGATCTCAGGTGCTGCGGAATGGGAGAAAGATCCTACTCAACATTTGCATCGGTCGTGTTACTCATGTTATTACAAACGGTTAATGTGGTCTAATTCGGTAGGTTATATTCGTGAAAAGGAAACGGGATTGTAAACATTCGGAACATATCCGATATTATCTGTGAAACGGATATTTCATAACGATCAACCAACTTGGTATGGCGTCTGTAAAATTAAGGGCAGATGAGTTTATTTACTGATTTGAAAAAGCTCTGTTAGGCTAGTATTATTTCTAATTTAGTTTCTTGTTTATAATTTGGAATTTAGTATGGCGTTCATTATCAAAGAACTAGTATAGATATTTGTTTGAGGACCAGCTGAAGGACGCCTCCGGGTGTGGGAATTTCTCGCTGCATTGAAGACCTGTTGGTGATCTTCTGCTGTTGTTTGTTCTATTGTCGGGCTGTTGTATCTTTGACACATTCTCCATTTCCATTCTCAATTTTATTGCTATATGTTAAGGGTCTGACATTTTTTTCAGTTCAACAATAGCTGTTTAAGTATCAACATCACAATTAAAACCAAGGAGTTAACAAAGACTCACAAAATCAAAGGACACTTACATCAACAGTTATAAATAATAAATAAGAAACAACACGAAATCCACGAAGAACCGGGAGTAAAATCAGGTGCTCCGGAAGGGTAAGCATTTCCTGCAACAGTTTTATGTAAAACTAAGATAGAATTGACAAATTCCAAGAGGACAACAATATACATTTTGATTTAATCTTATACAATTCAATGACTGTTTAATATTGAAATAGTCTACATATTGTAGATTAACAGCAAATCGGATTTTAATTTTAGCTCCGTCTCCTCCAACCCAAGTTGATGTGGTGGCATTTCCTGAAGACGGAATAACAGTTGATTGGTCAGACCCAAAGTGTGGGGATTCCCCTTACATTGAGTTTTTCAAAGTAACCTGGTGTACTGCAAGCAAAGGTACCACCGACTGTTCAGGTTGGTACTTCAATGCTCGAATTTTGAAAATGTAATAAATGTAATTTTATTTGTATTCTTGTCTATCATTTTTGCTGATGTAATTTGTCTATTGAGTGTCTATATGCCAGTATTTTTGTTTTTGTGTTTTTATAGTTTTTGTATTTACAGGGATAAAGATTACAACTCTATGTTGACTGCTGTATCCCATTTTTTTTAACTTTTTTTTTATCTATATGTGTCTTTGTTTTGCTCACTTTATATTGTCAATATAATGAAATTTTATGTGACTTGCTGTGTCATAAAAGTTAAAGGTTTAGCTAGCTATGAGACTAGGTTTAATCCATCATGTTCTGCGCAAGGTATTGCCTGTACTAAGTCTGGATTATAACAGTTGTTTTCCATTCGTTTAATGTGTTTCAGCTTTGATTTGGCCATTTGAAAAAGGTCTTTCCGTTTTGATTTTCCTTAGAGTTCGGTATTTTTGTTATAGAAGAATAATTCATCATATTTTTAATTGTATAGTCTTTTCAGTTAACAATATAAATAATCCACTACTGTTATTTTCATATGTTCGCTATATTTTCTCTTCACGCAGCATACTTAACATGTTTGCTTTTTAGTTATCACATGAATGAGAAAACGTAAATTCTATTCCATGTTGCAACATTTTCAAATCGTACCAGTACTTATTTGTGAAAAACAGCTTCATAATTGTCTTTATTAAAGATTTTGTTTTAAGATGTGGGTGTGATTTTAACATGGTTTACTCAAAACTGATCTGATCAAACATGTTTTATTGTCTATATTTAGATTACGCCTCTATTGTTCTCTTTTCAATATTTTTTATTGATTTGAAATTTCCACTTGTCAATGGCTTTAAAGTAGCGATCGTATAATACGAAAATCGAAATGACCAGCGTTTCTTATCATTTGCAATTTATAACAAGAAGTGACTATCAATTTCGTGAAATGACTTTTTTCAAAGTAGATATCTCTGTCAATAAGTACCACAACATTGAGTGTCTAGAGTTTTATGACAAATAATGACCTGAAAAAAACTCACTCTAATTAAAAATGCTTGATTTTTATATATAATCCCTATTACCTTTTTTGTTTTTGCGACATCACAGAATGAGACTTATTGTTTGTTTTAAATGAGAAGCAAGGCGGATGCCACATGTAAAGCAGGATCTGCTTACCCTTTCAGAGCACCTGAGATCACCCCCTTTTTTTGGTCGGGTCTTAGTTATTTAATCTTTAGTTTTTTATGTTGTGATTTGTGTACCATTGTTTGTCTGTATTTTTCTTTTTTTTAGCCATGACGTTGTCAATATAAAAAAAGGAGATGTAGTATAATTACCAGTTGCCAGTTTATTTCCGATTATGAGTTTGAATATCCCTATGGTGTCTTTCGCCCCTCTTGTTGAATGATCATCATGACGATTGCGAACAATGAGTCTGTAAACATGAGAAAATTCATTACACAAGATTTAATTTACAGACAGTAGGTGTTTATTGACATGTTACTTCTCATAGTTCTACCCTGAGAGGAAACACAACACCAAGAGACATAGAGAACAAACATATTGATACTGAGAAAGTAATATCTAATTCTATTTATTTTGGTATAATTTAATTTTCTATAGGTGTTGAAGAAGGTATGGAAATTCCATCGACTGAACCAACTAAGCTGGTAATTCCAAATCTAAAGGCGGGAACTTCATATGGTGTCCAAATCCAGCAGATAACAGGCGATGGAAGAATTAGTGATTACAGTGATATGGTGTATATACAGCCTACAAATAATGGTACCTATCCTAGTGATTAAAATACAAAACTATTCTCTGTCTGTAATTTCTATTTCGTCAATAGAATAAAATATTTAAACATCTTTTTAAATCTTCTTTCGGATATGGGTACAATTGAAATTATGATTGATTAATTGGTTGATTATTTTATACGCCACTTTCACCACATTTGTGATTTTTCGTTGCGGTCAGTTATTATTGGCATGGGACGGCGGAGTGCTCGGAGAGAATCACCAAACCTCCGGTAGTAAAACTAACAATCCTAGTCAATAAGATTTTGATTTGATTACGTTTTGTATGCATACATATTTACAGTATGAATGTCTTTCAAGTCAGGAATATCTCAAAATCCTATATATGACATTGAAGAGATAGTTTGGTTACTTTCCATCAATATCGGTGCAAGTTATAAAAATATTTATCACCCTATGATTTAAAGATAACAAGTCAAGACAATTTTCAAAAATATCTATTCTATAATGAAATACTTTCCATACAATGAACTACTCAGTGTCAATGGATCAATACCTTAACAATATAAATCAAATATCTTCTATATGTACTTTTGTAAAAGGGCGATAACCAGTGGTTATGGAATTGTTCTTTTAAATGAGTGAAATAAACAACTATTTGTATTAAGGGTTATCCGTTTTAGCTTTTTCTAGGTCACATATCTCAAATCATAATTTCAAAAAATAAATGTCTTTTTAATGAACCAGTTAGTTATGATTATTCATTCAAACATTTGAAAGGCAAACACAGCTTTACGAGGACGTAATTTTACATCTCAATCTCAATATTCTTCACAGTTTACACCAATCTTTTTATATTCACTTTTTTGTTATAAGTATATAAGATGTGATTAAAAAGTTTACGACATGACAATTGACAATTAGCTCAGTTTTAAAGTTCCTTTTATCTGATATATTCTGACTTGAATATGTTTATATACTGATTTTTAGGCGTACATTTCGTCCTAATAACCCTATTTTGATGGATAATTGATCAGAGTATCGTTTTCTTGATTAGGTGTGTGTCTCGAATGTTTATATTTGTAACAATATTTGGCATATAGAATGCTTACAAAATGGTTATGTAAGTCGATGCATTAGAAGGTAAAAATCAAGACAACACATTAAGAGTGGTTATGACGTACCGGGTTGTGGTTTTCCATATTACATTTTTACTAACTTTCTATGCTTCAGACTTGGCAACGTCGGAAATAACAAGTATAGCAGTTGGGGGAACTTTCTTATTCATGTTGGCAATTGCAGGAGCTGTTTTTATCTATAAGTATGTGTTTTATTATTTTTCAAATATATAATATTAGTAATGAAAAATAAAATTTTTAAATCCTAGTTTAGATCAAAATGATTATTTTCAGTCGTCTTGTTTTTTTGGGTTTTATTTTGTTTTTTTTTGGCTAAATGAAATAATTGTGTTAAATAGAATGAAAGCCTTTTTAAATCTTATTTAAAGATTTTAAAAGAGTTGCACTATATCAATAGAATTTATGCTTTATGATTTTGAAATTTTCAGAGAAAAATTTAAAAGTATATCAAATAAGTATGTAAAAATTAACAGTGCATATTGTTGTAGATAATTCATGATTTCTTTTATAAAGGCGAACAGCCCATGGTATCAGGGAAATTAAACGACCTTTGGATATAGACACTCCAAAGATAAACATATCGATAGGAAATACGGTAGGTATCAAATAGTCTCTGATATTAACCGTTTTCCAGGTACAATTAGATAAGTTAAATTGGTGATCGCAAAGGAGTAGGTACAGTAAGACCCCTTTTTGGCCCCAAAATATAGCAGTTTTACAAAATTGTTAAAATGTAAACTTTTAGTTATTTATTGGATAGTAGAATGGTTCAAGTACATAAATATGGGCTGTTTTTGACAATATAATGCACATATATTGGGTACTAGCACCATTAAGTCATGCTAAATTACTGAAATCTTCACAATTCCAGCATTTTAGTTAAATTTTAGACGGTTTCCGTGTAAAACGAAAGTGGCCGCATTCGTGTTCATCCAAAATATTGAAATGTAAGTTGTATTTGATGATAATACATAACATATATAAAGATTGAGGATGAACACGGATGCGGCCACTTTCATTTTTAACAAAAACCATCTGAAAAGTGACTTTTTTTGCCATATTCGGTAGATTTTTCATATTTGAGCTTGAATCGGATCGTTTTTAATGACTAAATTAGTTAAAATCTTTCATATAAATTAATTGAATTAAATGAAATAGACACTTAAGTGTTTAAAAAGTGGTCAAAATCTTTCGTCAGATGAAACTGAAATTTGAGGCCAAAATCGGTCCTTACCGGACCTACTCCTTTCCCACCTGTAGGAACTGAGGAAAATAAAAAGAAGTTACAGACGGACAGATATATTTCCCCAACTGTGCCGAGGGATATAACACAAGCTGTTACTTGTTAATTGTTATACAGATTATCAACATAAGATTTGTAAAATTAATCATTCGGTAATATGTAAATTCAGAAAAGTACTTAACTCCGAGTTAATTTCAAAACAGAAAGTCCCTAATCAAAATAAAACGTCCGAACTCTTAAAATTCAAATGTTGCAAAAATAGTAAAACTTATTAAATGTTTTCAGAATATTGTTTATAACATTGTTAAATGAAAAAGAAAAGCGAAGTATACCAAAGGAACATTCAAACTATTAAGACGAAAATAAACTGAGAACGCCATAGCTTAAAAAAGACCAACAGACCAAAAAATTACAAAACAAATATAGAAAACAAAAACCATACCAAAAAAAGGGGTGATCTCAGGTGCTCTGGAAAGGTAGGCAAATCATGCTCTTCATGTGGCACCTGTCATGTTGCTCATGTTAGTATAAACCCAGTGATAAGTCATCTAATTAAGTTAGTGACATCCAGGAAAAAGGGTATGGGATTGTAGGTATGACAACAATATCCGTTGTAATGGTGGCTAGTACCTATTTGAGAGGATTGTTTTTCTAAATGTCTACCACGCTATATCTGTAATTATATAATAATAATTATAGGAATACAATCCAATATGAACAAACAGTTAAAAACGTCCGGTATAGAAATCTAACAAATGCTCCCATGCAAATAACAACAACCTGATATTTTAATACAAAACAAACGCAAACATTTAGAAAGAACATGGGCATGTAAAAATATATGGTACGGAGCTTGGACGTTTTTATGTTTGAATAGTAAAACAGGTTAATGTGGATTGCATCATAATATCAATAAAAAAAACTATTCGAAAGCAAGCACACATAAGTAGCTTACAAAAAACGAAAATTACCTGAAGAAAATATATATATATATAACTATAAAAATAAACAAACTTTTTTATAACATTTTGCTTTTCCCGATACACAAACACTCAGTAGAGGTTAAGAAAAAAATATAATGTATTAAGTTTTGACACAAAATCGCAAAGCGCAAGCAAAAAGACAGAATAAGAGATATTTAAATGATTTTTTTTTATTATCTCAAACCACAGTGAGAATACTTTTCTTTAATTGTAGGTTTTACCATATTCATCGCAATTAAGCAAAGACAGTGGTAGAAGTAGTTTGGCATCAGATGGTTTACAATCTCCTGCAGTAGATAACAAGTTAGATATATTTCCTCTACCAGAAGAAACTACAGGCGTAAACAGCAATCAAAAATCTAGCGACGATCATAAAACAAGTTCTAAACAAGACTGTAGCCCAGGTTATTCTAAAATGGCATTAGAGACTGATACAGCATCATCAAAACAAGAAAACGCTTTTAAGAACATCACTGGTCCACCAATTTTTAGTGTGTCTCGTGAGGATGAGAGGAGAAAATCTGAGAGGACGTTAATTCCCAAACATAATGGTAATTATCAATTTATACTCACTCCTATTTTTGAATTGATATGTCTTATTATTTTCATGTTTCCATTTGTTTATATAACTCTACTCCGTAAAAATAGTAAAGAAAAACTTATTATACGTTACTGAAGTGGAATCTAAAAAATCGAATTCGAATAAAATCACCAGGGCCACAAAAATAAGACAATTATATTATTCATGCTCGTTTTTGTATTTTACCTTCAATTTTTTTTTGTAATAAAGTATACATGTATATCATGTGATTGTTTCCACATTAGTTCATAAAAAATAGTCACCTGTGCATATAGTTTAATACATTCATGATGTGTTTCAAGTTAACATGGATTCTGTGGATGATGTTTGGTTGCTGCTTGAACATTAATGAATAAGCTAACTTTCCTATGTTTATTTATGCATTCTAAAAAAAATAATGGTATATTGGGGTTTTTTTTTTGTGTATCTCTTCAAAAAATTATTCCTTGCAATTCTGTTTCATAATATATATTACAGGAATTTCTCTATCATTATTATTATTCCTTAATATTTAATATCAATATTTTTCACAGAACTTTTATCATATTACAAAAGTTTCATAATATAATAATTCATCCAGAGTGTATGAAATGGAAATTGATAAAATTTTATATGGTTAAAGTTCTGAATCGAACTTTTGCCATGTAATGAAAGTTTAAGGAACAAATATCATGGCTAAATTTTATTCTGCTACATGCTTGGCCATTCAAATCTACATTATAATTATAATATAAGTCCCGAGTACATTATAGTTTGTTTATAGTTTTTTTTAACTCTGATGATTCAAGTTGGGTCGAAATAAATTTTGCGTTAACGTGATCTTATTTCAGTTGTTTAAGGATAATTCCAATGTTTCAAAGTACGAGGATATTTGGAAAGACAACATTCAAGTTTGAAATATATGTAAATAAATAAGATTGAATAACAATCAAAATGACACGGTTTTATAAATATTGACACGTTTAATGATATGATTAAGCTTAGTTTATTACAACCATTGTATATTCAGCATCACATTTGATTTTTTTTCTTCTTCTTTTTCAGAAAATGAAAATACAGATAGTTATATAAAGCATGTTGAAAAAGAGTCCAATGTTACAGCAAATATTATGCTCGAATCTGGGTCTGTTAGTGATCCATATGTTTATCAGCCAGAAGTTCAAATGTCAAAAACTTGTGGACAGCCAATTAAGGACCAACCATATATCAAAACAGAGACCCTGGAAGCCACTGATAATAGTAGAAACTATGGTATAGATTCTACAAAGAATTGTAAAGTACATGATGGTTTGTTACCTTTGACTGAGGTCAATGATGAGGACTCAGACATAAGTATGATAAGTAATGGTTATCTTCCTAAAGATGCCGTGAATAATCTAGGCATTTCATTACCCAGACATCAACCCTCTGCTCATAATTCAGATAGTTCAACAGTAGAATACCATCATCTGGATTCCATGGAAAATCTTAAGTTACTAGAAATTTTCAATCCACTGATGACAGCTGCTAGTGCAAAGAAGTACCAAAGTGATGATTTGAAAGAAAAGTTAGGAGAGCAGGATTTTATTACACATAATACGGAACCAGATCAAGAGGATTCAATAAGTAATGGTTACCTCAAGGAAGAAGATATCATGAATCCAGGTGTTATGAATTCACTCAGGGAACGAGACCAAGCAGAATTAAACAGTGCTGGTTACCTAAGAGACATAGATGTTGGGATACTGAACAGGGAACCAGCCAAGGAAGATCTTAAAGGAACGAATTACATATCGGAAAATATGAATGACTGGACAGGTAAAAGTGAAAGTTCTGGAGGATACTTCACAGAGAGAAACTTGCTAAATGGTAACCTAATTGATGATGAAAATGTATCATCCTATGTTTCAGATTCAAATGACACAAGAAAAGTTGAGAATTCATTTGGGTCTGGATATATCACTGAAAACTATTTGCTTGATAGTGAATTTAGTGGAAATGATCAAGGAAGTACCTGTTCTCACTCAGGGGACAGCCGTGTTGGGCAGATAAATTCATCAGCAGAAGATTCATTTCAGGTTACAAATAAAGAAAGTAAACCTAACGATGGATATATACAACATAATGACATTAAAACATAAGAGTAGGAAGACATCTACTACTGTAAAATGTCAGGTGTCAGCTGTTCAAAGCCTTTGTCAACATGTTATCTTTTATCATTTTCTCGATATTTCTATCTCTGAAGAGTTTTCATATGTTTTTACTTGTATTTGCAGTTTATTTGTTGTTACTACAGTGATATACACAGTATACACTTGGTTCCTAAGATCTTATTAAGCTTTTGTATCTGACACTTATTTATCCATAATATTTAAGATTGGTTTACAGTTTACAATTTGAATCCATCCATATGTGATTACCGGTATTATTAGTTGTTTCTACAGCTGAATATTTACAAATTAATGATTTATTAATTGAAACAACTTAAGATATTTTAAAATGATTTAACAAAAGTAGGGTAAAAGTTGTTCCGTTAAATTCTTAATTTGAATGCAAAAAGGACTAGGAATCATGTCTTCAAAGAAAGACGCCTTAACTTTAATTGTTTGCTAATGAAAGTTATTTCATAATCATTTTTTTTAAATATGAAATAAAAGTGCACACAAATTGACTTTGACAAAACTTCGGAGAAACAGTATACAGTATGACAGCAATTCCTAGAGATGATTATTATTTATTTATAACCTGTTTCAGTAATATTGCGGCATTTGTAATAAAAACAAAAAATGCTGAAAATTTTCTTTTATTCTTAATAACCGTAAGATTAAAAAGATCCGTTTGTTTTTATTGTGAAAGTTGAAGCCTGTAATGATATTTGATAGTTTTGTATGCATTGCCAAATGATATTTTTTTTTTAAATTAATAAACAAATTTAATTGGTATATAAACTATAATACAAGTATGCGACTTTGATTTTTTTCTCACATTGATGATTGTAAAAAGTAAATTGTATACAATTTTACAGTGTTTATGAACAGATGCAAAGCATTTTAAGAACATTGTTATTCCTTCACTTATAGAGTCTTCAGCTTTCCTTCATATTTATATTAAAAATATATATATGACTTTCATTTCATGTTCCATAGTTGTAACACTACTTAATCGCTGTGATTGCTTAACTACTTCGATGATATCAAGAAAACTTCAACATGAACAGTAATTTTCTCAACAATGAAATATGACAAAACTGTCAGTGCTGTTTGTGCTTCAAATGTACCAAACATGTAAAAGTAGTAAGATTAGTTTCTAGGACCTTTATTAATATGATAAAATGTTCAGCCCTTTATCTGCCTCCTATTATGATTTTGTTAAGATCAATTGGGTTTTGTTTTTTAATTAATAGGAACTGATTCCTGTTTTGCCGCAGTATACAATTCGATAAGTGTTGTCTAATGCAAACTATATAAATATTGAATGAATGAACAGTGAAGTTATTAGTCGTAGTGTTATTAGCTCTTTTCACTTTACCGTGGAAAGACCTATTGGTTTTTTTCTTATTATTATTTTATTTTTCTTCCGCCTAATTTTTTTTCCTTCGCTGTTTTTTTGTTTCGCAAGATGTCGTTTAGATATTTGAAATATGATATCGAACAGTTTATACGCTTTTGCAACTGACCCTGCTTAACCGAACACTTTCTCATATAAGGGTTATCTCCCCGAACACTGTTTTTCTTGTTATCACTTAATATTCGCAACCGTATAAGAAACCGACAAATTTATTTTACCAAATTGCTCGTTATATCCTCAAGATGATTTGATCAATTTTGACCGAAGCTATCCGTATGAAAGTTATTTCCCCTTTTTAGCTCACCTGGCCTAAAAGGCCATGTGAGCTTTTCTCATCACTTGGCGTCCGTCGTCGTCGTCGTCGACGTCGTCGTCGTTAACAATTTTTCAAACATCTTCTCCTCTGAAACTACTGAATGGATTTGAATGAAACTTAAAATGATTGTTCCTTAGATTATCCTGCACAAAGTGTGTGCTTCGATTTTTAATCCGTCAAAAAACATGGCCGCCGTTACTTAAAATAGAACATAGGGGTCAAATGCAGTTTTTGGCTTATATCTCAAAAACGGAAGCATTTAGAGCAAATCTGACATGGGGTAAAAATGTTCGTTAGGTCAAGATCTATCAGCCCAGAAATTTTCAGATGAATCAAACGAACCATTGTTGGGTTGCTGCCACTTAATTGGTAATTTTAAGGAAATTATGCAGTTTTTGGTCATTATCTTGAATATTATTATAGATGAAGATAAACTGTAAACAGCAAAAATGTTCAGCAAAGTAAGATCTACAAATAGGTTAATATGACCAAAATTGTCAATTGACCCCTTAAGGGGTAAATGTCCTTTAATGACAATTTTTCACAATTTGTTCATCATATTTGCTAACTTTAAAAAATCTTCTCCTCTGAAACTACTAAATGGATTTGGATGAAACTTAGCATGATAGTTCCTTAGATTATCCTGCACAAAGTGTGCTTCGATTTTTGATCCGTCAAAAAACATGGCCGCCCTTACTTTAAATAGAACATAAGGGTCAAATGCAGTTTTTGGCCTATATCTCAAAAACGAAAGCATGTAGAGCAAATCTGACAGGGGTAATAATGTTCATTAGGTCAAGATCTATCAGCCCTGAAATTTTCAGATGAATCAAACAAACCATTGTTGGGTTGCTGCCACTTAATTGGTAATTTTAAGGAAATTTTGCAGTTTTTGGTCATTATCTTGAATATCATTATAGATAAAGATAAACTGTAAACAGCAAAAATGATCAGCAAAGTAAGATCTACAAATAGGTTAATATGACCAAAATTGTCAATTGACCCCTTAAGGGGTAAATGTCCTTTAATGACAATTTTTCACAATTTGTTCATCATATTTGCTAACTTTAAAAAATCTTCTCCTCTAAAACTACTCAACCAAATTCAACCAAACTTCATTTGAATGATCAGTAGGGTGTATAAAATAAAGTTTGTGTTTTATTTTCTATTTCGTCAAAAAACATGGCCGAAGGCATTGTTTACTAGGTGAGCGATTCAGGCTCTTGAGAGCCTCTTGTTTATTTGATATCAGTGAAATGTATTTCTTACTGGAAAACCATAAGTGATAAAGGCCGATGTCCTTGGTTAAAAAAAATGAAAATGAGGTCAAGGTCATGTTCAAAATTTTGATTTTTGCTTGTTATCTCTCATTTTCAGAAATCTTATAAGATATCAACAAAAAATTTTCACACAATTGTTAGTTGCGACATGTCATAACAGGTAAATTTTAGTCATAAGGGTACGTAAACATTTGATGCAAGTTTTTCCCCCTTTTATATTTAATATCAGTCGTATGGTAATATAACTCATTAACAATATAAAGTAGAGACCTAGAGTCTTTTGATTTGAGGTCCTTGGTTTATGACCTTGAAATTGAGCTCAAGGTCATATGTCAATTTAACGTTCTAGATTTTGACCTTTGCTTTTACCTCATATTAACACATAAAGCAATGGGACTTTTTGCATTAGGTTGTAAGCAATGTGACCTTAAAAAATACAACCGGCAGTGACCTTTTGTAAACCGGAAGTAGCTATTTTTTGTACTAAATCAATGTAAAAATATATAAAACCATATATTTTTGGAATCAGTGTCAAGTAAACTATCAAATACCGGAAGTAACAACTTTTAAACCGGAAGTAAAAGATAAACTCCCTTATTTATATCTTTTTATATAGAAACCATATATTTTTGAAATAAGCATACAATAAGCTGTCATTTGACGCTGAAACTTACATTTAAAATCAAATTTTAATATTTTCATTTTTAAATAGATTCTTACTGGTGGAAAGACCTTCAATTGGTTTTTAATTTATATATAGAATTATCTGATTTTTAATTGTGTATATGAAAATAATCAACAGACATTCATAATGTCTTTTTGTATCCACACGAACACTGTCTGTGTCGTTCTGTAACAATTCCATCTTCATGCCCTATATATCATGTACTGTATTACGACGTTAGATTAAAAATGACGAGGAAAGGTAACACCCGACCACCGAAAGCTTTATTGTTGCGAAGCCTACGTGGCCTAGTGGTCTAGCGATTCGGATACAGTGCAACGCGATTTGGTTTTAAGATATCTCAGTTGCAAGGTTCGAATCCCGGCGAGGGAAGAACACACAATTTTCGAATGTAAATAAACAGATCAAACATTGATGGGCTGATGTTTAGAAGAATTATATAAACATGTATATTGCAGATGTTGTGATTTCATGGCTCTGATATCTGATATTATTCATCGTTTTTCTTATTTTGTATTATTGTTTAAAGTTTTCTTTGAACAACGTCTGTCTTGAATCGTGAATGAAATCTGGCACAACGATGAGTTGTCACTTGATGACAAATAGAAAATGTTTTTGAGAGTTTTGTTTTTGTTTGAGCTTTGGGCATAGTTTTAATTTCAAAATAAAGTTTTTTTTTCTTTTTCTTTATAAATGATATTTAGTCAGGAGATTTGCAAACAATCTTTGTTTATTACCTCAACCCGTCCATTGCTTACAATGTACTTTTTATAACTTAGCAACATAGTGTGTTTTAAAAGTATTATACAATATTTGTGTTCGCTGTAATACTCTTGCTTTCGGTTTTTTTCAGAAGGCATTAATATGTATATGGTATATCCCTTTATTGTTAGTAGATGTACATGTCATATATACTCTATGAGGTCTTAAGTCTCAAATATGTCTAATTATGTATTGGTGCAGATATGTTGCTTATAAACGATTTATAAAAAAACGGTTAACATGTATTTTCACTTTTTAAAAATTGAGTGAATCGTGGTGCAGAACTGAGATTTGAAAGAACTGTAAATCAGGAGTTATTGCATGCATTTACTATTGTAATTTTTTAAAACTGTTAAAAACTCGCAACAGTTTCTGAAATTAACAGTTGTAATATTATAGCAAAATTAACACAAAAAAAAATCCCTTGACAATTTTGTATTTGAATGGGAAAGGCTACTCGTAATAGTGAAATATAAATTATTAACTAGTACTTTTTTAAAAAGTTAACATGATAAATAAACTGATTTTACTTTTTTTTAAATGATTGTTATATGCCAAAAGTATCTTTATTGTACCTCAAATGTTATTTTTTAAGATGTGTTGTTCACGATAGATATTATACATATGTTTGCTGTAATACTCTTCCATTCGGTTTTATAACTGTTTTTAGAAAGGCATTTTGTCCTGTTATTGATTGTAAATTTATATGTCATATATATACAGTGTTAGGTAGAAACAATGTCTCAATTATATAGAATATTTATTTCTGTCAGTTATCATTTACTGGTACAGTTTTGTATGCTGCCGACACGTGTCGTTAAATCGAATTCAAAAAGAGTGCCTTCAATACTTAATCAAAATGTTACAAAACAATCGATTTATAAAATTCAGGAATTTTCCATCAATGTAAAAATACAGGGTTAGTTGTTGTTATCGTTGTTGTAGAAAATGATGCATATTGTATAACAACATTGAAATTCTGATATTAAAGGTTCGGTTGTTTACATGAACTTTCTCATTTATAGATGTATTTAACACAAATAAAGGCAACAGTAGTATACCGCTGTTCAAAACTCATAAATCCAAGGACAAAAAAACAAAATCGGGGTAACAAACTAAAACCGAGGGAAACGCATTAAATATAAGAGGAGAACAACGATACAACACTAAAATGTAACACACACAGAAACGGACCAAGCATCAGACAAAATCCCACGAGAATAACAAATATAACATCAAAACCAAATACATGAATTGGGGATAGACAAGTACCGTGACACGTCTTATCGCAATGTGAAATTACACTAAAAAATAAGAGAAAACAAACGACGCAACGTTAAAATGTAACACACACAGAAACGAACAATAATATAACAATGGCCATATTCCAGACTTGGTACAGGACATTTTTAAAGGAAAAAATGGTGAGTTGAACCTGGTTTTGTGGCATGCCAAACCTCGCACTTTAATTGCAATGTTAAATATAACATTGAAATGACAACATAATATTAGAGGACTACAATACAAATAAATAGAACGTATTAGACAAAGAAACACATGATTAATGAATAACAAAAAGCATAAGGTTTAAAAATCAATACGTCAAAAACGCGCCTCGTCCACACAAGACTCACCCGTTACGCCCAGATATAAAAGATCGAAAGCGAAAAAAAGTACAAAGTTGTACAGCACTGAAGATCAAAAGTTGAAAAAAGGCTGTGTCAAATACGGCTATGTTTTTATGCTTGGGATAAGAACATCCTTATTATTTAGAACAATTAATGCTATTGCAAACAGTAAATTTTATCAAATGAATATAACAGATATGCATAATGAAACTGAAGTATTAACTCATTACAGAAAAATAAAGGCAACAGTAGTATACCGCTGTTCAAAACACAAACACGAATACATAATGCAAAGACCAACACAGAATAGACACACCCGACTCAGTCCAGGTCTCAACGCAGTAAATTGTGAAAATGAAGTCACATACGATGGTGAAAAGGCATTAAAAATTACGTCACATTTGAATTGATGAAATTTCTGAAACAGCAGAAGAATGACGTCACATATGAAAAACTATATCTCAAAAGTAAGATAGAATTAGGATCGATTAAAGATTATAATAGAACTAAATACTGATATTGCATTTAAACACAATGCATATTGCAATACTTATTAATAGCAATTAACTATAATATATATATGTCCAGTTTGTTATGAATCCAACTTCAAACGTAAATTATCGTACAGATTACGTTGAGCAAAATTAAATCTAATAAATGACGGCGGTGATTAATTTTTCTTTCCATAACACATGAATATAATACTAAAGACGTCAACACATTTGACAAAATCCGATGAGAATTACAAATATAACATTAAACATTTAAACTAAATACATGAATTTGGTATAGACAAGTACCGTAACACGTCTTATAGTAATGCGAATTCACACTCAGCAAAACAGTCATAATCGGGAATAAGTCACGTTTGGTAATTAAAAGATTAGATGACATAATGACAAACCACTATCTACCAAAATCTTAATCAAATCTATCTCTCCAAGTAAATAATGCTATATGATATCATTTTTCTCAATATATAGATGCAATTCAAAGAATTCCAAATGCTTGAAAAAAAAATCATCATTCTGCGGGACCACTTTGTACTCACGTGTTTAATAAAGGCAACAGTAGTATACTGCTGTTCAAAACTCGTAAATCGATGGACAAAAAACAAAATCGGGGTAACAACCTAAAACCTAGGGAAACGCATAAAAACGCATTTAAACCTGATATTCCATGAAACAATCTAAATTACTTTATCACTTTGGTAAAAGAAACCTCGTATCATCATTGTGTTCACAAAAGGCCAAACGTATTTTAATCTTTGATGACCAGTCATGTTAATCATTACATTAGTTACTTCCAGTTTTGAGTATATTCTTTATTGTCCTATTTTGGGGTAAAATATAATCGTGTTTCATAAGATACTTCGATCAGTTATAGTTCTATATAAATAAATACCAGTATTATATTTTGTATTTACGCCAGACTCGTTTCGTCTACTAAAGACTCATCAGTGACGCTCGAATCAAAAAAAGTTAAAGAGGCCAGATAAAGTACGAAGTTGAAGAGCAAAAATTCCTGAAAGATTTTCCAAATACAACTGAAGTAATCTTTTCCTGAGAAAGAAAAGCCTAAGAATTTTAAAAAAATCAAAAGTTTTGTAAACAGCTTCTTTATAAATATGACCATATCAATGATAATCCATGTCAGCACTGACTATTGTGTTATTTTTTTTAGCAAAATATAGTTGTATTTGGAAAATACTTCAGTTAGTGATTATCGAAATATGTTTCTACATTCTTTAAATGAAATTGTGAGTATCAAATCATAATTATACCATTCAACATTTAACTTTGTTAACTTTATCATAAAACGAAATAACCCCATGTTTAGTATGGATGATGCATTATTAAAGATGCTGTCTTGCATGACTTTTTGGTTCCTAAATTCCAAAAACATTTTTCTAATGGCATTTTAATAAGCAGTTTAATATAACTTTAATGTGACAATGAGATTTGTAAAAATAATAATTTTACTATGAATTGTTTTAACACTGTAACGTCTAAATAAAGTTATGTACAATTTGGGTTTTGTTTCAAGATTTTAGGCAAAAAGAAGCAACAAAAAATGATAAAAATCTTTGTAATTCCTTTGCGAAGTTAACTTACTATTGAGGACATATGGACTTCTTGTAATTTTTGGCGTGCTGATATTTTTATTCACTTAATTTCAATTTATCAGTCAGGATTCTACCTCGTCCACATTATCTCCCCATTACGCCAGTTCATTTTCACAATCGTAGAATTGGAAGCCATTTAAGGGATGACGCTCTGCCAATGTTGCTCTTGAAAACCGATAAATTTATCCACATAGCACCATTACGATCCTCATATGTCATTTGTATGTTAAAATATAAATGTATCTTCTAGCTAATGAGCATCAGTTAATGATCTTGTCTGCATTGATTCAATTTGAAAATATTGTCTTATCGGTTGTCAGGTGGAATTTTTGAAAATTCATAAAGATTTAAAAAATTTCTAATTAAATATTTCGTGGAAGGGCAGACTAGATTTTTTTGTTGGTTGCAAACTATAAACCTCAGTTATCACACACGATTTTTTTTCTTTCGAAGATATGTATTTTTATCATCCAACTTGAAGGACTATCATCAAGTACTTTTAGTAAAAAAATAGCTATTTGAACACACCTACTCTGTTTTTATGATTCATTAGATATGTATTTCACTTGACCCATATATTTCATCTTTAAGTACTGTGATTTTGTTATGTTATAAAGTCAACCTGTAGCTTTGATATATACAAATGATAGAATTTGAAGCGAGTTGATGTATCAAATATTCTTGCTTTGTACGTTTTTAAGACAAAATATTCAACTCAAACACGTCCTAACATAAAAAGGTGTACTCGATTTTCTCTTTTCGATAAAATTGTTACCCATTTTTTAGCATTTTTTCTTGAGTGACACACTGAACTAATAGATTGATATGTTCTCCGTCCGTGGTAATTTTTTCAAAAAAGTCAGAGGTTATGCATTTTGTTTGGCTTTTTAACTATTTTGATATAAGCGTCACTGATGAGTCTTATGTAGACGAAACGCGCGTCTGGCGTATAAAATTATAATCCTGGTACTTTTGATAACTATTTCTACATCAACCTAGATAGATACCCATGTTGTCGACTTGATATCTAATAGTTCTGCTTAACTATGTAATAGATAAATTGAAACCTTATGCAAATGGTGTTTTTAAAATATAACACTTAGTATTTGAGAAGAAAATTATCATTTTATTTGTTTCTATTAACTTTTGATTTTTTTGTTACTATAGTAAACATATCAGTAAGCATTTATCGCCTTCTCCAACAAAGATCTTCGATTCTTTTGTTCTATTTCAACCGGGTTTCCGCCTGTTATCATCTATCGATCATACTTTTCAAGATGATAGGCAAGAACGCTAAAGTTAATGTTAAAATAGTCAGTAATACGCAATAACTTCAATATGGAGTCGACTGGCAATTCTAGTCATTTTAATTACCTTTACATATTGTCTTGTTAATAGTTTGACTTGATAAATGTTCTTTTAGTTTTTACAAATCGATGGTAAAAAAATGGAAAAATGAAGAAAAAAATTTCCCAGTGTAAGCCAACAAATCTTACAAGTTGTCTGGAAGTTTTCATGCAAATGGACATTAGATAGATCTCATCTATGATTATTTTTGCCCTGTCAGAATTTCTGTATACCGATTTTTACCTATATCGCACATGCTAGTTGATCAATCATATCGGAATAATTAACCAAAGAAACCAGGCTTAATTTCAAATGCCAGATTCGCGTATTTTCCATATCGTACTCCTTTCGGTGCTCGATTCAAGACAGTTTGAAAAATAAAGTTAAATACCAAGCTGCGATGCACTACAAACTGAAAAGGACCGTCTGAAAAGGCAAGATACATAAAGCATAATAGGGATATTTCAGATTTTTAATACGCATTGATTTTCAAATGTCATACTACGATCAACAATACAGGTCAAAATATAATTGTGACCTATAATTAACATCTACGTGTTATCTTGTCTCTGGTATATATGCAGTTTGCAATCTCACAATATCTTCTTTAATCACATGATGTACCTAATTCGTTATTCAATATTCATTCAATAGTCCATAAATATCACGACTATGCGCTTTTTCTAAGCGATTTCGGGATAACAATGTCAGAAACATTTTATGCTTAGATTATGACATGAGAATAAAATCTTGCCTTTAGCTACAGGAATCTAAATCAAACAATACGCTAATAATAAAATACATGGAGTGTATATAACTCAAAGTTGATACAGTATCCAAGACCTTGAGTTCATCATGATTTTATTGATAGACGATTACTGCTTACAAGAAACATTTTGAATAAAGGGATAGTAGTTAACCGATGTTTAAATTTTGTAAATCAATTAAAAAAAATACTAATCAAAAAGTAACAAACAAAAACCGAGTGTATAGCATGGAAAGGAGTGAGAATGGGTACATCGACAGAGTAAGTGTCTCCTGCTAATTGCATGCAACAATCGCCATGCTAATTCCCACTTAGTCATGAGTTATAATCGAGAATGTATAATCAGAGTGCTAAGTAGTGAATTTAAATGCAACTTATATTCAATTGTGTACCTACATTGGCAACACGATCAGGATCTGCCTACTTGTTATGAGCATCTGAGATCGCACCAAGTCTTTGGCAGAGTTCGAGTTGCTCAGTCTTTTCAGTTTTCTGTGTTGTGTTTTGTAAATTGGTAAGTATTTACGTGAATATCTCTAGGGTGGTTTGTGAAATTAAATTTTCTACTTCTAATCCGATTTATCTTTGTCCTGACCTGTTGATTATTTTTTTCATCAACGAGTGGTTTCTTGGTCAAAATTTGATTATGACGTGAAATGTCTTGCTGTCCTCTTCAATTCCAATTGTGACGTCATGAAAAAAGGTGACCACGTCTCAAATCGTCACATAGAAAGAAAATGTCTTTTTGGTGATCATTTTAAATGAAAGATTAATTTTGTCTGCACATCGTCTCAAATTCATTACAGAAACAGATTCCACCACCAAAGCTCGCGCAATTCGACATTTATCCACTCTCGACGTTAAAATTTTAAATAAAAGGCTCGGCGATAGTAGTTTGTGTTTCAAAGAGTACTAAATATGCGACCAACCTGTTTTATACTTATGTGAAGCAGAATTCATTAAATCCTTAAATAAAAAAAAATCTTGCCAAGGTGTTTAATTTCTCTTTGATATATATTTTTAGCCACTAACACATAATTTCAGTGAGAGCATATGTCAATTGATACGCGCGTGCATATTCACAGTATGCGAACAACATTAACAGGGGTATGCTCGTTACATAAAAACTGCCTTAACATAGTTATCAGGACGAAAAATAAACGGAAAATTTTTGTTCGGGGAAAAATAGTTAATTCCATTTCCATTTGATTCCATACAAAATACACCTTTCCAAGGAAAACATGAATTTGTTTTCAGGAACGTATACTTCAGCATAGAAAAACTTGCAGTGGTATCTTGCTATAAGGTAGTGAATTAAAAAAACAAACAAAAAATGCAATTTGTATATTGCAACTTTTATAAAAAGAAAATCATACAAATAAAGAATATAAACATAACAGACATACTTTACAATTTAAGTTAATATCACAAGATACTTCAAATAAAAAAAAATAATATATAGATACCTCATAGCTAAGAGGGTGGTAAAGCAGATTGTTACCCCTTGAAAATAGTTTTAACCGAGGCGAGGCTAAGGTTAACAATGTCTTTTTAAGGGGTAACAATCTGCTATTTCATCCTTTCAGTTATGTGTTATTAACTTTATTGTACTTAATGTTCTGTTATTGCTGTCTGTTGCATTGCATATCAAAATACACTATGACGTCTTGTTCATAACCATCATCCCAAATTAGGAAAGCGAGTAAATAATCAAGCGTCTCCGATTTTCCATGGGATAGAATGAATTGTCTCCCTCGTATTAACCAATCAGAATCCCCCATTTTGATATGAGTATGTGTTTATTTTGTTATCAAGGTCACGATCGATAAACATCGGCACCAAAACCTAAAGGAGCGAAAAAGATCGATCAACAATCACCAAACAAAATCTTTTCGGTGTGTCAATTAGTTGAAATATATGTTAAAACACACGTTAACATAGGACTTAGTTTGGTATATAGGTATGCATTAGTTCAATAATTTCCTTTGACGTAATAAGGAATTCGTGTCGTGTGATTATGAAATATCTACAAATGTTCAGCATTAAAAAACCACAACACAACAATACAACTCATAAAATAACACGTCACGTAAAAGGATGAAGTTGTAAAAATGACAAAACATATGGATACACGAAACAACATCAGAAAGGTAAATATGTTGCTATTAAAAAGAAAAGACTACATTGTAACCGAAATCTACATCTATTTCAGCTGTATTTTATCTTTCACAGCTATAGCACATATACTAATTTGTGTTTACAAAATTGAACATTCTTCTCTTATTTCTTCAGGACAGCAATCTAAGCTACATTTTGGACAATTAATAAATCCAAAGCATGACTGTTGTGGATAATCAGGTGCGTGTACATCATTATCCAATCCAAACACGTAGTAAGTCATATCTTTATTCTTGTATTTACAGATGCATTTGGTAACAGCAATGATACGGATCTTGTGACGCTACAAACAAACATTTATTAGAAACTCTAATACTAATACTTGATTTTTTTCTAAAAATTAATCTTTTGTTTTTAAATTAAATCTTAAAAGACATTATTTTATTCACAGAAAATAAAAATACTGAAATGTATGAAATGTCATTTAAAAAGTAAACTAACAAGAATACGGAAATCCAAGGAAAAAAATCAAAACGTAAAGTTCTTCATCAAATGACACAATCAAAAGCTCAAACGCATCAAACGAATGGAAAACAAATGTCCTAGTCCTGATTCGGTTCAGGCATTTTCATTTTTTCAGGCTAAACCTTTAAAGCTTGTTAAACCTCTCACTTTTATAACAGTTGCACATCATTTTACAACATTACACAATACATAAATTACTTGAATATCATAAATGAACTTGCAACAAAAAAAAAACATTATCGAGGTTGTAATATAAACTTGATAAAACAAAACTTAAAACTAACTTGCATTAGAATGCGTCTATCTGGAAACTTATGTCCCCCTAGAAGTCTTTGAGAGGCAGAGTTTATCTCTGGTTCTGGAAACCTTTGCAATGGTATAACCTCCAATGATAATAGGAAAGTCAAGCACCTTATAAATCATTATCAATACACAAAACAAAACTACATGTAGCAAATGTTAAGTCTTATTTCATTGGCATCCAAACAGTTTCAACATCATTTATAGCCCCGTTTCATAAGGTAACAAGTACCAATTGATGCATATGACAAGTATTTTTGTTAGTGTTATTAATTTTGTCGATCTTGTCATACTGTTTGTGCATTCTTTTTTATTTATTTTAAATTATCTGTACACAAATTTAGAAATTATTAAGTATGGAAGGTTCAAGCTCCCCACAGACTGAGTTTAGATTTTTAGGGCTTCTTTGTTATATTTGTTTGGTTTTTTAGTGATCAAGATGATAACACAATGTTGACTGATATACCCTATATTTGACATTTTTACCTATTGTGTCTGTTTGTTTTGTTCCCACATCGTTGTCAATATAATGGAATTTGATGCAACTGTCATACAAGTGAGATGTTTAGCTGGCTATAAAACCAGGTTCAATTCACCATTTTCTACATCAGAAAATGCCTGTACCAAGTCAGGAATATGACAGTTGTTATCAGTTCGTTTAATGTGTTTGGGCTTTTGATTTTGTCATTTAATTAGGGACTTTCCTTTTTAAAGTTTCCTAGGAGTTCTGAATTTGGTGAGTTTACTGTTTTCATGTTCTTTTTAGTGATATAACTTCTCCGTTTTTCAGTAAAGCGTTTCTGTTGTTCCGTTAATATCCTTTTGCAGTTTGTGTGTTTCACTTGGTTTTAATTTGAACCCCGGTTTTGTTTTCGCTTAATAGATTTATGACTATTGAATCGCGGTATACTGCTGTTGCCTTTATTATTCAAGTTATTATGAATGGCTTTCCATGTTTTGGCTTTGTGGGCTCCTAGCAAAGGTAAAATTAGAAACGTGCTTTGAACACAACTCATTTATAAAGTGTTTATGATAATTATAATTTAAAAGTATGGTTTTCAATGCCATTTAACTTCCTAACTGATCTGTGCTTCTAACTACAATGATAAGAGCGCTACTGACAAGACTATTGTAGACGAAACGTGTGTTTGACGTACGAAAGTATAAGCCTTGTTTCTTGTATGAGTTTTTATTCAGTATTTGAGTCTGTCGGTTGAGTTTACACATCGATTAACTTCATCAAAACGAATGTTATAAATATAATAAGTTATTGATATGTATTTGCCATTGGCACAATCACTATCATTAGGCTTCGTTTCAGTCAGAAAGTAGTTGCTATTAGAAACATGTTTGCATCATCGAATCAAAATGGTTACCTCTAAAACGTGTTTTAAATTATGCTTCGAACAAAAACGTTTCTTAACATTCATATATCATAGAATTGAAATTAATTTTTCAGAGAGATGATAAAACAGACATTTCATATCGTGTGAAATAAGCCACACATACACATTTAGATGCAACATGTTTTAAATATGTAAAAAATAATCAAAGATGTTCTTCTGTATTGATCTTCTCACATTTGTTCATATTTAAAATTCATTGCATACAAAAGTTTGCAATTATTAAAATGAAATAAAGAAATTATATACCTGTTGTTGTAAGTCCTCAAACCCAATTGATCCTGACGCATGCGCGACTATCTCTGGTGGAAGGCTTGTTTTCTCCACAACATGTTCAGCCCTGTTATTACGCCTGCAAATCCCATGTTACATAAAAATAAATACAAAAACTGAAAATATGAATACTGCAATGTTTCTGTTGTTTCGTTGTTTTCCTCTTATAGCTGATGTGTTTTTCCTCGGTTTTAGTTTAAAACCCTGATTTGTTTTCTCTCAATCGATTTATGACTTTTGAACAGTGGTATACTACTGTTGCCTTTATTTATCCCCATATGCGTAATATTTGTAGATGGGTTTTTTTGTAAATAGTTGAAACGAGAGTGGAAATAAACTCCGAACAAAACTTTGCATTTATTTGAGCATGGCTTCACAGGGAAAACAGTTAATTTTCGGTACTTCTCACATTTTTTATAATTTTCTATTTCAATGCCCCCGCTGTGGGTATCGTGGGCATCAAGCTTGGTCCTATACAATCCTTCTGTACTAAACGTCCTTGTATTACTCACTTTTTTTTTTTAGAGTTTTGTTCCTTTGTGACTTTGAAAATTACATTTTTAGTTCATTATCGCACTCAAACAAAAGTTCGTCTCATTTATATATCATGAAACTTATACACAATGATTACAAACACAACAGGTAGGCAGATATCAAATTTGGATTGCAAGTCATTTCTCATTCTTCCTGTATGCCTTGAAGTAATCCTTAAAATAGGACTCACGAAATGCGTGAAATGTTAATTTACTGTATATGCGTATACATATTAAAAAATCAAAACTTGCCAAGGTATTTATCAATGTGGTCTTTTAGTCACCTATCAGGTTAAAACTTAGAGTGTATGATAAGAATATGACAAAATGTTGATTAAAACACCAATATCATGATAATATGTTTCCAACCAATATAACTGATCATATTATTATAACATCTTACCAAGAAATGATGAGTTTCTGGAACCACAATAGTTGAAGGTGGCCATTACAACTGGTACATGTTCTTCTTCCGCTACTACCACAACTACTACAACTGTAATCAAAGTGACCATAATTATTTTCAAAGTTTTAAGTAATCGATTTCTAACTTATACAATCAAATATCTAAATACTAGCATGTTGTGATAATATTCCAAGCTTTTCTGTTTCCTTTTGAATATGTATGCTTCGATTTTTTTTTTTCATTTCTTCTTATTATTACTACTTTGGTGTTTTTTTAAACATTGCCAAGAATTAGTCTGGTTTAAGGGAGGTAATCCAATCTTGTCAATAAATTTATTTCAAGGACTGATAACTCTAGTATATATTGTTATCAATCCCACCCAGCATGTGTGGTTAAATGTCGAGGTCTGGCAATTAGCACCTTGTACTTTTTGTCGCTTATCTCCAATTTGTATCTTAAATTCATGTTATAAATTTTTCTGATTATATCATGGAAATTGATAATATATCAAGAACCGACTCTGTTAACGTTTTGGATATAGTTTTCTAAATTTGTTCGTAAAACCCGTTCTTATGAACGCATCTATAACAAGCTGCTGTCCCTTTGACACATTCCCCTTTTCCATTTTCTATTTTATTTAAGTTTTGATACAATTAACAACGTGGGTTTTGTTTTAAATTCTATATTATTTTTTTTTTAATTAGATTTTTTATTATCATTCTTTTTTCGAGGAATGATGGGGATGTGTTTACATATATGTGTGTTTGTTAATACCACTTAACATTTCGCTTGTAAAATTTGTTGGTCGGTTTTGGACCTTTTTTTTTCTTTTCGCAATTTGAATCTTTGATATAAAAGTTTGCCAGTTAAATAGTTATAGCTGTCCATTCTTTTGCTCATTCAATAAATCGGCAATCGTCTACGCGAGCAACATTCATCAAAGTAGCCACGTCACAAGCATAACACAAATGTGTTTTGAGTTATGATAAAAGATGATGTTAACCGGCAATAAGACAGCAACCCAAAGACAGAAATAACCAAACAACGTCTAGATGGCAATACTCAGTCTACATGGTGCTGGCTTTGTTGGTACGGGCATATAATCATACAATTCGGTCATATTATTCGCACATAAACATAAGTTGCATTTAAGGAAATAAGTGTGTTTTTCTTTGCGACAATTTTTTTACCCAATCCAATACTATATGTTAACGAAGGAACCAGAGGACGGTAGGCTATATTTTCGTTTTTTCTGACTTGAACGCAAACCGGAGTTGTTCAAGTCCTATAACCATAAAAGAACAATACTTAATAAAATTTTCAAACTTCAATAACGTGTAAGCCTATGAACTCAAGTTGTGAATACTAGTACGCAAAATCTACTAAAAATGGTTCATGTACCTACAGCTCTCTTTTGCATCTTTTTATTTAACCAATCTTAACTTTATTGGTTTTATGTGTGATCTTATCATAGAGATTATACTATAATTGCCTAATTTTGAATAAGACAAATCAAAGATTTGTATAGTAAGCTGTTAATACAAATAAAATGTTTATGTAAATAAATGTTAAACACATTGACTACATTGCATTTAAATGTGTTTTGGTTTTTATGTGTATATGATTTTTAAAGTTGTAACGCAGATAACGTGTACAATAAAATTCATAAAATTTATACCAGTTAAAACATTAAGAAATTACTAATGTTAAATACGACAAATCTATTTTGTGATAATGATATATATACAGAGCTGCATAACATCTTAGTTCTCGTGTGTATCATTTTACACTAATCGTGAAGTTCTTCATTGAATATTGGTTAAATGTTCATGTTTGCATGAAGATGGCATCAATAGTAATATGTTTTTAAATGTTGAAACTTATATCAAAAGATTCTGCAATCTTTCTACTTTTAAATGATAACAAGGTCAAATAAATGTTCTTTGATTAAGTATTTTAAAATATTTTTTAAAGATGTGCCCTTATTGGTTATCAATTCCTTTTTACCATGTGTAAGTATATATAACAATGACTGTTACTAGATATTACTAAAGTTAAATTGGCATCAAGAAAGAAAAATCCGAAAAAATAAATAAGAAGAACATAATGGAAACAAAGGTCAAACCAATATTTTATAAGAAAACGTTTAAATCGTCAATTGAAATTATATATATTTCACGTTTACTTCTATATATCGAATTCATAGATAAAATCTATGGCCAGTGACGCATGTGCATTACCGACCGGACTAATTCTTGACAATGTCAATCAATGACACCATAGATATATAAAAAATATATCAACTGTACTTTGCACATACATGTACCCCTTTTCTACATTTTCTATACTAATTTACAAATTTGATGTTAAGTTTAAATTCTATATACAGGATTTCACCATTTATTTTTTCCAAGACCCTTTTACATACATATTTCATAAGCCAGTATTATATTTAGATGTTACATACCTTATTTCACCTCTTCCACTACATCTACTGCACCTTTCCATTACCCATGCGCTGTTTCTATAAACTTTTTTTTCACCTTTTCCACTGCAACCACCATTGCATTTGACCTGTATATTTGAACATTTGAAAGGTTTTTTTCAATGCTTGTTCATTCATAGAATTTAAAGGATTGTCTATTATGTCAATCACTTCTAAATAAACACCATATGTGTTATTAAGTAGATGTGGTATGATTATAAATTAAACAACAGGTAACTTCTAATACTTACAAAAATGGTAGAGTTACTTTGAACTCAGCATGAAATGACACAACAGCAACATGTAGACACGGGAACCCAAAAAGTTAGACACCTGATGAATAAGCCTTTTTTTATTAGTTTATCTTGACTTTTTTAAATTGTCATCCTGCATTGTTTTTGAAAGTGTCTCATCCTGCCTTTTTTTTTTTAACTCAAAACTCCTGTCCTGCCTTTTTTCAAATTTCATTCCAGTCACCCCCTTAATATAAATGATAGCTCCCTAATGGCATCATACAAACTCACATGTCCACTTCCACGGCATACAAAACATTCAACCTTTCCGCTTGCCCCGCAAGTGTGACAACTCTGCAATGCAAATTATTATTAAATATTTAATTACTTTTTGAGATCAATTAAAAAATCAGAAATTTGATTTGTAAATAATAGAATTATTATGATTTGATACATTTACATGCTATAACGGGCAGCTTAGGTCAAATTATTTGTATCTAAGGAGCTCCTGAAAATATTCGGAATCACCACAACTCGAATATAGTAAATTCAAAAATCCATCTAAGGATATTCCTGAATCATTAATTATGGAGGTCCTGAATCATTTCCCTCGTCTAATGAGAGACTAGAAACACAATGTTTCACAACAAATGAACGTGATACACAAATGTTAGTGGACACTTATAAATAACGACTTATTTTCTCTTTCCTTCTTCCTCAATAACTTACAAAACGTCAGTTATATATGGCAGTTGTTATCAAATTGTTCGTTTTTATGTTTGTTGGCGATTTTTATGTTGCACTTCTGTATTTCTGTTGTTTCTTTGTTTTACTCTCATAGTTCATTGATGTGTTTCCCTCTGTTTTGGTTTGAAACCCGGATTTGTTTTTTTCTGAATAGATTAATGACTTGTTAACATATGTATACTACTGTTGACTTTATAGAAAACATGGTATTGTTTATGATATTCTCAATATGTATTTGAGCGAAAGTGTGTGTCAAAAATTTAATCAAGATTGCAAAACACTTTACATAAATCCCAGCTTTGCTTTTGAGATATTTAGAATAAGAAATGAGGGATAAATTATTAACTGGGAATTGAACACATTCGGTACCCCCGAAAGGTTTGAATCGTAATTCATAAAGTGGATGGAGAGTTTTTTCATTGGCACTCATACCACATCTTCCTATACCTAATTACATCTAAATTTCTTTTAAGCAGAAAGACAATTTCAACTTAATTTCTTTTACTCAGACAGACAATTTCATCTAGGCTTCTTTTAAACCCTATAGACAGAAAATAATAATAGTGCACAATGCACGATCAAAATGATAAGATTTCAGAATTTCTAGAAAGGAATGTTGAAGAGGTTTTTATAATTTCGAGTCAATGCTATGTTTGAGATGGAATTGTGCTTTACACGAAAACCATAATTCCTATCAACATGAAGTTAATAGACATCAAAGGTGTCAGTATCATAATGTGATACGTTTCGTCTGCATAAGACTCATCGGTGACAAAACATAGTTCTTTTAAGCTGTTTTATGTTCTGTCCTTTTTTATATTTTTTACCTGATGTTCGTTTTTATTCTGTGGTTAGTAACCACTTCTGTGTTGACATAAACATCAATTGTATGGTCATTTTAATAAATTAACTGTTTGCAACAAAAGTAAAAAATAATTCAAAAATACTAAGGATTTTCTTATCCCACGCATAGATAACCTTAGCCGTATTTGGCACATCTTTTTAGAATTTTGGGTCGTCAATGCTCTGTACTCGCTTATCTTTCTCATCTATTTGATCTTAACGTCACTGGTGAGTCTTATGTAGACGAAACACACGTATAGTGTTTTAAATTATAAGCCTGTTAATTTTTAGCATGTCGAAATGTCCTTGTAATGTTTATTTGCGTATTTCTCTGTCCTGAATATTTCTTGAATTTATTTGTACTGTAGTCCTGCCATGTAATGTTGTAATTCAAGTGTTACATTTTCACATTGCCATAAAAACGCGAGGTTTGGCTAGCGACAAAACCAGGTTCAACCCACCATTTTTTAATGTCCTGTACCAAGTCAGGAAAATAGCAATTGTTGTCTGATAGTTCGTTTCTGTGTGTGTTGCATTGTCATTTAGGATTTTTGTTGCACTTTAGTGTTTCAGTTGTTTCGCTGTTTTCCTCTTATATATGATGGGTTTACCTCAGTTTTATTTTTTAACCCGGTTTTTTTTTCTCTCAATCGGTGTATTACTTTTGAACAGCGATATACTACTGTAACCTGTATTCATCAGTGACGCTCATATCTAGATAGTTAACAAGCCAAACAAGTATAAAGTTGGACAGCACTGAGGACCCAAAATTCCATAATGTTGTGCCAAATACGGCTGTGGTAATCTATGCCTGGGATAAGAACATCCTAAGTATTTCGAATAGTTCATACTTTTGCAAATTGTAAATTTATAAAAATGACCATATTATTGATATTCATGACAACACCGAAGTGCTGACTTCTAGGCTAGTGATACCCTCGGGAAAGAAACGATCACCTGCAGTGCCATCGACCTAGTGGTGTAAATAGTTCTCAAAAGTATTAGGCATATAATTTGTCTACATAAGACTCGACAGTGACGCTCAGATCAAAATAGTTAGAAATCCAAACAAGTATAAAGTTGAAGAGCAATGAGGAGCCAAAATTCCAAAATGTTGTTCCAAATACGGCTGAGATAATCTACGCCTAGAGAAAATATGAAAGACATTATTGGTTTTTTTTTTATTCTTGTCCCCTTGTTATGAAACGGATATATTCTACCTAACGAATATCAATGCATACTTTAACGTAATGTGTATGTGGGATGGCAATTTCACTCGAATCGTCTTCAAACATCGTTGGGGTTCTTGTTTGCATTTCCCATGGTCCTGGAGGTTGTCCATTTTCAGGTCCATCAACTTTATTTGCTAAATGTATGGAAAAAGTATAACAAAAAAACGTTACCGTTACGAATGTTCAAACTATACGGACTTCACTAACAGTTGTGTGCTCAGATTTTTGAGAAAAAACAACTATACAAGCGAACTACATATTTTACCGGTCACCATCACGAATTGGTTGACCGATACGATATGTTTATGTCTCCACAAAAAAGTGACATGATGTCAAAGATACCGGTTATAATAATTTGCCTGATTGTGGCATCGCTTGGCGGGTAATGCGTATGTAGCAGGAGAAGGTAACCCTGTTGATGCACTCGGTCTTGCTCACTATTGAGAGAAGGTACTTACCTCCGTTTTTGTTTGTTTTTGACATTAGAAAATATCGATTAAGTGGTGCATTAACTTCTAATGCTCAGCAAAATAATCTTACATCTACAAATATACGCAAGTTGGAAAAGAACAGACTGGTTAAGGATGTCCACTGTAAATAAAATAAAAAATTCAATCTAAAAGTAGAATATTAAGGAAGTTGATTTATTTGGCTTTAATTAAGATTTTTAAAAATTGCAGAAAGAAAATTTCTTACTAGAGTGTGGTACATGATCCAATACTATTCTTCTGCTTTCTGTGAATGTCTCCAGTATATACTGAAAAAAGTTTAACTTTTTTATTCTCAAATTCATAAACAGTTGAAATGCGAACATATTTCGCACATATGAATAATTAATATGTTTACTAATAATATATATGCTGTGTACCAGTTGTAATGTTGTACATATTATAATTTGTACAAGTTATCAGTGTTTTATGAACTAATAACACAAATGAATGATTCAAGCGCACAATCTTTTGTTTCGTATATTTCTGTCATATTTTCACAACCACGTGATAAAGTCTCATACTGAACATTGATACAAAAAACATTATAAGACCACAAAAAAGACTTTTTATGGATATGAATATGGTATAAGGAGAAAAAACAAAAGTCGAATTTCAGCCAGTTAGGTCTCCTCATTTCCAGTTTGGGGACAAGGAGAGTAGCACTAAATGTTAGATTGAACTATATAAATTTGAATTCAGAACATTAGACTGGTACATTTTAGAAGATAAATAAAGGCAACAGTAGTATATCGCTGTTCAAAACTCATAAATCCATGGACAAAAAACAAAATCGGGGTAACAAACTAAAACTGAGGGAAACGCATTAAATATAAGAGAACAACGATATACATTAAAATGTAACACACACACACACACACACACACACACACACACACACACACACACACACACACACACACACACACACACCCACACACACACACACACACACACACACACACACACACACAAACACAGAACCGGACTAAGCATTAGACAAAATCCTTTGAGAATAACAAATATAACATTGAAACAAATACATGAATTTGGAATAGATAAGTACCGTGACACGTCTTATAGTAATTTGAATTCACACTCAAAAATAAGAGAAAACAAACGACACAACGGAAACACAACGTCAAAATGTAACACACACAGAAACGAACTATAATATAACAATGGCCATATTCCTGACTTGGTACAGGGCAGTTTTAAAGGAAAAAATGGTGGGTTGAACCTGGTTTTGTGGCATGCCAAACCTCCCTCTTTTATGGCCATGTGAAATATAACATTAAAATGACAACACAACATTACAGGACTACAATATAAATAAATAGGAGAACACAATTGACAAAGAAACACACGAATAATAGCTAACAAAAGGCAACAAGTTTAAAATAAATTAATACGCCAGAAGTGCATTTTGTCCACATAAGAGTCACCAGTGACGTCAGAAACAAAAGTTTGAAAGCCGAAACAAGTACAAAGTTGAACAGCATCGAGGACCAAAAGTTCAAAAAAGCTGTGCCAAAAACGGCCAGGGTTTTCTGTTAGGTATCAGAACATCCCTATTATTTAGAGCAATTTATACTTTTGCAAACAGTAAATTTTATAACATGCCTATACAAAAGATGTAAATGATAAAACTGAAGTATTAGCTATTTACAGGAAACAACCGAAATACATTACATAACCCGACAAAATGCAACACATCCAAATAAGTTTAAACCTCAACGCCAAGTGACGTCATATCAGAAATTGTAAAAAAAATGACGTCACATTTGAATTTGAAAACAGATCACCAAAAATGAAAAATGACGTCACATATTAATGAATAAGATAGAATTAGGATTGATTTAAGATTATATTTGAACTAAATACTGATATTACATTTAATAACAATGCACATTTCAATACTTATTAATAGCAAACTAAGGTAGCAATTAACTGTATTATAAAGTAATGTCCCGTTTGTTTTGAATCTAACTTCGAACGTTAGTAAAACATTGTACAGATTACGTTGAACATAATCAAATCTAATAAATGAAGGCGGTGATTAATTTTCTTTACCATAACACATGAATATAATTGACAAAATCCGATGAGAATTACAAATATAACATTAAACATTTAAACTAAATACATGAATTTGTGATAGATAAGTACCGTTACACGTCTTATGGTAATGCGAATTCACACTCAGCAAAACAGTCACAATCGGGAATAAGTCACGTTTGGTAATTAAAAGATTAGACGACGTAATGACAAACCACAATCTACCATGAAGTAAAAATGTCCTTAGGGAGTTTGGTCAAAGACACCTCGATGGTGTCCATAAAATTTACGGAGTGTCAATTTTAATCTGTCCTCCTCATAACTTTGTTGGAGCAGTTTCTGCGTAAGGAGCACACTCCTGTATATGAAGTCCGTATAGCGTGAACAAGCACGAGAATAACGTATCAATTGTGATATGTAAACACCATACGAAGGGACAGAGGGTATGTTACTGCTGAGAAATGGGAAATTGATAATTGGGAAGTTGAAATCGTCCCGTTTATCATAGATTTTCGTGTGGAGTCGTCCATCTGTATCACCTGTATCACCTGTGCAAGAACATATGTGTCAAAAAACTTATAGCTTGTACAAAAACCCTGTACAAATTATAATTTATACAAATTATCATCTTGTACACAACATATATATGCTTTTCTGTAACAACTAGTATAATATATTAAGTAGAAAAAAACAAACAAAAAGATAACGAAATAAACTATTGAAAAAATAGAACAAAAACAATTGTCTTATTTAGCTATAAGAAACTATTCAAACATATTACTTACATGGTAAGAAGTAGACGGCTCCAGTTTTTCAATTTTCATATCTCGTGCTGCCCCTTTTCCCCAGCAACACTGGTCACTTGCATAGTCTAGCAACGCCTTGCGTACTGTTTCTTCATCAATCGTAGGAGCGCTGAAATCAGATCATTTTAGTTTGTCATTTACTGTTTCTTCATCAATTGCAGGAGCACTGGAATCATATCATTTTAGTTGGTCATTTACTGTTTATTAAACAAAGTTCATTGAGAAAAAAAAAGATTGTAGCGATAAAAATGCTGCGTGGTAATTATTTACGGGTAAAATTGCCCTTTTTCTCATTAGCACCTTAACCTTTTCAAACACTGGCTAGAACACTGTCTGATGATTAAATTCCTTGACTATAATTCAACGATTACAAAATTATTACTATTGCAGCAAATCGTGAAGTTTAAAAAAAGTTAAATCACAAAAATACTGAACTCAGACCGGAAAGTCCCTAATCAAATTGTAAAATCAAAAGCTCACACACATCAAACGAACGGACAACAACTGCCATATTCCTAACTTGTATAGACAGCGCATTTAATGCAGATCTTTAACAGAAAAACAAGACAATTAAGCTTTCTTACCTAACGAATTCGGCCTGTTTTTGATCCTTTACTAATCCATTCTGTTCTGACGAAGGAGGGGGTACAACTGCTATAAGAGAACTTGATTGTTTAATTGATTGGGAAATATATCATCGATATAACTGCAAACCCTGTTCTTATTGAAATAGGATTTTTGTTTATCTAGTTTTTAAAATTTTAAAATATTATATAAATTAGAGAATTTCGGTAGAACAGTTAAAAGAAGAGGAATATTTCTTTCTATCTTTTTTATACTTTTTTTTTAACACTTTGTCATCTTTTTTTCTTGTGCAGACAAACAAACAAATGGTCTTTTTATCAAAAATATCTATAAAATTTTGGTCTATGTATATAGCTGTTTTACAAATACTTACTACCGGCAGCTTTTTCCTCGGAAGCAGGGCTGTAAAATAATTGAGTATGTATCTTTCTACTTGTATAAAATTAGATATAGAATAAATTACCATATCATCTGTATTTCAGAACATTTCTAACACAAAAATAAAACAAAAAATTTTAATTCAGTTTTCTTTAAAAATTAAGGGCTAATAAAGGCGTGTTTGCTCATGGGTCAAAATGAAAACATAAAAAAGAGTTAACTTAAAACATAAAAATAGATCAATCAAAGTACATACCCAACTGAAGTCATTTTGATACCTTACGATATAGAAAACCGTTGTGAATTAAATAATAAATTGTCGTCAACTATTCACACTGATATGCACTATATATATATGACCGTCAACTATGTATAATGATTACGAGGTATGTCATTGTTAATTAAGGGGCAGAACAATGTATTTATACTTGCCAGTTATTTAAAAAGATGACTCCAAAAACATAAACATTGATTTGCAAACATTGCAAAATCGGAAACAATCAATTACTATGGACGATTTAAACCTAGACATTTGGGTTTTCCTGCTTTAGAATTGACCGACCGAGAAAAGATAGGGAAAAGAAGTAGTATAAACAGTTTACAAGCAGAGAATTGTGGCCAATTTACCGTTCACTTATTTCACACATTTTCACGAATGACACTTATGAAGAAGGATCTGCTGGCCCTTCCGGAACACCTCAGATCATCCACGTTATTTTTTGTGCCCGTCATGCAATCTTCTGTTTTTAATGTAGATTATTGTTAATTTGTTTGAGTTTGTCTTTTTGTTGTCTTTTGTCATGGCATTGTCATTTTATCACGAATTTAAAATGTACGAGTTATCTCCCATTGGTATCTTCCTCATTTTTTTTTTCAAAATGTCGTCCAATATTTATTAAAATCATTTTGGTGTGTTTATGTAAATATAACTACATTGTAGAATATTTTGTAAAAAAATGCCTTTAACTGCAATTTTGATAGAATTTGACAGAATAGTTTCATATAAGGGATCAAAATCAGAATGTTGTTGAATTTCCTTGAATTTGCTTAGCTAGACAGTTGAATACATCGAAATAAATCAAACCGAAATTATATTTTAGGACAGGCACAGTGAGGCTTAAGTTTTTTCACAACATTTTGCAAAAATATGTGAAATTAAGGTGGTACCTAACACTACAGGGAGATAACTCTGTAAAATCAGCTAAACGTTTTAATTACGTTGTGATGAAAAGGGAATATTAAGCCTCTCAATGATCAAAATAAGTGTTTGTCAAACTGCTATATAACCAGTGTAATTTTTCTGATAAAACGGTTGGTTCAAATTTTTTGAAATTTTTATATTTTTGTCAAATGGTCAAAGTAAATAATGTGTCAAAATTTTATGAAAATTAAACGAGCCAAATTAATTTTCGTTAAAGTATTGGGTACCACCTTAAAGATGTAATATAAATCATCTTTTCATAACAATCATATAGAACGTTTCATATTATCATTTGATGGATGTATGTAAAATTGTTGAATAACAACCAAAAGATTCAGAATTTTGACGATTTTTTTATTGTTAACCATGGAGTGTCACCTCAAAATCCACCTATCACCAAAATAATTTGAAATCTCTATTTGTTTCCCTTATTTTTATCAATGTTATCAATGTCTTCCTTTTTTACAGATATTTTAATCATGAATGCATCAACTTGTTATAACTAAACTGAAATAATAACTTATTCCGAATGATATGCCAAAACTAATGGATTGGTCCTGGGATTGATCATAACAATGCCTTTAAAGGGCTGAATGAATGAAAATGTTAAAAATGCGACCATTATTAAAATCATGTCGATCATATTGGGTTTTCCAAAGATTTAACCATGACCGAATTCGACAAGTTCAATTTAAAACTGTGACATTTTAAACTAGAGACTCCATGAAGCATGAGATCAAGTCTGTACAACTCCTTGGACTTTAAAGCGATTATATCTAGGGATTTAAAACCGAACATTCTTTTTTTTATTCAAAATCCTGGTGAATTTTACAAAATCAGATTGCAATATTGAATTCATAAAAACATGCGACAAAATAAAAATGTGTATAAATATACAAAATTTAACGTAATTATGTAAGCGTATATAAAACAATACCATATTCTATTATGGAGAGGTAAAAGATACTAAAGGGACATTCAAACTCACATGACGAAAATAAACTGACAATATGCCACTACAAAAAACTATAAATTACCAAAAGACATACAACAGTTTACAAAACACAAAACACAAAACCAAAGACTATAGAACGCATTTAAAACATAATCGAACATTAATCACTCGTTTTGTCTGTAAGGAATCGTCATGTTAATCTGAACAATACTATGTATTTCATATACTCTGCGTTATACTTAATTTTGTATCATTTATAATAAGAGATCTTCAAAGTATTCAAATGAACATTTGCTGTCAAATTCATGTTCACTGATTTGACTCAAATTCTCATATTTGATTTATAACATACTAAAACGTATGTCCAAATTGAAATAAGTAAGAAATGAATAGTGAACAATCCACATACTTGATAATAGTTAATTGCATTTCGTGTGCAGTTTAGTCTAGACGCCATCTAATTATTTTTTTTAAATTACCTTTGAAGATTGTCGACGGTCACATTACGCGATATAAACATGACATAAATATAAATAGCTAGCGACCTCGTGCAATTGGATTTTTTTCTAGGTCTGTTTTATTTCATGTTGTAGATTAAAATATCAAGTTAATTATCGTTTTTACCTGTATAATAATGATAATCAACGAAATGGTTCGCCTAACTTTGATGTATTTATCAAAGTTGTACAAAATCGAACATGTAAAATGTTGTTTGGTAAATTATAGTAAGGTCGGTTCGATTGGGATATCGAGTTCATGCACGAGTGAACTCAGGTGGTTTAAAGTCATTCGAACCATTGCAGTCAAAGTGTACAGTAGCAGTTTGCTTAATAAATAGTATTATTAATCATATTTTTTATTTTCAGATTTATGGACCATAAGTATGGGGAAACCAGTACAAGCTGCTTAATAGCTATATATTTATATGAACGTTCAACAATATTATACTCATATTTATAATAAGATGTGCGCTTGTCTCTGCAAGTGGCGTCTCCCATGTAAGAGTTTGTGGTTATTTGATAAATGTTTTATGTTCGTTTTAGTTTACGGATTAGAATTTAATTACGCTTTCAATGTTGACATTCTTTTCCTTCTAATGGCTGGACACGACTTATAAATGCATAACCAATCTCTTGATAATGGGTTTAATTAAAGTTCATATGAATACGGATTCAATGAGGTCGAAATATTCACCTGCAAGTGAATAAATCATCAGCGATGTTTCTGCAAAAATAGACATCTAAAAATATATATTACGCCAAGAGCATCTACCGGACTGTGGCACTGTGGAACAATCATATAAACATATTCCCTTACTTATGCAAGAGAGGGACGAAAGATATCAGAGGGGGGGTCAAACTCATAGATAGAAAATAAACTGACTTGGTAAAGGCATTTTCTTATATGTAGAAAATAGTGGATAGAACCTGGTTTTATAGCTAGCTTAACATCTCACTTGACAGTCGCATCAAATTCCAACATAATGACAACGATACGTGAACGATGCGTGAACACAATAAACAGACACAATAGGTAAAAAAAGTCAAAAATTAGGGTACAGCAGTCAACATTGTGTTATCATCTTAATCACTATGAAAACAAACAAATGTAACAAAGAAGTTCAAAAAGGCATACATGAATTTAACAACCTAAAAAAAAGAATAATACAATACCCCCTAAAGATCAAAATTCTATCTGTGGGGAGCTTGAACCCTTCATACTTAGTAATTTCTAAATTTGTATACATATAATTTAAAATAAATTAAAGAGAATGCACAAAAAGTATGACAAGATAAAAAGAATTAACAACACTAACCAAAATACTTGGGGTCATAAATGATGTTGGAACTTTTTGTATGCCAATGAGATAAGACTTTTAAAACATACAACATTTGCAACATGTAGTTTAGTTGTATGTATTGATAATATTTAATAAAAGAGGGACGAAAGATACCAAAGGGACAGTCAAAATCATAAATCTAAAACAAACTGACAACGCCATGTCTAAAAATGAAAAGGACAAACAAACAACAGCACACACGACACAACATATAAAACTAAAGAATAAACAACACGAACCCCACCAAAAACTAGGGGTGATATCAGGTGCTCCGGAAGGGTAAGCAGATCCTGCTCCACGTGTGGCACCCGTCGTGTTGCTTATGGGATAACAAATCCGGTAAATAGTCTAATTCGGTAGGTCACATTCATGAAAGGGAAGGGGATTGTAGTTACGACGTAAGGAACATATCCGATATCATTTGTGAAACGGTTATTCCATAACGGTCAACCAACTCGTGATGGCGTCCGTAAAATTTACGAAGGGATGATTTCAACTTCACCATTTGGAACTCTTGGTTTAATAGCTTTCTTGTGAGCAGCAACCCTCTATCAAGAAAATCATGATAAGGAATGCAAGCACGGGAATATCGTATCAGTTGGGAGATATATACCCCGTATGCAGGTGCTGCTGGAATGTTGCTACTTAGAAATGGAAAGTTCACAATTGGAAAGCTGAAATCATCTCTTTTGTCGTAAAGTTTTGTTTTCAACCGACCCTCTTTGTCAATTTCTAGATGTAAGTCAAGATATGAGGCCGACTTAACTGTATCTGTAGTATCCTTTATCTCTAGCTCGATTGGATAGATGCGTTCCACATAGTCACCAAATTTTGAATTATTTAGTGAAAGAACATCATCTATGTAGCGAAAAGTAGAGTTAAAGGATATTGCTAACTTCTTATCTTTCAACTAAGAAGTTCCTGCATGAAGTCAGCCTCATAATAATAAAGAAACAAGTCGGCAAGTAGAGGGGCACAGTTTGTTCCCATTGGAATGCCGACAGTCTGTTGAAAAACACGTCCTCCGAACGTAACAAATATGTTGTCAATCAAGAAATCAAGCATCTTGATAATATCAGTTTCAGAGAATTTTTTGTTCGAATCAGATTGATCCTTTACAAAGTAGGATTTATCCCTCTCTAAGACAAGATACGTGTATCTACGTTGGCTATTCTTTTTTACGAAGCAAAGCAATACCAACTCTTTCAATTTGTCTTTTAGTTTGGAATGTGGAATACTAGTGTAAAGAGTAGAAAAGTCAAAAGTTTTAATACTGGTACACGATGAAAGAGAGTTAGATTGTATGTACTCTAAAAGATCTTTGGAATTTTTAAGTATCCACATCTGATTCACGCCCCCTCTAGAATAGGCAGTTTCACAATAACTTTGAAGCCCGTCTTTGATTGCTGATAAAATAGATGTTAATAATTTCGAAAGAGGTTTCGTGGAGCACTTGGAAGACCCAGCAATATACCGTTGTTTGTAAGGATACTTATGTAGTTTAGGTATCCCATATAGTGATGGCAGATCCAGTTCTTCATCTTTGGTTGAAATTCCAAAGGAACACAGAACAGACCTATGATTATCCAGGATTTCCTCTTTGGTAAGTGTCGTGAGGGTATATGTTGAGTTTCCAAGTGAATTGTCAATACCTAATTCGTTTATCAAGCAGTTAATATAATGAGTTTTACATAAGATACTTGACTTTTCTATTTATCATTGAAGGTCCTTCCATTGAAAAAGTTTCCAGATCCAGAGATAAACTCTGCATCTTAAAAAGACTTCTAGGGGAACACAATTTTCCAGATAGACGTATATTTATGCAAGTAGGATTTACGTTTTTTTTTATCAAGATTATATTACAAACTCGATAATATCTATTTTGTTTGCAAGTTCATTTATGATAGTCAAATAATGTATATATGGTGTCAAATAAAATGCGACTGTTATAAAATTGAGAGGTTTTTAATCGACTGTTTTCTGCGTAAGAAAATGTCTGTTCCAAATGAGGAATATGTTAAATGTTTTCCATTCGTTTGATGTGTTTGTGCTTTTGATTTTGCCATTTGAAAAATTTCTATTTTGAAATTTTCTTGGATATCCGTATTATTGCTATTTTACTTATTAGATGACATTCAGTCATACTTTTGTTGCGCAGATATTTCTGTATGATTATATTTTGTGAATAAACTTGATAAAATACATCTGAAATAAATTTAGATTTCGGTAAAATGTAGTTTCTCCAAATGTCTTTTCTATTTAATAGAAACATATTTACCTTTCTGATGTTATTTCGTGTATCAACGTTTTGATTTTTTTACAATTTCATCCTTATACGTGACGTGTTATTTTATGAGTTGTATTGTTGTGTTGTGGTTTTTTAATGCTGAACAAATTGTGGATATTCCAAATCACACGACACAAATTCCTTATTACGTTAAAGGAAATGATTGAACTAATGCATACCTATTTACCAAACTTAGTCCTATGTTAACGAGTGTTTTAACATTTATTGCAACTTATCGACAAACCGAAAAATATTTTGTTCGATTGCTGACCAATCACTTTCCTCTTTTAGAATTTGGTGCCGAAATTTACCAATCGTGACCTTGATTGAAATCAACACAGACTCATGGAACACTTCAATATAAGTGAAACACTAGAACGGTGGTTTTTTTTTTGTTGTTGCCTAAATTTGGTTAGATTGTTGATGAATAAACACATTTGTGTGCATAACAAGAAATAAATGAGATGGAATTTTGAAAGAAATTGTGAGAAGATAGGTTTTATAACATGTGTTAAGAAAATAAAAATAAAAAAGGTTGTCACCGAACTTGCTTTCTTGCTACAAGTATATTGTTTTTTACTAAAAGACTTCTATATAAAGAAAACTGGGGATTTATTGTATTACTCAAACTATATTTAAAACAAATATCAAATTTTGTGTTTAAAGAATCATTTTTTTTCCCAAATAAGCCAATTAAGGGATGAAGCCGAGGTAGAATCAACTAGGTACGAAACCACGTTAGACTATTGATTACTATTGGATACTTCGGTCCCCGCCTCTTGCATTACCAATCGAGCACTGCCGCAAGAGATGGTAGACTGGTTCCCTGTCCTTTGTCTGATGGGTATTGTTGTATGTATTTTGTCAGAAAGAAAGAACCAGTCTACAATAGGGAAAGATTTCTTAAAATTATGGCCTAAAGATTTATAAAGGAAAAGAGAAAGTAGGTAACTAACAATGTGTAACCGACGGATCAATTTTAAAGGGTTTCTAACTTGTCATTGTCAAAAATGAAACATGATAATAAAGTTGACAACCATGGAATCAAAACAACAACAAAGTCAACATGCTCAATCTAGATGCGGAACCGTAGCTCTTAGGTCCTTATGTTTTTTTTTACTGTTTGCCGACCATCTTTAATAGGTCCTTATGTTATTTTTTGACGCAAATAGTCAAAAAATAACATAAGGACCTAAGAGCTACATGTACGGTTCCGCAGCTATGCTCAACCATGACATGTCAAAAAAAGAATATAATATACGTTGATAGTGTTCCAATGGATAGAAACAAGTGCCTGTGAATGGAGAGCAACAGTCGCCGAATCCTCACTATGAAATTTGGAAAAAATCTTTTGGTCAAATTTTTAAAAGTCGCAAATTGTGCATACTTATCATGGCATTCATGCTTATGTTTTTATGCCATTTGACATTTCCTCATTGAATGTAAAGCGTTAGAATTTAATCGAAATGTACTCTTTTGTAATTTAAGTGATATAGTTCCATCTTTTGTTAAGGTTCATCATAACAAACGGACAAATATGACTGTACTTACAGGCCAAAAATTACCCTGAGTACAGACTTACCTGTGAAGTTGGAAAAGTTTTAATGTCTGGCATCCACTAGATATAATAAAGATAAATGCATTTTGTGTTTCAGAAAGATAAAATCTCTTTCGGATTTTGATGGGCATTTTTTTTCCTTCATGCAAAAGGTGTGAAAGTTAACTAAGTTGTGGTACAACTATGAGATGCTCCCTCAGGTAAAAAACTGGTTTGTAATTGTTTTGATTGTCCTTTTAATTGACATGGACAAGAGTTATTACTCAATTTATTTCACTTGACTGGGCGGAGTTTAAACAGTTCGCTCATAATAAACCAGTCCATCTATAGATGGGTGGTTTAGAATAAACTCACCAATGAAGTGTCCAGTCATTCTTTTGTAATTTCTTTGATAACACCGATAGGTGATTAGAAATCAGTTATAATTATAACGGTAATCAACCTTATCACACACAACTTCAAATAGACTGTCCTTATGCAAATTAAAACGTAAGCTCCGCCCGATCAGTTGAAATAACATTGGTAATATCTTCACAACTACAGGTGAGTTAAGAGTTTATCTGAGTCAGTGAGTGGACATTATCAAAGTAATTCAGATGTTTGTTTATTTTTACAGCTTCTGCAGAAAGGGAAAAAAATGCCCATCAAAAACCAAGAAAGATTTTATCTTTCTTAATCACAAAATGCATTTAACTTTTATATATCTAGTGGATGCTAGGCATTAAAACTTTCCAAACAGCACAGGTAAGTCTTTACACAGAGTAGTTTTTGAGGTGAAAATACGGCCATATTTGTCCATTTGTTATGATGAACCTTAATATGTCTGAACAAGATAAGTTTAGTTCATTTTGAAAAGTAATGATTCAGACATTAGTACTGTATGTGTAGCTGAAATAAGCGATATGTATCAAAATCGGAAAATATTATTTTTACTGTTGTAAAATGTCTGAAAACTTGAAATGTTGAAATTAATGCTTGCTTGAAGCGAGTTTTTATTCTGTCCTTTGAAATACTGACAAATAGAAAACATGTACTTTATTTTAACCACGTGCATTGCTATTGAGAACTGATTACTACATGTATCGAGAACAGATGACTACACGATATGATTTGAACATTCATTTAAAGCAAACATAATGTTGCTAAGAACTTTTATAGTATTAAAGCTTATTGTAATAGCTTGAATTAATAATATAGTATGAATAACACCTCCACGCAATGTAGATATAAAATATGTATCTCTGATCATTGAGAAAATTGATATAATAACTAGAATCATGCAAATAAACTTAATAAAAGGGCTTGAACATGTTGAAAGCTCATCATACAAATATGACACTTTTTCTAGACCACAAAACAGTACGAGCAAAAAACGTCAAATAGAATTGTAACCTTTGAAATTGTTGTCGCGCACTAAAACCCCCATGGGCACTTTCAAAAGTTGGCAGGTATGTCCTAGACTCGTATGTTTTAGTACATATGAATTTGTACTTTGCATGTTTTTTTAATGGAAATTGTGAGGTCACAATGCATTCTTATATTAGACAAAACCCATGAGATAAGGGACGACATCAAAAGTTCAATGTAGGATAAAAAACTGAATTCACATAGTTTTTCCACTGACCCCCCCCCCCCCCCTCTTAACTTAATTTGGGAAAAATTGATTTACCAATAGGGATGTATGTAAAAATAGATTTTAGATATACAAAACTTGCAGAATTTTAACCCCCACCCCCAAACTATTTGATTTAAGTTTTTTATCCTACATCGATCTTTTGATGTCGTCCTTAAGGATGTTTACAAAAGCTGCAAACTCTTTAATTGAGTTTAAATTTCCTGTCATAGGAAATGGAACTAAGTGGACAAATATTTTGACATTTTGGTGGAGCTTTTTATCAGTTTCATGTGGTGTATTAGTTATTTCAAAACATGACACAAGTGTTTTTATTATAAGTCAAAATTTCAAAAATAAAAATCCAAGAGATGTACATTTATTTTATACTATTTAACAGAAAATTGAGAAAAAATGATAAGTTTTTCAATATGCAGAAAATTCAATATGTATGAATTAGTGTTGATTGACAGTGTGTAGCAGACCAAAGCTGTCTAGGGAAGCCTAGTTATATGTATAACCGACTTTAAATAAATCTTTTATGCTTTTATGCTTTATGCCATGACCTATTGATTCTGAGGGAGAAAGAAACCTGGCATATTTTGAAAATAATTATACTGGCATCAGTAAACTTTGAAATAAGTAATCTTGCCTTATCGTGCATGAAAATCAATATTCTGGCCATTAAAGTATTCAAAATATTATTTGGATTTAGAAGAAAACAAACAATCTAGCCACATTTAACTTAAGTCTGTAAGTTGTAAATAAATATCAAATTTGCCCGGTACCCCCTTTCAGTATTAAATGATCACATCCTGAACAAATCTTCAATAATTCAATAGTCATGAGCTGCATTATATAATTATTATTGTATAACCCTACAAATGATTTTAACAGTGTTTTCAGATACAATATAGGGTAACACCTAGGGTTGTTCAGCAGGTGTCTTAAGCTGTTTCCAGGCATTCATATTCATAACTTTATAACCATTCACCCAACACTGTCCATTTATCACATTTCAATATGTTGACTCAATGTTAATAATGACAAAATATAAATTCAATTTCAAATTGACTATTTTCACTTTTGCTGTTCAGGATTAACGACCCTTGTTGTAGTTTTATTAAACGTGACTTAAAAACTAGCTTGCCTGATCTCTAATTTAGAAGAAAAAAAATAATATTGCCATCCTTTAAGTCATGTAAGTTGTAGACATACATCAAATTTGCTTGGTCCCCTTTTTCAGCATTAAATTATCACCCCCTGAACAAATCTTCAATATTTCAATAGTCATGATCTGTATTATATATATTGTAGGCTACAGGATCAAATCTTATAAACAGGTCGAGAACTCTAGTTTTCCTGACGTCAGAATATATTTGCATAATAATTTCCCAAACACAAGGCCAATATGGCCTTGAAAAACTGACCAATCGACTTAATGAACTACAATGCATTGTGGGCTACTACAAGTTTATTACTACATGTACTTAAAACATGTGGAATTAGTGGTAAAACTGTCAACTAATATATATAGTGTCTTGGACTCTCAAAATAAATGTTTTTGTTCTGTGAATTTGTTTATTGTAAAATATATAACATAATCTTCAATTTGCATGCTCAGATTAAAAAAATATTGTTTACGGGCTTCACGATTTGACTTTCTTTTTCGCCATGTAAAAGTAGTTGAACAGGTTTTTTCCATTGTTATGCATTGTCCTTGTGCAATTGTTTCACGACCTGAAACAGTGAAATTTTAGATGAATTTACCACTGTCTAGTATGAACAATTTTTTAGCTCTCTTAAACCTGTATAATGTCATTCCCAAAACATTTCTGCCTCGAAAAACACGAAAACTGGCACTGAAACACTTCTATCTGTACTGGATGTGTAAACTTATTCATCAGGATCTGAACTAATAGTAAGAGCACCACAATATTCCGTAAATAGCTTAACATACTTTGTATAGTCTCATCCATCGATAATGTCCGTGTGTTGCTAATTTTATCCCAAAATATACCTGAGAGGTATTCTTATCGTTCAGCTGCTGTCCCATTGACATATGCTCAATATCTCCAATTATTTAAATCCTCTGGATCATAGTGGGTTTCATATTACCTATTATCTTTTTTTCTAAAACGTGCCTTATATATAGAAATAAGAAGATGAGGTATGCCAAATGAGACATCTTTCCACCCAAGACACAATCTTGTAAAGCTATGTTCAATGCTGAAAAGTAAGCTATGAAAGGACCAAAAATAACATGTGTAAAACAATTTAAAAAAAAACACAACAGCTTTATTTAATATACAAAAGAAGAAGAAATGTATCCAATAAATAAAAGAAATATAATAGCTTTATTTCCAACGCTGCAATTTTCACAAAATATATCAATGCTACCACTTTGTCGCACATAAGATGGATAACATCATTAATGGTTTTAATAAGGTTGGCAAATGTACAAGTCTGTTAAAAAAATCCAATGTCTCCATTAGAAAAAAAATTGAACTTTGCAAAGACGAAAAACAAAATGAAACTACGTGTACAGTTGCTGCTTCACTACCTTCAGAACAAAATGACCAGTTTGAAAGTCCCAAATACATAAATATGTCAAAAACCAATTATACCTATAGATTTTGTTAACACTGTCAGACAAGAATTTAAAAAGGTCTTATGTAGTTTCGATATGATGGATGATATACAATGTAGGTTTTGTGCATATTCTGTACCTTTTAAATTCTCAAAATGAAAATATTACTTAGTGTTCTACAGACGTTAGTAAATATATTTCAAAATGGAAAATTTAACTTTCTGAAAGATGTTTGTATACAAAAATAAGGAGATGTGGTATGGTTGCCCATTTAAGCTCAAATGAAGTGGATGTAAGTAGTGATAGACATCTGTAATGCCTTCAACAAAGAGAAGTACCCATACCGTATAATTGGCTATAATTGGCCCCGATTGATAAATATTCCTGGTTGTTTAAGACAAAGAAATAAACACATTCTTTTCCTCGATTTAAATTACCTTTTAATCATAAAAGAAGGTACTAATATCAAAAAATTAATTTTGTGAAATCTTAGAAAGTTTAGTAATCTCATCAGATCTTTAACAAACTCTAAGTCTTCGCCTTTTTAGGAACACAAAATTCATAGGACTCTAATTTTTCTTTAACTGTCTATACTAGCTACCAGCTATACAAAAGTTGCTGAATCCCATGAATATTAGAACTGGCTATTATCAACGGCTAACTTTACACTAGTAAGTTTGTCTGAAGGGTAAATGTACTTTTTACTGTTGTTTCGCTGCTGTCTGGTGGATGAATACCTGAAATCTGAGTGTTATCATCAAACATATTAATGGCTGTACATTGGTTTATTCAAACACTTGTTTCTTCGCATAGAAACAACTTTTCATTAATCTGAGCATTGAACGAATACTTTCACAAACTAAAAATGTGGATACAAAAAATGAAAAACTAAGCGATATTGTAAATCCCGTTTTGGATGAAAAAATGTGTTGTATTTCAGTAAATAACACGCTTGTTTGTTTGATTGTAAACACGAAGTAGTCCATCATACATTGTTACTCATTTAGTGGATTGGTCAAAAACCCAGGTAAAAATAAATTGTGTCACACGTAAATTAACAATTACATGTACAAGGACATACATTGTAAGTATGCTAGTTCATGCATTTCCATATAAGGTAGTGTTCCTGACCTGATAAACCTGCAAATGATTTTTAACAGTATTTTCAGATACAATTTAGGTTAAGACCTAGGGTTGTTCAGCAGGTGTCGCCAGCTGTCCACCCAACACTGCCCAATGCTTTTCACATTTCAATATGTTGTTTATAATGATAAAATAGAGATTCCATTTCAAATTGACAATTTTCACTTTTGCCATTCAGGACTAAGTGCTCTTGTTGTAAGTTTTTGAAACTATAACTACATGTAGCTTTCCTGATCTCTAATTTGTTTACAAAAAGACCATTGCCAATAATTATAGAAAATTTAAAAAAGAAAGAAAAACAACTTCATGCATCTGAAATTTATTTAAAAGTGCAATGAGTTCAGATACAATGAGATCAACTTGCTATGAGTAAACAAAATATATTTCTCATAGGTACCAATCATTGGAAGAATTGGGCAATTTAAAAAAAAATCCACAACATGACCGAAAAAAAACCCACTTACCTAACCACCCTTATTTGAATTTACCCTCATCCTGAGTTAGAAATAGTAGGTCTTTAATGGCAAGTTTTTCTTATTTCTGCTTGTCTGGTTATTCAAGAAATCTCTAGCTAGATAACTTTTGTTTAGAATGTTAGCAAATTACAGAGTGAGCTCCCCTTAATTGTTAATTTTCACCGTTTTAGTATCTAATGCATTCTGGGTAATATTTTCAAAAGCGTACACCAAAACGTTGTGATTGGTTTAAAACGTTATTAACAATGGAAATAGAGCCAATGACGTTACTTTTATTTTCATTTTGATATAAGAACAATGAGATTATCCATAGTCCTTTAGATTCTGAAAAGACGAATTGCTATTGCATTTTAACCAAATTATATTTTGAATCACCAGAACAGGAAAAGGAAACAAATGTCATATTCTTGCACCATTATACAATCTGAACATAAATAATTTTGAATTAGTATCAACTTGGATGGGATTATTATTTAGTTATAATAATTAGCATGACTTCTTATATTTTGTAGAACAGTCAAGAGGCATCAGGATGAAATCCCTAATATTGGTACTGTTGATGTTGCACATGACTAACCAGATCAAGTATGACACTAATTGTAGTGATTGTCCACCGTTAAACTGTATGATGTACATATGTTTTTGTGATGCTGGTAATATATCTTTTAATCATTATGCATTCAGTCTTTAAAAATAAAATTACAAGAACCTACTACTCTTCTGTAGCTTTCCAAAGTTTATTTAAGAGAAGAGCTATTTCACCATTTTGAGTTAACCATACCGTCATCTTTCTTTCAGTTACTGAGTTGTCTAAGTTTTAAACCCTGCTTCATTGTTGTGCCTGTCCAAAGTCATGAGCCTCTGGCCTTTGTTAGTCTTGTAAGATTTCAAATTTTATTTTCTTCCGTATATTTCTGAGTTTAGAATGACATCCATTATCAACAAACTAGCATACATTTTGTTTAGGGGCCAGCTGAAGTATGCCTCCGGTTGCGAGAGTTTCTTACTCTATTGGAGAACCCATTGGTGACCTTCAGCTGTTGTTTGCTCTTTGGTCGCGGGTTGTTGTCTTTTTGACACATTCCCCATTTCCATTTTCAATTTTATACAAAACCTGTGAACACTTATAGGTTGTGAGTTTGAACCCAATATGTGGCCAGTGAGTTAAATGATTGTCAGTTTTGCTGTGTTCCCTCTTATCAATCCTGCTTCCTCTCCCAATGACAATTGGCAGCCAATGTGTTTAAATAGGTGTTTAACACAAAAAAAATCATCTATCAGAGTCATTGGTCATTGGTCATCTAATATTGCATCCTATTATAGGTTTGACTTCTGTAAATATAGACCATTTCAATTTCCTTTAGTAAATCCCTTTAAAAACGTTAAAAACTGTGCCACTTCTACTATAAAGTCTCTTAAAAAATTATATCCTAGAAAGTAAATATGCAATACTATTTTATTCAAAGATCAACATTTACATCCCCTGAACTTCTAAGAGTTTAAACTTATACTAAAATTCTGTTCTACCCCTCCCTCCACTTTGGGTCTTCCACAAAATTCAATTTCGTACATGTAGCTACCATGTGTATTTATACTGGTATCATTCTCCAAATATATCTCTATGAGATCAAACAGAGATTATATATATCTCCCTAAAAGAGGTGTGATTTGTGAAACAACTGTATTTACAAATGTCAACCTTTAACCTCCTCTAATAGCGAACAATATTTAAATTATGTATATATATAAAAAGTCTTTTACACAAAAAATCGAATTTAAGTTGGGTTTTCATTCAAATCTGCTGGACTAATACTTATAAAGTTGAACATAATGTTTTTGGACACAAAAGGAAGAGTGGTAATGCATCAGACTGTTACCCTACCAAATCACAAGAACCAACTTGAAAATAGTCATCAAAACTTGCATGTACATGTACAAAAAATGAACAGTATGACTTATTTCTAACATTTTATTTTTCAGATTGGGATATTTGTGATGTTCATATTTTCAAAGATGAAGTTTTGAATATGACTTGCATTTTAAGGGACAAAGTCAAAGGCTTTAATTCATCAGATTTACATATTAATGGGACTGGAATTGAAGTATCGAATACTGAAATGATGGTTATTGATAGCTCTTCATTGAGATTGACAAAGCATATGCATTCCATGGAACATGTTGGACGTACCTATTTTGCCTGTATGCATGGCGAGAAAACAATTGAAAGTGCAACTGTTACAGTTGATTGTAAGTAAAATGTTTTTTTTTTTTTATGGTAAATTGAATGATATCATTGTCTTTCCTTAGGAGATTTTTCATTTATACTGTATTATATAATCTAAAGTGGATATTTTGCAATTATATATTATTATATTATATAAAGTATTTTGATTCTTTTAGTCAGAGCTCAGACATAAACAAGTCTATATTTGTTTTTGACTTAAAGAAGTGAAAACATGTATTTATTATAAAAATGTATTTTCAATTTTAGACTTATCTAAGTCGGAAAATGACAGACTTGTTTAGTTCTATTTATGTTGATGAAAAAACGTTAATTTTACTTGGTGGCAAAAGTACACCACCTATGAGTCATAGTATGACCGCAAAAACCTGTCTGAGAGTTCACAAGGACTTGGGCTATCTATATTTAATTATCTAATTGAACACCCTTACTAAACACAGATGTTTTACCTCATTAAGTGTGGTTCCAGGTGGTTGCATTGTAAGGTTGATTAACATTATCTCCAATTTTTTAGACTCTCTTTCATATTTTTCTTTAGAAGACAAAGCATTGTCTTTTATGTTGTCATTATTTGATTTAGATGCATGACCTCCTTATAAATATGCATGGGTCTTGAAGTTAACCAATTTTGATAACTTATCGACTTGTAGGAGTTGATATTTGCAACTTTTTGATTCTGGTCAATTATTTCTTGCTTAACAATATTTGACTAATTAAAGTCGTATTTTGTCTTGTATTAAAGGGAGACAAATCCTAAAACTTACAAATTTAGACCTCTATGAGTCAAAAGCAGATTCAGACTTATTTATGTCTGAGCTCTGACTGTCTTTATGGCAGGTAAATTATTCAGATAAAGTTGTGTTTTAAAACACTGGTTTTTTTTTAATAAAAATAACAAGATGGGGTATCATAGGTATGATTGCCAATGAGACAACTTTCCACAAAAGTACAAATGACATTGAAATTAACAACTATAGGTCACCATATTGCCTTAAGGGCATACGATACAGTTTTGATCCTGTATTTACAAGTTCATGAAAATTTGCATATAGGCTATTTTTTACCTGATTAAATCAAATATGTAATAAAAAATATACCTTCATGTGCTACTTTTTGAGTAAAATTAGGTCGAAATTTTGTATATTTGCTCAAAATTCAGATTTGTGGCCGTAATTTCTTTTTCGAAAGAAAGACACAACTTTTTTGTTATAAAAGATAAACACAAATTATTTTTTGTTAAATAATCGGTAATTTCTGTATTTTATAAGTATCGTAAAAAAATATGCAAATTTTTATTCAGAAATAACTCATATTTATCAAATGTTTATGAATTGAGGAAAAAACGTCATTTTTTGCTGCATGTTTATCAAAATTAAAAAAATCCCTTATATTTACAGTTTTATAAAATTTGGATCACATAATCTCCCTGCAAAATGAAACAAATTGCTGTTTTGAAAAATAGGGGTCCATGAACTCGTTTTCAAATTAAATCAGTTTGAATGCTAAAAATCAGTCGAAAAATACATCTTTTCCCGATATGTCACAGTTTGACGTCGCGAAAATAACATTTTACGTTAGCAACGTCATTACCTCCCCTGTAACTGTATCGTATGCCCTTAAAACCCATACCGCATAGTCAGCTATGAAAATTGAACATGAAATTGAAAAAAAATAATAGAAGGGCTCCAATTTAGTTTCACATCAATTAAATACTGAAATAGCCAATTATATCACTTCAAGAAAGCAAATTTTTCGAAGTTTATTATCATCCTCTCTTGTAAATCAGTTACAACTTATAAATGCTTGTGCCCTCAAAGTCCAAACACCTCCAATGTAAAAATGTCAGCTTATATAGGTGACATTGAAAGGCATACATGTAGGCAATATATACCATCTTAATGCTTTTCCTTATTTAGAGTGATCTGTACAGAAAAACTGAACATCATCATACAATGTAGCTTTTGCAGCTTTTCAGATACATCAATTGTCCCCTTTTGTGTTTTTGCAAAAATTTTGCAGTCGTATATTTGTATCACTTCGTCATTTGCATTTTCCAAAGACATTTGGTTTACAGACAATAACTTTAGTATAAGTGTATATGTCTGTCTAATAGCATTTATCTGACCTGAGTTTCTGTGGTGTTTTTAGTCAAACCAAGGATTTGTATAGTTAGTCAAACTATACAAATCCTTGGTTAAACCTAATCTTTAAAACTTTCAACATGAAATCAATAGTCAGTAAAGCAGATAAGACATTTCAGTGGCACACTCTTGTTACAGAGTTATATCCCTGTAGTGTTATGTACCACCTTTAAATGGGATGTAGAGTTCATGTAGAAAACAAGTTAATACTCAGTAGCTTTTGTCTGTCAAGTTAAAATTAAATTTAAGACTATTTAGCAAAATCTATGCTACAGAATGATTCATGTACAACATATACAAGTACTATTAACAGGCTATTATTTGAACTTGGAATTATTTTCAATTATGGAATTTGCATAATTTCTTGTGTTTAAAATTTTAATAAATTCCATGGATATTTGGTATTATGATCTTTTGAGCGGTTAATAACATTTTCAATACAATGTATTTTGGTTAGATAGTGTTGTGCGCAGCACAGTACATTCTATTGAAAATATAATATTTTCCTTGTAATAGAAAGTGTTGTGTGCAGCACAGAACATTTCAGTACAGAATAAACATGGAATTTATTAAAAATTTCAATAACAAGAAATCAAGCTAATTCCATAATTAAAAATAATTCCAAGTTCAAATAATAGCCTGTTTATTGATTTAAATGTAAATAAACTTCTTATTCAATTCGCCGTTTCAGAATCTAATGCATCCTGTGTAATATTTTTGAAAGTGTACACCAACACGTCATGATTGGTTAAAACATAGGGAATTCAACCAATGACATGATGTTATTTTCATTTTGGGGTACGAACAATAAAATTACCCATGGTTCTTTAGATTCTGAAACTGCCGATTGGGAACTGAAAACTTCCATCTGTTAGAAGGTTTTCAGTAGGAGCCATGCTACAATGATGCAGGCCCAAAATCTCTAAATCCATTAAGAAAATAACTTTTTAATTTGCTCTTATCCACAGACAAGTAATTATTCATAGCATGTTAACAAGCAAGAAATTATTAGATCTGATGTTAATTGATTTGATTGTTTTATTTTCAGACCGTCCATCTGCTATTAAGAATTTTAGTTGTATCATATATAACTGGGACGAAGGAATGAAATGTACCTGGAATCTTGGAGTTAAATATTACAACATTTTTACTATTAAAGTTTCCTTGCTCATGTAAGTACAAATGTATATATCAAGGATCTGTTTTTTTCTTAAAGACTGCACACATTTTGTACTTGTATTCATTAAATTTTTTGAATATAGAAAAAATCTTATTCTGACAATTAATTTTTGTTTGCCAAAATTAGTCTGTACATTAAAGTGATGAAGAAATGAATAAAAAAATATGAGTCATATGTATTGCATATACTGTCACTTTTAGATATTTGTATGATGTTAGTATTACAAAATGGAGACAGTGCTACACCCTCATGGGTAGTCATGGTCAGTAAAAACCAACATTTTTAATGGTTTTACAAAAATCAAATCTCATATTTTTAACTTTTATAGCCTTATTTGTTGTCAGCATTTCCTTTCATCATAATAAATAATTTTTTACATATGTTTTGCTTTTGTGCCAATTGGTATTTCATTAGCCCTAAACAAATCTTTTATTTGCGTCAAACCATATATCATTTTTCGTCAAAATAATACAATTCATTTGTGCAAATAAATAGTATAAATATAATTTCTATCAAGAAAAGAAAGTTTTAACAAATAATGTTACAACATAGTTTTGATAGCAATAAATAACAGTTTCATCTTCAAAAAACAGCATTAAACCAAAAATGAAAACATTAAAAATTGATGTGTTTGTTTTAAATGCTGAGAATAAAATTTCGTTTGTCATTCAATGTTTTTATTTTGGGTTTGCTGTCTGCATCTGTTGTGAATTTGGCTTTTCAACTTATTTGGGTACATCTATACAATTTGTCTGCTTATTAAAACCTGGGCATTTATATAATTATGTCTTAGTAGACAAATTTTTTATATCTGATTAATCATTAGCAATCTAACTGGTTGAAATTATAGAGTTTAAGTCAATCAGAAAATTAGTAATAAATATTAAACATTTTTTTCAAATGAGGATCTTTAAAATGGTATTGCCAGTAATATCTTTATAAATGTTTACAAAACTTAGAATTTATTTCTGAAATACTAAGAATTTTCAACCCCAGGAATAGATAACCTTATCTGTATTTGGGAAAACCTTCTAGAGTTTTAATTTCTCAATGTATATGATATTCAACTTTGACGATGGGAGCTTTTTAGTGACCTTGACTGGCTATACAGCCCTTGCACCGTAGTCATGTTCAACTTTGTATTTATTTGACCTTTTAAACGTTTTTGATTTGAGTGTCACTGAGTCTCTGACATGCATCTGGCATTCATGGTGAATCTATGATGAGTTTATTGATAGAAATAGTATTTTTTTTACTCTGGTACATATAAGAACACTGGAATACTTTATTTTACTTATAGGAAGAGTGGCGATATTACTGGACAATACAATCCTGTTTGTAAACGAGATAATATAACTAGAAATATATTTTGTAACCACACATGGAACCATACTGACCATGTTATCTTTGACAGAAGTTTTCTCAACTTCACTGTTAATGTTACAAATAAATGTTGTACCGAAGTTCCTGTTTCCAAGCAAACTGAAAATTTAATCATCATTCAAAAAGAAAATGGTAAAAGTTTATCGCAGCATGTATTTATATCAGCTTGTTCTTATTTTTTTTGCATATTTATAGCCAGCATGATATGTAGGATAGTATTTTTGCTGCTTGACTCTTGCATATATAGTAAATTAGGAACATTTTTTTACTTTTTATGATTTCGTATTTTTAGCCTGTTAGTCAGATTTCATATTTGTGTTTTCAGTCTCCATGGTTCTAATCATCTACAAAGATTCATGAAAGGACATTTTTCTTGTTTTTATTTCTCTCTGGTGAAACTAGCAAAAATAAACCACTCATGTAATGTAGCTTAGAATTCAGACAAACTTAAGCCAAAGTAGACTGGTGTTTTCCAAGACATTTTGATTTTCAATGCTAGAGTTTTAGCGAATACTTATAACCAAAATCCTTGTACAGAAAATTGAATATGTACATGTACAATCTGTATATCTAGAGCCATTCCAATTTCCTTCTTGATCTAGTAGGAGTCTTAACTGTTGCACAATGTATAGTAGATAAGATCAATCCTTGATTTAGACTGTAGTGTGCTACTTATCAATGGTATACTGTATACCAACTTAATTTCACAGATACTTTTTTTTTGTGTTTTGCTCCTTTTGCAGTGATTAATTTGACATATATTCTTAAGAAATGACGAAGAACGTCTTCATAGAACGAAATCTTTATCTAAACTACATGTAGGAATACAATAACGTCGCTAAGTAGCGACGTCGAATATACAGTTACGTAATTACCGCGGTAAACGACGTTAAAACGACGTTAAGACGTTTACCAATTAAACGAAAATGTCTATAATAAAAGAATGTAAAAGTATTTTACAACAATTAAAGTTCATGATTTTAACATTTTCTTGATGTTTTTTTATAGTAAAGGTCAAAGTTTTACATATTCATGTTATTTTGCTACTCACGAAAGTCACAAAAATATATTGCTCGCCAAAATTAGTTGGTTTACAGTATTAGCCAATTAGTCATACACTCATGTCGTTTACACTGTTTATGCTCCTCATTTGACCAATCCTGTAATGGACACGGATGTGCTCAGGAAGGTAACTTGAGTTTCCCCTGATTGATTGATAGGAAACTTATACAGTTTAAAAACTGTGGAAGGGGCAGAGCTCCACAGTCACTATTTCTACATAAGGAAACTTTGACAATGTTTTTAATCTTGATAGTAACTTGCATTTCTTTTGTAAATTTAAAATGAAACTTTTATAGATTGAAGATAAAAAAAAAATGAAAGAATCTTCTCAACTTTGTAGTAAAGAGGTCAAATTCACTGCTGCTAAAAATAGACAAGATATCTGTCATTTCTTGAGGTGTACATAATACATTGTATGTCCTGCCAACAGTTGTAGAAACCATTATATATTATGGTCTGTGAGTCTATCCTGTACCAGGTCAAAGTTTGTAGTTATGTTAGTTGACAATGATTTTGTTTCCAAATGAAGATGTAGTATGATATGTTAGTTTACAATGATTTTGTTTTCAAATGAAGATGTAGTATGATTGCCAATGAGACAACTGGACACCAGAGACCAAATGACATAGAAGTTAAAACAACTATAGGTCACCATAAGGCCTTCAACAATGAATATAAATCATATCACATTGAAAGCTATAAAGGCCATGAAAAGACAAATTTAAAACAGTCCAAACAAGAAAACTAAAAGCCTGACTTATGCACAAAAAAATAAAAGAAAAACAAAGTGACATACAGGAAAAATCTACAACCACTGAATTACAGGCTCTTGACCTGGGACAGGAACATACATATCGAATGTGGGGAGGTTAAAAAAAATACTGGTGCCAAGCCCTCCCCCTAACCTGGGACAGTGGTGTAACAGGATAACAGCAGACTGAACTATAGAATTAGTTGAAAAGGTCTTAACTCATTAGATCAATAGTTCAATGAAGATTGATTCTCAATGTGGGTGAACTTTAAGAATTATATGTCTAATTACAATTTTGCACTGATTTCAGAGTTCAATGAAGTATGACATATAATAGTGAAAGAAACCATTGTGTCCTGCCTATGGACAAAAAGTGTTTTTTTTTTTTAAATAAAACGTTGACAAGTGCTTAATAATTATATTAAGAAAGGAAAGCAGGCCAATTATTTATAGGTCATTGGTCGAAAGACACTATGAAGTATTTCTGATATCCAATACTGGATTAGAAATGGAGAGATCACATATATCCAAACTTCTTCTCACATGACATTTGTGTGTTTTGTTTAGTACAGAATAATTAGGAAGACTTGTTTAAACACAATCCAATTACAATGTCACTTGACTTTAATTTATTACTAAGTGTTTAAAGTGTTTTAATCCTGAAATCTAAAATAAATCTCTTGAATAAAAGGATGTCTGAGATCAAATGTTAGCTGGAAATTTACTTCAAATTGGATACAAACCAAATTAGAAATAAAATTCTCTTTAATTTGTGATCCCTTAATTTAGATATGAGAACTTTTTTCATGTTTGAAAATGTACAGTCTTTCTGATATATGAAAGAGTGTCTGAATGGAGCAATAAAATTTTATTTTGATTTGATTCAAATAATTAAACTTTGACCCCGTTCACACTAGCATTTTTGTTAATCGATCTAAATAAAACCAGTTAGCGTTCACATTATCCTTAATCATAGCGATCTCTATCGGTCTAATCTGAACCACTGCGTTCACATTACAATTAAAAGTGCAATCGATCTTACCGTTTTACCCGTAAAGCTGTAAACATTGTTTATAAATAGAACTGATTTATCAAATTCATGTGTAATACATCGATACACATACTTGAAAGAAAGTAAAAGTTATTGTTTATCTTGAATCACAAGTTAAAATTTTGATACCGGTGTTAATGCAGTATTCTTTAAATTTGAAAGAAATAACTGTGGCAACAAAGTTACAACACGACGAAATACTGCGGTTCCTGAAAAGAGAAAAAATCAAAATCTAAGAAAAAAGACACATATTTCGCAAATCTATGCTATGGCTAAGACAACTTGTTTTCAGTTATTTTAAAGGCCTGTTAACAGAGAATAATGGGTTAAACAACGAACCTCTGGGATAATTTTGCCGCTATACATGCGCATAAGTTATTTTCGATTCAATCGTACTAGTTTAAACCGATCTCTGCGTTCACATTTAACGTAAGATCGGTTTACTTTAGATCGATTCAAACTAAACTACCTCTTTTGATGTTTTAGTTTAGACCGATTGAAGATTGATTCACAGCGTTCACATTGGCCCTTAAATTGATCTAAAGTGAACCGGTCTAGTTTAAATCTATAAAAATGTTCTAGTGTGAACGGGGTCTTAGTTATTGTAATTTTTCAGTGATTAATTTTGTAACTGTACTCAAACTAAAGATACAACTATCTCTGCTAGACTCATTTAAATTTTAATTTGAGAGTTTTGCTTATGTATGATAGGGAATGTTGTGTATATGTTAATAAGAAATCAATCCACCAATACAACAAAGCTGAATAAATACCATTCATAGGTTGTTTTTTTCCACATGTCCTTTTTTGTTCTACAGCATTAGTATTGTTTAATGAAGCAATATAAGAAGAAAAAATTATGTATAATCACAGCTTTAGAATAGTATTTCTAATTTGCAACTTTGCATGCACTAATTTTTTTTGTGCACATTATCAGAATGAAGATTTTATTTCAGTTAAAATGTAGGTAAATTTAATGCGTCATGCAGAAATCCCCAATTTGTACACTGGTTTACATTGTTTCATTTGATTTCATCAATTCAAATCATAATTGGAGCATTTGAAATGCCTTTTTTATGCCCCCACCTACGATAGTTCTGTTTTCTGGTCTCTGCATCCCTTCATACATCCGCTATGGCATCTATGTACTGTCGACACATTCCTGTTTCTGTTATAACATAAACCATTGAGTGTTAACCAGATTTCTTGCAACTGAGCGGTTTGATTTACAATTTATCAAGGGCTATATACGAAACTATTAAACCTAAAATAGGTTAGGTGAAACAGTTTGATTCAAGTGCATTATCTTCATCTCTTACATTAATTTGAACTAGTCAAACACATGGTTTCAAATCTAAAGCAAAACGGTCAATGTCCAAATTAATAATTGATATACATATATACATATATCCATCCCTACTTCATTTTTTTCGTAGAACAAGGAAATACTAGAATTCAATTAGAGTCAAGTTGTGTATCATTCAGTGCTCAGTACATAATAGTAATCTGTCAACAGAAATTGGTCAATAAGGTTTGTTCTAAATATACCCCACTCTCATCCATCTATTCCTTCAATTGGTTGTTTCTGCACTCTCATCCATCCATTCCTTCAACTGGTCTTTTTAGCACTTCCAAGCACCCAATTTTTTCTGATTTTTGTCGAGCCTGCAACTTTGGTTGCAGAAAGCTCGACATAGGGATAGTGATCCGGCGGCCGCGGCCGCGTTAGCTAACTTCTTAAAAGCCTTATATTTTAGAAGGTAGAAGACCTGGATGCTTCATACTTTGTATATAGATGCCTCTTGTTATGAAGTTTCCGTCAGTCACATGTTCAATGTCCTTGACCTCATTTTCATGGTTCAGTGACTGCTTGAAAAAAAAGTTAAGATTTTTTGTAATGTTAAATTCTCTCTTATTATAAGTAATAGGATAATTATGTTTGGTATGTGCGTACCTTGCAAGGTCCTCATGCCCGTCAGACAGTTTTCACTTGACCTCGACCTCATTTCATGGATTAGTGAACAAGGTCAAGTTTTGGTGGTCAAGTCCATATCTCAGATACTATAAGCAATAGGTCTAGTATATTTGGTGTATGGAATGATTGTAAGGTGAACATGTCTAGCTGGTAGGTGTCACCCGACCTTGACCTCATTTTCATAGTTCAGTGTTTAAAGTTAAGTTTTTTAATTTTGGTCTTATTATCTAACACTATATGCAATAAGACAACTATATTTGGTGTATAGAAAAATATTATGATCTATATCACTCAGATTTAATTTGACCTTGACCTCATTTTCACGGTGCATTGCTCAGTGTTAAGTTTTTATGTTTTGGTCAGTTTTTCTTAAACTATAAGCAATAGGTCAACTATATTTGTTGTATGGAAGAATTGTTAGCTGTACATGTCTGCCTGACATGGTTCATCTGACCTTGACCTCATTTTCATGGTTCATTGGTAATTTTTTAGTTTTCTGGGTAAATGTTAAGTTTATGTGACAGTTGTAATAAAGCTTTATATTTAGGACTATCAGCATAATATCAGTGATTAGTAAAGAAGGCGGGACATTTCAGCGTGTGCACTCTTGTTTTATATACAAATCAAGTTTTTATCAGGAAGGTCTCTAAGTTCAAAATCACTTCCAATTAAGTCAACCACTGTTAAGGGCTTTATAGAAATTTTCATTGTAAGTGTTCTCAAGCCTACATTGCATGTCATGTTTACGAAATTTATTTAGAGATTTATATCAGCAATATCTGGAACTAGGACAAACAAATTGAATATTCCAAAATAATCAACAATTACTTCCCCTGCAGAAAAAATTGCATTGTGCCTACATTTCTTGCTGAATTTGAATGAAACAATTTAAAGAACCAAAGTTAATGAGTAATTGCTAATGGACAGAATTAAATGTTTACTGCAGCAGGGACCACAAAAAATATGCTTTCATTAGTTGTGTTTCATGCTTCTTATAATCAAATCTGAAACATGCAATGTATTTATAAATGCCTGCTTATTAGATTGATACATGTATATTTTTTGTCACCATATATATATATATATATACATTTTTTAATCACAGCCTATATGTCACAGATTATAACGAATGCTCTTATCATATAATATTAAATAGTAATTATTATAAAAAAATCATTTTGTACAAAATAATGTTTCACTGGTGACAAAGAAAACACTTACTGAAAAGTATTCTGAAAAGTTTACATGTAGTATTTATCACAAGACTTATTCATCAGTAGTACAAATTGCATTAAAAAAAAATCCACAATATTTGGTGTTATTTTTTGTTTAATTATCATAAATGATTCAATATGGAAGACTGGGTAGCACAAAACATGTAGTATTTATTTTTAAAATGAGTAATTAGATACTAATCATTTTAATCTGATTTCAGTGAGACCTGATAAAGTACACAATGTTACAGTGTCTTCGGTAACAAGTACCTGTGTTTCACTGAACTGGGATCATCTCAAGCGTAACAGAAGTAAACTATTCACTGTAAGAACTACTACAAATGACTCGAACTGGGATGATGCACAGGTGAATTAATTAACAATAGATCACAATATGTATACTGTTCAGTAGCGTACAGTGTTAATTTTACCCCAAAACAATAAAAAAAAAAAAACACCTCAAGAACACGTTTTCTTTTTATGTTTTTTCTTTATAATAAACCTGTTTCATGTACACTGAAGCAGATTTCCTACTTTTCTATTCACATAAGATCTGAATGAGATTATTCTTCCTTACTGGCATATACTGTGGTGTGAATAAACCAAGTGAAAATCAGCAATTTTTAAGAAAGAACACAAAAAAAAGAGAATTGTTTTAAGATGTATATGATTGTTTATGAGTTCAATATATTCATTCATAAAGATCTAGATGAATCCATTTTTTATAGAAATAAATTAAACAACAGAGTACAACTCTGACTTCAGACACAAAAAGTCAGTTGGAAGTTGTTGACTTTATCACTTTACTAAAGTAAAAATGTTTTAACACTAATTTCTGTCAATCTTGATGATTTTTATGCCCCTGCCAAAGCCGAGGAGGCATTAAGTCTTACCTCTGTACGTCCTTACTTACTTCCCAAAGTTGGTTGCCATTCTCTAACTTTAGTTTGCCTCAACCAAATGTTATGAAACTTGTACACAATGCTTTATACCACAAAACTCAAATCAAGTTTTTCTTTTGGTATGGTCACTTTAACTGTTCATGAGTTATACTCCTTTACAAATGGAAAATAATGCTGAATTGTTCGTTTGCCTGAACCAATTTTTCTGAACACAATACTTTAAACCACAAAACTCAGATCAAGTACAAATCTGGGTAGCGCCACTTTTACCATTCTTCATTTATGTCCCTATATAACTTTATGTGATGTGCAGCAGTGGCATCATCTGTGTCCCACAAACACATTCTCTGTTTATTTTTTATGCTTCTCATTTGCAATTTTTGTCTCAGCAGTTATCAATTTTTTCAAATATCTGTAACAGAAATCAAAATAGGGTACATAATGACCAATTGTCTACAATTATACTGTAGTATTTGAAGGAAAAACAATCTAAGACAATTCATTCTTTATTTGTATAATTTATAGGTGGAAGAAACACCAGATACAAATATAGCAGTATGTGAGTTGAAGCCTTACATGAGATATAACTTCTCCATTGAAACTAGACCAGGGAAAGATGTAGGCTATCCAAGTGATCTTGTTTACATCTCAGCCATTACAGACATAGATAGTAAGATGTATTTTAAGATAATGTGTATAAAGTTCATAGCAGCATTCTCCACTCATTTGAAACATTTTTGACAAATTGGGAATAATGATTTAGAAACCAACTGTTAGTGAATATCTACAAAAAGTATCTAGTACATTACACTAAAACTTTATAACCAAAACCATTAGAAAAACAGAAGTACTACTATCAATTCAGAATTTATGTTGTCCAATTATTATTACTACTTTTGTTGAGCCTTCAACTTTTGTGCAAAAAGCAAGACTAAGCGCGACTACATTCCTTAGGTGGCGTCCACAAATATTCACTCTGTGGTTAAAGTTTTTGAAATTTTGATGACTTTCTTAAACTATACTGGATTTCTACCAAAATTGGACAGAAGCTTGTTTATGATCAAAAGATAGTATCCAGAAGTAAATTTTGTAAAAAATTAATCCATTTTTTCCATATTTTACTTTTAAATGGACTTAGATTTTCTGCCACACACATTCACTCTGTGGTTAAAGTTTTTAAAATTTTAATGACTTTCTTTTTTTATTTTTGATTTGTACCAAACTTGGACAGAAGCTTGTTTATGATCAAAAGTTAGTATCTAAAAGGAAATTTTGTTTATATTTTGTACCTGTGTATCTGTATTTTACTTATAAATGGACTTAGTTTTTCTTCCAGTTACATTAACATTACATACAGTCTGCAGTTACAGTTTTTTTTAAATTTATTAGATTCATAAACTATCCTGGATTTTTACCAAACTTGGACAGAAGTTTTTACAATCAAAAGATAGTATCAAGAGGAATAATTTTAATGATTTTTTCCTCATTTTTGTTGAGCCTGTGATTTACAGAAAAAATGGGCAAGACACTGGGTTCCATGGAACACTTACAAATTTTTGAAGAAATTACTGAAATATGAGATTCTTTATAACAATTATTTCTGGAAATGCTGCATATAGATACATCTATCAGATATCAGAATGCAGGTTCTTATTATTGGAATACTTACTCAATGGCATCATTCGCATAAATATAAAAGCTTGCAATAATTTCTAAATTTACAGTACTTTATTCCAGTAATTATAATATTTATCCATACTTTTTAACTCTATTCAATGCTGGTCATTGGTTGGACAAAGTCCAAAACTAGCTTATGGTACTATTATACCAGAGGAGCAGGCGTGGTGCCAGTAACATATTACATATCATAACTTTAATCACCCTAGCACAAAAATGAAAACAAATATTGTTTAAAATGAGCGAGTATATCATGAAGATTTCAAGTATAAATTATGGAAGTTATGTGAAAACCAGAGGAATAAATGAAAAAAGAAAAGTTAATGAGACAACTCTTTAAATAACTATGATATCTGTATTATTTTAGAACCATCCAGACCACCTGAATTTGTGAACAGTGGCTATCAAGTTATTGATGAAGATTGCATCAATAATGCCCGCAGGATAACAGTTCTTTGGAAGGTAGGTAGATTCTTAATTTTAGCTAGATGTTAATGAAACATTACATTGTTGTAGAACACCCATTAGTATTTGCTTAAAAGAATATGATTATAGTCCAACATGGTAAAGGGGAGATAATAAAATTTACTTCTCAGTATAATAATCATGATAATAGTATAGTTTTGTGAGTTCACTGACAGTTGTTACTAGCTTCATATCTTACGATCTTCTTCTCAGAAACCACCTACGGTAACTAAAAGACCTCACTAGCTTCATATCTTACGATCTTCTCAGAAACCACCTACGGTAACTAAAAGACCTCACTAGCTTCATATCTTACGATCTCCTTCTCAGAAACCACCTACGGTAACTAAAAGACCTCACTAGCTTCATATCTTACGATCTTCTTCTCAGAAACCACCTACGGTAACTAAAAGACCTCACTAGCTTCATATCTTACGATCTTCTTCTCAGAAACCACCTACGGTAACTAAAAGACCTCACTAGCAATCTTGTTGAATATCTGAAATAAAATATAGCTGCCACCAAGGAAACTCATTTTGACTTTGAACTGATTATTTATTTACACCGTATTATATACTATGGAACATTATATTACTGAGTGTATATAAAATATATTTGATTTTTCAGGCTATAGCTGAAGAGTATCAGAATGGTCCTTTTAATGGTTATTACATATCAGCCTCTAGTCCTGATGATGGTCTATTAAAAGACTATCACGTTAATAGTACTGGTTTAGACATCCAGCACCAGTCAATTGATATTCCATGTGACCAACCAATAACTATTACCATGAAGTCATTGGGAAAGGCAGGATATTCTAATACATCAACCATCATCATACCAAAGGCTAATTGTAAGTTATCTTATCTCTAATCAACGATTTTCAGAAATTCTTATTTATTTTCTTTACAAGAAGCATACATGTGATTCCCATATTTATCGCAACTTATCAGTATAGTTAGGGACCTCAGTGTCAGAGAAGCCTTATTAGTGAACTCCTATATATAGCCTGTTAACAATGAAGTTGTGAGTTCAAATCCTGCCAGTGACATGTGTTGTCTACTCCAAATTGAATAGGATTGTCATTTTTACTACTGAAGGTTGTTGGTTCTCTTTGGCAATCTAGCCTTTTCTACGAATAGAAACTGACAGCCATGCAAAAGCACAATAGGGCTGAAAGTGGCATTTAACACGTAGCTATGATTAAGAACTGTTGATGACATCTATGATAGTAATAAAATATGACTGCTACTGATTAAAAAGATAACAGGTCAATGTAGTAAAATAATCCCAGATGGGTGATTTTTATGCTTTGAGGAGCAATTTCTGTATATATTCCCCCCTCAAAGTCTCTTTTCTTTTAGTATTAGTAGTTCTTGTTTATTTCCTGTCTAGATGTTACCCTTATCAGTTTCTTTTTACAAAATTTAAGCAAATTTTAACTAAAAGTAATGTCATATTGTTTAGTACTATGGTAAAATTTAAAGTGATTCAACTTTTGCATGTGATTTTTTCTTTTCTTTTTTCTGTCAACAAATTCAAACATTTGATGTATTGTTACAGCTGTTATCCTAATGCTAGCAAGTTAAAAGCTTTGTTTGTATTAAAGTTTGCTCAAGCATTGTAATTAAGATTGACTGTGACATCTGCAAACCATTTTCAAAAGTAAGCAATTTATTAGACTTTATCCTGTCGACCTTTACGTCAGGTTATAGTAAAACAGTTAACTTCTTGTGTAACAGTTCATTAATATATTTTTGGAAGTTATTTTCCCAGGTCGACATTTTGCCATTCACTCGTAATAACATATCGGTAATGAAAAAAGGTGTTTACTATAGTTTTGACTAGTGATGAAATTTACTGTGTGAAACTGCTTATTTTATTTTGTTAATCTTGTTATTACTAATTTTTAATGAAAAAAATGACCTTTGATAGTGTCTTTTTAATAACTTGACAACTAGAAGGGTTATATAAAGAGGTAAGCATAAATGTACCTGTTAATTACCCCGACCATACGTGTACGGTCCGATCATACGCGTATGGTCGGACCATATGAGTATATACCCATATGGTCATGACCATACGCGTATGGTCCGGAACATATACAAGTTCAACTCCGCCTTTTTATATTGTTCTCAGATGTCAATCTTAATTACAATACTTGAGCAAACATTAATACTAATAAAGAAAGCAAGCAAATCAAACCTTAAACTTGCTAGCATTAGGATAACAGCTGTAATGTGAATTAAATAAACTCAAATATTCTGATTTCTGCATTTATATTAAAATAAATTTTACTGTTACAGGACAACTTTAATTGTTCTTCCATGCACACTCAAAAGATCTGGGGTGACATCTTATGGAATTCCCTGTATATTAAAGCCTTCTGTGTTTGTTTCTTCTGTGAACTTTTTATTAGACAGTTACATGTAGTGTGACATTTGTGATGAAATATGATGATTATGCTGTGCTTGGACAATTGTTTCAATGACAATCTTTGTATATTTTGTGATTTTTTTATGGCTTTGCTTTTTTATCTATATCGCTCTGAATTACAAACAATAAAGGTAAATGAATAAAATTGTATAGTTCATTTTATTGAAAACAATATAATTATTCTTGCATTCTTTCATGACAGTTTAAGAACTGTAAAATTATTCTACCCTCATTTTAAGAGGAGACATATTGTTGCTATCATATCCTTGCATTCACAATAGCTTGTGAACATGAGAGTTACTTCCAGATTAGAATGGTACAGGACACTTGCTTGTAGCTATGCATTTTTTGGCATAAGACATAAAATTATGTATGCTTGAAAATATTGAAGGTGTTTTGTTTGCTAGTGTTTCTATGTCTATTAATATCCCTCCTGTTCATTCTGTCAAACTTTCTTTTAATTTCTTACCACAAGTTATGATAGTTATTATTCATATAAGATGTTTTCCAGTCTAGTAATTAACACATAGAAAATTGATTCAACAATTTGAAAATATTAAAATCAGATTCAGGGTTCCCCCTGGGTCAATTATTTATTTTGCCACCTCTTTCGCAAAAACAATACATGAATATTTTTCGCCACTTTATTATTTTTTCGCCAAGTAACATATATATGTTTTTCGTTTAAAAATTTCCTTTTTTTTTCCTACACCCCCTAAATAAGATGAGTTTGCCCCCATTGTTGTCGATGATTATTCTCTCAAACTTATCTTAGAGTCTACATTGTAATGAATAAACATTTACTTTTAAAGAGAAGAACTTTATTTGAAAATGAAAAAGTTGAGAAGTAAAACTATGCTTGAAACATGTGTGTCACTGAAACCACTTTAAAGTACACACTCAAATCAATTATCTATATCAAAGTCAAAGGATAAAGTTTTAAATTAGAGATTTTTCTTGCTTTTGAACATTTTTTGTCATAATAACAGTTTTCTTTCTGGACTATCATTAAATAGGAGAGGAGACGTCAAAATGTTTGCTTCAAACACGTGCGTCACAAAGTGGTTAATAAATCCTTTATGTGACATGTGGCGGACACCATTTAACCATATCATTTTGTCAAACAATATAATTAACACCTTTATAAATTATTCCTTTGTTGTGGATAGCTATAAAATGCAATCAGCTGATTATTGTTTTTCTGTCAAAATCTTTAAGTGAATTCCGAGTACTGTCTGATCAGGTAAAGTCAGAGAACACCTGAAAAAAGTAAACAAACATGATGGTTGAAAATAAATCATTGTATAAATTTCTTTTGCCAAATTTTTTCGCCAATGACAAATTTTAATCGCCACAAATATTATTTTTCTACTGCCAGCGGAAACCCTGCTTGACACATAACAACATAACTTTATATATAAATGGCTGAAAAAAATCTGCAGATAATTTGGGTGAAGGGCGGGTCTAGCAGTTATAAATATTCCAACCTGGTAAATGTAAAGATAGAAATTCTCAACAAGTACTACACTTTTTTAACCAGTTTGAATTCAAAAATCACCAGAGCTCCCTCACAATCAAATGCTAGACCTGTATAAGTATATTCTCATCTAATGTTCCTACTGGTATACACAGGATTTTTGTATTGCATATACAATACCCTCAGATATTTTTTATTTGGTTATTAAATCTTCTTCTGAAGGACATTTTCTTGAGGATTTAAGATAGAAAGTAATGGTAAAGATGTATAGCAATTGACACGTCAGTTTGTTGGTCTACAATCAAGTGGTGTCTTCAGACACTTTAAATAAGATAAAAGATACCAACAGGGCAGTCAGACACTTTAAATAAGATAAAAGATACCAACAGGGCAGTCAGACACTTTAAATAAGATAAAAGATACCAACAGGGCAGTCAGACACTTTAAATAAGATAAAAGATACCAACAGGGCAGTCAGACACTTTAAATAAGATAAAAGATACCAACAGGGCAGTCAGAAACTTTAAATTAAAAAGGAAAAAAGACAAACAACAACTCACAGAATACTACACAGCAAACTAAAAATTGATCAACAGGGACTCCGGGGTAACTCAGGAGTCAACAGGTGACACTAGTGGTGTTAAACATGTAAAAAAACTGGATTAGTAGCATTTGGTCATTGTCATTGGAGGAAATAAGCATGAAATTGTGGTTTGGCAAGCTAGTAAAACAAAGTTCTGCACAAACAAACCTTTTGCCATTTTACATATTATTAGGGTTAATGATACTCAGGTTGAGTTCAGTTCTGGTCTGTGGTGCCTTTGTGCTGATCATGAGTGATAGAAGTAGCTGAACTACTGTATAACTAGCCTGTCAACACTCAGGTTGGTAGTTTGATTCCACACATGACAGGTGTGCTGGACTCCAATCCTAATTGACTGGGATTGTCAGTTTTCCATACAAGGTTGATGTTTTTTTCTGTGCACTGTCTTCCTTCACTGGTTCAAGAAAAACTGACCACCAGGAAATAGCACAATTTAATCAATCAATCTTTTAATTCTGATGCATTGGACTTTTACCATTCAAACTATCATTTATATATCACAAATAAAAATTAACTTTTACACCATGGTACATGCAATCAAACATTGGCTCCAGACAAGGCAAATTTGTATGTCGCTGCTGCAAACAAAGATAATATTTGTTGACCTTTAACCATATGTCTATCCATGCATTTTAAACGTCTCATTATCACAAGAAACTACAGGTCATAGTGTTTTGGTATATGGAACAAACTTTGGTCGGTTTGTTGTCTCTTTGACACTTTGTCACATGTATGAAATACTTGGCACTTTAGTAAACTATAGTGGTAAAATAGCTCGCAGAACATTGTGTTTATCCATTTTACTATAGGGGTAAACTAGCTGACAGAACATTGTGTTTATCCATTTTACTATGGGAGTAAAATAGCTCACAGAACATTGTGTTTATCCATTTTACTATATGGGTAAAATAGCTCACAGAACATTGTGCTTATCCATTTTACTATAGGGGTAAAATAGCTCACAGAACATTGTGTTTATCCATTTTACTATAGGGAACAGGCTATAATTTAAAGTTGGAATTATTTTTAATTATGGAATTTGTTAAATTTTCTGTGCTGGAAATTTTTAATAAATTCCATGTTTATTTGGTATAAAAGATACCAACAGGGCAGTCAGAAACTTTAAATTAAAAAGGAAAAAAGACAAACAACAACTCACAGAATACTACACAGCAAACTAAAAATTGATCAACAGGGACTCCGGGGTAACTCAGGAGTCAACAGGTGACACTAGTGGTGTTAAACATGTAAAAAAACTGGATTAGTAGCATTTGGTCATTGTCATTGGAGGAAATAAGCATGAAATTGTGGTTTGGCAAGCTAGTAAAACAAAGTTCTGCACAAACAAACCTTTTGCCATTTTACATATTATTAGGGTTAATGATACTCAGGTTGAGTTCAGTTCTGGTCTGTGGTGCCTTTGTGCTGATCATGAGTGATAGAAGTAGCTGAACTACTGTATAACTAGCCTGTCAACACTCAGGTTGGTAGTTTGATTCCACACATGACAGGTGTGCTGGACTCCAATCCTAATTGACTGGGATTGTCAGTTTTCCATACAAGGTTGATGTTTTTTTCTGTGCACTGTCTTCCTTCACTGGTTCAAGAAAAACTGACCACCAGGAAATAGCACAATTTAATCAATCAATCTTTTAATTCTGATGCATTGGACTTTTACCATTCAAACTATCATTTATATATCACAAATAAAAATTAACTTTTACACCATGGTACATGCAATCAAACATTGGCTCCAGACAAGGCAAATTTGTATGTCGCTGCTGCAAACAAAGATAATATTTGTTGACCTTTAACCATATGTCTATCCATGCATTTTAAACGTCTCATTATCACAAGAAACTACAGGTCATAGTGTTTTGGTATATGGAACAAACTTTGGTCGGTTTGTTGTCTCTTTGACACTTTGTCACATGTATGAAATACTTGGCACTTTAGTAAACTATAGTGGTAAAATAGCTCGCAGAACATTGTGTTTATCCATTTTACTATAGGGGTAAACTAGCTGACAGAACATTGTGTTTATCCATTTTACTATGGGAGTAAAATAGCTCACAGAACATTGTGTTTATCCATTTTACTATATGGGTAAAATAGCTCACAGAACATTGTGCTTATCCATTTTACTATAGGGGTAAAATAGCTCACAGAACATTGTGTTTATCCATTTTACTATAGGGAACAGGCTATAATTTAAAGTTGGAATTATTTTTAATTATGGAATTTGTTAAATTTTCTGTGCTGGAAATTTTTAATAAATTCCATGTTTATTTGGTATAATAATGTTTTGAGCGGTTCATAACACTTTCCATATAATGTATTTTGTATAGATAGTGTTGTGCGCGGCACAGTACATTCTATTGAAAATGTACTATCTTCTTTGTAAAAGAAAGTGTTGTGCGCAGCACAGACCATTGTAGTACAGAATAAGCATGGAATTTACTAGAAATTTCAAGCACAAGAAATTATAAAAATTCCATGATTAATAATAATTCCAAGTTTAAATAATAGCCTGTTAGGGGTAAAATAGCCCACAGAACATTGTGTTTATCCACTTTAGTAAACTATAGGGGTAAAATAGCTCACAGAACATTTTGTTTATCCACTTTAGTAAACTATAGGGGTAAAATAGCTCACAGAACATTGTGTTTATCCATTTCACTATAGGGGTAAAATAGCTCACAGAACATTGTGTTTATCCATTTTACTATAGGGGTAAAATAGCTCACAGAACATTGTGTTTATCCATTTTACTATAGGGGTAAAATAGCTCACAGAACATTGTGTTTATCCATTTTACTATAGGGGTAAAATAGCTCACAGAACATTGTGTTTATCCATTTTACTATAGGGGTAAAATAGCTCACAGAACATTGTGTTTATCCATTTTTAGCATGTAAGTATTTTAATATAATATTATATTCCAGTACTATATGATATGATGTATAAAGTGTATATTTTTTTGTATTTTTTGCAGACATATCACAAACAGAAATAGCAGGTATTGTAATTGGTGTGGTTATATTTGTGGTTATTTGCATCACTATAGCAGTTTGTCTTGCTAGGTAAGTTTTTAGTGGAAGAAGACGTCAAGTCTTCTGAAGACTTAAGGGGCTGACCATTGGCATTGAGTCTCCGTATGCCGCATTCATTTCGTGTATTACAATTTCAAAACAACTTAGATTCCTGACACCGATTTTTACACATGATTAGGCATCTGAATCATTTAATTTGTAAATTATGATTGTAAAACAATCACAATCGTAAATATGACCCTTTTATTTATATAAATTATTAGAATAGATTTCATCTCATCCACATGAACGTTATTTGTTTACTTGTAACAGGATGTTTTAACTGTAGATATTTGTATTACGCATGCGTGAATTTGGTATCGGGACAACTCGCCCTGTTTACAAGTTCGCCCTTGAAGTTACGAATTTGCAATCCTGCAGACAAGATGATTTTGTTTTTATATAAATAAAAAGGATATATAAAGTGTTGTCTTTATTCATGGTTTTCCTTTGTCATGTGAATTAGATGCCCTTCGTAACATACATGTGAACCTCCCGTTTAGGAGAAAAAACTCCCGTGTATGAAATTTTTCAGACGCCATATTTGATCATTTCTTACTACTGTACGGGTGTAATTGACACCTGTGTTAAATTTTACCTGAACATCAAAGAAGATGTATAATTATATGGCTTCACTTGACAGCTTGGGTGTCAAACATACTGGTAATCAACGATGTTTACCTCCGGCTAACTGCCGTTGTGTTATCAAAACGCAATCTCCCATGCAGAGTTGTCGGTCCTTGCTCTTTCTCAAAAAATATAGTACATCTATCTGAAGCCTTTTTTAAAAGCATTTTCGCATCAAATAATATAAATCGATATGACACAACTGAAAAAAATATATCAGAACGCTATTTACTTATATTAAATCAAAATCTAAAGTATCATTATATTTTACAAGATTCTTGTAAAATCGAGACATTAGCAGAGATTGAGAGAGAGCAAGGACCGACAACTCTGCATGGGAGATTGATCAAAACGATGTGTATTGGGAATATTGAAATACTTTTTTGTGACTTCCCTTTGTTTTATCCTGTTTTCAGTTATTTTGCTTTTAAAAATGTAAATTGTAAAAAAGACTATAAATGAGTAATATTTTAATCAAATAATCATAAAAGGATGTTGATTAAATGAATTTAAATGATTTTGGACAAATAAAAAAAATAAAATTTATAAATTATTTTAGCAATCTAGACCTCCTTTCAAGGATCAAATTGAAGTTTATATCATAAATTTGTTTATAATTGATTAGAAGTTAATATACAATATGTGCAACTAGACTAATAAAAGGTCTAGTAGTTAGATTCTTGAAATTTAAATTTGTAAAAGTTAGTATATTTTAGATTTTATTGTGTAAGCTAAGAAATAGCAAGACATTTTACACTGTTTTTAAGTCTTTTTTAGCTTTCTACAAATATGACTTTCATAATGCTTAAAATCCATGCAGTACTAGTGTTAGTGTATGTTATTTTTTTAATTAATTTACGATGTTGCAAATATACATGTGGAGCTTATTTCTTTCTTATTTGTCTATACATTTACAAATGATAAGGATATGGAGACATGAACAAAAATATATACAGATAAGATATATAAATATAATGATTCATTTGCAAGCAGTGAACAATCATTTGTCAAAAACAAAACAAAACAAAACAAAACAAGAAATAGATTCTTCTTATTATTTTATTTTATTCAAATAGAGAGGCAATAAGGGAACTATAAACATTACAATTTGATGGAAATTTGAAGAAAAAACACAATTTCTACATAATTTGGTTACATTTACGACAAAATTTATGTCGATAAAAAAACATGATGTTTTGACCATTCAGTACTTAATAGATGCATAGTTCGTGGGGAAAAGTTTCATCAAATAATATGAATATAAATGACTTTTTTTGTGCTCATTTTTTACAGTGGGTTGTGATGATCTTCCAGTTAGGTTACCCTCATTTGGAGTGTTGTTCCCAACCTGTTAAAGGTCCATCTTTGTGCATAATTCAAAATTGGAAATTTCAACAAGCATCTAATATTCTTAATCTGGAAAATAAACCCTGGTCTGCTAGCTTCATGTATATTTTTTCTACCTATTTAATATATAACTAGAATCATGCAAACAGACTTCAGGAAAAGGCATGTATATTCATCATACAAATATGACACTTTTTCTAGACAATCCAGATCTTGCAAAATACGTCGCTAAAAATTGTAACCTTTAAAATTGTTGTTGTGCAGTAAAAACCCATATGGGAACTTTCAAAAGTTGGCAGGTATGTAACAAGTCTTACTATTTTTATGCTCCATTTATGGGCAATATGTTTTCTAGTCAGTCTGTCCGTCCTGCTTCTGGTTATAAAGTTTATTGTCGAGGTAGTTTTTGATGAAGTTGAAATCCAATCAACTTGAAACTTAGTACACATGTGTTCCTCTTGATATGATCTTCTTAATTACTGCCAAATTAAAGATTTTACCTAATTTTCATAGTCAACTGAACATAGAAAATGATTGTACGGATGGGAAATCCATGTACTTATGACCTTTTCTTGTTTGAAGAAAAAAAATACATTTTAACGATAATGGAACAAAGCAGCCTGGGTAAGTGGGGCTGCTTTTATGGTAATTCAAGTTACCTTTTATTCACCTTCTTCCACTTCAGAGCTATCAGCTCTTTGATTAAACTTAGGAGGTATAGCAGTAAAAAACATCACTACATTTGACAAAATATGTAAATCTTATACAGTGAGATGTGGCTTCAAGTAGCATTGAGGAATCTGAACTGTCACAGACAGTTCGTAAGAACATTAAGTGAAGGATGCAGCTCTTGTGTTATCAACAATGAATTAAACAAAATCAAGCAAATTCTGAAATATGCAGTATGATTTCATGGTAATAAATAAGCTACTTGAATTAGTCTCTAAAGCATTGTGAAAAAAAAACTGAAATAAGCAAATGGATTAAAGAATATCTATAAAAATGTAGGAGTTAAAAAGAACTAAAGGATTATTTTTTTTAAATTAGATAATTACAACAGAAACCATACCATTAGTAGATATGGTTGTAACAAATTGACTACTGTAAACCAACTTATTTTTGAGAGCAATTAATTTTTCGCGACTTTTGCAAGTAGTTACTGTAAATTTCAGAAATTATTGCATGCATTTAATTATTGCCATTTTGTCATTTTAGACTTAAATGCGATTTTAATTTTTAGGATTTTGAGAAAAATTTAATTCATATGGTATTTTTCAAAATGTGAGTTTAAATTATTTCGTTTACAACTCTGTCGCATTTTTTGCATTAATTAAAACCTCACAATAATTTCTGAATTAACAGTAAATAAAGCAAATTTAAATCCTTTCAAAATATATATAACTTGAAATTTAAATCCTTTCAAAATATATATAACTTGGATCTTTACTTATCAAGTACATCAGTTCAATTTAAAAATCGCGAAAAATAAATTGCTGTGAAGTGGACTAGAAATATAAAAACGCGATTTTAAGTATCCGGGAAAATAAATTACAGTGTTTGAAATGCAAATGAATCTATTCTTGTTTTACATATGAATTAAGTATCTTTATCCAAATAGCAGCTCACCGTAATGAAACAATTCATGTTGTTTTGTAGGATGGATTGTTGTGGAAAAATTAAAGAGTTTTTCAAAGAACCTGAGATAGAGCTACCTACTGTTAAAATAAATAACATGGTGAGTAAAAATTTGCATGCAAATTGACTTAATTATCATGTAAAAGTAAAATAACAAAAATATCAAATTCTGAGAAAAATATTTAACAGAAAGTTTCTAAGCAAATGGCGAAATCAAATGATCAAACACATCAAATGAATGGATATCAAATGTGATATTCCTGACTTGGTAAATGCATTTCTATGTAGACCGTGGTGGATTAGACCTGGTTTTATAGCTAGCTAAACCTCTCACTTTTACTACAGTTGCATAAAATTCCATTATATTGAGAACGATGTGTGAACAAACCAAACATACATAACAGGTAAAAATGTTAAAAATAGGGGTACAGCAGTCATCATTTGCAAGACACCTGAAATAGATTTAGGCTATGATGGAGAAAAAGAATGGGCAACCCTTAAAAAGTCATCAATGTCAGAATGGGCAACCCTTAAAAAGTAATCAATGTCAGAATGGGCAACCCTTAAAAAGTCATCAAGAAGTCAACACCCACAGGTGTCTATACAATTTGTTGCCTTATAAATCATGGGCTGTCTATAAAAGTATTGGACAAAGAAATGAGAGAATATCAAAGAGCACCCATTAAAACCAAGTCCTATAAATAACAAAAGACAAACATAAATATGGTGCTTGACCTAGGACAGGCAAAGGAGTTAGTTTGTTCACTGTAAACTTCCCTGTTTCATAGTTCATCCAGATCTTTGTATGTAAAATGGCTAACATTGCAGTCTGTCAAAAGTGAATTTACAATAATACTAAACTGCAATGAAAGTTCAAAAGGTAAAGTCCCTCATCAAATGGCAAAATCAAAAGCTCAAACACATGAAAGGAATGGAAATTTATTGGTTTCATCCTCCCTAATGACTATAATTGCTTCACTCCTTTCAAGTCTAATAATGTTTACAGTTTTAAAGCGAGGTACCCTTTCTAAGTGGATTACTAATAATATTGACAAAATAAAACATATAATTTGTCAATGTAAAATAGCATGGTTCAGTAATTACAGTTACATTTAAGGTATCTGGATACAACTAGCCATGAATTTTTTGAAATTTGTGTTTATCAATGTGTAATTTTATTGATGTGTAAAAGTGTTAACCAAAGCTCATTTTGTTCTAAAGTATCGAAGTTTAGTATTGGAATGCCTCATGATTATTGTCAACCAATCAAATGTATGGATTTTGATAAACGATAGATATAGGAAGATATGGTATGAGTGCCAATGAGAAAACTCTCCATCCAAGTCATAATTTGTAAAAGTAAACCATTATAGGTCAAGGTACATGTTATGTAATTATATATCAATACATATTCTCTTTAAGGAGCATGATAAAGACAGTGGACATGAGACAGATTCTAAATCCACATTCAAGTCTACACATATTAATGAGATAAGTGAAAAAGACAGCCAATATTCTGCAGTCTACAGTAATGCTGGTTATAGCTCAGTAGAGTCACAGAATGAGGACCACTTTCTACAAAAAGGCTCTAGTAAAGATGGAAGCTCTCAATCTATCTGTGAATCCTTCTCAGATATAAAAAGTGATGAGGATTCCCCTCAATCCTCAGGTTGCTCCTATGAGTCGTACTCTAGTGGTAGGTTGTTATTGAACAGTGAAGACGATGATGATGGCTATCGATGGCAAGAAGGTAAGATAAAGAATACAATGAACAATTTAACAACATGGTTTAATCTTTTCTACAAGAAACTTAGTATGTAGAAGTGTTAGTAGGGTTTTCTTTTCTATTGAGTTTTTTTTTTATTAAATAATACCTCTTTGAAATTAGAAACCTTAGAAGAAGGGACCTTGTCATTACAACATCTCCTACATGGTTTATATTATCTACATAAAAAACTAATACAGTGTTGATCCGGATATACAGTGGGCATGTGGGTAGGCGTGTGTGGTCCATTGATGTGATCCTTACAACCCATACCAGAAATTTTAGCAGAACAAACCTTGTCATTGCAATGATACTTTAAAGGTTAAATGCATCAATGTGAGACAACATAAAAAAACATCAAATATAAAAGTTCAAATTTATGCTATAAACTTCATTGGTTTGCAGTATTTAGGGCACTTGCTTATTAAAATGTCTAGTAACATTGTTAGGGTGGGGGTTGTGGCAGTATTTAAGGCACTTGCTTATTCAAACGTCTAGTAACATGGTTAGGGTGGGGGTTCAGGTACAAGTCCAGTTAAATCGACAATTAGACTTGTGTTGTATTTTATTTTATTTTTGTATTACAGAAGATGATTCGTCAGTTAAGAGTTATGTTCAGCAGGATGGAGAAAACTCATCTGAAGTAACCTCATCAAATACTACAGATGCTTCAAGCAAACAATCTTCTACAAAAGACAGTCAACAGGATTCTACAGAAACTTCCAACAAACAACCTACTATAAAAGACGGACATCAAGATTTTACTCAAATTACACATCAAATAGACTCGGTTAAGACTGCAATCAAAACAAAGAGTTCATCTCAGGAGGCACCATCAATCAAAAATACTACAGAAGGTGTATGAATTATAACTCATATCCTGAAAATGCTGCTGTTGTATAATAATTTTCTCAGGCACAATTTGTATAAGATTGAATAATTATAAAAAAACAAAACAAAAAAGAAATGCACAACAGTGTAAAGAAATTTTATTAACCGGATTTTTGTGACAAAAATGTCAGTTATTGATTAGGGGATGTACGGCGGGCAAATGGGCAGTCGGGCGGGCGGCAATCAAATGTTGTCCGTGCATTAACTCATGAACCGTTCAACCAAAGCTTTTAAAATTTTAATATGTTGTTACTGACAACTAAATGAGGTCAAGTTCAATAATGGCGATTTTGATTTTTACCGTTCAGGAGTTATGGTTCTTGAAAGATTGAAAAATGGAGTTTCCAGTCGTGTCCGTGCATTTACGCATGAACTGTTCTACCAAAGCTTCCTAAATTTTAATATGTTGTTACCGATGACAAAATGGAGGTCAAGTTCAATAATGACGATTTTGACTTTTACCGTTCTGGAGTTATGGTTCTTGAAAGATTGAAAAATGGCGTTTCCAGTTGTGTCCGTGCATTTACGCATGAACTGTTCTACCAAAGCTTCCCAAATTTTAATATGTTGTTGCTGATGACAAAATAGAGGTCAAGTTAAATAATGACGATTTTGACTTTTACCGTTCAGGAGTTATGGTTCTTGAAAGATTGAAAAATGGTGTTTCCAGTCGTGTCCGTGCATTTTCTCATGAACCATTCAATCAAAGCTTTTGAAATTTTAATATGTTGTTACTGATGACAAAATAGAGGTCAAGTTCAATAATGACGATTTTGACTTTTACCGTTCAGGCGTAATGTTTCTTGAAAGATTGTAAAATGGCGTTTCCATTCACGTTGTTGCATTTACTCATGAACCATTCAATCCAAGCTTTTCAAATTTTAATATGTTGATACTGATGACAAAATGGAGGTCAAATTTGATATTGATGATTTTCACTTTCACCATTCATCAGTAATGGTTCTTGTGATATTGCCAGGACACAAATAAATATTAATAAATCCGGTTTGCTGTCATTGTGACAGCCTCTTGTTAGTATTTTCATAGGTTCCTTTGCACGAATATTAAACAAAGCTTTAATGATCAAAAGTGTCAGCTTTAGGCTTTTATGATTAAAAGTGTCAGCTTTAGGCTTAATGATCAAAAGTGTAAGCTCTAAAGGCAAAAATATGTATGGAAAAACTGTTGCAGGGATTTTATATTCTTAGTAATTGAAAATCGGTAATCTTCAACACTTCTTTTACAGAGGTGACCAAAATATTGAATCTGTAGCAGGAAGTGATCAAATGAATCATCGGTTATTCTTTGTCATATTAGTTTATAAGGTTTTTTTTAGCAAGAAACAAGCAAGATTTGATCATGGCATGATTAAAAAATGGTAGTACTTATGTCAACTCCCTTTTGACTAATGAACAGAATGTATAATATTAAAACTTACATATGAGATTTATTTTGATTGTAAAATACAACAAAATTGTAACGCCAGTCTTTACTTGTTATTTTTATGTATTTTTTTGTGTGATTTGTATTTTTTATAGTTTTATTTAGTGTGCCAAAAAATATAAAAACTTGACGTTCGTGACGTCACATACCAAACAATGACGTCATTCAATAAATTGCGTCACGGTCAAATGACCGTTGTATTGGACCTATTTTGAGGAAAATTTTTCTTAAGCCAAAAAAATACAAAACTGACGTTATTGAAAAAAAAAAAAAAAAAAAAAAAAAAGTAGGGGTATATGATGAAGGGTGCGCATCAAAGTTGCGCGATATGGATTAAACAGCAGGCTATTTATCAAATATGCAAAACTACAGTTTTTACTACTAAACATATGATATAAATATACTCAGCATATTATGCTCTATATTAAAACATGTACATACAACCACTTTATATAGTTCACTATTTTTTTACTTGTACATATAAAATACTGTATATAATGCACTATGTTTTTTATTTGGTAATCTTGTATTTAGAATCATTGTAAATACACATAATCAATATCCCATATCAGCATTATCTTTAATACTATATGTGTATTCCTGTGATAAGAATGTAACTTCTGAAAAAAATATGTGTTTATTTTTTGATTTGGTAAGAGTGCAATACAATAAGACTTGCTGCAATAAATCTGTAATTTTTACTATTTATATAAATTCTTGTTACCAAAACTGGCATTTTAACTATTTTTAGAATTTTTGTTTTGAAATATTTGAATGGACCAAAATAAATATTTGACTTTCAAATGACATAAATGGACAATGAAAAAATATATTCAAAAGCAGTGATTTTCCCATGCAGCACCATTTCTGTATTAGCTCATCATATTACTGTCAAGTCCGGCGGTTTTGATAGTCAGATATGTATGTGGGAATTATTGACTTAGTGTTAAATGAATATAAGATCGATAGAACCAGTAAGCAATACTGAGAGTTTATGTTTCATTGTTTGATCAGGCTATAAGAAAATTTAAAATATGCAATGATTTCAAAATTGACAGGACATTTTGTGGCAGCAATTTTAATAATCCAGTATTATAGGTTACCTGCTTATTATAAGAAGAACTCATGAACGATGTACATCACTCGACAGAAATTTATCATGATAATTTTTAATGCAAGGTTTTTTTAATTTTTGGAAATGTGTTGATCTTATTAGTTTTGGAAGAGGTAGATTCAGTGAGGTGGCCCCAATTTCCCCATATAGCAGACAATATGTTGGGTTCTTTCAAGTTTTATAACAAAAATTACTGCTGGCTCTGTCCTTTTAGGCCTAAATTTTCATGTAGTCTAAAATAAAATTGAGTGAACTTTTTGAAAAATTCTATTCCAAACATTTCTGTGAACGCCTTTATATTGTTACATCATTGAATAATTAGACAGAAATACTGCAGATTTGCTCTTCCAAAATTATAGTATAAAGCAATGATTATATGAAAGGAAAGCACTTTTTCTAGAACACCCCAGAAAGCTTCAAGTACAGTGTAAAATAGATGAGAAGTGTTACCAACTACAAATGTTATAATGTGTTTTTCCAAGATCTGTATTGTGAATCTCATTTGAATTCAAGCTTCCTATTGGTTAAGAGGTTAAAGCTCAAGGTCAAGGGTATTGTAACTAAAAAATTGAAATAATGGATTCTGTATTGTAGCCTTTACTTCCCTTGTTTGCTTGTACGAAACTTATACAGATGGTAGATATAGGTAATGTTGAAAATTCTATTGTTTTTAGAGTCAATAGGTTAAAGGTCAAGGATGCTTACTAAAAATTTAATTATTTCAAGAGTTGGTTTCAGGATGGTATCCCACTTTGACCTATACATTTGTATATACACAATTATTTAGCTGAAACATTTGCATAATATTAAAGGGAAATTCCGCGATTTTTTACTTATCATCTAATTATGTTCATCTTAACATAAAAAACACATTTGCAAAGTTTTAAATTTATATTCCTTCTAATAACGGATAAAATCAAGTATCTGTAACTTTTTTGGTTGAATTCTCGAGTGGGTCGTGACGTATTAGCCCGATTTATTGAATGCTGGGAAAAAATAAAATCTGTTTAACTCTTATAGCTTATCGACAATATACGTAATTAAAAGCGCACAGCTGACGAATGGTCGTAGTTATTAACCACAATATAATAATGAACGAAAATGAATATGCATATACCGTTTTGTATTGATTGAATTAAACTCCTATACAATTATCTCTAGTAAATGTTTTAGAATAAATTTAATTAATTATTGTTGAGATTTTATTCATAAAATATTTATTGAACATTTTTACTGATATTGAACTAAAATTTTGAGTTCTATTTACCGTTATTGTTTTGATAACCATTTCAATGTAACTAATGTGTGAGCAGAGTGTGTATATTATTTTGTAAAGGTCACTGTATATTTCTCGGCTTGAGGTAAATTCGTTTACTTTGTAGCTATTTAGCCGCAGGTGTGAGTTCAAGCGTACACAGGTATGAATGTTGTTATTTGGAAAGGATAAACAGACAGGATTAGAAAGAGTCTGATGTCACGATGTTAATACACTAAGATTTAATAGACGATGAGAATAAAGATTCAATAATTAAATTGTGTAAATTAATTGAAAATAAAATTCAGATTCGTAAATCCGAAAATGTATAAAAATAAAAGGAAACAAATTTGTTATTACTTTTTTCAGCGGCAATGGGCGTAAAGATTCAAATATGAAGTAAAAAATAGTAGTTTTAATCTTTAATAAAAACTAAATGCAATATTACCCAATTTGATATACCATTGTACATCTGTTTGGTATCATTGACTCTACCGGAATTTCTTAACTTGTATTCAAATCTGGCTGTGTTTAAACTGTTGCAATTTTAAAGTTTTTAATTGACAAAAAAAATACAACATACATGATTTTTTTTTTTAGTTTCTTTTTAACATTTTATTCTTACATAATTAACTTCATTTGACAATCATTTACACGAACTTTTTCTGAAAAAATACCAATTATCTAAGCTAAGGCATTATTTTTTTAAGGATTTTTGAGGATTTTTTTTTTAATTCTATGATAATATTTGTGCAATGTTGAACATGATAGCCGTCATTAATCCAAATAAGTCATACAGTAGTTGTAATAAAAGTTATATTTTAGTCATGCATAACTGATATTGACGAATTTGAAATAGTTCGTCCATACATCGTTGTTCTTGAAACAATCATTATTAGTATACATGTAAGTTTCCTGACGTATAAGAGCCATTGAGGATGAGCTCCAGGGAAAGCAGACTAGTAGCGTTTCGTTCGTTTGTTTGTTGGGAAAGGAGAGGAAATGCAACCGCTTGTACAGATAAACGACTGAATTACCATACAAGCATTTATAGTCAACACAATCAGAAACAGTTCCCATCGTTAGACGGGGAATATGACGGCTTTCAAGAATGAACAAGTGACATGTCTAACTCTGAACAGTTAGAAAACAGACTATCGACATCTACCGCTTGTTCTTGATATTTGAAATTGTATGCATATATACGTAAACGTTTATGATAGTGATGAGTTCTTGTGTCTGACAAAACTAAATTCCTTCATGGTTATATCTTGCCATACGTTTATATTGGTTTGTAAGGTGATTACTCAAAATCGTTATTTGAAAATCATGTTTGTGAGATGTATATTCATTTCAATACAGAAATTTCGTCTATATATTTCACAAGTGTATAACACGGAGAAGCTCTGAAGGTCCATTACTCCCATTTTGTTTGGGTGTGAACCATCGATGTTGACAGCGATATCAAAGAATAAGATGATGATGGTAGAAAGAACTATGGGCGTCATGTGGCAAATATTACATGCATATCGAACAATGAGTTGTCAATCTGTATGAAAAGATTTCCAATACCACCATATTATTGAGAAGGAATGTTTACATGCTATACTCTCGTACTAGTATTACAGGGTTCTTGTGGCGTTCACCCTAGACACACATCTTTTTAACGATGTTTAAAAAAAAGACAGAACCAATTTAATGTCTTATTTCCCTAATTTTTAAATATAACTTAAAGTCTTTCATCTGACAAGAATACCCCTATTCAGTGGACAAGTAATTTATTCTTTTTTCTGTTATTGAATACCAAAAAAGAAAAAAATAATTCCGAAATTAATTTGAAACTTTGCCCAGGAAAATATTCACATCCCTTCGGGATAATTAGTGTTCGTCCAGTGGCATATATAATGTAACAATTGTGATGACGAATTCCTTCCTTTGTTCGAGAACAATCTTATTGAAATATAAATCTGTGATTTTACTATGTCCACAACTTCAATGAACCAAAGCAAAAGTTATACATCGACCTGTATTTAAATCAAATTGGTTCTCTTCTTCTTCTGGTATTCAATAGTCTATCGACATTCGATGATTACATACTGTTGGCATACGTGGACTAGTCTATTTACAACACTTTTACCCCCATTTATTCAAAATATATGTTTTTTTCTTATGTTCAATGTATACATGTATATATTTTAAATTGCGCTATAGTTCCGTAACTTTCTATCCAGTCGTATAAACGAATCGTCGGCAAGTGCGTACATTTTTTAAATCAATCTTTCTGGTATGTTCCAATCTGTCCATCACTTTTGACAATGAGTATATATTACATTTATATGACTAGTATATTATATCACTTTCGGACACGCAAGACAGAGATGTATATTATACATGCACCTGATATTTCAAAATGGAAAGTTATAAGTTATCGGCCGTGTACACTGATCAATACCTACAGAAGTGAAACGATGCATGAACGGGCCGGCATGAACTTGCAAGCCATATAGGAAATCGCTTGAATACCTGGACGTGTCACCTTACACCCCTCACAATACCTATGGGAGTAATACCTTTAGCCATGCGGGTGATCAGTGGAGCGAAGATCCTAATTTTTTGAATAAAGTGTATTACTTTAAAGAATTATGAACGAATTACATTTTCGAAAACAATTTTCACGGAACACTTATTTATGACTTTGACTTTTTAACTAATTCCAATATCAACAGTTTAAAAATAAACAGACTATATGGTTATTAAAAAAAAAATAAGAACATTTTCCGTATTATTTAAAGTTAGTTAGTCAGATAAAACAACCGTACGATTGACAAGATATCGACACGTAATTACGACTACATCGGTTACTGTAGTTTTGTTTCTTTGTGGTTTATAGACATATCGTGATTTTTATTCGTACACGATAACAAAATGGCGGAACGCAGAGAACTGATACTCAAAATTTAAAATCGATGGTGATCTCTTATCTAGCGGAATAAAACTTTAATATTTATAAATTTGAGCATTTTTATACAGAATGGACATAATATCAATTTTTGATTTTTTTGCGAAGTTTCCCTTTAATACATGTTTATTTTTTCCTCGAAGCATACTAGTATTTTTAACCCTTGAAAGAAAGTTGTTTTCTCTCAATAAATTTTCATTTCATGAAGCATTTAATAGTTGGTAGTGGCAGCTTTTTACATTTTTCAGTACCTGTGATGCTTTATTTCGAAGTTCAGTCTGAAATAACCTTATCTTTGGTGCTTTATTTGATAGGGCAGTCTAAATAATGAAGTCATGGCCTTCATTTAACACACTAGTCTAAATACTAGTACCTTTATTTGAACTATAAGTCTTAGTATCTATGATGCTTAACCTGACACATCAATACATGTATAAAGAACCTTTGGTCCATTATTTGACATGTCAGACAGATATGTGTTGTATATCTGTCTGATTATAAGTACTGTTCATCTTTATTGGATACAATGCAAATATGGATATAGATACTGCTTTAAATATTTCTTATGTAGGTGTAGAATTCAGGACTAAGTAACATTTGATAGTTTCTTCAATCAAATCGACTTTTAATTGTTTTTTGAATTTTTGGTACATCTATACCTTCTTTTATATGACTCTGGTGTAGGTTAGATTGTACTTGTATATTTTTATATGCATAAGAAGTTATACAGAATATTGTTTTTTTTTTTTTTTTTACACTTTAGATAATTTTCTTGTTTGTATGTATAATTTTCTTTATGCATATGAGATGATATAAATTTTGTTTTTATTATTTTGTTATGATAATAATCATGTTTTTTGTAAATGATCATAATCATTTTGTTTGGCATCAAAAGATGTGTTTATGCACTTTTATATACAGTTTTATAGAAGTTAACCAGTAGAATGTATTTTTTTCTTCTGTTTATTCACTTTTAAGCTCATCTGGCCAAAAGGGTTAGTTTGAGCTATTGTTGTCACCATGTATCTGTTGTCATCCGTTAACTTTTACAAAAATCTTATCTTCTGAAACTTTATGGCAAATAACAACCAAACCATCATTTGGGTATGTTTTTTGTCTATATCGAGGTGAGTGACATTGGCTCTTTAGAGCCTCTAGTTTTTATCATTTTAAGGGATTTTTCTTCATTGTTTTCTAAACCTTTGACAAAAATGTCAGAGATTTGACAAAAATATCAAATGGATTTGACACAACTGAAGACTTTCACAATAAAGCAAGTTATATTTTATGTATTTTGTGTTATTCTTTAAATGTACCAGGTTTACAATTCTAAAGCTAATATGATAACCAACAACAGCCTCCGATGGACTACCATTATAAAAAGAATGAATGTAAGTTTCTTCTCATTCAATTTATGTCTTCCCTTCAAATGTTTAGCCATGGTGTTGTCAATTTAATTTTGGATTTATAAGTTTGACTGTCACTCTGGTCTCTTTTGCTCCTTATCAACAAAGGTAAAAGTATTGTTCTCAAAGTAATGCTATTAATAAACTTAGGAATTGTCCTTCAAATCTTTCTTTTTATTTAACATGACTTATTGATCAAGGTTATCATTATTATGTTGTTGTTTAATCACAGTGTGTTATGTTTTTTAGATAAATATCAATTAGTGAAGTGTGAAAAGATACTTTATGTACTTTATGTAGTGTATATTGGGCATTACACAACATCATATCATACTGTATCACTGAAGTTAATGATAGGAAAGCATCTTAATAAAATTGGGAATGTGTCAAAGAGATAACAATCCAAGCAAAGAGCAGAAAATAGCTGCAACCACCAACAAGTCTTCTATACAGTGAGAAATCCTGCATTCCACCTTCAGATGGCCCCTACACAAAAATGTGTACTAGTTCAGTAAAAATGGATGCTGTACTAAACTTCAAACAAGAATGTGTCCCCAGTACATGGATGCCCCATCCGCACTATCATTTCCTATGTTCAGTGGACTGTGAAAATGGGGGAAAATCTCTAATTTGGCATTAAAATTAGAAAGATCATATCATAGGGAACAAGTGTACTAAGTTTCAAGTTTTTATTGGACTGTAACTTCATAAAAAACTACCTCTACCAAAAACTTTAACCTGAAGCGGAACAGATGGACGAATGGACGGACACACAGACCAGGACAGGTGCAAAAATGTGGCAGGGTTAAACATATATTGAGATCTCAACTTCTCAACCCTACTTCTAGCTGGCTTTTGGTTACTGCAATCTTTCTTTCTATTAAATGATTCATATATTGTATGGTTATCTGACTGATGTTGAAGTCTGTAGGTTGATGTCTATATTTTTTGGTCTTTTTTTATTTTATTGGGTTGCTGTTTCATTGATGTATGCCCCACATTTTCTTTTACTGTGGAATCATTATTTTTCGTTGGATATCAATTTTCGTGGATTTCATGGGTACAGTGAAACCACAAATTTAAGTGTTCAATGAATTACAAATGTTCCATATAAATATATGCTGTCTACAGGAATAGCACGAAATCTTATATACACAAAAATGGAAGTTTTCCTAAACCCACGATACAAATATTGGTTAGAAATGTTGAGCAATGGATATGAACCTATAATGCATAATTTAACATGCTCACATGAAACTCATGAAAACATGCATAAAGATTCAGAAATTACAGATTCATAGTGCTTTAGTAGAAATGAAAAGAATTAAATTGGGAAGCATGCGGAAGACCAAGCATACCCTGACCTTCAGTGGAAACTGTAACTATGAGTAAGATGGACAGAATTTATCATTATTATTATCCCTCATGTATACTTTGTGTACAATTTGGAAATTAGTATGGCGTTCATTATCACTGAACTAGTATATATTTGTTTAGGGGCCAGTTGAAGGACGCCTCCGGTTGCGGGAATTTCTCGCTACATTGAAGACCTGTTGGTGACCTGCTGTTGTTTTTTCTATGGTCGGGTTGTTGTCTCTTTGGCACATTCCCCATTTCCATTCTCAATTTTATTTAAAGGAGCTCAAAAACTTGTCTTCAAAAAATGAAAAACAAAGTCAAATTATTGAATGAACTTTTCAGTTTTATTTCAAAAATGTTAATATCAACTGTGTTGGGATTTCTTTACATGATAAATATTCTTTTGTAAGAACCAAAAAAGCGTTTTCTCTGTCATCGTGACAGCTGTGCACAAAATTTAAAAAATAATAGTAGGCAACAAACCTTGCCTCAAAGATTTTTATTGTGTCAGATTTTTAGTGCATTGATTTAAAATTACACAGGTGAAAGTACTTAAAATCAGTACAAAACATGTGCAAGAATCTTCACTCTAGAATAAAGTTAAGATTGTAAAACCCTGAGATTTAAAGAAAAAAATGTCTTAAAACATATTCACTTACAAGTAAACCAAAAACATTCACTAAAAAGAAATCATTTAAAGTTGACTGGCAGATATTTGTTTCAATATGTGAAATACAGCTAACATCACCACTTTTTAAAATTTTATTTAAACTTACATGTTCCTTTTGAATAATGTGTATGTTAAGTATAAAGGGAAATAACTGTCAATTTTGTTGAAAATAGTTTTGCAGAAATACTGCAATTAATGATATGGTATCAAACGAAAAACTTTTCAAGATAGAGTAAGGGAACATAACTCTTGACGCATATTTTCTAATTATTTATGTTATATTTAACAAGAAATTTCATAATTTATATGAATTTAACATGTAGAACTAGAGCACCTTGAAGCTTTTTAGCCTAGTGAAGCTTGCATTGCCTTATTCCTATTAAGTAAGTACAATGTATAATTAAAATTATTCATTTTAGAAGTAAGAGTTACGACAGCATGAAGATTTTTTTTTTAACAATGGTATGAATGTTCTTACAAAAACAAGTCATAATACATATAATGCATTTTTGATGTAATGATACAAAATGTACAAAATAGTTGCTAACTACGATAAAATAAAACTACCATAAAAATGCTTTTTTTAAAATAAAAAACAAATATTAAATCAAGTGCAAAAATAATAATTACATATAAAAGCACTGGCAGATGTAAAAAAACAATATAATGTAAATAATCTAAAAAGCATTATGAGCTGTATATATTTGAATGAGATATTTATGACAATGGTTACCCTCTATGGCTTGTCATTATATATATGAAATAGCACCATGGTATTTAGTGTCGATACAAATCTACACTACCTTTTACAGAAAACTTCATTTCTCTTTTACATATGTTTTTTCTTTCACCAAAAACTAACTCATACAATCAAATACTTGTAAACGAGTACATGCAATATATTGGCTATATCTTTGAATAGTATTCTCATTGTGAAAAAAGATTAGCATTTTTGTATGTATCAAACTTCTAATATTTAATACACTGTATATAATAAAATTGAGAATAGAAATGAGGAATATGCCAAAGAGACAACAACCGGACCAAAGAGCAAAAACCGTTATAAAAAACATAGAAAATTTACTTTAATTGAAATGTTTTGTTTTTTATAAATGTGACTCACCAACTCCCAAAAATCTTGAAGCCACAAAATCTGAATCAATATGATATAGTAAATCGTAAGAAGAAAAAAAACCACCTGAGAGAGATTTAAATTTTTAACAAAATGGAAGAAGACCTCACAAATTTTGATATTGTCATGCCAATGAGGTTTCACAATTTAAAGAATAACGTAAGATTTACAGTTTCATGCATTGTGGCAGGAATATGAGGATTTTAGAGTGTCCCTTAATGTTCAAGTACAGTCAAACCTGTTGTGCAAAAGTCAACTCTTTTCTTTGGAGTCCACTTCAATACTTAATTGATAGGGATGACGTCCTATCACCTTGTACATAGGAAGACTGTATTTGCTTATTTATGAAGCACATTTTTACTATTAACCAAAATGACTATTGGTATGTACATGTAATATCCGACAATAATTAGGATTATATATCACTGCTGTATACAAAACAACCATTCTTACATCACAATAACATTGGTCAACTTCTGTTGGCGTGACCAGAGCAAACCAGAGTCTGTCGTTTTCATTCTTTTCTCTTTTTAATCAGTATTAGATTAATGCACTATTGTGTCTGCAATCAACAATTGACAATCTACTACTCTTTTCAATGTTCTCAAAAATATCATATATAGGCAAAAACCTATATAACAAAATCCATCTACACTAACAATTTTAAAGTCATAAGAAACGAGTGACCGGTGAAAAATAATGTTCTTCCAATTCTTGAACTAATGCATACAAACATCCTAAACTTCGTCTTCTGTGCTCGAATTTATCATTTTTTTCGTGTAAATTTCGTATAATTGTCAATTTTTTTTCTCAATCGGTCAGTGTTGTTGTGAAAATATGGCAGGTAATTAAAGTTCGTGTTTTGAAGCCGAAGTTTAACGATTGTCACCTGTTTGTCAACAATTGACGAAAAATAAACAAAAAAGCATGGAAATTGAGCACGTGTTTAACATGTAAATTCAGATAATAGTTTATTTTAAGGACATCCATGCGTATTGTGGTCACCGGATTTTTACGAGATGGGTCACACTGAGGTCACCTTGCATACGGAAAATATGTCGGGGGAATAGCTTGCTGGAAGGAAGCTATTCAAATAAAGTAAACTTCTTCTAAATATGAATAAATTAAAGAATTTTCTTCAGAAAAAAGTATATGTACATAAGTTTTATAATGAAAACTATCCATTGAGTTATAAAAATCATATGCATTATTTTTTTTTGATTTGAGGTTTCTTATGACTTTAAATGCCTGATATCATTTCATGATAATGTTTAAAAAAACTTATTTTAAAAAAAAATGATGAGATCTCGCAAAGTCAGACCTTACATAAAAATATCACATTATGGCAGTGAGATATACATTGTTTACATGGCATAGCCATTTGTCTTCAACTAAATAATAAGGTCCAAAGGTCAGCATCTAGGACAACACTCTCCAGGAACTTGAGTGGGTCTTTCACAGTTGTGTGTCACCTCACAAACCTCTTTCTCACATTCAATTGTTCCTTTCTGAAAAGAAAAACCACAAAAAGGTCAAATAAAAGACATGCCAATTTAAACCATGGACATCTTGAAAAAGAGCATAATTCTCTTTTTACAAACTTATTAGATCTTGTAACTCCCAGCTTATACTTTTGAAATACATAATGACCAAAATCACTTAAAACATCTTCACTTTACTGACAGATTACAAATGGCAGTACTGCCAAGTTTTCATGAAGCAAATAGTTATCAAAGGTACCAGACTTTTAATTTAATACGCAAGATGCATGTTTCGTCTACATAAAATTCATCAGTGACATTCAGATCAAAAAAGTTAGTAAGCCAAACAAGTACAAAGTTAAAATGGGTGAAATTTGGCCAAAAATTGTAATGATCGAAGAGAAAAAAAAACAGTTAATCAAAGGAAAATTCTGCTGAAAAAGCATGAAAATGGGCGAGACTTGGCAGCCCTAAAATGGAAAACAATACTGTAAATTCAAAAATCATTACAAGGTTTTCACTTTGGTGAATAATGTGACTAAGTTAGAATTGCAATAACAAGAACTCCATTCTGTTATCTGACAAATATATCTGAACGCAGATTTTCTTGAAATTGCATCATACAACTCATAATTTTCTTCAAAAATTGCAATAATTAGTGAACTTAATTATTTCTAATTTATACTATGGAACAGGACTTATGACATTGTTTTTTTGATAAAAAGTTTAGTATAGAATGTAATGTATGTAAATTACATCTGTAATAATGTAACCCACATATAACATATTTACCTTGCATAAACATGTTTTACAATCATCAACTTTCCAAGTGTCTTGGTCTCTCCTCTTTCTTCCAGTTTCATCTTTACAAAATTTCTTCTGATGTTTCATCTGTCTATGCATCTTTTTCATCTGTAATAGAACAGACATCTATATTTTTGTGTTACCATTAGGTTATATGCAGTTTGGTATACAATTCATATAAAGGTAAACATGGAAACTTCATTTGTTTCATTACTACTTAAAATTAAAACTTCACATACTGACTGCTTATGTCCAATACATAATCTCTTGTTTGTCAAAATTCCCAGAATCTATTTTTAGCATTTCAAAAGAAAAAATTTGATGTCACAGACTTAGTGATAATGTTTAGCAATTGCCATAAGGTCAATTTAGACAAATATGTGGTCCTTTTGAGATAAGTCCTGGAACTCAAAATTGCAGTTGAAAACCTTGATAAACTCAGCATTACAATACCTATTGTGACCTTTCGCTCACAAATAAATAACAGTTGCTACTTTTGAACTAAAATAAAAATGTTGTGAAAAGGTACATCAGGCCTTCCCAACTATTCCCCTTTTATCTGACAGTATGACATAGAATCTGTCAGAGCCTACCACCTCCCTTTTATATGACAGTATGACATAGAATCTGTCAGAGCCTACCACCTCCCTTTTATCTGACGGTATGACATAGAATCTGTCAGAGCCTACCATCTCCCTTTTATCTGACAGTATGACATAGAATCTGTCAGAGCCTACCACCTCTCTTTTATTTGACAGTATGACATACAATCTGTCAGAGCCTACCACCTCCCTTTTATATGACAGTATGACATAGAATCTGTCAGAGCCTACCACCTCCCTTTTATCTGACAGTATGACATAGAATCTGTCAGAGCCTACCACCTCCCTTTTATCTGACGGTATGACATAGAATCTGTCAGAGCCTACCACCTCCCTTTTATCTGACAGTATGTCATAGAATCTGTCAGAGCCTACCACCTCCCTTTTATCTGACAGTATGACATAGAATCTGTCAGAGCCTACCACCTCCCTTTTATCTGACGGTATGACATAGAATCTGTCAGAGCCTACCACCTCCCTTTTATCTGACAGTATGACATAGAATCTGTCAGAGCCTACCACCTCCCTTTTATCTGACAGTATGACATAGAATCTGTCAGAGCCTACCACCTCCCTTTTATCTGACAGTATGACATAGAATCTGTCAGAGCCTACCACCTCCCTTTTATCTGACAGTATTACATTACCTTTTTCTCCATGAATGTCATAGAATCTGTCAGATCACTTATCGTGGTCTCCATGTTATCAATTCTAGTCTCAAACTGGTGAATATGATTATTAAACACTTTGATTTGATCATCATAGACAGTTCTATCAAACTCATGTCGGACCGGCTGTCTTGGTCCGTCATTTTGTAGTTGTGTAAAATCATTTCTGAATGAAAATTGTCGAGATTGTCTGCTACGGGAGTACTGACTTGTTATGGACTGGAAGTCACCAGCTTTACTACAGTCTGTTCAAATAAAATATTATAGTTTATGCAACTTTTTAAAATTTATTGTTAAATCACTGATAGATTTGGAGGTGGTTTTATTTTTTAATTTAGGAAGCTCAATCCATAAAAGGAAAAATGTACCAAACTCACATGTTAATATTGTAAACCAACTTATTTTTACAACTTTCGTGAGTAGAAAAATAACGTGAATATTTAAATCTTAGATTGTTAATTTTTCTACTACTTCAGGTAAATCTGAAAATTGCGAAATTAAATCGCTGTGAAAAAGAGACAGAGAGGGTTTACAGTATCCTTTCCTCTAAGCATTCAGCAAAGCATAAATTATACTTCCTTAATGAGTGGAAGATGTTGCAAAAGATTAAGTCAAGGGAAATATTATTTCTGCGTTTGGTAACATTATACTATGGTAATGGTCTTCATTGTCTCGCATTAAGAGATATTTTTGGATCACACTGAAGAGACTTTTGATTGTTTGTGTAGTTGGGTTGTTGTCTTATTGACTAAGTCTTATTGACTAATACTACACATACATCTCCTTATATTCATAAACTTTTCACCAATCTTTGAGTTTATGTTTATGGATGATCTAAACCAGTTGAACAAAGGTCAATCAGCATAAACAGTGTCATTAAACTATGGGTTCTTACAAATGTACTGTATCAACATCTTCTACTTTTTAATATATACTGCATGGTTTATTGCTCATGCAAAAGAACCTGTGGGGTATGCCTTTATATTTTACGGTTATGTTTTTTTGGCATGTGAGAGAGCTGTCCACATCTTCTGTTAGTCTCTGTGGTGGAGAATTGTCTCATTGGCTGTTATACAACATCTTCTTATTTTCCTAATTACACATTAATATATTCTATCACATAAATAATGCTTAAAAATACAATATTATAAAATATGCATAAGAATGAAGAATGATAACAAAAATTAATAACTTAGCAATTAACAAACCTGCACAGCAGTCCGACCACATATTGACGTTAAGTTTGGGTATTTTGTCACAGCTTAAGTATTCTGACTTGTCGTGGACTCTAAGAAACACGTCTTTCTGTACTTTGTTTATGTTGTCACCACCGTCGCACAATACACTAGATAATGTCATCTGTTTTATAGCACTTAACTGGTCTACTGTAAACACACCAGGATTCTCGTACCAAAATCTAAATTTAAAAAACAAATACTGTGACATACTTCAACTCATTATACAGAACATGGCAAAAGAATATTTGCTTATTATTTTTAGAAAGTTACAAAAATACTGCATAAACAAACAATTAGTAAGTCTGTAGGTTTTAGTGGATTTGTTTTTGTAGATTTACCACTACACAGCTACTTTTGCATAGTTACTTAAAATGTATTTCTATACCAAAAATCGGTAGTACTGGAAATCTACTTTTAATATTCAGTACTATTTTGTTACTTTAAAATTATTAATATTTAGGTACCTGTATTTTACAGTACTTGATTTGTACTAAAACATTTAAGTACTACATATTTTTGGTTACAAGGTTACATTTTAAGCATTTTGAAAGTATGTCTATTTTAAATCTCATAAAATTATGATTTTCAAAAATGGAATAATGTGAACGCTTTTGGTTGTATTTCTGTACCAAAATTTTAAGTACAAATCAAGTACTGTAAAATACAGGTACTTAAATAGTACAATAATTTTAAAGTAAAGAAATAGTACTAAATATCAAAAGTAAATTTTCAGTACTACAGATTTTATGTACAAAAAAAGTACCTATGCAAAAGTAGCAGTGTATGCTCTATTTATAGCACAAGATTTATAGTTAGTATGGACCATAATGAAAATGGGCAAAATCTAGAAATCGAAAAAGTAATTATATATTGCAATTGATGAATTTTTTTTTAGTTTGGTTGACACAGAAGATGTATAAAAAAGAAAACCATTGTTAAAGTATACCTATCACCATCTCTAAGTCTTTTGAACTGATCCACTATAATACACATAAAAGTTGGTCCTACTTTAGCTCCCTCTAATGGAGTCTCGGCCATTCCACCAACAAATAGGTCAATGTTTCCTAAAATATAAAGTTTTCAGGAGTTATATAAAGTATCATTTATTCTGTTTACTTATTTCTGTAACATTTTGTCAACAGACATTAAACAAGAGCAATGACAAATTGTAACTTGCTTAATAGAAAAAGTTTGTAACATTTTGACATATAAAGCTTAACTTCTAGAAGAAAAATGTTTTAAATATATAGAATCTATAGCTAAGTGTACCTTTTGGTATACTTATTTTTTTTACATCTAACTCTAATCTCAGATAACATTTGAAATCAATTAAATAAAGCTAATTTCTCAAATATCTTTAAATTACTCCAGACAAATCACTAAAAAAAAAACATTTCCACAAAAAAACCACCAGGATTTGTCTTTCAAACAAATATATGGATCACTCCTTGTTTGTCCTGTCTATATAACAACTGAAAGTTACTTTGAATGTAATATGTTCAAATTATGCAGCGTTTCATTTCAAATAAATAATATTGATTACTAATGTTCATTTTTTCATGCATACTTTGATAAAAATTAATTCTATACCTGGATGATTGTATAGATCCTGTAGTTTTGATAGAACTCTTGGTGATATTTCATTTCGTAAATCACTAAATACATTAGCTTCTTGTAATCCACAAAGTTTTCTATACTCATTATAAAATGGAAGGGCATGATCTCTACCCCTCTGTATATTCAGGGAGGCTAAATCCTGACCAACTACATTAGCCAATGAAAACAACTTTTCTGTTAACTCGGAATTCATCATCTCATCTGGCATTCTCTTTTTAGCGGAGAATGCAACAAGTCCACGTAAAATTGGATCTATTCCACCTTCTTCAATTATTCTATGTGGCGAAAAGAAAGCTTGATGTAATGGTAAATTGCCTTCAGGGATAGGCTGGAAACTTTCGTTCAGTCTTAATATGATTGGTTGAATCAAAGAATGTCCAAATCTAAAAGCAGCTGTAGCAAACTCATTGGCTATTGATGGATTAACATTTGGATCATATAGTCTGTACAACCCTAATTTCTTCATTCCACTTTCACCTATAATCTTTGGCAACCATTGGTGGTATGTAATATGCTGCATAATAGCACCCATAACTTTTCTTGTTTCATGATATAACATATTGCCGTCCCAGTGTGGGTTCAGTAAGGAAAATCTTGAAACTAGATGATTATGGTATCTCATGAACAAAGTATGCATTGCTGTTAAAGCAATTTGTTCGTTAGCACGAGGATCACCAGCTCTAAAACAAGGTACCCTTTTCTTGTTTGGCTCCACCTGACAATCAAGGTGGTGTAAGAAACCAGAATTATCAAAGGGAAGTAATCGCTTCCCACCAGTTGAGAGAACTCCAACTCTCATTAATCCTGTTGATTCACGAAGTCTTTGTGCTTCAAAGTCACTACTACCATAAACACTGCTTCCATCTATAAATGCTGTGATTACATTCAATTGTTCTCTAGGAGCAAAAGTCTTATAAAAAATAGATGTAGAACCAGAATTACACAAGGCACTACTTCTTGTAAATCCCAAACAGGCATGGGAGGTTATTCTGTTATCACTTCTTGGAACTGGGATGGGATAACAAGGGTAGGATTTATCACATGTCTCGTTACACCTACGACCATCACTAAACTGTGCATAACTGATGGACTGAGGAGTTAAGTCCATGTCATGGTCAGCAAACTGACCCCACTGCATTAACATGTGTGTATATTTCTCATCTTCTGTCACATGATCAGTCGACATTAGTAGTGATGACACAAGACGAGGGCTTGGTAAATGTATTCCATTGTACAGCTTTGATTGTGTCCAACCTGAATAAGAAAATCAACACATTAATTTTTCTTTATCAAATATTTATTCTACAAGATAAAGTTTCTTAACTTAGGAATTATAAGCAATAAAACTAAAGAAAAACACTTATAAACTTCTTATAGAATGCAAATGTACCTATTATCATGTATCAAATAAAAAGATCCGTAGCTAGGACATAATTTCTGTTCATATAACTCTCACAATTCTATGTTTATGTGTAAAACTTACTTATTGAAAAGTATTATTTAAACATGAATCTACATTTCTGCCCCAGAACCCAATTTGGGTTTTAGAACATGAAAAACAAATAGTTTAATTTAACAGTTGATAGACAAACATCCATACAAGTTTTAACAAAAACCAATCTGTAAGAGTATCCAATATAGACTGATAGTTTTTTTTTAAGAACATAGCTTGATGAAATGTACATTTCTCATGTAAGTGTAAAATTAAAATTGTGAATGTCGAGATAAATAAGTGTGTACCTACCTACAGGTGTATTGAATCCATTTTCATAAATGGGCGGTAACAATCTTTTAAATCCAGTAACAGAAGATCCCCAGGTTGGGTTCTGTAAATTATTACATGTTCCATCTAATGTACGATATTTGCGATGATAACACATGTTGTTGCAGTTAAGAATATCCCGTGGTACAGACAAACATCCAGACATGTTGGCTATCAGCATCAGATGACCAGGTGATATAATGTCTGTATATGATTCTGCAGCTGTAACAAGTATATAATTAATATTAGTTCAAAATTTTTATTTATTTGATCAATCATTTTCAATAAAGGGTTATTTTCGTGCAGAGTATTTTGCCATTTTTATTTCATGTGCAGCTGTGAAAAAGGTTCATTATTCACAGTGTTTCATGAAATCTGTAAAAGATCAACGTGCAGGAAATTTTGGATTGTTAGTTCATTGTGAAATGGCAATTTTATTTCGCGTTCTTCCTTGCAGATATCCCCTCAATAAAATTTATTTCGAACAAAATATAGATGGATCTGGAAACCCTGCTTTTCTGATTCTAATTTGTTAGTTGTATAGAAGTGGTGAAAGATATCAAAGGAACAATCAAAACTTATAAGTTGAGGTCAACTGACAATGCAATATGGAAAAAACAAAAGACAAACAATCAAAAACATTGCATAGAAAACTTAAGACTGACCAACACAAGACCAATCAAAAACTGGAGTGATCTCAGGTGCTCTGGAAGGGTAATCAGATCCTGTTCAGATAATATCTAATTTTATCAAATAACTTTTGGACTGATATCTAATTTGTTTATTTAATACTGTGGATTCATTTATTTTCATGGGTACCAATTTTTTAGTGGATTGAGAAAAAATTGCATGCTCATAGATATCTAATTTTGTGGTCTTGCTAAATTCTACATTCAAGCCTAAGGAAAAGTTGTTGTTCAATAGACATTTAATTTCAGGGTTTACCAGTTCCCACAAAATCTGCGTAAATTGGTATCATACGAATAATAATAATGAATCCTCAATAGTAATCCTTACCAGCATCTTGTAAGTCATACTGATGTCCTTCTTTCACTTGATCATGAATTATTTGTAGAGTCTGTTCAAAAATTTCTTCTGCTCTAGCAATTCCCAATGCATCAGCAGATGGATATCTGAAAATTGCCAACATATCTTGTACTGAGTGTTTTTTGTCTTTGTTAAAATACTGAGCTCTAGTCTGATTAATAGCTGTGTCCACTCTTTGTGTGGCTTGCTCTATTGCCTGCTGAACAAACCTATTTCCTGGATAAGTTTTCTCCTCACCTAAAAAACCAACAAAATAAGATTAATGGACATACTTGTCTGTGACATTTTATAAACATTTCAATTATTCGGCCAAGAGGTACTTTTAAAAGCTAATATCCAAAAATCACATTTGAAAAGGGTGACAGACAATTAAAGATGATAATTTTAGCTTTCATCTAGCTTTGTTGAGAGGGGGTATAATAATTGTAGGGAATAATCTTTTAAAATGGCTCAAGCAAAACCATGCTCTTTTTTAGACATATAAAAAGTAAAAAATTAAGTAAATAAACGATACAAATACTGAAATTGTTCACAAGAAGACTTACCAAACACTCTGAGTGCCACTGTATTTCTAGCAAATCCAACTGTGTTTTCAGCGTAACATTCATAGCTGCCTTGATCACTCTGTAAAACATTCCTTATTATCATACGATTTCCTTGTAAGGAGAACTTATGGGAGTTCTGTATAAATGTCCCATCTTTTATCCACCGGAACTGTGGAGTAGGTTCTCCATCTGATGTACAGTGGAGTATTATATCTGCTCCAGCATAAGTATCCACTGTAGATTCTCTACTGGCTGCTATTGGAGTGGCTGTAAAAGAAAACATAGTAATATCATAGGTAAATGTAGTAAAGCAAATCTTAAATTTGAAAACATTTAGCATTTAGTACTAGTAACCTTATAATTTTATTTATACATGTATTTATTCTTATATTTTAAAAGCAATCCTACAACTCTACATATGGCAATAAAAAAATGTTGTCAGTAGACAATTAATTCATATTGAAGTCATGTTGACATATATATTTATTCTCTTAATTCCGAGTTCTTACAAAGCTAATTTAGTGCAGCCACAGCTATATGTTTGTGCTTGTCCCTGAGTCAAGAATATTTTCATTGGTTTTGTGGACTCCATTTAAGAAATTGGTGTTTGGGTAAGATTTCTGGGTGTCTTCATGTTTGTCTAGAACCAAACTGATAAAGGATTGGCCATGTAAGTTGGCACTTGTGCATTGTTGAAGGCTAAATGGTCACATCATGTCCATTTTGGTTAGGTTCATTTACATCTCTTTGGTTCAAAGATGTATGCATATTCAAGGAAGATACAAAATATATTCTCCCACTTTGTACTCAATTTTGATATTAGTATTCACTATAAATTTGAACACTGATTATGTCAATCAAGTGATATTCTATTTTTTCCTGCATCCTTAAAGTTGAAGAAAACACTTAGATCTAGTATGCAATGAGGATTTCTTCCTGAATTTTAATTGCACTATTTTGACAATGTTTGTTTATAATACATGTAATAAATATATTTGAGAAGATGCTTGAAAAAACTTTTAAATTCAAACTTATTACTTCAGCTTTTTTACTTAGCAAGGTTGTAACCAAAACAATGAAGAATATTACAACTTATTAATTTTAAAGATGAACTTACACTGTTGAAGTATGGTTAGTTCTGCTGAAACCTCTACAGTAGCTACATCATTTATGGCTCTGCAGGTATACAGTCCTTTATCTTTCTCTTCAACATATCTGATCTGAAGTAATCGACCATCATTCTGTACGTCAAATCTTTCTTCTCGAGGTAAAGGACTACCAACTGAGGAAAAAAAAGAGTGTCAAATATTATAAGCTCTTTGACCCTAGTCAAAATTTTCTTTTTTTGAAAAATTAATTATTGTTAATTTGTTATAATTTTATTTGGCTTACTACTGACCTAAGACAAAGGGTGCCACCTGTGGAACAAGATCTGCCTACCCTTTCGAAGCACCTGAGATCACACCCAGTTTTTGGTGTGGTTCGTGATGCTAAGTCTTTAGTTTTCTATGTTGTGTCTTGTGTAGTATTAATTGTCTTTTTCATTTTTAGCCATGGCTTTGTCAGTTTATTCTCGATCTATGAGTTTGACTGTCCCTCTGGTATCTTTCGCCCCTCTTTTACTGAACCTATTGAAAAAGTGACAATAGTCAGATAGCCGATCAAATTAGGGACAAATTAGGGACAGTGCTCAAAAGTATGACTGAACACCTGTTTGACCAGTAACTGGAAATCATCTTTTCATGAGAATGCATGATATGAACTGTACTTTTCAGATTTTTTAAGAAAAGTGCAGATCTATCATTCCATATATATGACATACCTCCTTGAATCCATATAATACGTGGAGTTGGAGTTCCTGAAACTTCACATCTAAATGTGGCTGTGCTTCCTCCAGTTACTTGTACGTCAGATGGTTCTGTTAGGAATTTTGGTGGCTCTGAAAATTGAATAATCACAAAATTAATGAATTGACCTCGACATAGTTACTGTATTTTGCTTCGTTGGTGTATATCCAAATACCCTTTTGGTTTGAATTTGCAAAACGTATTTGTCAACTAGCTATCAAGTTTAAGAAATGAGGGTAGGCAGATAAGAAATCTGTTTTAAATGTATATCAACCTTTTTTCCCCCAACATTCAACAAAATCTCACATAATCTACTTAGAACCAAAGTAGACAAGTTTAAACATACCTTTTACTGTGTTCAAATAAATACTTTTTTTTTATTCAAATCAAATGTCTCTGATATACATGTATTAAAAAAAATTTGGTAACTTACCATGTACTGAAATTCTAGCAGCAGCTCCTATAGAGCCTGCACTATTGACACCCGTACATCTGTACAATCCTTGGTCCTCTGTGTGTACATTGTTTACATGCAGGTCTCCATTGGACATGACACTGATTCTGTTCGATGGAGACAGCTGATTACCATTCTTTGTCCATTGTATCTGGGGTTCAGGATGGCCTGTAGCTTGGCAGGTTAATTGTACTGAATTACCAACTGAAGTTGTAACATCTTGCGGAGTTGCGACAAATCGTGGGGAAACTAGATAAGGGAGAGAAAAAATATCATAATCTTTAACTAAACCAATGCTGGCATTTAAAATACTTTACTTCCTCCCTGTAAAAGTTATTATTTTGATATTACCAATTTTCATTGATTTCAAACAAATGACTGCTTTTTTTAAATAAAATTTATATAAAATATCAGTGGGAAGTCTTTATTCATTGGGTATGAGTTTTGAAGTTTTTCAAAGTTAATTCTTGTGAGCTATTGCTGACTAATGATACCCCTGCTTGAAGTATGTGGTAAACAGGAAGTTCAAAGAAAATTAATTGGAAAACATATTACACTATAATGCATGTTCACATGAAGTCTGATAGCAGCCTTTGGGAAGCTCATATTTGCAGTTTCATTAAAAATGCAATGAAAATGTCATTCAATGGTCCTGTTGATGAAGGATAAATATGAACCTGCTTTCCTAAATATAGCATATGCTGACATGAAGTCTGATAGCAGCCTTCGGGAAGCTCATATTTGCAGTTTCATTAAAAATGCAATGAAAATGTCATTCATGGTCCTGTTGATGAAGGATAAATATGAACCTGCTTTCCTAAATATAGCATATGCTGACATGAACCTTGTTGGTATAAAGCTAATAATATTTTACTATCTTTTATTATTTATTAGTGTTCAGAAACACAGACAATAAGTTGGTTTTACAGGCAACTGGGTACAGCATCAAGTACAATCTTTTTGAATAATCTCCTTTTATAATAGTAATTTAAGTCTAATGAATATGAATGTCATACCTTCAGCCTCAGAATATCTTAACTGGACCTTTTTAGCTTTGACCTCTCCTGACGGGTTTCTAGCCATACATTGATAGTCTCCTCTATCTGATTCCTTGGTGTTGTATATCATGAGAGTTCCATCTTCTAATTGATTAATCCGTGGGTCACTGAAGTCTAATTGGTATCTAAAATATAAGCATGAGGTTTTCAAAAAGAACAAACAAAACATATAGACTTTTATTTAATTTTGATACATGTACAGATTTCTATTCTGGTTTGCTATTAAATTTTAATAAGTTCAAGTATAAGTATGTAAATATGTTTTTATAACAATAAACTACACTTAGCTAAGATTTGCCACTTTCTTCAACCCAGCAGTTAGAATTTGCACATTGAAATCTTTTGATACTTCAATACATCTAAAAAGAGTATTTTTGCTTAAACTGCTTCATCTCCCTCTGACAGAACTAGGATTTAGAAGAAAAAGTTTAGAAATCTTGTTTAGAATGTTTAGTTTACCTTAGACTTTTGAACATTTGTTGCTTTCCAAAAGAAGTCACAGATAACACAAGCAAAGCACTCATGGTTTAAAATTGAGAATGGAAATGGGGAATATATGTCAAAGATACAACATCAAACTTTTTGATTTTACTAGTTATTAAAACCAAATCTATAGTGTAGACATCGTTACTTCAAAAGTCAAGAAATTAAATTCTCTGATTATTTAAAACAAATTGATATAAGACTTTTACCTACTCATTATGTAGCCAGGTGATCTCTGGTCTTGGGGTACCTTCGGCTCGGCATACAAAATAAGCTGTGTTACCAAACGTCACATTGACAGCTGATGGCTCTGTTATTATTTGAGGTCTTGCTGCCAAAAAAAACCAAACATTAGTTTTAGAAAGTTAACTGCACTTTCAACATATTTGTACAATATAATGTGACACTCATTTTAGTTGACTGAGAAAAAGGAGTACCTTGAGGAAAACTAATTACCTGCAGATTGCAATGGACAAACTTTATCACATATCTATAGACTAAGTGTAATTTGTCAATTTCACAAAAGAGCAGAGTGCAATTAGAAATTGACCTTCATGGTTATCTGTACTGGTAGATTTCCAATAACTATAAAAGCATCTCACCTGCAAAGTTTTGACACAAATTCTTTGAATTTTTAATAAATATTTCAAGAATAAGTCAATATTTCAGTATAAAAAGTTATACTTATATCAAATATTCTTTTCAAAAAAGCAAACATCTTTTCAAGGTTAAAAGAAGGAATAGTATAGATTAAAATTAAGATAAGATTTAATCATTCTGCATTTAATCAATTTATCATATTGCCATAATCACCTGCTAAACAAGATTTTTATTTTGAGGGAACTTAATATGATTAAACATGTTTCTTATGCATTACTCATATTTTTCTAGTTGATAACTTAAGCCATGTTTCCACTTGTTTTAAATATCAAATTGCATGCTTTTCACAATTTGCACATTGAATGATGTGAAACTGAAAATACACAAACTGACCCTTATCCACCCTGAAGAATATATTTTCCTCACTTTGTTGAATATATCAAGATATTGGGTGTCATGGGTTGGACATGGGATGCTTGTTTCATGTTATTTCCTTTTTTGTCGAATGGCTGAATTTATTACTATTATGGTTAGTGTTTTGTTCGCACCATTTGTTAGCGCAGTTGTTGATTTGAGAAAATATCTGCTGATTGCCCTTAAATGTGTTTACATTGCTGATGAATGCAAAATGTATAGGAGTTTAGTTTGAAGTCTATTTTCATAAAACTAGTACACATTTATGTTTAGGGACCAGCTCAAGCCTGCCTCTGGGTGCAGGATTTTTTCACTGTGCTGAAAACCCATTGGTGGCCTTGGGTTGATCCATATTCTAAATATCAAAATAAATCCATGACGAAAAATTGCAACACATAAAACTCACTACTTGTTGTTTATTATGACTATTGAGTATAATGGATTTTTTCTTACAACTTTTGTGTATAATAAATAAAGATAATTGGTATCCATTGGAAATACCATTTATGGGTGGTTGACTTTCAATTATTTTTTTAATACATGTATATCCAAATTGTGAATAGTATTTCAGTGTTTTTCGTCTTAAAATTAATAACAAAATAATGTTATTAGAAATGTCATGAATTATACCTGTGTTAACTGCACAACAAAAGTAAAAGATCAAAAACTTACTATTGCTGTTGCGGTTGTCCTCTATTATTAATGTCCGCTCATCTAAATAAAACAAACATAGTTATTAAATTATTCCTTTTCTTTTTTTAATATGTTTTGTATTTAGTTTCTACCTATATAACAATTAAGGAAACTTCTAGAAAAAGTTTTAAAGTATTATATTTTCATGCAACCAGATGAGTTCTAAACAAGATGGTGGAAATGCAGGCATCATATATGTGTAGAAATTGGATGAAGTATCATTATCAGATGTCTGTAATATTTGGTACTATATTATAAAAGTGTTATTCCACCTAATACTGAGAAATATTGTTCCTGGCAGTATATATTACACTTGCAGGCTCATGTATGAAGCTCCATTTAAGGGGTCCTGGCTTCCCCAACACTCCCCCCTTATCAACTACTGTCCTCAATATAAGTGCAATAACACTATAATGATCTATACTTTGAAATTGGGGTATTTTTTTTTTCTAACTTCTCTTAATTTTTTACACAGCTAAATTTTTACCCTATTGCCAAAAACTTTCAAAGATGGTGTGGCATGAATAAATTTATGTACTCCTTTACTGTAGGTATAATTACTGGAGACCAATTCAGTAACTTTTGGTTTTTAGGTTTCTGTTACAACATGTTATATTCATGTACATGTTCATATATAGAAAATTAACATCTATCACATTTCGAAAGTAATAATTCATTCAGTTGATTTTCTTCTTTTTAACTAAAAGGATAAAACAATTGATTGTTAAGCAAACTAAGGAATTTTTCTGAAGCAGAATTGTCTCCCTAGAATTAATACATCCCTAAAATATATAACTGATATGTACCACACTGAAAATCATTTTCATCCAGAGTATTAAGTGCTCTTCCTGCAAATGTTGGGGGTCCTTTACACGTTACGGCACCTTGAACGTTTCTATTTCTGTCATGTAACAATTGGTATAACCAATGCATTTTACATCCACAATCAACTGGGTTATCGTCCAGTCGTCTAAAATAAAGAAAAAAATAATAATAACTACAGGAAATTCTACTCAAAATATAAAACTATTGTTATTAAATGTTTGTTAAAGCACTTCTAGTTTCTCAGATAAACATCTTAATGTATAATAATGTAATAATGGCCATGACATAAATATAACAAATATCTGTACTTTAAAAAGTGGATTGGAGTGATGCAACTATAAATATAACATGCTTGATTTTTCCAATATGGACATAAACTCAACTTTAATCTTTATTTATATCTTTAAGGGAACTATGTAGCTTACAGTGAACCTATTCTTAAAACATAAGCCAGCCTAATTTTTGCTTTCTTTTGAGACATCAATTTTTCTTTGAACTAGTACGCATATTTATTTAGAGGACAGCTGATCTATGAGTCCCACCAACTGTGTGTGGAAATTCTCACTGTATTGAAGACCCATTGGTGTCCTTCGTTTTTTTTTTTACTCTTTGGTAATTAGGGTTGTTGCCTCTTTGACACAATTCCCAATTTCCATTCGCTATTTTAAGGTTATGTCATTTAGTTGAAAAAGGGTGTCACCAGTCAAGGCATGATATGACCCTTGGATGTCAACAAGTGCTTGTTTATCAATTCATATGTGAACATAGTATAATATTGTAACTAACAAATTTAATAGTGTATTGACACATGATTTGATATCTCAGAAAAAGTCACAGCTGCAGCAATATTTCTAAAACATTTGTAGATATTGGTTAATTAGCAAGCTAGACTTGTGATGGGATCGAAATGGTAAAAAATAGGCAGATAATAATGCATTTTTTGAAGACAAAAGTATAAAATTCTAATGCAATTTATTTGATTGGAAAGTACTGGCCATACTAATGAAGTCCCCATTTTGAATTCTGGTATTTATAAATATGTGCTTTTTTTAAAATAGTAATAAACAAGAATGTGTCCATAGTACACGGGTGCCCCGTCCGCACTATCATTTTCTATGTTCAGTGGATCATGAAAATGGGGTAAAACTCTAATTTAGCGTTAAAATAAGAAAGATCATCTCATAGGGAACATGTGTCCTAAGTTTTAATAGTTGATTGGACTTCAACTTCATCAAAAACTACCATGACCAAAAACTTTAACCTGAAGCAGACAGATGACCAGACAGAAACAGATGGGCGCACAGACCAAAAAAAATAATGACAATAAATGGGGCATAAAAATAGCACAGTGTCCAAAAAAGTCTTATACCGGTCAAAATTTTATTCCATTCAAAGGTATGAAATAAAAAAATGCTTGAGATTTACAATTGACTGAAGAAGCATACCTATGCCACCAAACAGATTTGATAATCTAAAAGTTGCTGTATTAAATTAAGTAAAGCAATATTTTTCTAACAGAGAAGTGTAACAATACTTACAATCTTTGTAGATTATTTGTCTGTGAAAATAATCCATCTGGTAAATGTTTGATTTTATTACTGTGTAAAAATCTGCAAAAGATTTAAATGAACTTTGTATTACATATGCTAGAAATATAACATGAAAACACAAAAATCTGTTCTTGTGTAACACAGAAAAAATAATCACTCAAGCAGAATATTCAGATAACAAAGGGGAATAACAGTACATGTCAACTCTACCAATAATTAAATTGCTTCTGTAAAATAATATTGAACCAACAGATATATTTGCAGGAAATTTTTTGATTAACCTTAATAATTTATAAATTTTAAGCACGTTAACATTACTTTTTTCCAGCTATCTGAAATTTCCATACGACATAACTTTCTTATAGTTAATTTCCTAATGCTTGTTGACCCCACTGCATTTTGAGCCTGCTCCTAGCAACGGTACAGTATCTCATAGGTCCTTATGTTATTTTTTTACTATGGTCCGCAAATAGTCAAAAAATAACATAAGGACACATGAGCTACCGTTCCGCAGCTAGCCTGCTCCAAGTCAGGAGCCTCTAGCCTTTGTAAGCCTTGTATGTTTTTTTCAATTTAAGTTCAATCAGTAACATGTTTCAGAATTTAGTGTAATGTCCATTATCATTGAACTAGTACACATTTGTGTTCAGGGACCAGCTATAGCCCGCCTCCAGGTGCATTATTTCCTCACTGTGTTGAAGACCCATTGGTGGCCATTGGCTGTTTTCTATTCTTTGGTCTGTTAGTTGTCTCTTTGACTCATTCTCTATCTCCATTCTTAATTATAGGTTTATTATATAAATTGCAATGCTTGAGCAAATTTTAATACATGTACAACCAAAGCAAGCAAGTCAAACAAAGTCTACAAGCAATAGAAAATTAGCTCTTAAAATAACCTATCAATGTATGTTTATTGTTGGTAACAGCATATAATGCATACCATATTGGGAACATTTACATTTAATACAAGATCATTTCATAGGGTGAAATATTTCCCCACTAAGACTGGAGCAGATAGTTTTTTCTTCCTGCTTAACAGATATGTGTCTTGCTGAGAAGCAGCAACATGTCTGAACTTTTAATTTAGGAATTTCACATTTTTTTCTCAAGTTTTAGCATGTTATTTTTTGTCCTTAATTTTCTAAACGTGGTACATAAACTTGATAAAAGTTATATACTTACAACTGTTCTAAATTTTGAGTATCAGCAAACACATCTCTTTCAATTTCTTCTAATTCATTCTGATATAAATATCTACAACAAAGCATAGAAAATAAGAAACATGCTTTTTATAATAAATATAAGTTCAAAATACTATTCTCACAAAATTTAAGCTATAAATGAATGTAATATTATGAGATTGATTAAATTATCAAAAACCTAAAAAAAAATTACGAGGATGTCATTTCCCTTCTGGGGGAGGGTTGTCTCATTTGTAATTATATACTATATCTTCTTATTTTTATACAGAAGCATTTCCATGTAGGTTTTTTCCCCTATTTTATCAGAAATCTCTTAAGAATTTTAAACTACACTGCAATAATATATAACTTTTAACGTTTGCCGGAAGATTTGTGATCAACTCAATTAATAAATCTACATAGAACATGATGTTCAGTGGTTGTTGTTTGTTGTTGAGGTTCATACATGTTTCTCATTTTTCTTTTTTTATATAGTATAGACTGTTGGTTTTCCTGTTTGATTGGTTTTACACTAGTCATTTTTGGGGCCCTAAATTAAAACTATAGCTTGCTGTTCAGTGTGTGCCAAGGCTCTGTGTTGAAGACCGTACTTTGACCGTAATGGTTTACTTTTACAAATTGTGACTTGGATGGAGAGTTGTCTCATTGTCACTAAATATCTTCTTATATATATGAACATGAAAAGTCAGTTTGTATCCAAATGGAAAATAATATTTGCATGTTCAGCAACAAAACTGAACTTAATTAGAGATTTTCTTCTTATGTCTTGACAAATAATGTGTGTTTGTGTAGGTTCAATTTTTATACCAGTGCAATATAAATTATCATACTTACAAAAAACGTAAATTTGTAAGACCTTCAAATACACCATTTGTTAGTCTTCTCAGCTTATTGTTATTTAATAATCTGAAAATATAAAAGCAAATATAATTCTTTTTTTAATACAATAAAATATGGGTAAAATTAAAGTTTGGCTATTCTTTATATACATGTACTAATGACACAGCATTTTGGAAACTTATAATACTGTGAAGTGTCTTGTTAAACAGCCTTTTGAAAGGACGCAAGGACTATGTTCTTAAAATTATGCTTTTTAAATACAATATACCAGTAATAAGTACCATTTAAAAGCAAGCAAAGTTTACTTAATTATGAAAGCTTAGGCCACACAACATTTGATTTTCTTGTTTGTTTATCTATCAAATATTCTAGATTATATTTCTTCAAAAGATTTTTTGAATATTTAATACTGTTAATCTAATAATCAAAATGTATCTTACTCAGAAGGAATCTTTCAAATCAATATATAGATGGCTTTAAATATCTACTCAGTGGATTCAATAACAATATGGGTACCAATAAACTTTGTATAAGTAAAAAAAAAGTTTTGTAATTTTAGCTGTAATTAATTCATCATCATCTACATCAAGTTTATCCCATAAATTTAAACAAGGTTAAGGGCACCACAAAGTAGAGCAATACCATTGCAATCCAATCTGTTCTTCTTTCATCACATGACCCTGACCTTTCATCTTTGTTTTAAATAATGTTTAACCAGACATTTGATCATATTTGATGGAGATTGTATGCTATTCTTAAAACTATACTGTGCCTAAAAATTAATCTCAAAATTTGTGACCTTGACCCTTTATATCAAATAATTTCAAAAGAATTCTCAATGGTCAAGTTTGAAGAAGGTTGGATCATACATCTATGGTTGGATGCAAGAACAGAGTTTGTACCATACATATAAGCTTTTATCTTCTAAGCATATATTAAGCTGTAACAATTGACATTTGAAATTTGTCCAGACCTCCATTTGAACCAATAATATTAAGCATTGAGGAAAGTGAATCAGTGGGGGACTCCAATGAGAGGGGGAGATCTAGTTACTACTCATAAAACCATATCTAAAGGTGAAGTGAACAAGTGGGGATCTCCTCCTGAATGAGAGGGGGAGATCTAGTTACTACTTATAAAACAATAAAAACAAACAATTATTATTCGTGTTGTTTTATGAACTATCATGATTCCTGCAGATGGCTTATTACCAAAATACTGTATAATCTTACTGATGGATATTATCTGAAGATGGTAAAATCTTCCTTGATGAACTGATATCATGCAATAAGGAACTCAAGAAATCATAAACAATAAGTTTCTGATGATTGAAACATTTCATACTTGTCTACTGTTGATTATGTTTTTGGGTGGTATTTTGACACCAATTAGGAAACATTAGGTAATCCTTAATAAGCAGTCATAATAGCCGTTATAATATCTATAATAGCGTTTGTAGTTGAAAATCTATTAATTCTTGACATGATTTTATCCATTCAATTGTTCTAGCACCCACCACACAGCCCTCTATTTTTCGCTCTTCTGGAGCGCACTTTCATCTGGTATTAAATGTCAGATAAGCTAGTATTATCTAAGTACTTGTCACTTTCAATTAAATATATTATTGTTTCAATTTTTATCTGTAAAAAGTTTTACTATGTACAAGATGGAGTTATATGATTCCCAACAATTTAAACACTACCTGACTACAGTTTTGTCATAGATGAAGATTTCACATTATGAATAAATAGCTGCGCCTTTAGCGCATGATACGCCCGTCATATTTTCATAGAATAAAGTTCAATTACTTTTCAATGTCATATTAGAAATTTATGAAAATCAAAAGGGAGCTTCACCAATGGATATTAACGATTCACCAAAGTTTCATGAGAATTGCTAAGCTTTTTTGAGTAACTGTCCGAAAACTGGAAAATCCCCCTTTTTAATAAATTTTAATCATTGATTTTAAGCCTGGACGTTGTGATTCAAATAGGGTAGGAGGTGCTTAAGTCGATACAAAACAAGATTGGTGTTTGTGACTTCTCTGCAAAGCACAAATCATTAAAGAGTAACTGCAAAGTGTGGTCAGCTCAGAATTAGAATGTTGTTTCTCAGATGACTAAACGATAAAATAATTCATTTGTCCTGAAATATTATTGATCATTATTAAGGGATGTTTGTGAGGAGATTCCGCTAGAGCCTTAGTGAAATTTACTAAGAATAAATTGTGAATCCTTTATATTTATAGATTTCCAATTCAATAGTAAAATTCAAATAAAATTTTAATTATAATTTTTCAACCCCCCTTTTTTGTTCTTTATTTTATTAACTTGAATTGTGTGATACATGTAAAGTGCAAAATAACTGATAACATGAACTTTGAAAATGCCAATTGTCATGCATTTTTGAATGTAAAAATTTATCTATTTTAAATGTTTTTATTTATTATAACTAGTCAAAATGTTTATACCAAATAGCTACTTTCTGTTGATAACTTTTTCATCCTTACAAAAAGTCATGAAACTGTTTATTCTTTTATCTATATTATATACACCTGAAATTATATTTCATATTCTGCACAAAAACAATGCCATTTAAGTGTACATCAGTTTTATCACAAAGGAGGCAGAAATTATCACTGTAGCTAGCCGACCCAAACTGTGTAATGTTTATAATTTTACTGATAAAACTACAAATTATAAAAATTTCATTTAATGAATGTTGACAGCGTTGTTTTTATCTAAACAGTAGTTTTGTAAAACTTTTCCATTTGAGGGCTGTGTGTAGAAGTGCACCTTTTTAATAGAATATCTATTATTCCATTGCATTTTATTCTTCAAAGTTTTTTATTTTCAATTTAAGAAAAGAATTGTTCTCTTTAACATGTGTTGAAGTGTAATGTGGCACTATCAGCCAGTCTATGGTGGCATTAAGGATCTAGCTTGTGTAAGATATGATAAGAACTGCCTATTTATCACACAGAAACATAGCCAGATGCCCTCATTATTTCAATTACTGTAAATTGTTTTCTACTTAAAGCCAATACATTTGTTGATATTAATCTTACATTGAATCTTGATGAGTGGGGAGATTCATTGTAAAAGATATATGCTTTCTCTTATACAGTACTTCCTGAACATCAAAATTAATTTCCTGTTTCATTTATTGCAATTTCAGCAATAAACTTTAACAACACTTTCAAATTCATCTTATACTAATAATACATTTGCCAGTTTTAAAGAAAACAAGGTTATGTAAACAAAGTTTGATTCGATACTTTTAAGTTCAAGTTCCAAATTCTCTTACAAGGAATCTATTCAATCAATAGTTCTGAGTGGTGAATTTGAAAATTTTAAAGACACTGTCACAAGTTGGTTGGCCATTGCAGAATATGGCAATAGATATATTCCAATTGTTGTAATCTCAATTCCTTTCACTCTTCCATGAATGTGACATCATATAATGAGAAACCTGATGGACATGGAGCACCATCTGATTACTATTCAGGAGTGCCTGGGATCACCCGAGTTTATGGTGGAGTTTATGCAGCTCTAAGTCTTAAGTTTTCATGGTGTGTTTTGGCTATTGTTGTTTGTTGTTTGCTCCTTTTTCATATTTTGCCATTGCTTATCAATTTGTTATCAACTATATCAACTTAACGAGTGTGAATATCCCTTTTTTCGTCTCTCTTTCCCAAACTAAAATTATTTATTTTTTTTTTTTAAATATTACAGACCTTCAAAAGCATGAAGGAACATCAATAACATAAAAGTGGACATTTCAGTTTTAAACCAGATGCTCCGCAGGGCGTAGCTTTATACGACCGCAGAGGTTGAACCCTGAACGGTTGGGGCAAGTATGGACACAACATTCAAGCTGGATTCAGCTCTAAATTTGGATTGTGATTAAATAGTTGACACAGCATAGGTTTCTGACACAGAATGAATGTGTTCTAATGAACTTAAAGTTTTTGTTTTCTCTTAGAGCAATTCACTATGCTGTTGAATATTAATCCTCTCAAAAAAATGTTTGAAGAAATTTTCTTTTTTATTTATGAAATTTCAAATGAGAAAAATTGAACCCAATTTTTTTAATCACATCCCCCTTTCCCTTATTCCAAAACTAATCTCAATTAAAATTTCTAATGGAGTTTGCAACAATAACTGCTCATTTAAATACATCATAAAATATTAAGATGTAAAAAAGCTGCTTGTTATCACTGAATGGTAAAGATTATTTTAATTTATCAGTTGGTAGTAAAAAGTGAATATACATTGTATATTGTATATAACAAAGATTTAAGTTGATTCTGGACAAAGAAAGATACCTCCAATTAAAAAAAAATCTTGCTATTGCACAATATTTTGCAATTAGATATTTCTTGCTTACTATTCTGGACAAAGAAAGATCACTCTAATTAAAAAAAAATTTGCTATTTCACAATATTGTGCAATTAGATATTTCTTGCCATTGCGCAATACTGTGCAATTGAAAAGACTTGCTATTGCACAAAACTTAAGATAATAATTTTAGATCCTGATTTGGACCAACTTGAAAACTGGGCCCATAATAAAAAATCTAAGTACATTTTTGGATTCAGCATATCAAAGAACCCCAAGATTTCAATTTTTGTTAAAATCAGACTAAGTTTAATTTTGGACCCTTTGGACTTTAGTGTAGACCAATTTGAAAACAGGACCAAAAATGAAGAATCTACATACACAGTTAGATTTGGTATATCAAAGAACCCCATTTATTCAATTTTTGATGAAATCAAACAAAGTTTAATTTTGGACCCCGATTTGGACCAACTTCAAAACTGGGTCAATAATCAAGAATCTAAGTACATTTTTAGATTCAGCATATCAAAGAACCTAACTGATTCATTTTTTGTCAAAATCAAACTAAGTTTAATTTTGGACCCTTTGGACCTTAATGTAGACCAATTTGAAAACGGGACCAAAAGGTTAAGAATCTACATACACAGTTAGATTCAGCATATCAAAGAACCCCAATTATTCAATTTTGATGAAATCAAACAAAGTTTAATTTTGGACCCTTTGGGCCCCTTATTCTGTTGGGACCAAAACTCCCAAAATCAATACAAACCTTCCGTTTATGGTCATAAACCTTGTGTTTAAATATCATAGATTTCTATTTCCTTATACTAAAGTTATGGTGCGAAAACCAAGAAAAATGCTTATTTGGGTCCCTTTTTGGCCCCTAATTCCTAAACTGTTGGGACCTAAACTCCCAAAATCAATACCAACCTTCCTTTTGTAGTCATTAACATTGTGTTTAAATTTCATTGATTTCTATTTACTTAAACTAAAGTTATTGTGCGAAAACCAAGAATAATGCTTATTTGGGCCCTTTTTTGGCCCCTAATTCCTAAACTGTTGAAACCAAAACTCCCAAAATCAATCCCAACCGTTCTTTTGTGGTCATAAACCTTGTGTCAAAATTTCATAGATTTCTATTACCTTAAACTAAAGTTATAGTGTGAAAACCAAGAAAATGATTATTTGGGCCCTTTTTGGCCCCTAATTCCTAAAATGTTGGGACCAAAACTCCCAAAATCAATACCAACCTTCCTTTTGTGGTCATAAACCTTGTGTTAAAATTTCATAGATTTCCATTCACTTTTACTAAAGTTAGAGTGCGAAAACTAAAAGTATTCGGACGACGACGACGACGACGCAGACGACAATGCCAACGTGATAGCAATATACGACGAAAATTTTTTCAAATTTTGCGGTCGTATAAAAATCAAAGGAACTGTAAGCAAATCTTACAAAAGTATACTCCTTACTCCTTGAATTCATGTACAAAGTATTTACCCTTGACCTTGTAGACTGACATTCAAACCTTAATTTGCAACAAGTTCTTGTGGTTGCCTCAATAATATCAAGCACCATTAATATCCTTTGTGACATACATTTTGTACTCTGTGATGGGGTTCAACAGTAATATCAAGTACATGTGTACCATTAATATTCCATGCCATTTAAAAGTTCTGAGTCTTTTCATGATCAAATATCTCTGAGTGTGACCTTGACTAAGTGAGAAAATATTCCAATCTTATTCAAGAGACATAATACAACAACAATCATAATCATAAACATCAAATATCATTAATATCCTTCAAGACAATCAAAAGATTTGGACACCACTTTGTTCCGTTCTATATGGGGATTTAAACTTGACGTTGTTGACCATGAACCTGAAAAGTAATATTGCCACTTAATATTTCGTAATTTTATCGCTTAATATCATAGGTTCCATTGTGCTCTTGAAGTGCAACAATTAAAATATTACATTTTGAATATATCTATTGTCCTTTTTTAAATTATGCTCTTTTTCTAAAAACTAATTTCTTTTAGTAGATTGCAATCGTCACTCAATGTTGGTAATAAAATAATTTTGGTCATATGGGGTTTTCATCATCATGTTTTTTTTGTAAGATAATTAAACGTATTTGGCTTTCAATATTTTGGTATTGAGATAATTTGATGTAAGTTATTCCAGAATGACATAATTTCATTACTTTATTAACCTACCCTTGAACAAAACCATTGGCAAATGAAGCCTTCAATTCAAAGAAATCTTAGCTGAAACATCCTGGATAGCCCTTTCTTCCATAAAGACGCTTTTTGACGCCACCCCCATTACTCCATAATGACGCCTTTCGACGTCTGTGTAGTACCTCAGTTGAAACGCTTTGACTACAAAATGTCTGCATCAGACTTTAAAAAATTTGAATACAATATCAAAAGGATATTCATGAGAATATCTGACTTGAATTTCATTGATGAAATACTGGTTTCCACAATGCAAACCTGATGATTTTTTTTTATCGAAAAAATCCTATGCGAATCAAGTATGCGAGGAAAAAAAATCCATGGAGGAAAGGGTTAAAATAGATTTAACACTGAAAAAATGGCAACTTTGAATTGTGGTTAAATTCAAAAACCTTGTCAATGAGTATCTACATCAATATCTTAGTGTAAAACTAATAAGATCTGGTATGATTGTCAATGAAACGACTCACCTTCAGAGACCAAATGATATAAAAGTAAGCAACTATTGATCACTCTACGACCTTAACAATTAGCAAAACCTATATCCGATAGCAATCTTTAACAGGCTAGTCAAATGTAAGAAAATTCAAACTAGAAGTAGGAGTTCTTACTTCTAATTTTATTTTATTGCTGATGGCATTGGTATTTGGTAGTCTTGGTCAAATCTATTTACAGCATATCTAATTTGAATAAGTTTTAAGATATATATTTATGTTAAAGACCTTTTGTTGACCTATACAAGATGTCATTTTAATTAGATTAATTGTGTTTTATATAATATTGCTGTCTCATTAAAATCTCAAACACATCAATTTATTCATACTTAAGACCCATAAAAAGTAATACATAAAGAAACATCACTTGAAAATAGTGCTTGAACAACTTGAACTTTGATAAATAATGAGTGATGATATCTGTCGCTTTGGAAAGGTAAGCAAGCACATCCTGTTCTGCATGCTTCGCCTCTCACACTGACCATTGATCAATGGCAGTAAATATTTGTAACTAGGTGTATCAAATAGTTGTCTTGGATAATCTTCCTTGCTTTGAAGAGTATAAAGTATATTAATAATATCTAGCAGTTATGTTCCAATCAAATCTGTTTGGAGAAATAACTGAGTAATCTCTATAGCTCTTTAAAACACATAAAATCAAAATCAAAATAGCAGGTGCACAACTTCAGGTAATTGTAGAGGAATTTGTACAAGATTGGTTGAATTCTAAATTACCATTTTCAAGTTGCACTTTAACATAAAGCACGATATTGATACCAACAGAAGATGACAGATAAGTGATCCCTATATATATGTCTCTTCTGACTGTTCAGTCAGTCCAAGCTTCAATGTTGATAAATAAGTAAAAATAGAAGGTTCTTGTCTTGTGGTCATGTGAATTTTGTTACTGTGCTTTTTCAGTAGGCTTTGGGGTATCACAATAACAATTGCACAAACAGTTTATCAAATTGCAGTTTGAATACTTCTCCAACAAACTGATCAACTGGTAAAATGTGCTTAATACAAATTAAAATAATGACTTACTATAATATTTATAGTCACTAGTTAAAAAAAGCTCATTTATAGTAAGTGAAGTCATTATTTTATTTGAATTTCATGATAAAGATAATAACAAACTAGAGTTACTTTTTATATCACTGCATTCACAACATACTAACAACCTTTCATTGAAGCTATTTAATAAAATATAAAACCAGTTAATTAGTTTGTTGGAGAAGAATTCAAATTGCAATTTGATAAACTGATTGAGCAATTGCTATTGTGATACCCCCAAAGGTTGCTGAATAAGCACAAGAGAAATTTATGTATTACTGAAAAATTATTACACCAGGGTTTTCGATATCACAAACTGGTCAAAACATTTACTAAATTTTATCACCGGTATAAGGAAATAATTCGTAAATATAACTCAACATGCAGACATCTTATACGTTCAGGTATTTCACATCCAAAATTTTATGGAAATATTCTTTATAAAGCACAAAAATGTCAGTATTCTCCTCAGAAACTAACAAAACCTTTAAATAGACTTATTAAAAGGGGATATAGTTACGATACTGTTGTCAGGTCATTAAAGATTGCATATTTTGGCTTTAACATTGATTCACTGATAGGGTCTTTGCATCGCAACTAAACACATTTATTTCTAAAAAAAACAGTTGTTGGCATGACACGGGTTATGTTCTTCTCATATATTTTATGATAGTATGATACTAAACCCCTAACGGGAGGGATTGTACCTGATATTCATATGATGAAGACATAATCTTTCAATCAGTTTAATTGAGGTCTGGAGCTGGCATGTCAGTTAACTGCTAGTAGTCTGTTGTTATTTATGTATTATTGTCATTTTATTTATTTTCTTTTGTTACATCTTTTGACATCAGACTCGGACTTCTCTTGAACTGAATTTTAATGTGCGTATTGTTATTCTTTTACTTTTCTACATTGGCTAGAGGTATAGGGGGAGGGTTGAGATCTCATAAACATGTTTAACCCCGCCGCAATTTTGCGCCTGTCCCAAGTCAGGAGCCTCTGGCCTTTGTTAGTCTTGTATGATTTTAAATTTTAGTTTCTTGTGTATAATTCGGAGTTTAGTATGACGTCCATTATCACTGTACTATTATGCATATTTTAGGGGCCAACTGAAGGACACCTACGGGTGCGGGAATTATCGCTACATTGAAGACCCATTGGTTGCCTTCGGCTGTTGTTTGCTCTATGGTCGGGTGGTTGTCGCTTTGACATATTCACCATTTCCTTTCTCAATTTTACAGTAAATCAAAACTATTTTCACTGTATATATATTACAAGTCTTGAATCAATAAAGCAACACACCAAAGTATTACTGTTTACAATCAAAAGTGCATTTTGTGCATCACAACAAAATATTACTGCATTATTAACAGCTAAAGGCATAAAACAAACATTACATCATATAGGATGTTAAAGTGAGCTATTGTTGGGTGAATTCTTTACTTATGGTATTTAGAATATAATAATAGAATGAAATATGTATAACATAAATCTCAGATAATTTGTAATAAAATAACGATATAAATAAAATATACATTTCTCAGTTTTACACATGAGAAATGATTGTATAATAATTAATGTAAAAAGATGATCCTTGGAGGGTGAACAAACTATCAAAATATTTATCTCTGTGTACTATCTTCATTCAGTGATTAACACATTATTACATCAGGATGTTTTAGGAGGAAATAAATCACAAAAACATCTGATTCATACGTTATACCAGACAATCTTGTAAACAATCTCTGTAGTAAATATCTTTCAGAGGATTGCTACTTCCGAAGCAAGACAGCTCTGCAATGTCAAAAAAAAGAAGGAAAAAAAGATTGCTCATTCATGTGATGCATGTTTTGACACAATCAAAGGATTATTACTTATCAAGCTGCAAGATAAAAATTCAAAACTAAAAAAACAAATAGGAAAAAAAGCTTCAAACAAAATAAAACTTGAAAATCATTGAACAGTTCATGACAGACATACCTCTATTAAACAGAAATAATCTGTCAGAACTGGTCATTGAGACAAAGATTTGAAGAAATATAAAAAGAACACTGTACAGATCTTTGTTGACAGAGATACAGCTTCTTTTTTTTTTTTATCCTTTTGAGTATAATATATTTGCCTATAAATGCATAGCCAATTTTTAAGGGAAAAAATAAGCAAGTTGTAGCAATAAAAATGACAAATATGATATGATATAAAAAGGTTTTCTTCACCTTTCCCATAAGAAGTTGTACATTAAAGATTTTTTTTGCATGAGAGATCAAAACTGATGGATGAAAAAACAAGGTTTTTAAACAAGTTCTCTCTTATTTTCATAGAAGAACTGAAAACTACATTGAAAAGAAATATGGTGAAAGAGGATCCCTATAAATAAATGTGTCAATGTATCATGCAGGAGACCCAAAACATTCCTTATTCTAATGAAATGGAAATGTTCTCTGAAAATCTGGAAAACCCATAAAAAATTAAACAACAGCGATAAGAGTTTATTACGCAAGTTACCGTCATTGACCTACCACTAACAACATGCAGATTATTAATTGCACAAATATTCCCACCCATACCACAAGTCTTTAGGGACAAAAACTATTTGTCAACAGTCTTGATTATACAACGAAACCAAGAGCAGATGTAATTTAATTCAAATGTTAACCATGCATTCATCGTAAACACATTATCAAATCATATGAAAATTATTACCACATATGACAAACACACTGATAAAACTTTCATAAGTAGGCTCTTAGATATTTGGCATACCTTGGATTTCTAAGTCAATATTTTTTGTCCTAGGTTTTCAATCATTTACTTATTTATCTATTTAAAACGTTTACTTTTGGACTATGAAATTAATTTCATACTACCAAACAAAAATTTCAAAAATGTTTAATAACTCTGCATTCTCTCCTTATACATACACATACAATAGAATTCCTCTGCCTTTGCGGAAATATGTATTTACACAAGAATCCAAATAAGAATGTATGGTATGGTCTCCTGAAATGTCATGACAAAAATTAAATGGTCTGTGCATCATGATAAGGTTCATAATACATGTTTATAAAGAGACAATTTTGGTTCATAGTATTTTTTCATATTTGAAACTTAGAAAAGAATGACACATTATTAATGTAAGGCACAGTGACTTTGTCACTAAAATGTAATGAACTGTGCAAAAAATTGTAATGTCTTTCAGACATACCTATAATACCCATGTTACTGTACATTAAATGTAGGTCATTGTGACTTAAATGTAAAGGAACTGTGTTGCAGTCTTCAATAATTGATCTGAAGGTAAAACCTTATAAGCATATAATTTATGAAATACAAAATTAAACTAAAGGTAGCCATAGTTTAAATTGTAAGTCCTACAACAGTAATACTATGCATGCATATAAAACTAGTGTTTCCTGCATTTTCTTGTTCTAATTCAAAAAGGACTGCAGTTAAAAATTTCTGTTTTTCTATTTAATAGAGGAGTTCATTGCCAGTGGTTGGTTTAATTTAATCTGTTGTACTGTCTTAATATTTTTTGCAATTCTTGTTAAATTTCTTATGTATCACTTAATACCCAACTTTAGAAGTCGCTCATTCCTTAAATGTAGGTTAACAAGACTGGAATAACCTCAGTAACCTTGTACTGCCAACATGTGTTTAGGGGCCAGCTGTACCTGCTTTCGATTATCACGCTGTGTTAGAGACCCATTGGTGGCCTTCTGTTGTTGTCTACCTATGGTCATTTGCTGTTTCTTTGACACATTCCCCATTTCCATTCTCAATTTTACCATGTTTATCAGATACTGCTGTTAACTGACACTGAATGGAATCTTCACTGCATCAGTAGGAGTACATGACATGAAGAATTAAGTATACTATAAATTGCTTCTAAATCGAAATTCCTGCTAGGTAATTCTATTGTTAGATTTAATGTATAGTGAAGGAGGAATGATCATGTGGATTTTATTCCAGGGATATATTTGTGAAACGTCAGTAACATAACACTTGTTTTACATAGATTATACAGTAGACAGACAAAAAAAAGTAACACTAGATGCCAATCTTAATGTCCAGTGGCAAATATGTAATGCATGTTCAGGACGAGATTGTACTTTCAATGAAGATCACTAAGATTTTCAAAATTAAAAGCAAAGCATTTTCTCTAGAAAGGACTGCATGTTGTTTTGTTGTATGAGGGTCGGAAGGACCTTTTTATTGGAAATAAAGAATCAGCCGTTTCATTTGTGGGAATTCAGGGAAAGCTATTTTTGATAGGAATTTTGGAATTATGGATTAAATAACCCAGTATACTGCTATAAGGGAACTAACATATTCTTTTCATAGATATTCAGGATATGGCATTTATTTTCTCAGGAATTTAGGATAAGATCCCTCCTTTCTATGTTATACATGTAATGTGTTTAGACAAATATCCCGACTTTGATTTAAGGTTTATGTACCCTTCTGTAGCCATTTTTGTACGAACTTTTCAAACTTCAATTGTATCAAAACTACAGATATTATGAATAATAGAGATAGGCCATTTTGTACATATTCCAAGGGGAAACTTGATGCAAAGCAGTATTTTTTACTGTTCCATTGCATTTAATAGAAAAAGAGGACTTTGTGGCAAATAAATCAAGATTTTTATAGAAAATCCACAGCCTTTATCCTTGTACTCTCATATTTGGCAATTTGATGACTGATAGATATAGGATTATTGCATGCAGTGCCAGCATTGATTTCCTTAAAACAAGTTTATAAATGTAGTTATTGGTTAAGACAAGTATAAATATGGCCAAAATCAAGTACACCTTTTAGGGTGCGCTCGACTTTAGTGACTCAGCACGAGGTGTTTTGGAATTTACAGGTTACTTAGAACTTTTTGTAAAAAATAAACACTAGCACATCATAGAAAATCAAGTGAGTCATTTATGTTTCAAATTTTATAACAAAAATCTCTGTATTAAAGGCTGTGGATTTTCTATAAAAATCTTGATTTATTTGCCACAAAGTCCTCTTTTTCTATCAATGCAATGAAACAGTAAAAAATAATGCTTTGCATCAAGTTTCTCCTTGGAACATGTACTAAATGGCCTATCTCTATTATTTATTATATCTTTAGTTTTGATACAATTGAGGTTTGAAAAATTCGTACAAAAATGGCTACAGAAGGGTACATAAACCTTAAGGTCATGAAATTAACATAAGCAAAATCATATCATTCACTCAAGTCTAAAAGTTTCTGAAGGCATTCTTGCTGAATTTTACATTATATTAACCAGTTGAACATATATCTATAAAACAAATAATTAACTCTACGTCTATATAAGATTATTATAAAACAACAAAAAGTGCTGTATAAAAACAAGATGCAATCAATGTATAACATGATCAAACGGCATGTGGCATTCAAATACATGTACATCTGTAAAACCACAGCAATCAAATCATATTCCACAATTTAGATGTATGTATAATGGGTATATCACATGAAGCATACACTCGTTTGAGGCTGCCAGATGGAAGCACCTGCTTGTCTGGTGATTGTATTAATTGTCTAACAATGAATATAGACTATCTGATTCATTGTTACACATAAAACTGTATGTAACTGCCAAACAATATACAGATCACCAAAGGTTATGTAACTTACATACTAATAATATAACATCTGATGATGTAGCAAAAAAACTATGTTCTCATCCAAACTTCCTTTATTTATGTAGTGTTTAAAGTATCTTTTAAGAAGGATGTACACATAGCTAGTAAGCCCACAAACTGGCACAAAATAAAATTAAAAAAATATATTATTTAAGGAATGACTGTAATATTTTTTCTGTCTATTAAAAAACCCCAAAAAAATGTGGTGCACACAGAATTATGTCTATGAGATGATAAACAAAACGAAGTCAGTCAATCAGAAGCTGGTTACATTCAAAATTGAATTAATAAAGATTGGTGAAAATAATTAAACATGCTTTTTTGAAACTATAAATTATTTTGGTACTTTTCAGAGTTTTACCAGGGAAAATAAGATCATAAATTAGTGGGATTTTTAATAAATTGATGAAAATTATCTGATTTTATCTGTTGATGATAATTTTTTTTACAAATACAGAACTGACATTTGTATTAATAATAATCATTTATTATATATTTATCAAGACATTTATTGGAAAGAGAAGATAACTCAATTAATTTCAATTTTAGATTGCAATGTAAAATGTATCTGATTTGCTATGTAGCAATAATATAATTACAGATTATCTTTTACATTCTGAAAGTATTTTAATAACAGTATCTTCTTGCATTTTATTTCAAAATTCAAGCATTAAGTTTTATTTCTTCTTAATATTTACATAATTGTTTCCCCTGTAGTGAATACTGTAAATTCAGAAATTATTGTGAGTGTTTTTATTATTGCAAAAAATGTGATAGGGTTATAATCACAATAATTTAAACTCGCATTTTGAAATTTTTATCATGAATTTAAGATGATTTTTTCTCAATATCACAAAAATTTTAATTGCATTTTAGTCTGAAATGACAAACGCAATAGTACATTCAAACAAAAAAGTCTGAATTTACAGAAGTCTTAGTAAGTCACAAGTGTAATTTCATTCAAAGCCAATGCTGAAAGACTTTTGCTCTTTTAATTCTAGATAAAATCAAGTCTATAACTGGGCAATCCAAGATAAAATCATCCCCTTCGATCCACTCTTTTTGGATACCGGTAAATATATTTGTTGATGAAAAGGAGGTAAAAACACTAAGGGCATCATTAGTGATTGTTTGATTGTTTGTGTTTAAGGCCACTTTGAGCACTATTGCCTATTTCATAACAGTCAGTTTTTACTTGAGAGTTTTTATTAGGGGAGGAATAATGGAGTCCACAGATAGACCCCAGGAAATCCAAGTATAATAAGTTTGGAAACCAGCACACCTGTAGGGTTTCAATCTTACAACCTAATGGGTAAGTTCAAGGGGATGGGCTATTCTGTAGACATCCATGCTATTTAATGTTGTCAACTTTTACCATATATTTCTTATATATTGTACATATACAGTTATACTTACAAAGTATCTATTTTATGTAATCCTATAAATGATCCTCTGTTCAATTGTGATAAACTGTTAAATCTTAGATCTCTGCAAAGAAACAGAAGCAGTTATACACACATGCCAAGCAAACCAACAACACAACAAAGTCATACAATCATGGTCATATTTATGTGCAGCGAGTGCTGAGGTCATGATCATACCAATCATTCATGTAATACATAGGCTAGCTTAACTATGTGCAGCGAGTGCTGAGGTCATGGTCATACCAATCATTCATGTAATACATAGGCTAGCTTAATTATGTGCAGCGAGTGCTGAGGTCATGGTCATACCAATCATTCATGTAATACATAGGCTAGCTTAACTATGTGCAGCGAGTGCTGAGGTCATGGTCATTCCAATCATTCATGTAATACATAGGCTAGCTTAATTATGTGCAGCGAGTGCTGAGGTCATGGTCATACCAATCATTCATGTAATACATAGGCTAGCTAAATTATGTGCAGCGAGTGCTGAGGTCATGGTCATACCAATCATTCATGTAAAAATACGCTAGCTTAACAATTGAAAGCTAAGGTCATGGTCATACTTATCATAAATGTAATACATCAGCTAGCTTATAAAAAGTGAAAGTTAAGGTCATGGTCAGACTTATCATTTAGGTAATATATAGGCTAGATTATCCAGTGACAGCCAAGGTCATGGTCATACTTATCATTCATGTTATACATAGGCTAGCTTAATCAGTGAAAGTCTCTGATATTACAGCCCAAATAAAGCTAATTCTGAATTTAAAAAACATAAAAAATTCTAGTATTGAAATTTCATACTGCAGTTTTCCTAAATTTATTCTGTGCAAGATATCAAAACTGACAAACTATGCTGACAGATAAATTTCGTCAGTACTAACATTTATTTATATCTCATTTAAGAACTTGATAAGTGTCATGATTAGCTATTTCAAGTTTTCATACTCAACTAAGCTTATACCCTCATCTTAATGTTGACTTCCATTGGTATTTTTACCATGAAATAAAAGGTACACTTATCTGGCATCTTAATAGTACAAAATGTAATCTAAGCCGACCTTGCGAGACCCTCATGTCTAGTCACAGTTTTTAAACACCCCCTAGTATCTTAAAAACTCTGTGAACATCTTTAATCAATTGCTTTAGATGCTTTAAATAGAAATATAACTTGTTTTTAGAATATTTGAGACAAAATTAAATCTAAAAAGACTACTGCTCAGAAGCAAATTTAAAACACATGTCTATTAAAAACAGTGTGTAAATAACTTGCTGAGCTTTTTTCAAGTTTTATAGCAGCGCAAATGAATTTTATATTTTGCAACAATGTGCCTTTGCACTTTAAATAGACACTTGAAAAAAACACTCATCATTCAAGTTAATAAATTTTGTTTTGTTGTCAGTTTTTGGTTGCAGTCTCATTAATCTTTTAAAATACCAAACTTAGTTGGTTTGAATGGTTTCCCCTAATAAAGAAAGTGCTCGTACAAGTAGTTTTTAGAGTTTAAACATGTATAAAACTATCACCCCAGATGCAAAATGTATACATTTTTTACATGCAAATTTTTGCTGATTTAAATTTATATTAAAAATATCTATTATCCACTGACTACTGGACTATTAAAAGAAACAGAATACTATTTCAATGAAAAACCGTATGTGAACAATATAACTTGAACAGTATAATTACTGACTTGTAACCATGAAGAATCTTGTTACAATCGCTAGTAATTTAATTGTCACTTTTCGTAACATCAAAAGACGGAGACATGGTTGGCTATTATGATGTCATCAAAGTAAAGCAATCATCCCCTACTCTCATTCTATCATTACATGTAAACCCATTATATGAAAATTATATACCTTTACTGCTTTTCAAGTGTAAAGTTTACCTATATGTAAGATAAGTGATTTTTGATCTGTTTGGGGGTTTCTACTCGAATTCACAGACAATATATGCTGGAGGATACAATAGTGCTGTGGCTAATATTGTTTGTTTTCTTAAACTAATGTTGTTTATTTACATAAAGTGACAGTATTGAACAACCAAATGATAGATTGATGGTGCAATTCTGCATGTGCATGTACATAATAACTCAATGGAGGAAAAAGGGCATTCACTTTAAAGGGTCCTACGTAAACTATTGCCATTTTATCATTGAATGACAATAGCTATCACATGTCGGTGAATAAAGTAATGTTGTCTATTTACATAAAATGACAGTATCGAACAACAAAAATTGATAGATTGATGGTCCTTTTTTTTGCATCTCTCTGCAATTCTGAATGTGCATATATACCCATGTACAAATTAACTCCATGGAGAAAAAAGGACATTCGCTGAAAGGGTCCATAATAAACTATTCCCATTTTATCATTGAGTGATTGCATGTCAGTGACTTAGGTTTATGTTATATTGTTGCTTTTTCTCAGAATGTCCTGCGCAAGATGGGAAACCTGCCATGGTGCACAGGCCATGAGCTTTCAGATGAAGATAACTGTATCCCTCATCTATAACCCAATATAGTAAGAACAAACAGAAGTGTGGATGAGTTGAGACACAGACATATCTATTGGTCAATCAGTTTGTGATGACCATAAGATCTCAAGAAGTTACTTTGAGTAGTTCTTCCTCATATCTCTGTTGAAAACTTCTTGTGTAAGGGGCACTGTGAAGGTGACTCCTGCTTATGGAGTCTGTATAGTGTGGTCTTGTGTAAGGGGCACTGTGAAGGTGACTCCTGCTTACGGAGTCTGTATAGTGTGGTCTTGTGTAAGGGGCACTGTGAAGGTGACTCCTGCTTATGGAGTCTGTATAGTGTGGTCTTGTGTAAGGGGCACTGTGAAGGTGACTCCTGCTTATGGAGTCTGTATAGTGTGGTCTTGTGTAAGGGGCACTGTGAAGGTGACCCCTGCTTATGGAGTCTGTATAGTGCCATAGGAAATAGGAAATGACAAGGTTTTCACTGAACTGTGAATAAAACATAAAAGTACAACTTTAAAGACAAATTTATAGATAAATGAGAAAAAAATTTAAACAAATATGATTGCCATATTCTTGTGAAAATCAGAAACAAAATACCTCATCCTTATCATGATAAACTACTTCAATGCCTTTTATAGCACATTTTTTTATGGTGACACACAAGACAAGTAAGAATTGCCATGTTTATTTGTCCTTATTTTTTTTTATATCTAAAATGATCTTCATCTGATAAATGAGATCTTTACAATAGGTCTGTGAATGAAGGTTGTCATCTAATATTAATGTTCAACTTTATAAAAAAAGCGCACTTTGTTCCTTAGGAGAAAGGAAGATCATCTTTAAATATTTACAAACAATGTTTATATTATGTCATGAATCAGAAACTATGAATAACATCATTATTTATCATTAAAATCACTTTTAATATTAACATCATGAATGTATATATTTAGTCCAACGTATGATAAATTATTGAAATCTAATCTTTATAATATGTCAACTTTTTTTCTCCTGTCAGGTTGTAAAACTGTATCGGCATGTCATGCTTAGGGTGTATTCATGCTGCATTTAATATTTAAAGTGATTCAAAGCAGCTTACAAATTGTATGAGCCCTTGCTGTGTGCTGTTATATTCTGACCTTAAGTTTAATTATACACCTGTATAGCCATCAACTAAATCCTCTTAGTTTTTTTGTATGCCACATTAATGAGAAAATGACATTGCTATATACATCACCCCTAAATCTGACAGAAAAAGACAGTCTATCTGGATTAAAATGTCTATAACCTTTTTTATTCTAATGTAAAATGTTGCCACTTTGTAATTATTTTAGGAAGAATTAATAATGTAAGACTTATCTGTGAATGATTGAGCCAAATATGTGAGCCAAATATGTGTGTGAATCATTTGCTTTTCTTAAGGGCGCACTACGTTTGCGCGCATTTGGGGATTAAAATCTTTTATGTTTGCGCGCAGCTTTTGATTACATTTGCGCGCATTTATCTTACAGGTAAACTCAGGTAAAAAAGGGTACATAATGAAATATAAATAATACAAAAATTCATTAACTTTGAAAATATATTGTAATCATATATTGTTCATATTGTATTCTAAGACAAAATATAAAGTGTGCATGGTAAATTCTGTTATAACTAAAGGCATATATGTAACATCTTTGCAATTTTTCAGGGTGAACAAGTACCCCGAATAGTGATCTCTTTAAAATTCTAAATAATCTAAGTTAGTTTGTAAAGTTTTGTCAAGGCACGAACATTTGAGGATGTTTTTATTATAGCAAATCGGAGGTAAAATCATTAGTATATGATGAGTATATATTAAACTTTCCGGATTGATAGAATATAATGCAACCGACTTATCCTGCTTGTATCCAACTTCTACCTCCTTGTAGGTGAGTAGGTCACTTAGACTAACGGAAAGGGTACTTTTACTTAAAAATAATTGAATAAATTTATAGATAAATAAGTGTTATTGCCTAAGCTTACCTGAGTTTACCTGTCAAATAAATGCGCGCAATTGTAATGAAAAGCTGCGCGCAAACGTAATGATTTTTGCGCGCAAATGTAATGGTAATGCGCGCAAACGTAATGCACCGTTTCTTAATACTTCACACTTCAACATACAATTCACCTGATTTGTAGAAAATGTTCAGTAAATCCTAGTTATCTCCCATGAATAAAGGACATGTGTGCAAGATTATCTCCCCTGTTATAGACTGAATCAGTTTCTTTGAGGTTCAGGAGTTAAAATATAATCAGACATACTTACTGAAGTTATGCATCAGTTGTACAAGTCATGCACATCATAAATTTTGTTCATTTATTTATAAAAACTCATATCTTTTTAAGTATACATTTTTTGTAGTTTTGATAAAATGTAGCTTTGATATTTAAATAATTAGATAAGTTTTTTTAGAGCACACTTTGTAACTCCTTGACACATGAACTTTTAATATAAATAAATTGACTTTGAGTTATATAATGATTTCAAGTCATATCGAAATATAAAGATTAATTTCAAACTACTATCAACCTGAGACCAAAGGACAAGAATGTAAACAAATTTATACATAGGTCTCCATGATATGCATATCACCTTCAATAATGAGTAAAACCCACATTGTACATATAAAGCAATAAAAGACATGACAAAATGTGAACCAATTCAAAAGGAAAAATTTAAACCAACAACCTGATTTACACTATATATATGCTAATTACAACAAATGAAAAATAATAAATATATATAACTATGACAGACAGCAACCAATGACTACCAAAAAAATCACAGGGTTCTTGACAAATCACAGAATGTGGCAGAGTTAAATATGATTGTTAGTTTTTAACCCTCCCCTAACCTGGGACATTAGTGTAAAAGTACTAAATATACCCTAGATGTAAATTAAGAATATAATATAAAAGAAACGTCTAATTACAAAATAATTGTCCATCAAAGAATTAAATAATTTTGCTTTGAATTAGTAGATGTTTGTAAAACTCCATAGTGATTTCTTTTGTCTGTTTTGAATCAGTTTTGTATATGCAAGGAGTCTCTCATTGCGTTAATTCAGAAAAAAAACCTTGAAAAAAAACATGAAATAGATAATACTGGAATAAGGTACTCAATGATCAATTGCTTGCTTAGCAACACTTTAAACTTAATTATCTATCCACCTGACACAGATCATATAACCCGCTATTCTCGTCCATATGAAATAGATAGTTTAATTTGACCTGACTTTTTTAATTTTATTTCATTCATTCTGACCCCATAAAATGATTATTTGCCTGTTTGTTGTTTGAAATGCAGACAGTACATGCAATAAGCTGCATCTAACTGTTTTCTTTTTTTCAGCATAAAACCATAGAAATGAAATAGAACTCTAACAATGTCTAACAAAATCATCATTACTATTTATCAACAATTAGAATAAACTTGAGATGTCATTTAAGAATTGAATGCTTCTTTTTGTAACTTCATTGGGGTGTAAAAGCGTTGACCGAAGTACATTTTGTATGAAGCGAGGAAGCATTCAATACTTATAATTACATTTTTTTAACAATGATCATGAAAACACGAATTTTTTTATTGTTTTATTTATTTCACCTGTGCATTTTATTGTGGACCACGTGTTATCATGAATGAAAAGTTTTATTGAGCAATGCAATTGCTTAGGAATAACATGTGATATGCAGTTAGCCAATTAGAATAAAGTATCATAATGAAACATACATCTAATGTAATTATAAGTACATATGTTCTAAAATCCCTAATAAAATTATGACACAAATTCATAAATAATAGCAACAAAAAACCCAGTGTGGTTACTAAATTCCCACAATGCTAAAATAGAATCTATTTTACCATGTTTCCAAATTACTTAAATGAGGTAAGCGCCAGAAATACTTGGTAGTTGGCATCAGATTTAACAGTCATGCACATTATAATCGTGTTGATATATTTATAAAAACAAATATCTTATTGATGATACAATAACAAACCTTTGCTAAGCTATAATGTGCATGATGAATTTGTAACTTCTTTGTCTGAGGTATTGTTTCAGCATACATTAACTTTCATATGTATGTATTATGATGTTTAAGAGGTTTTTATTTTTTGCAATGAAAATCCGTGTGTATTTCTATTCAATTAAGAATTTATAAACAAATTTGAAGGTTTACTAATTGGACATACATTTTTGTAAATGCAACCTTAAAACTCTGACCCCTTATAATGATGTATTATATGTTAAAGTTTAACCAATGGTTTATTAGGGAGCTACCACCATTTGATTTTTAGAGGGGGCTAGGATGAAATTTGAAAAATATAGGCAGGACAGGAGTGTTAAGTAAAAAAAAAAGGCAGGATAAAACACTTGCAAAAAAAAAAAGTCAGGACGACAATTTAGGAAAAAAAAAAAAGGCAGGACCGAACAGAGGGAAAAATAAAAAGGCAGGACAGAGATTACAGCTAAAAAATAGTGCAGGACAAAATTTTTCATCCTAGCCCCCCATAAAAATCAAATGGTTGCTCCCTAAGAGTAAAATTATTTTGGAAAATGTTTATGACATTGACAGATATGAAGCTCACTATATAACCCTTTGGGCAAGGTGAGCTTTAAATGGAATATTTTTCAATTCCACACATTTTACTATTGTAATGTTATTGTGGGAGTCTTTCATCAAGAATGTTAAGTTTCCTGTAACCTCACTAACAAAGTATTTACATCTATTCAAAACCTTCAGGTGCAAAATAACTAATATTTAAATAGCTGTGAATGTTTGATTGTATAATAGCATGTCTGTATCTGACATGATCATTGAACTCATTAATAAACATTTTATGTACAAACCTCACTCAATACACACTTTCATATTTTTGTCAAATTTCAAACAAAGAAAGTTCATGTACTAAAGAATGTTAACACCTAACTTGACTGCATACACTTTCATTTTTAATAATTTCTTTGTGCTTAAAAGGGATCATAACCTTTGTTGAAATAATAGGTGTAATAACCTTGCTATAGGTACTTGACCAATTAATCAACTTGACCTGCAGGTACTTTTAATTGACCTTTCAAAATCTTCAAAATTAATAATAATTTAACGAAAAGTTGAATGAAAAAGGTTAAAAATTTTGAAATAAAATTCACATAGTCTCTACATGATCAGTTTACTCTGACCTTAAACATATTTATATCAAGTAAAGACGAAAGGGCCTAAGGTGATAAGGAGGTGTCTAATAATGAAACCCCTACTGTTTGTAAAACACCTTGATAAACGATGTCCAGTCATACAAGAGATTAAACTGGTCAAATAACACAAGTTTCTTTTATTAAAAATTATTATAAATTCATGGCACATTGAAAAATGGCTGAGCTTCTGTCTTTCTCTTGATTTGAAAGATGAACCACAATGATTAAATTTTCCAGTCTAGGACAAAATTTCTTTTCATCAAACTTTGTATATCTACAATGTAATCTAGGAAATGGTATTTAACTTTAACATTCAAATTAAATTAAGATAATGTTCCCATACTTTAAATTTCCAACCCATCATCGCAAGTAATTGGCAAGGAGAAAAGTAAACAATTTAAGATTAATAAAAGATTAAGTATCTAAAATCAACAGCTACAACAGTTTATTATCTTTATAATGTCAGAGATACATCTGCAAAAGTCAGGTCTCTTTCATAGCAAATGTTTTAACAACTAGTCTCAAATAATGAATTGATTTTTCTTATCTAATGAAGGGGTAAATTATGTATATCTGCACATATACTCTACATTATTTCAACTTTGTAACTAAAGTACTAATTTTAAGCTAATTTTCAAACTTTCTGATACAGGTATATTTGCTTTACAGGGTGGAAAGTCATTTAATAATTTGGTATATTCATTTATGAATAGTTTAAAAGTAAACAAAATAGTTGTAAAAGTTTAAATACTCACAACACCGTTGTATCCTTAGGAATTTGTGATGGAACTGCATCCAGCTGAGCAAACATGCATCTAACGGTAGATCTAAAACAAACACATTTGTGAGGACAGTCACTTTGTTGTAAATCAACACACATAAAACAAGTTAAGAAAATTATCACATTTGTTAGGTACGTCGACATAGTAGCTAGTATTTATTTTCCTGTGTTTGTACCAAAATACAGGTGAGGTAATGTTGACATTAACTTGGTGCACGTTGTGTTACCTCTCACAAACACAGTGCGTTACATCCACAGTAAAATAGTTCGTAACGTTTTGGTTGAATAGTTCAATGAAAAAGGAAATGTATTAATAGCTACAGTAAGATCCCTGTTCACATACTATCACTAAGTAAACAGACGCTTCTTCAAATACATCTGGGGATTTTTATCACATTTGTGTAGGGATTTCACTATGTTTCCGAAGTAAATATTTGCGGTAATTATGAATTACAACACCGTGTAATATTATTTATTGTTAATTGATATTTATTGTTATATTAAAATGTTTAAATAAACATTAATGAACTCGTACTATCTTAAATAGTTGTGTCTTGGATTTACACTACAATAAATGACAGCATACACTGGCCCCTGAACTAAGCAGAAAACGGACAGGAGTTGGTCGGTCATCTCGATTTCGCGTCAGCCGTACGTATTTCTATATAAATACAAAAACATTATTTGGTCTCTGGTGGTAAGTTGTCTAATTGGAAATAATTCCAAACCACATTATTTTATTACGCCGCACATATCAATTAGTGGCGAATCCATTAGAACCCCTCCCCCTTTTTTTAGGACGATAAATGCATTTGAATGTGGGCATGTAGTTGGACCCCTCATTTTGTCCTGTGTTAGGAACCCCCTTTTAAAAATGGCTGGATCCGCCCCTGATCAATACATACAAATCACACGCAATATGAAATAGCACTACCAGAACTCTTGAAGCATATCGGCCGGATGCATATTGGTGTAAGAAGCTTTATAAATTGTGACTTGGATGGAGAGTTGCCTCATTAGCACTCATACCACATCTTCCTATATATATATTAGCTAAGAGCATGTATTGTACAAAAGCAAAAAATAAAACAGTTTTCACAAACAACATAAGAAAAGGAGTATGTCAAAAAAAGGCATCCGTGTTGAAGGCCGTACTTTAACCTATAATGGTTTACTTTTTAAATTGTTATTTGTATGGAGAGTTGTCTCATTGGCACTCACACCACATCTTCCTATATCTATCGATAGTCTATTAAAATGCGATCAGGTTATAGACTTTGATCAGAACTGAAAATATTGATGCGTCCATCTTCATAGACCAAAACATGAATTTTGAAATATCCGGTCTTCCTACATATACAATGTCTGTTGCCCCAGCAGACGAAACACCAAGCAACATCATTTTTGTAGGCAAATAACAATATATAAACAGTTTGATCAATGAATTCGTTATGAAAAATGAATTCATATTTAAACTTAAAGTTTTCTATAACTGGCATCATCGAATACCTCAATGAATTTTAATGATAACATATATATGTTATGTTTGGAAGACGTGTTTTCTACAGACAGTCGACATTCCAATGGCTATAGAATTGCCTTCTTTACTCGTATGAACTGAGACTGGTATATGTTACTATTGGAACAGGATCTGCTTACCTTACCGAGAATCCCATTTCATCCCCGTTGTTTTTAGGGGGATTGTGTGTTGTTCAACCGTAAGTTTTATGTGTATTTTTTAGTTATGTTTGGCTTTTCGCCATGATCTGTTGTTTTTTGTCGTCGATAAGCTGCTCTTGAAATATAACGATTTTGTTGTCAGCTGCAATGTCAGGTCGTTTATCATAAAATTCAAAATTCAAAACATTATATATCAAGGAAGTTACAGTGTCATATAGGTGTTCACTTCACAAAAAGTCCTGGCACTTTCAAGTTGTTCTCTGGTTCATAATTGTCCCATCATACCATTCTCCTTATTCTAATATAAACAATGAGAATATTAAAGTAAAAAAGCAACCTTCAAACGTCAGTTCTGAGACAACAAGGTATGAGTTTAGTTACATAAATACTAAAACTACAGGCCGTTCAATTTTCGGAACGTATAAATTGTATGAACAAGTCTTATTGGACTCGAGCGTCACTGGTGAGTCTTTTGTAGACGAAACGCGCGTCTGTCGTAAATATACACAATTTAATTTTACCATTATGCGGCACTAAGGATTTACTATGTCTTTCTCTACGGGTTATGAGAACATCTACAGTTCACTTGGTCTTGTATATTAGCAAATCTATATTTTTGAGTAAACAATGGCCCTGATCAACAACAAAGAATTTTAAAACAACAAACTGAAAAAAATCAACGACCAGATTTTAACCTATACTATTAATGGAAAAACATATTTGCTTCCTTGTATGTTTCCCCTTTCAGAGGATTTGCAGGCTTCAGTCCCAATTTTGAGTCGGAGTTCGTGTTGCTATAGGTCTTTCTATATGACTTGTTTTATGGCCTGACTTGTTTGTCTTTTCTGTCTGTTAGAATGCTGCTAAAGAGAAATGGAAATCACTAAATAGAACAGCTGGAATTGTCTGTTCTCCTCTTCTGTCGCAAAGTTAAATTTTCAATCGATCCTCAATCGTCTGACATTGTCTATATCCAGAAGACATGAACGATACTTATCTCTATAATCGGTACATGCAATAAACAGTCGACAACACTGACGAGTAGCTGCCAGTGGTTAACGGTGTGTGTGTGTGTGTTGGAGGGGGGGGGGTTCTTGCATCTTGCACGGTCACCAAATTTTTAATTATCATATTCGAAAATACCATCTTTTTAGCGTAGCGTGAAGGTTAAAGGTTTTGTTGGAACATGCCTTGTATGAATAGTGGAGCATGCTGATAGGATGAGAAGCAGAGTTGGTTCCAATAGGAATGGCGATTAATTAATCTATTAAACTTGAAAACATTAGGATTTATAAGCCCTTTTCAGGTTGTATCAAACAGTATGGATCACTTCTTCTTTTAAGACATGACAAATGTCTTTCCTGAAGTTTAAAGGTTGGTTGGCTTGCTTGTCTTGTTGTATACATGTTTGTTAAAGCATGGTACTTAAGATTGGCACCTGCAATCAATAGAAGGGCGCGGCTTTAGCATGTATTTGTTAGTAAGCAATGCATACAAGTTGGAACCCCTTCTATTGATCTTAATTACGATGCTTGAGCAAGTATTTATACAACCAAAGCAAGCATACAAATAAAACCTTTTAAAAACAAGCATTAGGAAAACAACTCTAAAAGATCTAATAAATTTCAGATTTGAAATATTTTTAAAAAGTAAAATCACAAAAATACTGAACTCCGAGGAAAATTCGAAACAGAAAGTCCCTAATCAAATGCCAAAATCTTTCTTTCATAACCTATTTTACATTCTCAGCATCTGAGAATCCCACAAAAAACACATAAAAGTACCTTATACTGTAATTGTTAAACAGATTGAAAGACTTGTTGACTGTTAGCAAAGTTATTTCCTTGAAGCTAAAACGTAAATTGGAATAGGCATACACTGCTATGTAAACCTCTGAATCAGATTCCAATGGGGAATATTTGATTACTGTCAACCCTCATTCCATGATGTTTGCCCACACACAACAAGATTTACAAATAATAGGGATAATATTATACTGTAGTTATACCATGTAATTTTAATGTTTTGATGTTTCAATTGAGGTCGATATTGGTAATTAACATAGAAAGGAGGGATGTTGTTTAATCACTATCCGGTGGTTAAGGACGTCTTGAAGGTTAAGAACAAATATTCCAGGACCAACAGGTACAAATGTGCATATTAGTGAATGGACAACTGATTGATTTTTTTGTTATTACGGAGTCAAAGATTAATGTCAACAACCATCATTAGACTGAAATTTGGGCCATCCGCAGTTTCAAAATTTTTGTTTGGTATTTATTGAACAATCCAATCATTACAAACACAAGTTTAAGAGTGTCCCTTGGAAAGACCACTATTGATATTGATGTCACAAGGTCAAATGTTAAGGTCACAGTCTAAAATGTTAACAATATGGTCTCAGATGATACATTTTGATCCAACTTTCTAACCTTCTACAAAACTAGCTTCTGGAAAGAACATGACCTCTATTAATTTTTGGGTCATGTTGAAGAGAAGCAAAAGAAACCAAAGGTCAAAATGTCATGCCAAAACTATCTTTACATAGACTGGAAATATTCAAATAAGACCAACCAGATGCTCCGCAGGGCGTAGCTTTATACGACCGCAGAGGTTGAACCCTGAATGGTTGGGGCAAGTATGGACACAACATTCAAGCTGGATTCAGCTCTAAATTTGGATTGTGATTAAATAGTTGACACAGCATAGGTTTCTGACACAGAATGAATGTGTTCTAATGAACTTAAAATTTTTGTTTTCTCTTAGAGCAATTCACTATGCTGTTGAATATTAATCCTCTCAAAAAAATGTTTGAAGAAATTTTCTTTTTTATTTATGAAATTTCAAATGAGAAAAATTGAACCCAATTTTTTTTATCACATCCCACTTTCCCTTATTCCAAAACTAATCTCAATTAAAATTTCTAATGGAGTTTGCAACAATAACTACTCATTTAAATACATCATAAAATATTAAGATGTAAAAAAACTGCTTGTTATCACTGAATGGTAAAGATTATTTTAATTTATCAGTTGGTAGTAAAAAGTGAATATACATTGTATATTGTATATAACAAAGATTTAAGTTGATTCTGGACAAAGAAAGATAACTCCAATTAAAAAAATCTTGCTATTGCACAGTATTTTGCAATTAGATATTTCTTGCTTACTATTCTGGACAAAGAAAGATAACTCTAATTAATTTTTTTTTTGCTATTTCACAATATTGTGCAATTAGATATTTCTTGCCATTGCGCAATACTGTGCAATTGAAAAGACTTGCTATTGCACAATACTTAATATAATAATTTTAGATCCTGATTTGGACCAACTTGAAAACTGGGACCATAATAAAAAATCTAAGTACATTTTTGAATTCAGCATATCAAAGAACCCCAAGATTTCAATTTTTGTTAAAATCAGACTAAGTTTAATTTTGGACCCTTTGGACTTTAGTGTAGACCAATTTGAAAACAGGACCAAAAATGAAGAATCTACATACACAGTTAGATTTGTTATATCAAAGAACCCCATTTATTCAATTTTTGATGAAATCAAACAAAGTTTAATTTTGGACCCCGATTTGGACCAACTTGAAAACTGGGCCAATAATCAAGAATCTAAGTACATTTTTAGATTCAGCATATCAAAGAACCTAACTGATTCATTTTTTGTCAAAATCAAACTAAGTTTAATTTTGGACCCTTTGGACCTTAATGTAGACCAATTTGAAAACGGGACCAAAAGTTAAGAATCTACATACACAGTCATGACAGTTAGATTCGGCATATCAAAGAACCCCAATTATTCAACTTTGATGAAATCAAACAAAGTTTAATTTTGGACCCTTTAGGCCCCTTATTCTGTTGGGACCAAAACTCCCAAAATCAATACCAACCTTCCTTTTATGGTCATAAACCTTGTGTTTAAATTTCATAGATTTCTATTTACTTATACTAACGTTATGGTGCGAAAACCAAGAAAAATGCTTATTTGGGTCCCTTTTTGGCCCCTAATTCCTAAACTGTTGGGACCTAAACTCCCAAAATCAATACCAACCTTCCTTTTGTAGTCATTAACATTGTGTTTAAATTTCATTGATTTCTATTTACTTAAACTAAAGTTATTGTGCGAAAACCAAGAATAATGCTTATTTGGGCCCTTTTTTGGCCCCTAATTCCTAAACTGTTGAAACCAAAACTCCCAAAATCAATCCCAACCATTCTTTTGTGGTCATAAACCTTGTGTCAAAATTTCATAGATTTCTATTAACTTAAACTAAAGTTATAGTGCGAAAACCAAGAAAATGCTTATTTGGGCCCTTTTTGGCCCCTAATTCCTAAAATGTTGGGACCAAAACTCCCAAAATCAATACCAACCTTCCTTTTGTGGTCATAAACCTTGTGTTAAAATTTCATAGATTTCCATTCACTTTTACTAAAGTTAGAGTGCCAAAACTAAAAGTAATGGACGACGACGACGACGCAGACGACGACGACGACGCAGATGACGACGCCAACGTGATAGCAATATACGACGAAAAATTTTTCAAATTTTGCGGTCGTATAAAAATTGGATCTTTGGAAATCTTTGGTAGAATATGTGCCTTGGTTTATAAATGACTCTTATCCATGTCACTTGGTCAAAAGTCAAGGTGTCAGGAACATTAGAGACTGACATTATGACAAACTATGGGATTTCCATCTTTTAACATGCATTGTCAGATTTTATTTAGTTTTCATTCGAGACTCATTTTATGTACTGTGGATTAATTTATTTCTATGCCTATGGGCATCAATTTTCGTGGATATTATATTTCTTGGTTGGGACTGGACTATTAGGAATAGTCCCAGATTTGGATCTGGTCTGAATACCTGATTGTAGAAAACTTTGTATTTCGATGAACATTGAAAATGTGTGGTTCATCTGTATCCTTCACCTGTATCCACTATAAAAGTTGTGTAACTCACTGTGTGAACATATCTGAATCTTTGGATATCTTAGCAGCTTTTCCAGATGGCAATTATCATCAGCATCCGCAATGAAAGAAGCTTATATTATGGAAAGTATTGAGTCTGAAAACTACTTACTTTCTTGATGTTTTTATGCATATTGGATAAGCACACCTCATTTTGTGCACACATTTAGGTGTTGGTAGATTTGACGGACGGTTAAACCTGGGAACAGTCAATATATATGTTCCTGGTTAAACTTAAGTCTAAATCAAAGTGCTTAGAAGCACTGAATGGTAAAGATTGCTTAAATGTATCAGCAGTAGTATAAAGCATTGGTTTTAGGTGGTTCAACTACAATTCTGAACAATGGAAGATAGCTCCAACTTTTAAAGATGACTTCAACAATGACATCATTGATATTTTTATAACAGATCTTTGATCATCTTCCTACACTTTGCAAAAGTTATGTTTTTTTCTTAAAACATGTAACATCATTTTGTAATTTAAATATCTGAGAACATATTTCACAATTAAATTTCTGTAAATGTTTATGCATGGGATGAAGAGTGTTATGATCATTGCACTTTATTTTGTGTTTCTCAAAAGTAGTGATAAACCTTGGAATATTTAGATATCAAGTCAGTACCATAGGGTTTTGAATGCATTTCATGCAATCTTTACCCAAAAATTCAAATTTTTGATGGAAGGTATATACACATCTTGTTAATTCAACTCCTCCTGCTGGTTTAAAACCTGTTGGCATACATTATGGTAACTTTTGTTTGTTTTTGTTTACAGTACATATTTGATTTCGCTAACAGTTCAAAAAAGATGCCCATTGTTTCATTAAATTATCATAATTGAAAACTGTAATTTTGTGTCTTTGAATCATAGTTATCATATCAATATCTGTGGTTTTCATCTCCATACTTTAGTCCACAATGTGGTCATTTGTTACACTTAACACTAAACAATGTCCGTCAATATACTTGAAGAAAGTAACTTTTCTTTTATGGAAAACAATAAAATGTCACAACATGAAATAAACAGCTGCGCCATGAGCGCATGATACGCCCGACGTCTTATGTGGAAGTCTTATGCAATAATCATAAATAGTTTATGAGAAAGTTTTAAGCAATAACCATATATTGTTTTAGAGACACGGCGGGATATGTGAAATCCCCCACCCTGTTTTTTTTTTTACAAAAGCTAAATATTACCAAAATAAAATTTTGAATCAAAACCAAAAAGTATACAGATCTTTAGATTAATATATCAAAGAAGTGTGTAAAGTTTTAAGCAATAATCATAACTTATTTTTGAGATACGGCGCGACATGTAAAAAACCCTCCCCTGTTTTACAAAATACTCAATAACTCAAAAATAAAATTTTGAATAATCACCAAAAAGTATACAGATCTTTAGATTAATAGAACAAAGAAGTGTGTAAAGTTTTAAGCAATAATCACAAATCGTTTTTGAGATACAGCACAACATGTAAAAAAAAAACCTCCCCCTTTTTTTACAAAATACTAATAACTCAAAAATGAAATTTTGAATCATCACCAAAAAGTATACAGATATTGAGATTAATATAACAAAGACATGTGTAAAGTTTTAAGCAATAATCATAAATAGTTTTTGAGATATGGCGCGACATGTAAAAAAAACCTCCCCCTTTTTTACAAAATACTCAATAACTCAAAAATGAAATTTTGAATCATCACCAAAAAGTATACAGATATTGAGATTAATATAACTAAGAAGTGTTTAAAGTTTTAAGTCATAATCAAGAATCGTTTTTGAGATACAGTGCGACATGTGAAAAAAACACACCCCTGTTTTAGTTATAAAGTGCCGTAACTCAAAAAGTTTAAATCTTATTTTCACCAAAAAGTATACAGATCATTTGACCATCATAAGAAACAACTATATTAAGTTTCATGAAATTTGGATAAGTCATTCTCAAGTTACGGTGCGACATGTTTACGCCGGACAGACGGACAGACAGACAGACGGACGGACACCGGACATTTGTATACCATTATACGTCCCGTCAAAATTTTGAAGGGCGTATAAAAATGTGAAACAATTCAAACAAAACCAGATGCTCTGCAGGGTGCAGCTTGATACAACCGCAGAGGTCAAATCCTGAACAGTTGGGGCAAGTATGGTCACAACATTCAAGCTTGATACAGCTCTGAATTTGGATTGTGATTAAATAGTTGACACAATTTTGACCCTTCAGAACTCAATGTGGACCAATTTGATAAAGTGGCCGAAATATCAAAAATCTAAATACATGGTTAGATTCAGCATATAAAAGAACCCTATATATTCAATTTTTGTTGAAATCAAACAAAGTTTAATTTTGGACCCTAATTTAGACCAACTTGAAAACTGGGCCCATAATAAAAAAGCTCATAATAAAAAAGCTAAGTACATGTTTAGATTCAGCTTATCAAAGAACCCCAAGAATTCAATTTTTGTTAAAATCAAACTAAGTTTAATTTTGGACCCTGTGGACCTTAATGTAGACCAATTTGAAAAAGGGATAAAACATAATGAATCTAAATAAACGGTTAGATTCGCATATCAGAGAACCCCAATAATTCAATTTTTGATGAAATCAAACAAAGTTTAATTTGGACCCTTTAAGCCCCTAATTCCTAAATTGTTGGGACCAAAACACCCAAAATCAATCCCAACCTTTCTTTTGTGGTCATAAACCTTGTGTTTAAATTTCATAGATTTCTATTTACTTATACTAAAGTTGTTGCGAAAACCAAGAAAATGCTTATTTGTGCACCTTTTTGGCCCCCTAATTCCTAAACTGTTGGGACCAAAACCCCCCAAATCAATCCCAACCTTCCTTTAGTGGTTATAAACCAAGCTATACTAAAGTTATTATCTGGAAATCATCGGTCTTTGGATGACGACGATGCAGACGACTATGACAATTTGATATCAATATCCGGCCAAAATGTTTTAATTTTTGAGGTCGTATAAAAACAGATGGCATGATTTTAAAACAAAAAACAGATACTGGTATAACAGACAGACAGTAACCAACAACAATAAAATGCTGGTTATTTTTTTACACAATTTTCAATTTTTGGTATCCATCATTTCAGTAACCAACCAAAACATATATCCAAAACACATTTAGGAATCAGCACACAGTTCATATAAATAAGAGCTTTGTGAATTGATACCCCATATTTTTTTATCTTGATTCTGTCTGAAGAAAAAGAAAAGAAAGACAATAGATTGAAGAATTTATAAATATACTTGTACATTATTTCATAGTTGTAAAATCAAAGTAAAATGCAATAAGTGAAAATTGTAACAATGTGTCATTATGCAAAATAGGTTACGAATAGTAACAACAATCAATAATAAATTATGTAAAATCAATAAAAATAAAATGTGAAATACTCAGGAATTGCATTTAATGCAAATAAGAGGTACACAATAACAACATTAATGCATATTTCCAACACTCAACCAATGAACAAGTGTGATTCATCTATAAATAACATAGACAGCTGACCAGCTCAGAGGTAAGGAGGCATGTTTTCTATATTAGAAGAAAAAAACCACTTTGAGCTTGCTCTCATTAAATGCAAGCATTTATTGAAAGTATTAAGTGTGATTGTGTAATGTGGAAACTATCTTTGTCCTTTGTTATACTGATTTAATAGAGTTCTAATTTCTCCAAATTGATTTTAATTGTATTTTTTCTTTTCCTTCTGCTATTCCATTGAACAAGTTTTAATAAAATCAGGGTCAAGTAATTCAAACAAGGTAAAACAAAGTTTTCCTTCAAAAATCTCAGTGGGATTGTTTTAATCAAGAATCTAGTGTATGGTTTCTTTCATATCTTTTGTGTTTTTTTTTGTTTTGTTGTTCAGTAAATATTTCATTTCTTGACAGTATCCTCCTTTTATTGATGGGCAATATTATGAGCTTTTGTTCGGTAAATACATCATTATTTTTTATAACATCTTATATCCAGAAAGCAAAATATATTAAAATTCACAAAAATAGATGCTGCTGTGTTTGCCTTCACATTGAAGAACTACTGGTTGTCCATTTACCCTGTACTGGCCTAAGTATTAAGAATGCACTATGGTAGCTGCCATTGAAACATTAAAGTATTTTTTAAACATTTTGTTGTTTAAATGTAACATTTTGTTGACTATTTATCCATATAAAAATATACAGATAGGTTAAAAATTTCAGCAATTGAATCATAATAAATAGAAACATAAATTGCAGAACAAAATGGATCTCAATAAAAGGATTAATATTCCCAATTCAGCAGTCATTCATACAACATAATACATCAGGCAAACATAAAGTGTTTGTTTATATAAACATGTACAGCCTCCATTTGACTCTTCTGATCTGATGATAAAAGCATTAACAAAGCCAGCCATGGAGAGCACAGTCCTTTATATAGTTTATAAGTTGTTCCCCTAGCAACAAGATATATGTCCTCTAAGTACCACACTCCTCATACTCTAATAATTTACGATTCGGCGTTGAGGTCCAGTTGTTAGGAGTTTGTCCTGAAATGTCGTACATGTACATTTTATTTGGAGAAGGGGGTGTAATATTTATTATTTCATCATCTGGGTCTTTCCGTGATTCTGCCTCGTAACCACTGTCTCCATTGCCATCCATGGCTAATTCTTTCTGTTGTTCTAATGCTTGTAAAGGATCAGTATCAGAGCCATCTTCTTCTTGTTTCTACATAAAATAAATAATACTTAAAACTTTGCAAACATGTAATTTAATTATAGTCATATGATCCTTTCAATTCAACAAAAAAGACAAATCAAGATGGAAAAAACAAACTTACAAGGGAGATACTATCAACTAATCCTGAAAAAAAATGTTATAAACCAAATCATTTAACAAAAGCCATTGGAAGGCATGGAAAATATGAAGACTAATGACAAAAAAATATCACTCTTTCATCTCAATTATTCTACAAGTGCTCCAGGATTCTTGATTATCAAATACACAAATCCCAAAAATTTGGTTAAAGTATCTTATTGTCTCTGTTTGTCACAATTTCATTTTTGAATTCAAAGATTTAATGCCACACCAGATCATTCTGTGATCCTACAAGATTGATTTTTTTTATATATAAAAAAGCAAAAGCTCAATCCACACTGCAAATCCTTGACTTTCCTGTAGCCCAACATGTTCATCATATTTATTTGAGGATAAGATTTTTAAACCTAACTTTGAAATTAGATGGGGATCCAAAATTTGTGAATGAAAATTTATAATATTTTATGCATGAATGAATACAAATATATTTGACTTTTGGTATTAGCCTCAATTCACATGGAATATGTGTAAACTTAAAAAAAAAGCTTGAGACATTATCAATACTTTTATTTTTCAGTTTAAGGACCTTAAGGTGGTACCTAACACTACAGGGAGATAACTCTGTAAAGTCAGCTAAACGTTTTAATTACATTGTGTTGTATTGGGAATATGAAGCTTCTTAATTGGTGTTTGTCAAACTGTTATATAACCAGTGTATTTTTTCTGACAAAAACGCTTGGTTCAAAATTTTTGAAATTTTTATATTTTTGTTAAAGGGTCAAAGTAAATACTTTGTCCAAATTTAATGAAAATTAAACGAGCCAAATTAATTTTAGTGAAAGTGTTGGGTACCACCTTGAATTCTTTATGAATGCTGCAAGAAGCAAGAATCCCAAAGCAAAGAAACAGTACTTGTGTTGTTCCTTTTGATTTCAATGTCACAAAGCCTTCAATATAGAGCAAAGGTTCACACCACCCAGCAGATTTAAGACATATCCTAGCAAAATTACACACTCTGTTTATTTGCAATAAGAAGTTCAAGAATTCTAAATCTGGATAGAGGTCCAAAATTGAACATTGAAAATAAATAAATCTAAACTTATTTGGTATATTATCTCAAAATGTTAAGTCAGGTCCATTTTATTATTTGGTTTGTAGAATTTGTATTGTTAACACTATAATTGTACATAAGTCTCAGATATACAGTAGAAATTATTTCATGATATTTTGCCATTTTATGATTGTTAGTTCAGTTTTAAAATTTTCATTTCTGTATTAGTAAGGGTTACAAATTTACAACCATATAAGGATGAAAATTAAAATTATGATTATTATTATGTAAACGATACTTTGATATTATATAATGGTTGGATTAGTTGTAAATGACAAGACAATAATCAAAAGTAAACATTTCAAATAAGTTTAAATCTGGTGAAATAGACACCTGCCCTGTGTGAATCATGAAAATACATTGAAACAATATTTGTAACTTAACCTAAGCAGCTTAATTTTAACAACTTTTTTGTTAAAGGTCAATACTTGATAAGTGCTTTAAGATATTGACCCTCTTTACAAAGTATAAAGATTTCAGTGTCGATGACCAGCTAAAAAGGATGAGAAATACACAAGAGACAGTGACCATATCAAGTTATCATTTTACAAATTATGTTGAACCTGTCATTATGATGATAGTGAATCATTATCTCACAGTCTGATGGAGATGCCTTGTGAACTAATATCTTATCTCTTGTCTGAACACATTATATATCTGAACTAAATGATGGGTTTCTTTTGTTAAAATACCTATGCAATCAGAATTGTGAAAATTGATTTACTGATTCTAGATAACTCCTTCCACAGTATCATACTTATAGAATTCTTAATATTATGATGCAATATAATACTGCAACTCATTTAAAAAAAATATTGTTCAACAGAGAGTAAAATTGAGAATGGAAATGGGGAATGTGCCAAAGAGACAACAACTCGACCATAGAGCAGACAACAGCAGAAGGTCGCCAACAGGTCTTCAATGCAACGAGAAATTCTTGCACCTGGAGGCGTCCTTCAGCTGGCCCCTAAACAAATATATACTGGTTCAGTGATAATGAACACCATACTAAACTCCAAATTGTACACAAGAAACTAAAAGTTAAAATAATACAAGACTAACAAAGGCCAGAGGCTCCTGACTTGGGACAGACGCAAAAATGTACATGTTTGATGTGGACATTTCAGTATAACTTTTCACAGGGTACAATGCATAAGAATAAATAGGATTTTATAAGGGAGACATATTTCCTATGCTAGATCAAAATCCATAATGTAAATTTTCTTTAAACAAGTCAAAGCAGTCTGTTAAAAATGAAAATAGTTAAAATAAAGAAAAAATATATAATTCAAAATACAGTAATAATACAGAGAATATTCAATTTGCTGAATACAATAATTTGAAAGTCAAATTATAGAGAGAACAAAGCATTAGAGATATGTTTTGTAAAACAAGAAAAGAAGACAAAGTAGATCAGCATTCTCCCACAACAACTTCAAGTTTTGTTCAAGGAATCCAATTTTATTTCCTTTGAAGTTTTCTGTTACTTTAATCTTTTAACAAATGCTCAAGTGAATAAAGAGAGAAAGGGAGATGGAAAAAAAAACATCAATATCTCCCCTGCTCTGTGCTGCGAAGATATACAGGCTGAGAACAAACAAAAGATCTATTGTGATTGAAACATGACATCCAAGTTGGATGATCCAACCACATAAAACCTTTAAAAGGATAGGAAAGTAATAGTGTAAAGTCATCACAAGTGCAAACAACTTTTGAAAACGACTAACTACATTGTGAAAAATTAGTATACTGGCACATTCATATTAAAATACTAAGGAAGTTGTTAAACAATACATAAAGGACTTCCTAAGTGTGTGGTGATACACCCATGAAAACGGTCATCATTGAAATCTATATAAAACTATGTGTCTTAATCATTTATGACCACAAATAGATTTCTCATGACACACATTTTAAACATTCATTCAAGAAATGTAATTTATAATTGGTTGAGAACTAATTCTTGTAAAATATCAGCAATCAAAATTTTTGTTACGGAAATATCTAATTTTGGTAAATTGCTGGAAGGGTGGAGCAAGGTTAGCTAGTTTTAATAATAAGCTCATTCTTACAATAGGTCAAAGTTTTATTTGCATGCTATGAACACAAAAGCTTGGGTAAAGCTGAACTACAAATACCGACCTTCATGCTACCGAGAGTACCAAACGTGCTAGCGCTCTCAAGAGACAGCTCCTCAATGTCATCCATAACACTCAAAATAGGTGAGGGTAACATTTGATAAATAAAATCCTACAAAGCATACAACACCAATAACATTCGGTTAAAAAATTACTTCATTCAAAAGTTCTTTCCAGACTGTAGACAAACCATAAGACTTAATAATTTTTTTATGGAAAAAGGTATCTCATAAAGTTATCATAAAAAAAAAAGTAATTCACTGAACAGTTTGAAAAATATCCAATGCTTTAATACTCCATGAAACTGACTTATTATCAACAAGATACAGTCAAAATCAGGAGAGGAGGTCTCTTTTCAAAGTTATAAACCCAAACAATAATACAGTAAACAAATTGAGCGTTTGGTACTACAGATCAGGAAAAAACAAAGAACAATTTGCCTTGTTTATGAAAATAATAAAAGATGGCTTCAACTGCTAAACTTTATTTACTTGTATTTATACTAGTAATTAAATAAGCAGAAGTCTAAATATTTATTTGACTATTCATAATCAAATAATTGATATAACTTTTTATAAAACTATACAGTTCAAGCCATTTTTTTTAACAGCAATGACGCAATGATTTATTTGAAGCAAATTCACTATGCTTATGTTTACCATTTAAAAGTATTAAACATTAAAGGATAAGACTTGCCACAAATTTTTTTTTCTTTTAATATTAATATCCTTGAAAATATAATAAGAACTAGATGTGTCCCAAGTACACAGATGTCCCATCCGCACTATCATTTTCTATGTTCAGTGGACTGTGAAAATGGGGTAAAATATCTAATTTAGCATTGAAATTAAAAAGATCATATCATATGGAACATGTGTACTAAGTTTCAAGTTGATTGTTGATTGGACTTCAACTTCATAAAAAAACTAGACCAAAAACTTTAACCTGAAGCGGAACGGACGATTGGAGGCACAGACCAGAAAACATAATGCCCATAAATGGGGCATAAAAAGATATGAGTTATCAGTTGAATGTCAGTATGGTTTACCCCCTCCCTATTTGAAGGGAAACAAGTCCTTTTATGATTAAAAAAAAACAACTAAACTTTAGGCTCTTAAAGAGCCTGTGTTGCTCACCTTGGTCTATGTGCATAATAAAAAAATTACACTGATGGATTCATGACAAATTGTGTTTTGGTGATGGTAATGTGTTTCTAGATCTTACTTTACTGAACATTCTTGCTACTAACAATTTTCTCTATCTATAATAAACTTGGCCCTTTCGTTACAGAGGAAAATATTTTGTAAAAACTTACAAAAATTACCAAATTAATGAAAATTGTTAAAAATTGACTATAAAGGGCAATAACTCCTTAAGGGGTCAACTGAACATTTTGGTCGTGTTGACTTATTTGTAGATCTTACTTTGCTAAACATTATTGCTGATTTCATTTTATCTCTATCCAAAATAATATTCAAGATAATAACCAAAAACGGCAAAATTTCCTTAAAATTACCAATTCAGGGGCAGCAACCCAACAACGGGTTGTCCGATTCATCTTAAATTTCAGGGTAGATAGAAATTGACCTGATAAACAATTTTACCCCATGTCAGATTTGCTCTTAATGCTTTGGTTTCAGAGATATAAGCCAAAATCTACATTTTACCCCTATGTTCTATTTTAAGCCATGGCAGCCATCTTGGTTGGTTGGCTTGGTAACCGGACACATTTTAAAAACTATATACCCCAATGATGATTGTGGCCAAGTTTGGATTAATTTGGCCCAGTAGTTTCAGAGGAGAAGAGTTTTGTAAAAGTTAACGACGCAGGACGCCGACAGACGCCTAGTGATGGCCAGGTGAGCTAAAAAGTGTGGCAAGTCAAGATACAAATGACCTTTAGCAAATCTATCATGTAAAAATTATGGATTGACAGTTTATAGCCAGCAAGTGTAAAAATAAATCAATTTACAAAATTTTATAAAAGCTTGTCTATATACAAATAGTTATCACCAGGCAGGAATCAGGCAAGGAAAGTCAAGCAGGTAAAAATTAGGCAAACAAATAAGAAAATGAACAAAAAGACAGACAACAGTAGGCACGGCACAATAGAGTGCTTTATAGATCAAAATACACCAACAGTCAGATGTTTTATAGAAACAAGAATACACACAAACTAACATCAAATAAAATAGAATAAAGATTCAGAAAAGATAACTTAAACACATGATGAATTCCCATAATAAATTGATTCATAAACATCTTTGTAGTAGTTGGTTTCAAATCCCCTTCAGTATACTCAATTTTAAAATTTTTCTTAACACATGCAACAGTAAAATGTTACAAAGTCTGTGCATTTAATGTATTTAATTAACCAATAAATGTAGATTGGTTGCTGTCTCATTAACAACTACACAATATATGTTCTCTTTTTTTTTAAATAAAATTCTTTATATTTGAATGTTTCAAAATTATCTCCCTTTAATATTGCATGTGTTTTAAGGATTAATGTGTTTGATATGTTAGTAGATAATTGGTGAAATGTCAATTAGTTAAAATGACAATGTAAAAGTTGTTATCACAGATTTGTTGTTGTATAACTTCAAGAACAAGAGGCTCTCAAGAGCCTGAATCGCTCACCTGAATTTTTTTGGTTTAATCTCTCATCAATGATTATTTTGGCTTTTCAATTTATTTAAATGTTCTTGAAATCGTCCTATTCTCTTCAAAAGCCAAAAAAAAAATCAATTTCTCCTATGTTCTATTTTAGCCATAGGAGCTATGTTTCTTGACATACAAGGAAATGAAATATAAAATTTATACTAGATACTCTGAAACTCTGAAACTCATTTAGCCTAAGTTTGGCTGAAATTGATACAGCAGTTTCAAAGGAGAAGATTTTTTAAAGTAAGTCAACATGATGAACAAATTGTGAAAAAAGTTTTTAAAGGGCAATAACTCCTTAAGAGGTCAATTGACAATTTTGGTCAAATTGACTTATTTGTAGATCTTACTTTGCTGATCATTTTTGCTGTTTACAGTTTATCTTTATCTATAATAATATTCAAGATAATGACCAAAAACTGCAAAATTTCCTTAAAATTACCAATTAAGTGGCAGCAACCCAACAATGGTTTGTTTGATTCATCTGAAAATTTCAGGGCTGATAGATCTTGACCTAATGAACATTTTTACCCCATGTCAGATTTGCTCTAAATGCTTTCGTTTTTGAGATATAAGCCAAAAACTGCATTTGACCCCTATGTTCTATTTTAAGTAAAGGTGGCCATGTTTTTTGACGGATCAAAAATCTAAGCACACACTTTGTGCAGGATAATCTAAAGAACAATCATGCTAAGTTTCATCCAAATCCATTCAGTAGTTTCAGAGGAGAAGATTTTTTAAAGTTAGCAAATATGATGAACAAATTGTGAAAAATTGCCATTAAAGGACAATAACCCCTTAAGGGGTCAATTGACAATTTTGGTCATATTAACTTATTTGTAGATCTTACTTTGCTGATCATTTTTGCTGTTTACAGTTTATCTTTATCTATAATAATATTCAAGATAATGACCAAAAACTGCAAAATTTCCTTAAAATTACCAATTAAGTGGCAGCAACCCAACAATGGTTTGTTTGATTCATCTGAAAATTTCAGGGCTGATAGATCTTGACCTAATGAACATTTTTACCCCATGTCAGATTTGCTCTAAATGCTTTCGTTTTTGAGATATAAGCCAAAAACAGCATTTGACCCCTCTGTTCTATTTTAAGTAAAGGTGGCCATGTTTTTTGACGGATCAAAAATCTAAGCACACACTTTGTGCAGGATAATCTAAAGAACAATCATGCTAAGTTTCATCCAAATCCATTCAGTAGTTTCAGAGGAGAAGATTTTTTAAAGTTAGCAAATATGATGAACAAATTGTGAAAAATTGCCATTAAAGGACAATAACCCCTTAAGGGGTCAATTGACAATTTTGGTCATATTAACTTATTTGTAGATCTTACTTTGCTGATCATTTTTGCTGTTTACAGTTTATCTTTATCTATAATAATATTCAAGATAATGACCAAAAACTGCAAAATTTCCTTAAAATTACCAATTAAGTGGCAGCAACCCAACAATGGTTTGTTTGATTCATCTGAAAATTTCAGGGCTGATAGATCTTGACCTAATGAACATTTTTACCCCATGTCAGATTTGCTCTAAATGCTTTCGTTTTTGAGATATAAGCCAAAAACTGCATTTGACCCCTATGTTCTATTTTAGGTAACGGCGGCCATGTTTTTTGACGGATCAAAAATCAAAGCACACACTTTGTGCAGGATAATCTAAAGAACAATCATGCTAAGTTTCATCCAAATCCATTAAGTAGTTTCAGAGGAGAAGATGTTTGAACTAGAGGCTCTAAAGAGCCTGTGTTGCTCACCTTGGTCTATGTGCATATTAAACAAAGGACACAAATGGATTCATGACAAAATTGTATTTTGGTGATGGTGATGTGTTTGAAGTTCTTACTTTACTGAACATTCTTGCTTCTTACAATTATATCTATAATGAACTTTGCCCATTAGTAACAGAGAAAAATATTTGGTAAAAATTTACATAAATTTACCAAATTAATGAAAATTGTTAAAAATTGACTATAAAGGGCAATAACTCCTTAAGGGGTCAATTGACCATTTAGGTCATGTGGACTTATTTGTAGATCTTACTTTGATGAACATTATCGCTGTTTACAGTTTATCGCTATCTATAATAGTATTCAAGATAATAACCAAAAACAGCAAAATTTCTTTAAAAATTACCAATTGGAGGGCAGCAACCCAACAACCGGTTGTCCAATTCATTTGAATATTTCAGGGCAGATATATATTGACTTGATTAACAATTTAACTCCTTGTCAGATTTCCTCTAAATGATTTGGTTTCAGAGTTGTAAGCAAAAAACTACATTTTACCCCTGTTCTATTTTTAGCTGTGGTGGCCATCTTGGTTGGATGGCCAGGTCATCGGACACATTTTTCAAACAAGGTACCTCAAAGATGATTGTGGCCAAGTTTGAAATAATTTGGCCCAGTAGTTTCAGAGGAGAAGATTTTTGTAAAAGATAACTAAGATTTACGAAAAATGGTTAAAAATTGACTATAAAGGGCAATAACTCCTAAAGAGGTCAACTGACCATTTCGGTCATGTTGACTTATTTGTAAATCTTACTTTGATGAACATTATTGCTGTTTACAGTTTATCTCTATCTATAATAATATTCAAGATAATAACCAAAAACGGCAAAATTTCCTCAAAATTACCAATTCAGGGGCAGCAATCCAACAACAGGTTGACCGATTCATCTGAAAATTTCAGGGCAGATAGATCTTGACCTGATAAACATTTTTACTCCGTCAGATTTCCTCTAAATGTTTTGGTTTTTGAGTTATAAGCCAAAAACTGCATTTTACCCCTATGTTCTATTTTTAGCCGTGGCGGCCATCTTGGTTGGTTGACCGGGTCACGCCACACATTTTTTAAACTAGATACCCCAAAGATGATTGTGGCCAACTTTGGATTAATTTGGCCCATTAGTTTCAGAGGAGAAGATTTTTGTAAAAGATTACTTAGATTTATGAAAAATGGTTAAAAATTGGCTATAAAGGGCAATAACTCCTTAAGGGGTCAACTGACCATTTCGGTCATGTTGACTTATTTGTAAATCTAACTTTGCTGAACATTATTGCTGTTTACAGTTTATCTCTATCTATAATAATATTCAAGATAATAACCAAAAACGGCAAAATTTCCTCAAAATTACCAATTCAGGGGCAGCAACCCAACAACAGGTTGACCGATTCATCTGAAAATTTCAGGGCAGATAGATCTTGACCTGATAAACATTTTTACCCCCATCAGATTTCCTCTAAATGCTTTGGTTTTTGAGTTATAAGCCAAAAACTGCATTTTACCCCTATGTTCTATTTTTAGCCGTGGCGGCCATCTTGGTTGGTTGACTGGGTCACGCCACACATTTTTTAAACTAGATACCCTAAAGATGATTGTGGCCAAGTTTGGATTAATTTGGCCCAGTAGTTTCAGAGGAGAAGATTTTTGTAAAAGATTACTTAGATTTATGAAAAATGGTTAAAAATTGACTATAAAGGGCAATAACTCCTAAAGGGGTCAACTGACCATTTCGGTCATGTTGACTTATTTGTAAATCTAACTTTGCCGAACATTATTGCTGTTTACAGTTTATCTCTATCTATAATAATATTCAAGATAATAACCAAAAACAGCAAAATTTCCTCAAAATGACCAATTCAGAGGCAGCAACCCAACAACGGGTTGACCGATTCATCTGAAAATTTCAGGGCAGGTAGATCTTGACCTGATAAACATATTTACTCCCGTCAGATTTCCTCTAAATGCTTTGGTTTTTGAGTTATAAGCCAAAAACTGCATTTTACCCCTATGTTCTATTTTTAGCCGTGGCGGCCATCTTGGTTGGTTGACCGGGTCACGCCACACATTTTTTAAACTAGATACCCCAATGATGATTGTGGCCAAGTTTGGTTCAATTTGGCCCAGTAGTTTCAGAGGAGAAGATTTTTGTAAAAGTTAACGACGACGGACGACGACGGACGACGGACGACGACGACGACGACGGACGCCGGACGCAAAGTGATGGGAATAGCTCACTTGGCCCTTCGGGCCAGGTGAGCTAAAAATAGTGTTCAATTTGTTAAAAGTAATTATCTCCCTTTGATATAGCATGTTGTTATGGATTGATGTTTTTGATATGTTAGTAGATAATAAGTGAATGTCAATAAGTTAGGATTTGTTGTTATATACTGTCAAGAAAAATGGTGTTCAATTTGTTAAAAGTAATTCATTAATCACACAAACACGTTTATGTTATAATGACATGTACACATGACAATGAGACAGAGTTCTACAATGGATGCACCCAAACCGACAAGACTTGTGTATACCAACCTCCGATATAGTATCAAACGGTGGAACCTAAAATATTATTATTTAGTAAATATGGATGATTAGTGATATCATTTCTCCTAATGCATAAAAATAAACCCATGCATTTAATAATCTAAATAACTCTTTTTTCAGCATTAACACAATGAACCTTTATGAAAATGAATATTAATCCATATCCCAAACTATCACCTCTGTTTAATATTTAGTTATTTATAAATATGAATTACTTCTGTCATAAATATGGACAAACAATAAACTGTTTTAGTTCCTAGTAATTCTAATAAAAGTACATCCATTTACCACAAAACAACAATTACAAGACTTCCAATGTATATATTGTATGTTAAGTAAAAAAAAAAATAATTTTGTGTCCATTTTTTTTTATATCAAAATACAATTTCAAGATTTTTAAAATTGCAGTTGTTTTAATTTTTTTTAGAAATTTTAATTAATTTTTTTTTATAAAAATTATAAGCCAGACAATTCCTATTACATTTACATTTTTAAATATTTTAACTGTAACAGTATACTAACTGTTAAGTGGTCTTATATACTGTGTTCTAAGTGTTAGATATAACATAATGTCATAATTATCATTTCTTATAGGTAAAAAGTCCACAGTGGAAGTCTTGTTACATCCAAAAAGTGTGCATTTTATGTGAATAATGTGTACACATACTGATGTTAGAGGTGCTCGGTCATTTAATGGGTCCCATTCTAATTCTCCTCCTTGCTTCTCCTTCACTTCATCATCTGGTCCAGAGTTATCATCACAATCTAAAAAAAAAAAATTTAGTAAAAAAAAAAGAAACTAAAAATCCATCAAGTATATTATTTAGATGTAGAAAATGTTTTAGCGGCAAAACAAGTTATATACTGTGGATTCATCATTTTTTTCGAAACCAATTTTTGTAGATTTTATGGTTACAGAGGTAACACATATTTAATTGTTCAACAAATTACTATAGAAATTTATGCACTATACATACATTGTTAAAACCCCAAAATCAAATATATACTGAAAAATGCATGTTTACCTCAATCCCTGAAAAATTGGTACTCACTGAAATGAATAAATCCACATTTAAAAATTACTGCTTACTTGTTTCATCAAAACTATTGATTATTTTTTACAAATTAAGTCTCAAATTGCTGCAACATAGAGGTTAAAAAAATCCTACCATATTATTTATGTTCAAGTAAAACTAAAAAAAATATATAAAGATGACTTTATGCAAACTTTGGTAAAACCATGTAACTTAGTACCAACAAAAATATATTTTTCTTCAATCCACAAAAATTGGAACCAATAACTAGAGGCTCTCAAGAGCCTGTGTCGCTCACCTGTTAATGTGTTTACTGATGTCGGCCATCTTCGTTGGTAGGCGGGGTCATTAGACACTTTTTTTTAAAATAGATACCCTAGTACAATGTATTATGATTGTAGCGAAGTTTGGTTAAATTTGGACAAGTCGTTTTAGAAAAGATTTTTATACAAGTTACAAAAATGACGAAAAGTTGTTCAATATTGACTATAAAGGGCAATAACCCCTTAAGGGGTCCTCTAACAATTTTGATCATGCTGACTTATTTGTAGATCTTACTTTGCTGAACATTATTGCTGTTTACAGTTTATCTCTATCTATAATAGTATTCAAGATAATAACCAAAAACTGCAAAATATCCTTAAAATCACAAATTTTAGGGCAGCAACCCAACAACCGATTGTCCGATTCAACTCAAAATTTGTGAGGGGATATATCTTATTCTGATGGACATTTAAATGTTGAAAGATTTGCCCTAAATGTCTTAGTTTCAAAGATATAAAGCAAAAACTGCATTTTACCACTATGTTCTAATTTTAGCCATGTCGGCCATTTTGTTTAGTAGGCTGGGTCATCGGACACATTTTTTAAACTATAAACCACAATGATAATTGTGGCCAAGATTGGTTAAATTTGGCAAAGCAGTTTTGGAGAAGAAGATTTTTAGAAAAGTTACAAAAAATGACGAAAAGTTGTTAAAAATTTACTATAAAGGGCAATAACTCCTTAAGGGGTCAACTGACAATTTTGGTCATGATGACTTATTTGTAGGTCTTACCTTGCTGAACATTATTGCTGTTTACAGTTTATCTCTATCTATAATAATATTCAAGATAATAACCAAAAACAGCAAAATTTTCCTAAAATTACCAATTCAGGGGCAGCAACCCGACAATGGGTTGTCCGATTCATCTGAAAATTTCAGGGCAGATAGATCTTGACCTGATAAACAATTTTACCCCCATGTCAGATTTGCTCTAAATGCTTTGGTTTTTGAGTTATAAGCCAAAAACTGCATTTTACCCCTATGTTCTATTTTTAGCCATGGCGGCCATCTTGGTTGGTTGGCCGGGTCACGCCACACATTTTTTAAACTAGATATCCCAATGATGATTGTGGCCAAGTTTGGTTTAGTTTGGCATGGTAGTTTCAGAGGAGAAGATTTTTGTAAAAGATTACTAAGATTTACGAAAAATGGTTAAAAATTGACTATAAAGGCCAATAACTCCTAAAAGGGTCAACTGACCATTTTAAATATGTTGACTTATTTGTAGATCTTACTTTGCTGAACATTATTGCTGTTTACAGTTTATCTCTATCTATAATAATATTCAAGATAATAACCAAAAACAGCAAAATTGCCCTAAAATTACCAATTCAGGGGCAGCAACCCAACAACCGGTTGTCAGATTCAGCTGAAAATTTCAGGGCAGATAAATCTTGACCTGATAAACAATTTTACCCCATGTCAGATTTGCTCTAAATGCTTTGGTTTTTGAGTTATAAGCCAAAAACTGCATTTTACCCCTATGTTCTATTTTTAGCCATGGCGGCCATCTTGGTTGGTTTGACGGGTCACGCCACACATTTTTTAAACTAGATACCCCAAGGATGATTGTGGCCAAGTTTGGTAGAATTTGGCCCAGTAGTTTCAGAGGAGAAGATTTTTGTAAAAGTTTACGGACGACGGACGACGGACAACGGACAACGGACGACGGACGACAGACGACGGACGCAGGACGACGGACGACGGACGCCAAGTGATGAGAAAAGCTCACTTGACCTTTCAGGTCAGGTGAGCTAAAAATTAACAAATCCACATTATACAGTTTCCATGACTTTTTATTTCACCTTTTTCTCTCTTCTGTCTTTCTATTTCTTCTAAAACTTCAGATATTGATGATGCTGGTCTATTCTTCTTCTTATTATAAAATGTTGACTGTACAGGGTACTCTCCTGGGGACAGGTCACTGTCATTTAACAATGGCTGCAAAATATATCAAAGTTATGTACAGTAGTTGTTTTGTGAACAGTATTTAGGCCATTACCTATAATTCAGATTACAAATCAGCTACTGTACCCTGCTTCCATAAATACACAAACACCATTTGAAAGTCCTAATTTTTGCTGTATGAAAGGCCTTATATAATTACTTATTATTCAAATCAGAAAATAAAAGTTTCAATGAAATTCACTGCTATGAATTACCATTTAGAAATTCAATTACACTACAGACAACTAAACATTTTACATTCAACATTTGTCCAGAAGATACAAGATAGAAAACATTTCACAAAAAAAATTGCTTATTAAAACTTTGTGGACATGTCATGATGCTTAGTATGGTATACTGATGTGGTATTGACAAAGAAATAGAAGAATGTAACTTCAGTTTTTACCTCAGTTCCAGGACCAACTCCGTTTTCTTTTCTTCTTTTAGCTATAAATGGAAAATTATATCAAAATTACCGTAGTTAAAATTTCAAAAGACAGTTCTATTTATAAATATTTACTTCAAAAGACAGTTCTACTTATAATTATTTACTTCAAAAGGCAGTTCTATTTATAATTATTTACTTCAAAAGGCAGTTCTATTTATAATTATATAAATTCATGCATTTAAATTAGAGTTATCTCCAATTAACATATCACAAACAGAAAATTTACTTATATAAATCTTTCATTTAAATAAAAAAAAAAATGTTTTAGTCGTCACCACTTGCTGTTGAAGTTTTGAAAAGGCCTTTAGTGTTTAAAACATTATTCTGCAGGTTAAATGTTACAGACTTGAAAAGTTAAACAAACTACTTAAATGCATGTTAATTGGACATGCTTTGATACTATATATGCCCTTGAATTTTTCCTAGATAACATTTTTGTTCGCTTTGGGGATTCTGTATATCGTCAGATTATCGGAATTCCAATGGGGACTAACTGTGCACCACTTATTGCGGACCTGTTTTTGTATTGTTATGAGTTACAATTTATGACAAAAATAAGCAAAGACCCATCGAAACAACATCTGATAAACAAATTTAATAATACTTTTAGATATTTGGATGATATTTTGGCTCTCAATAATGACGACTTCAGTATGTATATTAATGAAATTTATCCTGTTGAACTTACTTTAAATAAAGCTAATACTAACAATGACCACTGCCCTTTTCTCGATCTTGATATCTATATCACTAATGGAAAGCTGAATACTAAAATTTATGATAAAAGGGATGATTTTTCATTTCCTATCGTTAATTATCCGTTTTTAGATAGTGACGTTCCCTTGTCACCATCTTACGGTGTTTATATATCTCAACTTGTACGATTCGCTCGTGTATGTAACAATGTTTTAGATTTTAACGAGAGAAATTTATGTATTACTGAAAAATTATTACACCAGGGTTTTCGATATAACAAACTAGTCAAAACATTTACTAAATTTTATCATCGGTATAAAGACATCATTCGTAAACATAGCTCAACATGCAGACTTCTAATACATTCAGGTATTTCACATCCAATTTTTTATGGTAATATTCTTTATAAAGCACAAAAGTGTCAGTATTCACCTCAGAAACTTACAAAACCTTTGAATAGACTTATTAAGAAGGGATATAATTACGATACTGTTGTCAAGTCATTAAAGATTGCATATTTTGGCGTTAATATTGAGTCACTGATAAGGTCTTTGCATCGGAACTAAACACATTTATTCTAAAAACAGTTGTTGGCATGACACGGGTTATGTTCTTCTCATATATGTTATGATGGTATGATACTAAACCCCTAACGGGAAGGATTGTGCCTGATGTTCATATGATGAAATCATAATCTTTCAGTCAGTTTAATTGAAGTCTGGAGCTGGCTTGTCAGTTAACTGCTAGTAGTCTGTTGTTATTTATGTATTATTGTCATTTTGTTTATTTTCTTTGGTTACATCTTCTGACATCAGACTCGGATTTCTCTTGAATTGAATTTTAATGTGCGTATTGTTATGCGTTTACTTTACTACATTGGTTAGAGGTATAGGGGGAGGGTTGAGATCTCACAAACATGTTTAACCCCGCCGCATTTTTGCGCCTGTCCCAAGTCAGGAGCCTCTGGCCTTTGTTAGTCTTGTATTATTCTAATTTTAGTTTCTTGTGTACAATTTGGAAATTAGTATGGCATTCATTATCACTGGACTAGTATATATTTGTTTAGGGGCCAGCTGAAGGACGCCTCCGGGTGCGGGAATTTCTCGCTACATTGAAGACCTGTTGGTGACCCTCTGCTGTTGTTTTTTATTTGGTCGGGTTGTTGTCTCTTTGACACATTCCCCATTTCCATTCTCAATTTTATTGCTGAAACATTCACAATACTATCAAACAATTTGTACTTCATATAACCCACTAAAAATCTAAAGGATATGCATCTAAATCTGGCCCGTGACGAAATAGTCTAGTATATCGCCATAAGTCCTTCAACACTTCATGTTTTAGCTCAAAATTTACCATTTTGGACTTGTCTAATATAGACACAATATTTCGACAAAACTTACGCCCTAATGTTACAGAGATCATGCTGAACTCATCCAGTCTGGCTATATGATCATAAGGTTTCTGACTAGGTGGAGGACTAGCGGCATAGTTCAGAGGTACTTTGAGTTCAAGGTCATCTGGAGGTACTTTCTTCATAACATAGCGTTCACGTTTTCGCTTCTTACACAGGAACAGTGCAATAAGGACAGATATCAACATCAAACCACATATAATTGCTAAGGCAATCACTGGAGAAAAAAAGTTACTTGTAAAATGACTGACACAGGAATGCTGGATGCACATGATAAACCATGAATAGAATTAAAAAAAAAAAAAATTAGCATAATCAGATATTTATCAATTTTTTTTTGAAATTTAAATGATTATACTGAAAAAGGCAGTATTTTTTTTTTAAGATTTAATTAGAATTCCTAACTGGATAATGCTCAGAGGTAAAAACATAAACCTCAATTGCAAAACAAGAATTATTTTTCAGAAATGCTTATTTTTATTTGGAATTAGAAAAAGTCTCAGTGATCGGAAACAAAATGCCATCTCAAACTGTATCAAACTTATTGCTTACTAATTTCCAAATCTGTAGCTGTTCCTCCTATTTTAGTGTGACCAATAGCAGATTTTGATACGTTAAGTCTGTCGGTAGTTGATACAGGAGTTCTAGGAATGGTTGGTATGGTCGGTCCGGGTGTTGGTGTTGATAGAGTTGTTGTCGTAACAGTGGTTGTGGATGGTGGAGCATTCAAATAAATAGTTTCTGCTGGACCAGGATTCCAAGGTGGCATGGTTCTATCCTGTTGAAAAAGATTAGATAACAATTTTTGCTTGAGGCATGAAATTTGCATTTATTTCATTGACTATCTAGATTCCTGGACATATTCAAATAAAGTAAACAATAAGAAGTCACATCTTTTATCAAAGTTGCCAGTGGCAGATCTAGGGCATGGTGGATGTTCTGGCTTTGGAACCCCTATTTTTTTGATGATCAATACATGCAAATGGGGACATATGGTTGGGATCCCCCTAATCTTGAGTTGAGAACCCCAAGCTCCATCTGCCCCTGGTCTTTTCATTGTTTACTGCACATTTCTTCTTGTATTTTAATTTCAAATGCTTTATTCAAGGATGTACTAGCAAACTTAGAAACTAGTGATTTGCCAAATCTGATCTAATGGGGGGGGGGGGGGGGGATTGCTGTCTGTCGTATCTGTTTCATCTTCAATAAGGTCATTGTTTTTTGTGTATGTCATTATTTTCATGTTAGGGCCTTTTACAGCTTACTACATGTATCATAAGGTTTTTGTTTTCCTTTCTTCTAAAAATGCTTACATCCGTGTCATTGGATTCCAAGTGATAGTTGTCATATTGGCGATTATACCACAATTCATAATTTTCATGTATGGCAGTATTTGATCTTTTAAAGCATTGATAAAGCATTGAAACATAAATAATGTACTATGTAAACATCCATTGAACTTTAAGATGGGGGGGGGAGGGGGGTGTTATGTTTTTTTCTAAAAAAATATTCTGGCCAAGCAGATGACAAAAAAAAAATCCAGATTTGCATACCTTCAAGTGTTAAATATGGAAGAAAAAAAATTTGATTGATAGCGTTGAAATATTAATAATAAATATGTTTGGGCTTTGTACAAAACAATTTTCTTGACTCAGACAAAAAACCATACCCCCTTGAACTTAAATGGTTGTTCCCTAAAACAAACAAGAAACACCAATTATTTTCAAAAAGGTATAAACTTGATACCTGCTCTGTTTTCGATTCTGTAGTAAATGTTGACTCAGTTGTCACTTGTTGGTCTTTGTCACTTGTTAAAGAACAGCCAACAAGCTCATCCCCATGTATAATGAAAGAATCATTATTATCGCTTCTCAATTCTTTTAATGGCTTGATAATGTATGGTTCATCTCTCACTGGTGTAAACAATACCTCTGAAAAAAACATGAACCACATAGAAAACTACGATTCTTTAATTCTAAATAATAACGTTAGGATTATAAAAATAAACATGGATATTTTTTTTAACTTTATATCATGACAGCAAACTAACACCATACATGCAATTTAAATATGTAAATCCTATATAAACATTTAGTATTTCCAATAAATATGATCTGTGATTACAGGGAGCATGTTAGTCAATCTAATTAAAAACCGATCTCTCATCGCTCCTGTTTCTGATATGTCGCGTGGGAGATCTAACGAAACCGGCTTTGAGGTCACATGTGAGTGAACTAAAAGTCATGAATTTATAAAGATATGCAAATGAGTTGACGACCTATTAATAAGCCAATCAAAAAAGTTTATGAATTATTATGACTGACGATTTCGTCGTAAATAAAATGAGTTACATCCCTTTGCCTTACGTTAAACTTCCAAGATCGTGGAAGACTCAATTTCATTGGTCGAAAAAGACACACCTACGAGGTCACTCACATGTGACCTCAAAGCGGGTTTCGTTAGATCTCCCACGCGACATATCATAAACAGGAGCGATGAGAGATCGGTTTTTAATTAGATTGCATGTTAGTCAACCATTGTAAGTCTGTTTCTTCCTTTTTGTTTGTTTTACACCACTATCAGTTACTATATCACAGCAGCAGCCAGCTTTTTTTGGTAGAGGAAGCCTAATTTCCAAAAATAAAGACACAACCTTCACCAGGAAAACTGGTATATCCAATATTTGATAAATATCATAATCATAAACAACTGCAAGCTTGTTAAGAGTGCAATACAAAATCTATAACCACCATTTTAAACAAATTACGTAAGAATTAACTTAACAGCAAATAAAAGTTTCCAATAGTGAGGAATTATAAAGTTGTATCAGTTTTCATTATATATGTTTGATGTCTGGTTTGGGGACTTGTATCATATTTAACCTATGTGGTAATGTTTAGATAATTTGTACCAGAAAGACATCCTGAGAAATTAACAAATGTGTCTGTTTCTATATAGCTTGGAATTTTGTCTAGTACCACACCACCAAGCATCATGACATCAAGGTCATTCAAGGAATCCTGGGTATTTGGTACCTTTCCCTCTTCGACATCATCAAGCTGAAAATATATCATATATTCTGTTTAACTACTCAACTAGACAGGCACACAGGTCTTGTCTTTTTAATTATCAAGACCGAAAAGTTTATTAACTTCACATCAAGGTCAAACTATATATATCCAAATAACCAAGGTCAAACTGTATGTAACTGTATAACCATGGTCAAACTATATGTATTCAAAAGACTAAGGTCAAACTATATGTATTCAAATAACTAAGGTCAAACTATATGTATTCAAATAACCAAGGTAAAACCAAGGTCAAACTATATCATCCAAATAACCAAGGTCAAACTATATGTATCCAAATAACCAAGGTCAACCAATATTTGTCCAAATAACCAAGGTCAACCTATATGTATCCAAATAACCAAGGTCAACCTATATGTATCCAAATAACCATGGTCAAACTATATGTATCCAAAAACCAAGGTCAAACTATATGCATCCAAATAACCAAGGTCAAACTATATGTATCCAAATAACCAAGGTCAACCTATATGTATCCAAATAACCAAGGTCAACCTATATGTATCCAAATAACCAAGGTCAACCTATATGTATCCAAATAACCAAGGTCAAACTATATGTATCCAAAAAACCAAGGTCAAACTATATGTATCCAAATAACCAAGGTCAAACTATATCATCCAAATAACCAAGGTCAAACTATATGTATCCAAAAAACCAAGGTCAAACTATATGTATCCAAATAACCAAGGTCAAACTATATCATCCAAATAACCAAGGTCAAACTATAAGTATCCCAATAACCAAGGTCAAACTATATGTATCCAAATAGCCAATGTCAACCTATATGTATCGAAATAACCAAGATCAAACTATATGTATCCAAATAACCAAGGTCAAACTATATCATCCAAATAACCAAGGTCAAACTATAAGTATCCAAATAACCAAGGTCAACCTATATGTATCCAAATAACCAAGGTCAAACAATAAGTATCCAAATAACCAAGGTCAAACTATATGTATCCAAATAACCAAGGTCAAACTATATGTATCCAAATAACCAAAGTCAAACTATATGTATTCAAAAGACTAAGGTCAAACTATATGTATTCAAATAACTAAGGTCAAACTATATGTATTCAAATAACCAAGGTAAAACCAAGGTCAAACTATATCATCCAAATAACCAAGGTCAAACTATATGTATCCAAATAACCAAGGTCAACCAATATTTGTCCAAATAACCAAGGTCAACCTATATGTATCCAAATAACCAAGGTCAACCTATATGTATCCAAATAACCATGGTCAAACTATATGTATCCAAAAACCAAGGTCAAACTATATGCATCCAAATAACCAAGGTCAAACTATATCATCGAAATAACCAAGGTCAAACTATATGTATCCAAATAACCAATGTCAAACTATATGTATCCAAATAACCAAGGTCAAAAATTTATGTATACAAATAACCAATGTCAACCTATATGTATCCAAATAACCAAGGTCAAACTATAAGTATCCAAATAACCAAGGTCAAACTATATGTATCCAAATAACCAAGGTCAACCTATATATGTATCCAAATAACCAAGATCAAACTATATGTATCCAAATAACCAAGGTCAAACTATATCATCCAAATAACCAAGGTCAAACTATAAGTATCCAAATAACCAAGGTCAACCTATATGTATCCAAATAACCAAGGTCAAACTATATGTATCCAAATAACCAAGGTCAAACTAATTGTATCCAAATAACCAAGGTCAAACTATATGTATCCAAATAACCAAGGTCAAACTATATGTATCCAAATAACCAAGGTCAAACAATATGTATCCAAATAACCAAGGTCAAACTATATGTATCCAAATAACCAAGGTCAAACTATATGTATCCAAATAACCAAGGTCAAACAATAAGTATCCAAATAACCAAGGTCAAACTATATGTATCCAAATAACCAAGGTCAAACTATAGGTATCCAAATAACCAAGGTCAAACTATATGTATCCAAATAACCAAGGTCAAACAATAAGTATCCAAATAACCAAGGTCAAACTATATGTATCCAAATAACCAAGGTCAAACTATATGTATCCAAATAACCAAGGTCAAACTATATCATCCAAATAACCAAGGTCAAACTATATGTATCCAAATAACCAAGGTCAACCTATATGTTTCCAAATAACCAAGGTCAAACAATAAGTATCCAAATAACCAAGGTCAACCTATATGTATCCAAATAACCAAGGTCAAACTATATGTTTCCAAATAACCAAGGTCAACCTATATGTATCCAAATAACCAAGGTCAAACTATACACATGGAAAAAAGTATTGCAACACCTTGATTTTTCAAAAATTGAAAAATCAGCCTCTTTTTTTGGATGATATATAATAAGATATTTGTATAATATTATTGAAACATAGTTTATGATAACATTGGCATTGAAACGAACAAAAAATGTTTAAAAAAAATTGATTTATATAACCACAATTTTAATAACAAAATGAAGCGTTTTTTGTACAAAAAAATGCATTTTACAACTTTGACTGTAGTCGAACTTTACAATGTCAGACATTTCAAAATTAATCTTCAGATGACTGTTCACATCATGGTTGATCGTTACACGCCAAAGAATTAGTACTTTGTGCGCAGCCTCCATTCAAACGGATAACCGCATCTTAACGTCTTCTGATTCCTGCCAAAAATCGACTAATTTGTTGCTAAGGTAGCAGCAACCATTTCTGATGAAGGGCATTGTTTATTTCATGATGTGTTTGAACTGGGGTGTCCTTTCGCGCACTTCCCGCCCAATAGTGTCCCATATATGCTCGATATGGTTCAAATCTGGGCTACGATCCGTCCACGGAAGATGACCCGAATTCCATTGGAACAATGAATCTTCCTCCATGATGCTAATTTTCAATTTTAGCGAGCTCTGCACTACATTGGATACGGAAAACTGTGTGTCTGTTCATGAACAAAGGTCTCCGAAATGGTCTTATCGTACGATAACCAGTAGCGATGAGTCAATCTTGAACAGTTCTTGTTAAAAGGTCCCTGTATGCCAAACACTCTCTTTTTTGGATTGTATTGTATGCAAGGGGTTTCCTTCTGACCAACCTTTTTTATGCTTGATTTTCCCTAGCAAATGGTATAGAGGGTCTTCTTTATTTCGGAAGGTCTTTAACATCGTTTAGTGCCATTTTTAATTCTCAAAACGACTTCTAGTGGAATGGTGATGACCAACAATACGTGCAGTTATTACAGCGACCTCCTGCTTCACTCATGCTGATAATCTGTCATCTTGCTGCAGTTAAGAGTTGTCGATGACCAATTACAAGGTGTCAATCACATAACTTTAAAATTTTGGTTATTTAAAGTGTTGAAAACAATGAGGATGAAAACACCTGTTTTGCTGTTTACGGGTACAGTAGCTGCATGTGCAGATAAAAACTTACCGAGTCGATATTTATTGATTAAACTCAGGTGATACTTAAATAATGTTTAAGTAGTTCTATTTTACCAAATTATATCACAAAAAAATAAAAAGTGTTTTTATAATTTCAATTTCAATTTGGTGTTGCAATACTTTTTTCCATGTGTATATATGTATCCAAATAACCAAGGTCAAACTATATGTATCCAAATAACCAAGGTCAACATATGTACTCAAATAACAAAGATCAAACTATATGTATCCAAATAACCAAGGTCAAACTATATGTATCCAAATAGTCAATACCTGGTCTAACAGATAATGTAATTCACCCTGCACATAACTCAAAATTAATTAATAAACATTAAAAATGAGGGCTAGGACAGGATGTCATTGCCACACTCTCTAAAGATGCCTTTATTCTCCTGTGATGCTCAAATTTACCCCATTCCTCAAGCCCATGCTTTTTTTTAATAAATTGACTTTTTTTTACTTTTTCTCATCATTATTTGCCAGTTGGTCACTGATCATTAACCAACAACCAACCAATATATGACTGTCTTCCCACATTGGAGATATAAATTAGATGTGAGGCATGTGTCAGAAGAACAACAACACCCAACAACACAAAAAGATATCTAGATGTTTACATACAGTCTTTCACAAAAGATAAAATGTCAAGCTCTAATTTATTCAGTGTCTACAAACATATTTTGTATAAAGTTTATTTTGTGTAAGTTTTATTTACAAACTTTTTGTTTTTTCAACTTAATCTATGGGTTAAACAGAAATAATCATAGCATTTATCTGCAAATAAAATTTACATTAAGCCATTCCTTAAAATTTTTCAAAGAAAATTTGATTTTAAAACAGCAATGATACTTTTTAACACTTATTACTTTTATTCTAAAACAAAACTAATTGGAACACATTTTTATTTTTTACAGTATAAAACAAAACCATTTCAACTACAAAAAAAAATGGTGGTTTTATTCATGCTACAGGGCTATTGGTCTATTGCATTACAGTAACAACATAAACGAAAATCGAACATGGCAACATAAATGAATGTAATAAAATTAGGTCTTCATTCCGGGTAAATAAAAAATAACAAAAAAGTTCTTAAACAATATCAATGTTGAAATAAAACGATGAAAAAACCACAAATCAAAAACAATGTGCTACTATTTTTCTTATTCTGTTACTAAAAAAAAAAATGTCACAAACAACTTAAAGAAACACATGAAAGAATTTTAGCATGGCCGTGATCATTCAAACATCTTTACTTTGTTAATTGTTATTGTAATGGTGAAGCTTAATGATTTTCTTATTCACACACAATATCTTTTTTACTTATAAACAAATATTTAAAATAGTCAGAACAAGACGTGTCCATAGTAAACGGATGCCCAACTTCCACTATCATTTTGTATGTTCAGTAGACCGTGAAATTGGAATAAAAAATTTAATCTGGCATTGCAATATGAAAGATGTGTACTTAGTTTCAAGTTGATTAAACTTCATCTTCATCCAAAACTACCTTGACCAAAAACTTTCAACCAAAATCTTTAACCTGAAGCTGGACAGATGAACCAACCAACACACAGACCCAAAAATATAATGCTCATAAATGGGGCATTAAAATGTCATGGAAGTGAAAAATTTGCAATTTCCTTGCTTTTAACTTTCAAAATAGTATTTTATTATGATATGTAACTGTTTTATATACACTTGGACATATAGAGATGTAATGAAGTGTTATATCTGTCATGAACAATTGGTTTTTTTTCAAAGTACACTTTTTTTCAAAGTACACCACATATATTATTTTGCTATTTTCAAAGAAGTGGTCAGCTGAAAGGTCAAGGAACATTTAGTTAGTTGTGTAAAGCAATGTAGGAGAGACACATAGATGTGCAGGATACTTACATTTGAAAGAGGCGCTACCTGATTATAAACATACAATATACATAGAAGTACATTTGAAAGAGGCGATACCTGATTATAAACATACAATATACATAGAAGTACATTTGAAAGAGGCGATACCTGATTATAAACATACAATATACATAGAAATGCTATCTGAAAAAACGATAGCAGACTATACAATATAAACCAATATACATGACAGTACTACATATGAAGGAGTGTGTTTTTTTGCATCAATTCTAGCTTATATGCATTTCATTTGATCGAGATCAGATCTTTTTATATTGTAATATAAGCTATTCAAATACATGACCTGGTCACTTATTATCAATTCCAAAAATATGCAACCCTGAATTTTCAAATGCCAAAAAGACCATTATGGAAATGGAGCTCTCTTATCATTGTCCATTCATTGAACTGTAAAGGAAAAACATACTAATTTTACCATAAACAAAGTTCCATAACTCTTAAATGACGTGCCTTAAACTGACAAGAATATTGTCATTCCTTCTAACTTGGCGTTTTAATAATATGTTTGTTAACTATCAAAGACTTCGAATATCCAACCAGATCATACACAAAAAAGTCTAAACTTGTATTGATCAGAATAAATCACAAATGGCTGTTGCTTTTTGATAAGATTGTTGTTATAAAAACCGTCAATAATCTATTTATAAGTATGATTTCATCAACATTTTATATCCTTAGTGTTTCTGTATAATAATTACTAACGATCGAATCCCAAAAATGACAACTGACCTTTTAACTTTAAGATTAAACTTAAACTAAATTCTTTTTTACAGGGAAGACTTGATTAGTTTAATTAAACAAAATCATTAGTTTATTTTCTAAATTACAAAATTTCATAAAGTTCATATCGATAAAATTGAAGACTAGTTGTTAGAAGTTTACAGCATGCATTGTTCAACATAACAATTTGACCTATTGACCTTACCGTCAGGTACATTGCTCCTCCAAACCTCCAGTATTGTAATTTATGTGGTTTTCCATCAGCAAATTTGCCCTGTATCATTAAACCATCTGAAACGCAAAAGTTAATAATCAAATATATCAAAAATTTGTAAGGGTTCTGTAAGGGTACCAGTGTCTCGCCTACTTTTGCTGTTAATCGCAGGCTCAACAAAACTGAGGCCTAAAAAAAAAAGATATGTGTTTCCGGTAACATCATTTTGAAAAATAGGGTCGGTAGGTCGGAATTCTTTTTTTTTTTTTTTTTTTTTTTTTTTTGACATCATAAATGAAATCCGGAAAATTTTCATGTTTTTTCCAAGTCCGGATCCGTAATTAGTTTCAAAAACCGGAAGTGTGCCATTTGCAATGTTTTTGAAGCACCTGCTGTGCAAATTTCTTGGATTTTAACCTATTTGGAATACCTTTTGACATTAATAAAATGTTTTACTGGCTTTCTATGCAAGAGGAAGCAAGAGAGAAAAAATATTATGTCATCTATCAGAAGCCCGTGTCAAAAACAGGGTCGGTTGATAAATTTTTTTTTTTTTTTTGAAAATCCAATAAAAAAGTTAGGGTCGGGTGTCAAAAACAGGGTCGGTTGATAAATTTTTATTTATTTTTTTTTGAAAATCCAATAAAAAAGTTAGGGTCGGGGCTAAAAAACAGGGTCGGTCGGGTTACCGGAAACACGGATCTTTTTTTTCTCGGCCTGAGGAAAAAAATAAGTAAAAATATTCCTCTTGATACTATCTTTTGATTGTAAGAAGCTTCTGTACAAATTTGGTAAAAATTCAGGATAGTTTATGAATCTAATAAAACTTTAACTGCAGACTGTAAGTAATGTTAGCCGGAAGTAAAACTTAGTCCATTTATAAGTAAAGTATGGAAAAACAGGTAAAAAATTTTAACAAAATTTCCTTTTTCATACTAGCTTTTGATCATAAACAAGCTTCTGTCCAAGTTTGGTACAAATCCAGGATAGTTTAGAAAGTTATTAAAATTTTAAAAACTTTAACCACAGAGTGAATGTCATGTTTCCTGGCAGAAAAACAAAACTAAGCCCATTTATAAGTAAAATACGGAATAAATTGATTTTATTTTTACAAAATTTACTTCTGAATACTATCTTATGATCATAAACAAGTTTCTGTACAAGTTTGGTACAAATCCAGGATTGTTTAAGAAAGTAATTTAAATTTTAAAAACTTTAACCACAGAATGAATGTAATGTTTGCTGGCAAAAAAACTGAGTCCATTTATAAGTAAAACACGATAAAATAAGATTTTTTTTACCAAAATTTATTATTGGATACTATCTTACGATCATAAACAAGCTTCTGTCCAAGTTTTGTACAAATCCAGGATAGTTTAAGAAAGTTATTAAATTTTCAAAAACTTTAACCACAGAGTGAATATTTGGGGACGACACTGCCGCAGCTGACGATGTAATGTATGATCGCTATATCTGACTTTTTCAACAAAAATGGACCAGAGAATTTAGTTGCTGGGATATACAGATTGTTTCTCATACAATGAGGGCTGCTCAATATATTGAAATGTTAAATGTAAAAGTGAGAAAATAAATTTGTAAACAACTCAAAATGTATAGAAGGTGCACAACTTCAGTAATTCTAAACAAACAAATTTTTTCGGTGTGGAAAAAGGTAAACAATTCCATTACAAGAAGTGTTCCACTTAAATATGTGAACTATCATCATGTTAAGACCTCAATTTAAGACTCTAGGGAGAATACTTAATTTAAAATTGAAAATGGTCAAACAGGTGTTTGTGGCATGTACAACATCAAATATTTGTGACCATGAGTTACATGAAAAGCTGAAATCTTTCTTTAAACCTTCCCTCTAGTAGTTACACATATGGAATATGGATATGATTACACTAAACAGAATGAAATAAATACTTACTAACAATTCTTTTCTGACAATGCTTTATATTAACACCATCAGCATTTAACATAAACAATAACATATCGTGATCGTCGTGTCTACAAATACAAACAAAAGTGTATCAGTTAACAATGAAAATTTTAATAAAAATAAAAAAATGTGGAAAAATTTATGTTTACATAATCAATGCCTGCTTCAATAAGTTACAAGAGAAATCCTATAAATGGCACTCAGTCAAATTTTATAAAAGTCTGAATAAAAACAAGATATACTGTGTTCTATAGCTCACTAACAATATCTTTGCTTTGACCTACTTAACACTGAAAACTATAGAAAAAAATCATTGTTTCATTTCAATTCAAGGAGAACAGATCTTAACTTTTATAAGTTAAAGACATCACTACATTTACAACAACTGATGCTATTCTTTTGACCATCTGCCAAGTGACTTCAAAATTAATGTCAACCAACCATCATGTTTCAAAAACGTTCATACTCCAAGCTTTTGATTAAGTTTTTATGTTTCTTTATTTTAAATTCTCATCAAATTTGTTAAGTTGTCTTTCATCAAATGAAGTAACAACACAACTTACTTAGAACTCATTATAACAGCCAAAATCATCTGTTTCTTCCCAACGACAGCACTACTGGCCTGGAAGGTGAGAGACAAATTCTCACTAGTTGTTTTCTTAGCTTGCGTAGTTTGTAACTCAAAGTTGTATTCCAAAACTGAACTGCCACTGAAATTTTCCGAAGCCTCTGAAAATATCGAGACAAATGAAAAATTAGTAAAAATAAGTACATGATTTTTGTAATTGCTGAACAGTTGACTTCAGGAAATATTGCACACAAAATTTGTTTTTGTTTTTTCAAATGTGAGTTTTCATTTTCTTAACATCCATGGGGTCACAATTTTACATAATGAAAGCATCGTAAACATATTTAGTTTTGAAAAGAACAGAAAAGCTGTAGTGATTATTTTTTTACCCAAGTCAAACAGTTTTTCCCATAAAGAAAGAAAAATCTCTTGGCAAAATAAATTCAGGATTATTTTCCTTAAATTCAAACAGTTTTTCATTTAAACTATAGTCACACTATTTTGTTTTTCACCTTTAAAGGAGGTCCTCAGTGACTAAATGGTTTAATTAGTTCATCTAAATGATTACTAGCTTGTCAAACACTGAGGCTGTGAGTTTTAGGTGCTCATAGAGGCTGTGAGTTTGAACCATGCTCATTTTAGGTGCTCATAGAGGCTGCGAGTTTGAACCCTGCTCATTTTAGGTGCTCATAGAGGCTGTGAGTTTGAACCCTGCTCATTTTAGGTGCTCATAGAGGCTGCGAGTTTGAACCCTGCTCATTTTAGGTGCTCATATCTTAATTGTCAAGGACTGCCCGTTTTCCTGCCGAAGTTTTGAGGTATTATCTGGGTAATGATGACTTCCTTAAACAATCAAACCTGGTTCAGGATATAGCTAAGATCGAGTGTTGAATTAGGAGATAACTGTATTGTATTTTAAGCTCCGACGGCATCAATTGGGGATTTGATGGTCGCAAATTAAGTTTACTGGCGACGCGTAAGCGGAGACAGTAAACGGGTATTTGCGACCATCAAATCCCAATTGATGCCGTCGGAGCTTAAAATACAATATTGTTATCTCCATTCTAATGAAACTGACAGAAAACAACGTTAAAACATGTTTTAAAATCTGTCATATGCCGTCTGCGCTTGCGCGTACGTCCCATAGCATCAATTGTCAATTGATGCCATGAAAATAAGTGACGTTATCCAATCAAAATGAACGTTACAAACGTTGTTGCATTAGAATTTGTGTTCAACACCCACAACCAATCAACCAATCGATCACCTTTCAAGGCAACTCTTTTTTTCTTTAAAGATAATAGCATTCTGTAACAATTAGATAATTGCACCTTAATATAAAGTTGTGTTTAGAAATTCTCAATTGTATTTATATTTATTTTTACATCTATTGTGGATTTACTATTATTCGTGGGATATCAATTTTCATGGATTTCGTGGGTACAGGTGAACCACTAAATTAAATGCTCAACAGATAACAAATTTTCTATAGGCTTGTATGCAGACTTCGCCAAAAACCATGAAATTAAATATCCACGAACATGCAAGTTTTTCTTCACACACAAAAATTGATACCAACGAAAATAAATGAATCCACAGTATGTTTTTTGACTTACCCTTTTGACATTGATTTCCTATAAAATTAGTCTTTCTACAGTCACAATAAAACTTATTATGGTCCCATTTCTCTATACATTTACCATTATGTTCACAGGGACTAGAAGAACATCCACTCCCACACATCATAGCTACCACTGAAGAAAAAAATAGTTTTTAATTCACAACAGAATTAACATTTTTCTGGTTTTATGTTTAATAATAAAGTAAAGATTATAGTCACGAGGAAAGTTTTCAATTGTTTAAATAAAATAGTTCAGATTTTAAACTAATAAATTTGTACAGAAATATATAAATAAATAATTTGGCATTAGAAGGCAAATGGGAAAAGAATTTCCAGTATGTCTTATAATTGCTTACATACACTTTATTTGGAACTTTGGTCTCATTGGCTATCATCATACCTCATCTCCTTATTTTTATAAAGAATTTGCAGTGCGAACATCAATGAGACAGCATTTAATTACACGATTAACAAAAAGACATATTGAGGTCAATATACAATCTACAGAAATAAATTTATCAGTCACACTTGGTCCAGTTTATACACCAATAAATTCCTTTAAAAGGCGTTTAATCGTTACAATTCTTTAAAAATATATTTTTTTCTCATTCGCTACCTCTATCACATGTAAATTGTATATTTATGTCATTGAAAAGGGCTAGCTCATGAATATATTTGTTGGTTAACGCAAAAATATGTACTCAATGAAATTTGTTATCTGATAAAAAAATAAACTGCAAAAACACTTAATAATTTAAACAAATGTTTTTTTTGTGTATTATTTAATTAAACGAGAAGGGTGCTGTGAAATAAAACTAGAGGCTCTCAAGAGCCTGTATCGCTCACCTGATTCTACTTGGGTTTTTGAAATCATATGAAAAAATATAAAATTTGGCTAAAAGTGACAACACAACCTCATTGATAAGGAAAGGAACATGTTTAATTTCATTCAAAAGTCCCCCACTGGCGGCCATCTTGGATGGCGGATCGGCTACAAAGTAACAACACTTGGTCAGCACCTCATAAGGAACATTCATGCCATGTTTGGTTTTATTCCATTCAGTGGTTCTCTAAAAGAAGTCATTTGTATGCATTTCCCATAGGGTCCTATGTTAAACTAAGTCCCCTGCTGGCAGCCATCTTGGATGATGGATCTGCTACAAAGTAACAACACTTGGTCAGCACCTCATAAGGAACATTCATGCAATGTTTAGTTTTATTCCATTCAGTGGTTCTCTAAAAGAAGTCATTTGTATGCATTTCCAATAGGGTCCTATGTTAAACTAAGTCCCTGCTGGCGGCCATCTTGGATAATGGATCGGCTACAAAGTAACAACACTTGGTCAGCACCACATTAGGAACATTCATGCCATGTTTGATTTCATTCCATTCAGTGGTTCTCTAAAAGAAGTCATTTGTATGCATTTCCCATAGGGTCCTATGTTAAACTAAGTCCCATGCTGGCGGCCATCTTGGATGATGGATGGGCTACAAAGTAACAACACATGGTCAGCACGGCATAAGGAACATTCATGCAATGTTTGGTTTCATTCTATTCAGTTGTTCTCTAAAAGAAGTCATTTGTATGCATTTCCCATAGGGTCCTATGTTAAACTAAGTCCCCCGCTGGCGTCCATCTTGGATAATGGATTGGCTACAAAGTAACAACACTTGGTCAGCACCACATTAGGAACATTCATGCCATGTTTGATTTCATTCCATTCAGTGGTTCTCTAAAAGAAGTCATTTGTATGCATTTCCCATAGGGTCCTATGTTAAACTAAGTCCCCCGCTGGCGGCCATCTTGGATGATGGATTGGCTACAAAGTAACAACACTTGGTCAGCACTCCATAAGGAACATTCATGCTATGTTTGGTTTCATTCCATTTAGTGGTTCTCTAGAAGAAGTCATTTGTATGCATTTCCAATAGGGTCCTATGTTAAACTAAGTCCCCCGCTGGCGGCCATCTTGGATGATGGATCTGCTACAAAGTAACAACACTTGGTCAGCACTCCATAAGGAACATTCATGCTATGTTTGGTTTCATTCCATTTAGTGGTTCTCTAGAAGAAGTCATTTGTATGCATTTCCCATAGGGTCCTATGTTAAACTAAGTCCCCCGCTGGCGGCCATCTTGGATGATGGATCGGCTACAAAGTAACAACACTTGGTCAGCACCCCATAAGGAACATTCATGCTATGTTTGGTTTTATTCCATTCAGTGGTTCTCTAAAAGAAGTCATTTGTATGCATTTCCCATAGGGTCCTATGTTAAACTAAGTTCCCGGCTGGCGGCCATCTTGGATGATGGATCGGCAACAAAGTAACAACACTTGGTCAGCACCTCATAAGAAACATTCATGCCATGTTTGGTTTCATTCCATTCAGTGGTTCTCTAGAGGAAGTCATTTGTATGCATTTCCCATAGGGTCCTATGTTAAACTAAGTCCCCCGCTGGCGGCCATCTTGGATGATGGATCGGCAACAAAGTAACAACACTTGGTCAGCACCTCATAAGGAACATTCATGCCATGTTTGGTTTCATTCAATTCAGTGGTTCTCTAACAGAAGTCATTTGTATGCATTTCCCATAGGGTCCTATGTTAAACTAAGTCCCCGGCTAGCAGCCATCTTGGATGATGGATCGGCAACAAAGTAACAACACTTGGTCAGTACCTCATAAGGAACATTCATGCCATGTTTGGTTTCATTCCATTCAGTGGTTCTCTAAAAGAAGTCATTTGTATGCATTTCCCATAGGGTCCTATGTTAAACTAAGTCCCCCGCTGGCGGCCATCTTGGATGATGGATCGGCTACAAAGTAACAACACTTGGTCAGCACCTCATAAGGAACATTCATGCCATGTTTGGTTCCATTCCATTCAGTGGTTCTCTAGAAGAAGTTCAAAATGTAAATTGTTAACGACAACGACGACGGACGACGACGACGGACGACGGACGCCAAGTGGTTAGAAAAGCTCACTTGGCCCTTCGGGCCAGGTGAGCTAAAAAATTAACGTCGGCTTTATTATTGCCGCCATCTTGTTAACATTTGATACAAGAAGAAGTTCTGTGAAAGTCGTCTACCGAAAAATAACCAACATCAAGATCAACTACCAGAAGTCCTCTCGACCAATCATATCAACGTTTTCCCTAATTTGCAAAACATATAAGAATTATCATGAAATAAATCAAACCTGGGTTCTGGTGAGCCTCTTGTTGTAAGGAGAAGACTTTATCACCAATTTTCAATCCTCTGATGCAACCTGATAATTGATCTATATCGGATGTATTTTCCAGCGTACCACCAACAAACAATCGATAATATTCGCTCATGAATGTATTGGTCAGACCAGGTGATCTTGGTGGTTTTATAGTTTCTACAATTATAAAATTAAAATATATCATATATCAAAGTATACATTTTTGAAGTATGTTTTATTTTAATAAGTTTGTTTCTTTATTGTATTTTTCTGTGAATATTCTTATTAATCACTTCATATATAGGACTATGAAGTCAAAAGTTTAGGGAACTTGATAAAAAGAGTGTTTTTAGATGCAGTTAACTATTATATGCCAAATAATAATGGTTTAACAAGTAGAATGATCACATTTTTCTTTTAATAGCTGTTAAGTTAGAGTAAGAAATTGTACAATGTAATTTTTTAACTGTATGTCATGGCCGATCCATCTTGTTATTTTTATTTCAAACTAAAAATTGTCATTCATTGACCATGCTTGATTGACAATTTACTAAATAATCTTACCATATTTTTTAAATGGAGTATACGAATAAGTTGGTAATTTAAGGCGACTATAAGGTACTATAACCATATTATCCGGTGAGTTGACAAACATTTTGGTCACATGAAAATTATTTTTATCTATCTGTTCTTGAATAACAATCTGTTTCCATTCTCCATCATTGAAACCTAAAATTTAGAACAAAATAAGTTGAGTGTACATACCTGCCAACTTTTCAAAATGCCTATGGGGGTTTTACGTGCAAGATGGCTCGTAGGAGCCCTGAAAAACCTTCAAGGGGGCCTTCAAATGTATCTAAATGTTGTTTTTTGACTTCACCATACTTTTTGGTGCCTAGAGCCATTGTAAAATTAACTGTTTTGTTTAAAATTGTGGACACAATTGCTCTTTAAAAATTTCCATTTGAGAGCTTTCATGGGGGAAATCCCCCACAAATAGTGACAGTTGGCAGTTATGTGTTTAATTTTTATACCCTCACTCTTTTTTTTAATCAAACATGATTGTCAAAGGCAGTTTCCTCATGCTTATTTACCCAATAAAAGATTTTACTCTACCATAAAAACAATTGTTTCATCTGTTATTCATGTTTCCTTAACAGTGATAACTGAATTATGAATTCAGATCAGCGTCAGGTAATCATGTCTGCAGACATGTAGACCTTGCAAGGATCCCATTTACCAATTACAGTTACAAAAAAGATATAACTCAATCAACAAATATAAAATATGCACTAGAAAAAGACTTAAGGTGGCTCGGGCCTATTCGAAGTTTCTATCAGAAGTGCCATATTTTTTCTTATTTTATTCTTTACAGAAAGTGAATCAAATTGGTAAAAAGAAAATAGGGGGTCACGGACCATTTAAGCTCAAAATTTTACTTTTAAACAGGTATGTAAAAGGGACCATTTTTCAATGAAATGATAGGGAAAATCGAGGTGTTGACACATTTTTATCGGAATATCAAAAAAACGTTCTATGACACTTGGTCCAAAACTGTAATATAAAAAGCTGAAATATAGCTTCAAAGAATGAGCAAATAAAAAACATAGGTCACCGATAAGCCAATAAAATTATTTTGCCGAAAAACCCAAATTTTGGCGGGAAAATGGTGAAAATGGGTGAAATGTCATTTTGACCCTTTAACATATACGGATAATAACGAAAATATTCTATTAGTCACATAACTACAATGATTTAACATTTCTAATCAATCAAAATATTTAAAAAAAAATATATGGAATTTACGACAAATATTTTTGTAATTCATGCGTGAAATTATGCGCAGTCGAATAGTCCCGAGCCACCTTAACTTGACTGTCAAAAGATTTATACTCACTATTATAAACAAGAGATTCGGATACAATGGTTTTAAAATGATTAAAACTCAATTTTAGTTTGTCTCCTTTCTCAAGTTCCAGCTGTAGGAAGTTATTCATTGCATCATGGATATAAAGTAGAATGGCTTTACTGTCATAAGTTCGAAAGCTAAGGATTATGGTAGAATCTAACAAATTATCTCCCTTGAATCCTTCCAGGTCCAAGAATGAAGTAGCAGTTCCATCAAATGATATTTCATCTTTATTCATGTCTGAAGAAAAGAATGCACCATATCATGTTAAGTCACATCCTTACTATATTTTCTAATACAATCGTTAAAGATTATCATAGATTAAATTAGAAATGTCCAGCAAAACTGTACTTACTTGATTTGTTTAGTGATATATTATTATTTTTTTCTAGGTAGTTTTTAGTGTCTGCTTTCTCCACTTCTAGTAGAAGGAAGTTATTCGTTACATCACGAATAAAGAAGTATGGCTCTGCTGTCATAAGTTTGGTCTCTGGTGGAGAGTCAATGCCTCTTTGGCAATCATACAACATCTTCTTATTTTAAATTTTCATCATACTGTTACAGTTCTTACTTCTTTCACAGCTATCACCCCAGTGAGCCCATCTATTGGTACAGATACATGTATAACTGCCCCAGTGTTCTATACATTTGGCTTGGTTCTGACAGGGATTACTCTCACATGATGCTGTACAACCAGCACTCACTTCTGGTATGCTATAATTAAAAAAAATACATTTCCGATTGATAAATTCTCATTAACAAACATAACACTGAAAAAAATATTATGAGCTGTTTAATTCTAACGTCCAGACTGTTATCTTTAAGATTTCTACATTCAGTTAACTAAAACAGTTATACACACATACTATGCCTATTATAATTTGGCTGTCTTCCTTAAAATTTATAACTTCTTGTACATATGTCAATAAATGACTATAATGTTCACTGCATTATTTATTGTGTGCTATTACTTATATTATGAATATTAATTTGTTTGCAAATATTCATATATCCCTGTTGGGTCTTTGTAGAAATAAAATCTTGAAAACTTGAAACTCGATTCCTGTCTCGTTGAGGTATACACCACCTTCACTTTTATTCACATTAATAAATAAGTACACAGTACATGCCCAAGATATCAAACAGTAAAAAAATATCTTCTAATGTGTACGATCTACCTGAAAATAGATTTCTGAGTATGGAAATTCAAGGTAAATAAAAAACATTTTCACAAAATAAGAACACATACATTATTCAAATATCCAATACTATTTTGTATTTACCTTGGATCCGTCATTTTAGATAGATCTATATCTTTATCGTTATAATGGAATCCTCTCAAACAACCTTTAAGTCCTGAAATGGCATTCTCACTGTAAAGTTGGAAAATAATAATGATTAAATAAAAATTGTAAGTTAGTTGCAAGAAGTGGTGTTTTTTTAATTTATAGGAAAACGTCATGTGTGGGTCTGTTGTAGCTTGCTTTGCTATATGATTGCTCCATTGCAAAAAAAGCATTTTACATAAGATTTATCATATACTTGAAAAAGAGAAATTATTTTTGAAACTATCTGTAAAGTGGAATAGATAAACATATACATCATGTCACAAACAAAATCTGCGATATCCGTAAAAGAAGAGCATTGAAGAATATTTTTTCATAATAAAAAAAATCAAGAAAAAAACTTTACTATGTGAAACACTGAGAAACACTTATGAAGATCTTACTCAATGTATCCTCCAACATACACACTACCATTGAAGCTAGGTATCTGTTTACCAGGCATATCTATAATGTGTCTCTTTGCATCAACAGTATATCTAATATTATGTATATCCATTTCAATAGCAACAAAATGCCATTTCCCATCACCAATGGTCATATCAAACTGTATAACAACTTCAAGTGTTTTATTGTTAATTCTGGCAGTAAACTTCACAGATTTCTCTGCAATTATAAATAATAAAATTAACAACTAGTTATTTAATATATATATGATGCAAGTACCTCATCTCAAACTATATTCTTTAAATGGTACACATCATCATTTTAATTGAACATCTATGACAACTGCATTTAAGATATGTTTAATTTTCAAATTACAAAATACCAATGCCCCCCCCCCCCCCCCCCCCCCAATCCACATCTTCCATATTTCCTATTTCATTACAGAATTTATCATTAATATCAAAATATTTTAAAACAAAGGGCATCAAAATATTTAATTGTGAAACAATGATCTATAAAATATCTAACCTGATATAAGAGCTATAACCAGACTGTTGGAGTTGTCTGATGTAGGGGTTTGGTTTAACAATAAAGCTGTTGTCTGGTGAGTTCTGAACATAAACTGTAGGTTTGAGGATCTCCATGGTGATCTGAGGTGTAGATAGGAAGAAGATGTTTTGAAGGTCACTGCACTGGCAACTTTACTAAGAGCTGTAATGAAAAAATAATACCTATACAATTATCTAGATGGAAGACTACTGCCTCTGAACTGCAAGTATACAGAGGCAGTTCTGAAAATAATGTCAGCTTTACTTAAATATTTTCTAATTAATTAATAGCTAACTTGGCAAATAAATTGTGAGGTGTACACATAGTTTTTTTTTTTAAATATTCATGGTGTTTTTGAGAAGCCAAAAAATATATAATACACTTGATTAAATTTCTATTCTGATTTAAATATAAACCATCTAAAATAACAAGCAAACTCATGCTAATGTCCATGTAACGCAGCTATTTTGTTATTTCACTGATTGAGATTAAAATATGAAGGGTTGAGTGTAACAAATCCAGTCAGTGATTGGGTCTTTAGTTATATTGTAATATGTTTGTTCTTTAGGCAATGTAGTGCTCATGACATATCTTTGATTTCATTCACAACTTTTCTAACCTTTTGGTAATTTAGTGCTTGACATATTTTGGATAGACAGTTTAATGATTTGATGTTTGTGGCTGTTATCCTTTTATTCATGACTTATGACATAACATATAAAAGAGTTGCATTGATCAGTTGATTTCTGAGGTGTCCAACTCTGTCATAAAGCAAACATAAACAACATTATTGCTATTTTGTGCATTTTTCCTCTGATCTTTTTTTGTGATAATTTTCCATATCATGCTACTTGCTTGAGATGGAAAATTATCTCTAGAAACTAAGCAGGCATGTGGCGTTGCTAACGAAATTGACATGAAATTGACACGTCGTCATAGGTAAAATAGCGATAAACAGATTATCATTGGTCATCTTAACTCGATTGCCTTTCTCGCTTTTGCTCTCCCGGCTGAAGCGAAAAAAAATCAATCTCGTTGATCAACGATAATCTACAATTCTTGTCTATGGTGGTATTTGCAAGAAGTAAATTCGAAAATATATATGAACATTGGTTCCTTCTTATTCCAAAAATCTATTTCTTCAATTCCTTATTGTCTGTATCTGGCAAGTCATTTGAAAATGAATGTACAGTTGAAAACACCATTTTTAAAGTTAATTTTTACTAAAGTTTCCAGGTTTTCTTCTAGTTCCTTTTTCATTTACAATTAACAAAGAGCTTACCATCTCCCCAGCATTTAAGTGGACCCAAACTTAAGTTAGCACTTGTTTGTGGTGCTGGAGACTTGGACTGTAAAATTCTTAACTCAGTTATGGGTAAATGCTGTTTATATCTTATATATCCACTGTCCTTTTCCCACTGTGGATGGCCTAAAAATATAAATGTTTATTCAAATATATGGAAAACAAATGGTTATTCTTTATAGTTTATTGCATAATCCTATTCAACCTTTGAATCCACACTGTTATATATTAGGATAAAAAAAATCCTTTTAATCTTTGCCCAATCTAAACTTATAAATCAAATATCTTACACAGAGTTGAATGAATAAATAAATAAATTTAATAAAAAAAATTTTAAGGTGTACCATATATATTCAAAACTGAATGATTTATATATGGACAATTGAAACTATTTTGAGAATTTGATGTCTTTACATCTTTGAAATTAATGGTTATACATCAACCAATTTTGATTTCTTTTTTAAGAATGAGTAATGGCGGTTGACCCTAGGTATATCGGCTTAAATGAGGTACTGTAAATACAGAAATTATTGCATGCATTTATTATTGCGATTTTGTCATTTTAGACTTAAATGCAATTTTAATTTTTACGATTTTGAGAAAAAGCCTGTTTAATTGGTATAATATTTCAAAATGCGAGTTTAAATTATTGCGTTTACAACTCTGTCTCATTTTTTCGCAATGATAAAAACCTCGCAATAATTTCTGAATTTACAGTAATTGAACAATAGACTCTTAATTTGACATAATAATATAAGCATTGTGACATTGGAAATATGGAGGAATAAGCACTAATGTGAAAGTTGTCTTTACATTACCTTTATCACATTGACATCTATTCTGAGGACAAGTTCCCTTTCTGCAGGAACATAAACTGTCAGCGTCAGTATTATAACGAAGTTCCAATATTTCACCTCTAGCTGATTGAAATATTGTAGATTTGCCTAGTCTAAAATGAAAGAGAATTTCCTATTAATTTTTTGTTTAGGCTCATTTAACATTTTTCAACTCAATCATTTTATTGTCATGTTTTTAAATATGTAAAAAACAAAAATAAAACAATTATCAAGCATAAAAATGGTGTTTTTTTTCTCACCAAGTTTTTAGAAGTTTTCTTTTCTTATTTGTGTGAAATGTATATGAAAGATATAATAAAACAATTTTGACCATAACTGAACCAATGCATTAACCATATTCTAACATAGTAACTTTGTCCCACATAAAGATATAACTTACTGTAATGGAGCTCTGAAACAATCGTAATCCACTAACTGTTCACACCAAGTTGATGATTCTGTTAACTTTACAAGTTCTGCTCTTGTCATTTCTCTATAATTGGAAATTTTAAAAGTGTCATATTACACAAGCTTCTTCACTAAATCTAAATATAGATGTTCTGTTATACAACAGCTTTTTTGTTGTTGTATCAAACAAGATTCAATTAAAATCACACTTATACTTATACTCAAGTCTTTTAAAACACAAGATTTTCATTCAAGTATAGATATTGACATCAAAAAGTAAGTGACTGCCTGGTAGACTTGAAAATCACTTATATATTACAACTTATGATAATAAAGTTTGAGACAAATTTCAATCATTCTTTTATACAGAGGCTTGGTAACGTGTAACCAAACTAATAGAGGGATGGAGGTATGGACGGATTGATGGATTGACAAAACGATTGTGATCTTCAATCCACTCCATGATTAGTATAAAATAAGAAGTATAGTTGAGATAATCAATTATTTGTAATCATTTTCCTTCTTAAAGTGAAAATGAAACAAGCATAAATAACTTCTATGGTTAAAATGCTTACCTATATGATAATAATTTTCTCATATCATACATTCCTGTGCCTCTGACCCGTGTATCTGGTATAAAATTATGGTCTATTTTAGTCATGCCATATTTTTCTCCCTGATACTGGTACTCCATCTCACACCAAACATAAACAGGCTGCAGGGGACCAGTGCTGTCCAAATCAATCTGGTATGCTCCAGACTGTTTATAACCAGCTTGGTAGTAATCGTCACAAGATCCTCTGTATTTTGCTAAAACCATATATTAAGCATGTAGAAGGAAAATTAAAAATTATAAAGATACATAAAAAAGACAGATATCAAATCAAATTCAAACTTGAGTCCTTTGCTTTAAAACTTTTACATTGGTTAACCAGGTGCTATGCAGGGCGCAGCTTTATACAACTGCAGAGGTCGAACCCTGAACAGTTGGGGCTAGTAATGACACAACATTCAAGCTTGTTACAGCTCAGAATTTGGATTGTGATAAAATTTTTGACATAATATAGGTTTCTGACACAAAACAAATGTCAAGATCTTACAAATCTATTGTGCAATATTGTTCAATTAAAGATTTTATCTTCAAACTTTTCAAAAATTTTGAATTTGAGAAATTTGTAGAAAGAAATGAAAACTACTACCACCACCCTATTTTTACAATTAGTCCAAAACCGGACATTTCTTTATACATAATTTACAAGTAGTGTAAGGGATGTAAACCCAAACATACCCAACATTGTATGTTAAATCTTTTTGAGTTACCTCCCTTACACTGCTTTTAAATTGTCTTAATTGTCCATTGACCAGAAAAAAACTATTTTCCCCCCTTTTTTTTACCCCTAATTCCAAAACCTTTTCAGCCATAACCCCCCAAAGTCAATACTAACCATCCCTTCATGATATGGAAACTTGTGGTATAATTTCAGAGAGATTCACAAGATATTGTTTGAAAACTACAAAAATACTTATTTTGGGCCCCTTTTTGGCCCCTAATTCCTGAACTATTGGGACCATGACCCCCAAAATCAATCCCAACATTCCTTTAGTGGTATTGAACTTCTGGTAAAAATTCATAAAGATCCATTCACTAAAACTAAAGATATTGTCCAGAAACTAAATGTGTCTTTGGACGAAGCAGACGATGAGGACATGATAGCATTATAAAACGCAAAAATTTTTTTTTGCAGTCGTATAAAAAAGAATAAGAAAGAACAGAATTTGCTATAATTAATTATCTCCATAAATAGCTCATTAATGAACTTCTCTGAGCAGTTATAAATGTTTTATTAAAGATTGAAATCAACAATAAAACATTGTTACATTAATATATGGTTATTTTCCCTCATTTTATAAAGAAAATCACATATTTCAAAACTCTATTTCAATTTCAATTTTCATCAAATCTGTGAAACAAAAAGTCAATAATAGCATGCAATATTTTTTATTGGGTGTATTTTTGTGTGTTTCTAAAAAGTGTTCTGTATGGTTTGTGTGGTATTGAGGTGCTTTGTAAACCACTAATACATACCAAAATGACATGCATGTCCTTCATATGCAGTAGCAGAACAATCACATGCAACTCCATCCCAGTTTGACAAACATTTCCCACCATGTTCACAATGAGGGCCACCTTCACAGTGGGGTACCAGGTGACAACCATCCAGTACTACACCGTACACTGCTGAATTTGTCTGGAGTAGGTTGATGGCATCCTTTAATTTGTTTTGTATAGCAAGATTCCTTATACAACCAACAAATCCATCATTGGCTGAAAAACAAATTATCAAGCATACAGTACTGTGGATTCATTTATTTTAATGGGTACCAGTTTTTGGTGGATAGAGGAAAACTTGCCTACCATTTTTTGGTGGATAGAGGACAACTTGTGTACCATTTTTTGGTGGATAGAGGAAAACTTGCATTTTTGTTGAAATCTGATTTCATGGTTTTCCAAAAGACTGCATATAATCATACCACGAATTTAATATTTGTTGAACATTCAAATTTGTGGTTTCCCTGTATACATGGAATCCATGAAAATTGATATCCAACAGTTATATGACTAATGTTTCTACAGAGGAAGAAGTACATGTATTCCATACATAAGATTGATACAAAAATGAATAAGTACAGGTCTGCTACTATTAAAAGTAAAAAAAGTCAAATTAATAAGTACAGGTCTGCTACTATTAAACGTAAAAAAAGTCAAATGAATAAGTTGAAGACAATTGTCTAATGTAAAACATTGTTATCAAACATAAACAATAGTTTGGTTGATTTTCTGTGAAAAACATTTTACAAAGTGTCAAAGAAATGTATTTATTTCTACTTTAACAAAAAACAAAATTTTTAATGACACAAACAAATATGTTTTTCAATGATATAAAGATTTTATTAAAGAAAAGTGTCTGGTAAAGTATCATCTGATGCAATCCTATCTCCCACAATAATTTCAATCCTACCATCATAAGTCAACCTAGGTCCATGTCCTATTACCATTTCTCCTGTTAACTCCAGTAGATCTGTATGATTTATCTGGTTAGATCTATCATCAATCTTTATTTTGGTAAACCTATTTAAATAGTATCAATCATTATTATATACATATATACCAAGAAGGTCATTTCAATATCCAAAGTTTGTTCAAATTCATTTAACAGATATTAGAAGATGAGTACCAATGAGACAACTCTCCATCCAAGTCTCAATTTTAATTTGGCAGGTATATATTTGTTACTATTTGAGACTTCCCCTACACTGGATGATAAGATATTTTAGACCGTATATTTAAACAGCACTTTCTAACTCAGTGGATGTGCAAATGAGAAATACAGTACTACATGCTCAATTAAAACCTAGTACCAAATTTCAAGGATGCTCTGTTCCATACCCCAGAAGGATGGTTTTTCTTCAATAACCTAAATGTATTTACCTATCAGTGAAATGGAGATGTAATGTATGCCATTTGTTGTCATTGACAACATGATCAATGACAATGTCTTTGGAGAGATCAGGATTCCTTGTGGATGGTTCTAGTTGTAAAATAACTTGGTGGTCTCTAATCCAAATCTGAAAATATAAAAAAAAGAAAATATTGTGAACATAAATTTATCATCAGCAGCACATGTTCTGATATATGATTTTCTCAAATAAATTTCTCTCATGACTGTTCAATCAAATAATTTTCATATTACCAACTATTATAAATTTATTCTTTATTTTCTTTTTATCAATAATATCTTTATAATGTTTATAGAAGATGGTGAAGTTCTTGATCAGAAGAAGTTCTAAATAATATATCTGAAATCCCAAATAAATCATTTGGCAGTTGTAAACAGCTAACTGGTCCGAGAACACAATTAATTCGTAGTGCATTTCTTTTAGAACATAAATGAAAATAAAAAAAATCCCACCTGCGCTTTCTCAATGAAATTTTTACAGTGTGTTGAACTACTTTTGGGACAAATTATATCAAAAATATAGAAAACTTCATCGCCTCTAACTCAAAATATGGACAATTTTGTGTTTAGGGTGTCTTGAAATCTTTTGACAGCTTCCGAAGTGCTAATTTTTAACCTTTTTCAGCTGGACCAAATCACTACTTTCCTGTAAAATTCTGGACCCAAATTTTTTTACAGTGTAGTTTCACCCCCCTACTTACAATTTGAGGCATTAAACATGGAGAAATAAATTTGGAAGGGGTATAAAAATTATTGGCAAGTAACCCACTGTTAACACTAGGGACTATATTCGTGAACAACGAAAATCAAGGGACGACAATTGTGGTCTCGGACCTAATAGGATAGAAAGAGTTGACAAATCTTAAAAAAACTTGGTATGACCAAAGCTTAATAAATTATAACACTGCTTGCAAAGTTTCATAACAATAGGATATATATTATAGACAATATGCTAAATTCTATACTCATCTTTGCGTGTTTAATTTTGACGTTAAAATTGAATAATTTCAACTATCAACATTTTGGGCTTTGAAAATTAAAATATTGCAAAAAAATACTTTTTAAATGCCCTAATATATCATTTATTATGTACTAAAAGCAATAGAGTACTCATTTGATATATCAGACTTAGCATAATTATTCAAAAGTCAAATTTATATCAGCCTGGGCCTAAAAATTGAGGTTTTTCAATGAAAGGGGGCCTTACATGAAGATGTAATATTTCCAGCAATTTTAAATTTGTGAAGCTTTTAGGTTATAAATAATCCTTACATATGTATTGAATGTACTTTAAATGGAAAGAAAAGTCACAAATAACATATCATATTACTTTAAAAGGGTCTTAAGCCAAGTAAGACTGGAAAGAAATAAGGGTCAATTTAGGCCGTGCCACATATTTACATTAAAAAATGCATATTGAGGCTATAAGAAATAAAAAATTGTGTCTTTTTTATCATTTCTATACTCATGTGACATGATACAACAAATCTGAGCACAAAAAGGCTCTTGCAATTAACTTTTCTTACAGACAGTATGGTATGATACAAAGATTTTTGCCTTTTTAATGAAAAACTTGAATGCAATTTTAGTCTCAACAGGCTTATATCTAAACCACTTGCTATCCTACAGAAGAAAAGAAAGATATTATGTGAGATGGAACAGGTACAATAGACATTGCAAAGTGCTTTTGATACAAATTTAGTGAGGTCTTTATTGTGGACTTCAAATTTTATGTACCAAGAACCCCACTTTTGACTTCATCCAAACAGGGCGTTAAGACAAGGGTCATTTATACAACACATTTTGTACATATTGTCTGAGATAATGTTCTTTTCTGTAGATTCTGAGTTCATAAACAAGCAAAAGAACTAGATAAAGGCATAGAAACACAAGTATTGACACATGAAAACCTGTCAGATAAAAAGTCAGGATGCCATGTATGCATCATTATTGAAAAAGCCTTAAAATGCCTATTTTGACCATAAAATGCCAAAATTGGTCATTTTTGCAGAAATTCTATAAAATAAAAGTGTAAATCCTTTAGTTTCATGCTATTTGACAAATTGAAACCACCAAATCATTTAGGGAAGTTGCCAAAGTACAGATTCTATATTTACAGACTTCACCTCTTAGGTCCGAGAACACAATTAATTCGTAGTGCATTTCTTTTAGAACATAAATGAAAATAAAAAAAATCCCACCTGCGCTTTCTCAATGAAATTTTTACAGTGTGTTGAACTACTTTTGGGACAAATTATATCAAAAATATAGAAAACTTCATCGCCTCTAACTCAAAATATGGACAATTTTGTGTTTAGGGTGTCTTGAAATCTTTTGACAGCTTCCGAAGTGCTAATTTTTAACCTTTTTCAGCTGGACCAAATCACTACTTTCCTGTAAAATTCTGGACCCAAATTTTTTTACAGTGTAGTTTCACCCCCCTACTTACAATTTGAGGCATTAAACATGGAGAAATAAATTTGGAAGGGGTATAAAAATTATTGGCAAGTAACCCACTGTTAACACTAGGGACTATATTCGTGAACAACGAAAATCAAGGGACGACAATTGTGGTCTCGGACCAACTTTATAATATTTCATACCAAATTACACATAGCCACAAACATCCAGGCATACCAAACATGATGGTCAGAATTGCTACTTTACAAGAACAACTCTTTTAGCAGTGCTTATCTTAACTCACCTCAAAGAAACCAATACCATATCCTAGGCTGGAAATAGTCTGTGCATAAAATATAATGGCCACATCACGGACCGTGCGGAAGCCAAACTCTACTTGTAAGTCTGTGTTTGATGGTGTATCTAGTACTATCATTGTTCCAGACTTGGGGAATGATATAGGAACGTCTTCTGTCTTGTGACAACCATAATAAGGTTTGTGACCACCACTATGGATAACTCTGTCGTTATCATGCTTCATCTCGTAGACTAAGGAAACATCGTCAACATAAACATTCTTCAAACAACCAACAAAATTCTGGGTAACTTGTAAACCTAAAACATTAATCAATTTATAGATTAAAGTAATGAAATTTTAATTCTTTTTAAAACAATTAAAAACAACCAAATTATTTCATAAAGATAAAATACTACAAATAACAGACAAACTAAATAATGCTCTCATGAACTGTAATTTATTTTTCTGCAGTATTTTTTAGTCTAGAAGATCAGGAGCAGCTAAAATAATACTAAGTTACTTTTTTAATAAGGTAAATGCACTGAGACTGGAAATTCAAGAAAAATTCATTATCTGAGGGGATTTTCAAAATAACTACAAACATTTAAGTCCATGGTTCTGACCAGAACCCTTTTCAAGGATAATGCAGCAGAATTTTTTTACTTGAGCTTCTTATAAATTTCAAAATATCTTCTTTGCCATTGTTATTTGATTATACTTTGAAGGTACAAAAACTTGAACTGTGAACTAAAGCTTTCTTATAATGCCCACCCCCTTGTAAGTATTCAAAAGACTGGTAGTTAATGAGTGATGGATGAAACATATACACAGTCAAGAACATGAAGGTCAATTCCATATTACAGAAAAAAAATTATTTATATTTCGGGGAAAAAATATGACAATTAAGATTTTATACATGGCCATGAAGTACAATGTATAAGGTAAACTGGAAGCTGATGAGGATGAAGCTAAAAATACTTCACACAGTATAGAATGACAGTACACACATTGTTATCAAGTATAGCATTCTAACAATCATTTTGGTTTCTTGAAGCTTCATTTGCAGTTCCTGATTAAAATGCAACGAAATTTTATGGGACAGACAGACAGACATACAGAAAAACAGGCAGATGTAAACAAGTTGCCCTCCTCCTCTTTTGGATTGGGAATATACTTGTACAACCTTACCTTTTGTTATGACAAAATTATTGCCTCCACCAAAGAAGATTTTTGAATCAAGACTGAGGTAGTAATTACTGGATTCAGTTGTCCTGACCTTGACCTCTTCATCCAAAATAAATGTAACAGTATTCTTATTGTGGACAATGGTCAAGTTATGCCATCTGAAAGTACAAGTTTTGGTAATGACTGTTTCTTTTGAAGGTTAATCCAAAAAAAATACTTGCAATAAATAACTTAAGCAATTTTGTCTTCATTATGCATAAAATGAATGAAAATATGACACCCTTTTTTAATTCAATTACTAAAATGTTAAACTACAGTACAAAACAATTTTATTAATTGAGGTATATAGTCAGATGCTTTCTTACATTATATAAGTAGTCGTTTTAAATTTATTGTTATTTTATATGTATCAAGTATATCTTATTTATATAAATTAAAAAAAAAAAAAAAAAAAAAAAAGGGAAAATAAGTTGTTAAAATAAAGCATGTACCAGTATATCAATTGCAATAAATGAATGCATATGTTATATAGTGGGGTCTAAGTATGACAGAAATGTACACAGATTTTCTTTGCCAGATATCTGAATATTATATTCTGGTCTTTAGTGCCATTAACTAATTTAAAGGTATATTTGACCCTGTTCACACTAGCATTTTTTTTTAATCGATCTAATTTGAATCGATCTAAATAAAACCAGTTAGCGTTCACATTATCTTTAATCATAACGATCTCTATCGGTCTAAAACGATCCACTGCGTTCACACTACAATTAAAAACGCAATAGATCTAACCTTTTTACCCGTAAAACTGTAAACAATGTGTATAAATAGAACTGATTTATTATATTCATCTATTAATACTCTGACACACAGACTTGAAAAAAAAAAATGGATAAAGCTATTGTTTCTCCTGAATCAGAAGTTAACATTTTGGTACAGGTGTTATTGCCGTTTTCTTTAATTTTGAAAAAATATCTGTAGTAACGAAGTTACAACACGACGAAATATTGCAGTTCCTGAAAAGAAAAAAAAAATCATCATAAGAAAAGAAGACACAGATTTCGCAAATCTATGCGATGGCGAAGACAAAATGTTTTCAGTTTGTTTTAAATGTCTGTAAACAGAGAAACATGGATTAAACAACAAACCTCTGAGATAGTTTTGGCGCTGTACATGCGCATACGTTATTTTCGAGTCAATAGTACTAGTCTAAACCGATCTCTGCGTTCACATTTAAAGTAAGATCGGTTTACTTTAGATTGATTCAAACTAAACTACCTCTTTTGGAATTTTAGTTTAGACCAATTGAAGATCGATTCAAAGCGTTCACATTGGCCTTTAAATCGATCTAAAGTGAACCGGTCTAGTTTAAATCGATAAAAATGTCCTAGTGTGAACGGGGTCTTTCTTATTTATATTTAACTTTATATAAATAATTGTTATCACATTGAGCTATAATTTTGAACATTTACATATATATTAATTTTGATTATATATAACAAATATAAACAAAAGATGATATAAATGAGAAAAATTTAAAATAAATGCTGAATTAAACTAAATACTAACATTTAACATTGTGTGATAGAATATAAGGTTAATAAAAACAGTGTTAGGGATATTTGCTACAGAAATTCAAAATAATAACATTTTTGTAAAGAAGTAGTTTAAATGAAAGATATTATGACAAAAGATGTGTTGTAAATTCAATCTCTGCTCAAAGCAAACTATGTTAGACTCAAATCTTAATTGACTATATCAGACTACAGAAATGCTAGATTTCCTGCTCTCTAGATACTTCAACATCCTTCACCAATACAAATGTGCCACCTTAATAAAGTCAAGGGTGCCTAAAGTGGCATTAACCATCAACAATCAAATAAAATTAAAGAAATAAGGATAAGCCTTAGCGCTTGTTTTATAAAATACAAAGACAAGCATTTAAAAACTCAAGCTTTAGATTGAAAAAGAAATTCATTGTATAAATGAAATTTAATGAAATGATTGAAAAAATGTGAAAAATTGAGTAGAGATGTCGAGAATTTTAAAACATTAGGTCAGAAGTATATTTAAGATGTATGTGCTTTAAATATATATGCTTTTATATACTGATTTAAATAGGATGATAAGTAAATGATTTCAAGGCATTTCCAGCTAAAAACAAGAGAGGCTACAAATTTATAAGAAAAGGTTGAAAAAGATCCATAGCAAACATCCCTAGAACTGTTCTCATTCTATCAGCAATGACAAAACATTAAATTTGTCACCTCTTTACATGATGCAATCCTACTATATTACTTCACCCTTTTGAAAAAAAAAAAAAATAATAATTTCCCACCCATTGCACAACTTGGCTCCAAGACACAATTTGATAAGTTTGTTAGGCTGTGTTTTTTTTTGTAATAAGCAATAATAATGCAATAGCCTTTAAGGATTGAAAAAAGTATGAGCAACCTAAAACTTCTATATTTTGCATAAAAATGTAGTTAAAAAAATGATAAAAATGTATATGCTATAAGCCAGTCCACTGCAAGTTAGACAAAATATTTCATGATCCTACATCAATGACAGTAGTTCCTGAATATGGAACCATAAGATAAATACTTTTTCCTGTGGAAATTTAATTCTATAATAATAAGTTTTTGAAAATGCCACTATATTTGTGTTCACACAATAAAAAAAAGAAACAGCTGATGCTTTATATATCAAAGCATGATTTTATAAGCAGACATATATCATGCGAGGGTAACATGCAATATGAAGCAGGGAAGATGAGAATGTTGCCTTACCCTTTCTTCTGCCTAGAATGATTATGATGTATGTTAGTGAACAACATGACCCTTTCCTGTTTTACATTCATAAAGAATATGGAATTGGTCACTTGCTTGATATACACAGGGAGGAGTGTAATATTTAGGAAGGGGAGATAATCATAAAAGTTTTAACCATATAACTGAATATACTGATGAGATACGTCTTGTGTAAATTATAAATCATGGTCTTGTATGTAACAACAGTAAAGATTTAACACAAAGGGATGGTAATGAATGTTGATGTTTGTGTGAAGATATATGATACGCCATCTATATTTTAGTATTATTCAGTTCCGAGTCAATTAATTGCATTTAAACATATGTTTCAATGGTGATTATTAACAAAGATTACTGCTAGTGGTAATATTTTCTGTTAAAGAGACATGAAGTCAATTTGAATCCATCCCCTCAAACCTTGATTTTTTTTTTTTTTGATTTTTTTCTAACATATTCATCAACTTAAAAAAGATATCTATCAATACTTGTATAAACATATAATATTCTAACTCTCTCATGTCAAAATATGAAAACTCTTTATATATTTCATGCATCCCAAGGGCTGTTCTGGACATACCTTCACCAGAAACACTCAACTCAAAGTTTTGGACAGAAGGCTGCATCATACATGCCAAGTGACATGATATTCACGTGTAATACACGCTTTTTCAACAATTTACAGCCGCTGCATACTTGATGAAATGTGTCATGGGAAAGTTAGTCTCATAAGTGTTTTTTTTTTTATGAAAAAGTATTCACTTATGAAGCAATGGTTATATCACCTTAACCCCATAGTTTTTCTATGAGTTTCAATTTAAAGATTTTAATGTTTAAGCATTCAAACAAAGGGATTGGATAAAGGCTCAACCTATATCAACCCTTTTCCAAACTGTTTTTCTATGACTTAACTATGTTATAGTTCTTTAACAAAAGTTAGAGATACAAATAATTAACCACAGAACAACAATCATTTCAAGGAAAAGTTTTGAGAATGTTACTTTTAAATGCATAACACACATCACAATTTTATTAGAAACTTAGGCAAAACTCCAATTATTCCAAACCATTTTGTTAGTACACTATGTACCCATAACCACCAATGTTTCATGGATCCATATTTACCTGAAGTCATCTGTAGCAAAACCAAGTTTAGCCTCTAATGTGACGTCTTGCTGGAACCCAACTGAGGCTGTAACTACACCCTCATGAACTGAAGCTATCACATGACTATCATGTGGGTAGGTACCAACAGCATATATCAGGACACCGGAGCCTCTATCTGACTGTAACAGAACAAACTGATGTCATAGTACTTTTTCTAAAGCCAAACATTATATTTTCAGACAAATCAGATATAAAGAGAAATCAAAGTAACAAATAGCATTTGACTGATATTTCTTAATCCCTTTTCACTAATTCAAAAAAATAAAAAGTTATTAACATTGACATATGATTAAACTGAAGTCTTTGAAGGTACTCACCTACACTACAAGGCCAATATTTTTAAGATGAAATGCACTTCATGAAATCTGTATTTTGTCATTGACATATCTATGTCTCTAGATGTTGTCATATTTACTTTCATAATGTTTAAAATAATCTCTTAAATATTTTACATTACTGTAAATTCAGAAATTATTGTGTGCATTTATTATTGCGATTTTGTCATTCTAAACTAAAATGCGATTTCAATTTTTGCAATATTGAGAAAAAATCCTGTTTAATTTATATAAAAAATTTCAAAATGCTAGTTCAAATTATTACAATTATAACCCTGTCTCATTATTCGCAATAATAAAATCGCAATAATTTCTGAATTTACAATATAAATTAGAGAAAGATATGAAAATGCAATGTAATAAATAAGGCATATTTTCAACAGCTGCTTTTCTCTGTGGTAGATAATTCTGTAAAACTTACCCTGAACTGTAAACTGAACTTATTGTTGTCTGAGAAGACCCTGTCACTTGGTTTATCATAAAGATGATAAGTAATCCATTCATATCCTCTTAGTGTGATTTTAGTAGTACCTGAAATATATATGGGAGATAACTCTGTTAGTCTTATAATTTTAATAATGGGGAGACAACTCTGTCAGTCTTATAATTTTCGAGACAACTCTGTTATCAATAATTGAAATTTGAAGTTCTTTAAATAAATTGCTGTTGTTTTTTAACAGCTGATTTTAACATCTGTGATTGAATTTGAGCCATCATCATCAAGTAAAACTTGTAACAAAAGCATGGGAATTCTTTTTACACTTCAAACTTGCTAACATCTGTTCACAATATGTTTATATTTACTTTTATAGTACCCGAACTAAATATCATCACTGTACTTTTAATTAAATATTTCGGCCACAAACAGATTTATCTGAACAGCTTTTGATCAATATTTCCCCTATAGTATGTATAATTATACTGCTTTATACCTGACTGATTACAGAATGGTCCCTGCAAATTGGTACCAAAACAGTCACATTTAACATGGGAGTAGAAATTAGTACAAGGTGTTTCAGCATTACACTGGTTCCCTTTTAAACATTTATCCTGGCATCCTGTCTCTACAATACCAGTAACATCAGGCTGATTTATATTATTATATGTCCCATTGCCGTCTAAGATTTGGAGATTCTTTAAACATCCACTATACAGATTATCTTGAGATTCAGTGCCTTTTCCTAAATAAATAAATAATGTTAGATGTAAAAAATTGAGACTATTAGATAAATAATTTATGTAAATAACCATTGTGAAGTCAGTTCCAAATGATAAGTAAAATAAATGATTTCTGCATGAAATATATCAAATCAGCTCAATAAACATGTACAAGAGGCAACAGACACCAAAGGAATAATAAAGCTCATCAGTCCAAATGAAATTCTATCATAGTAGTTGTGGCTAATAAGAAATTCTATCATAGTAGTTGTGGCTAATAAGAAATTCAGTCACAGCAGTTGTGGCTAATAAGAAATTCAGTCATAGGAGTTGTGGCTAATAAGAAATTCTATCATAGTAGTTGTGGCTAATAAGAAATTCAGTTATAGTAGTTGTTGCCATTGAAAAACTCTGTCAAAGTAATAGTGGTTATAATCATGGAAAAAATTTGGTCATGGCAGCAGTAGATATCATTATTTCTTTTGTGTTGTTGGGTTGCTTTCTCATTAAAGTTAACCCCAAGTCTCCATTGATTCATACCCACTGGGAGATTTTGCAAGAGAAGTTGTGGGTGAAGCTCTATGAATATTCTTGCTAAAAATTATACCATTGCAATTCTAATTTATCAAATTAAATGTAATCATCACTGTATGCTTGCTGGTTCTAAACAATTTACATGTATTATCTCAGCAATCATTAAAAGTGTAACCATAAATCAATTCTTAAAAGCATTATAATTACATCATATAAATGAAAATATATCATAATTATATAATACGAAAATATATATAACAATTTTGAGATTACATAAGTTTGTAAAAAATAAATTTTCCTTTGAACTTCTAAAAATATAAATAAAACTTCAGATGCAGATGCACAAGATCATACCAATGCCAATTTAATTTCTAGTCATTTTATAATTATCAAAAATAGGAAAGTAATTGGTAGACAGGAAAGATAACAAAATTCTGCCTGAACTAATATATTTAAAGAAACCTTCTTAAAAAAAGCATTGATAAATCCACATGAGAATATGATGAAAAATATGATTTCAGTAATCTTGTGATGAAAGTTTCCCAAATTTAACAGGTGACTATAGAACATGACTTGGTGGAACTCATACCTCAGAATCTGTTTTATCCACTCTAACTAAAATGCTACATTTTCAGTTGAGGAGTAAGAAAAGGGAATCAGACACTTTCAAAAGAACAAGAATTGTTACAGTATCATAGCAGTTTCATTTGACTAAAAAAAATACTAAGGGTCTCTTCAGCTCTATCTTATAAATATATAATTCATAAAGAAATACAAATAACCAATTGATAAATTGAAAGAAAACTGACACAAGGCTATGTGGATATGACAAAATCACAGATAAGGTTAAATAAATGAGTTTGTTTTTACACTAATTTATACTAAATTGGAAGTGTAATGATTGATATTTTAGTCAAGGAATGCATGATGTATTTATTAGTTGTAATTGGCTTTGAACTAGCTTTCAGTTACTATGAGACTTCAGCTCTTCTTCGATATGTAATTTGTTTCTTTTGTCTTTGTATAAGTTGTTTTTGTTGTGCTCCATCCTGATTTGATGAGTCCATCCCTTTCCAACTGATGTTTATAGTTTGTTCTTAAGATGGGTTATTAATCCACTGTTGCTGGTTAGGAGAAGGTTGAGTGCTCACAAGATGTTTAACCCAGAAATACTTTTAGTGTATGTCCTAAGTCAAGAGCTAGTAATTCAGTGGTTGTTGTTGGTTGCTTTTTGACATATTTTTTTTAACATGAATCAATATTTTTCTCGTTTGAACTGATTCACATTTGGCCTGTTAAAGTTAACTATACAGTAAATGTTTTGCTTATTGTTGAAGGGTGAAAAAGAACACAAAATTGTTTACATACAAGTCATGTGAATAGTTATAACACATCTCCATATTTTTATACTGAACTCAGTAAGACAAGATATAGAAATTTGAGTGTGTTTATTGCAGAAACCATATATATACATGTTGTATACATGTCAAATAGTTTTCTTGGTGTTAGTCAATTGTATTTCTGTACCTTACAATTATTTCAATAGCTCTTGGTAATGGACTGAACTGAAGTTGGAGACAACTGGTTAACACATGCATGTCTTATAATGTAATGAATACTGAAATATAGTCAGTAACATTTTGTAAAAGTACTGATTCAAGTTTCACAAAAAATCTTAAGATTAAAGTTGATCAAAAGTTATACTGAAATCTGTATGACTTAAGATTGTTTTGTGAAAAGAGCCACTGACTCCTTTGGACTAGTCCATACCTCCAAATTTAATGACTGATGATAATGTATTCCAATCTAATACTGATACTGGACTACTCAAAGGCTCGGACTGTGAAACATCATCTAAGGTCACTAAAAGGTCACCAGAGGACAGGAGTTGTACTTCTAATGAATGCCATTTATCATCATTTAATGCTGAAAAATAACAAACTATAATTTAAAACTTTATAAATGACTTAAACATTCAAACACAACACAGCAGGAAGTATTGACCACTCCATTGTTACTGAAACAAAATTGATTCTTAAGTGAACCTTAAATGGAAAAAAGACTTGTTAGTACTACAGTACTGTTGAATAACTTGTTAGTACTACGGTACTGTTGAATTACTTGTTAGTACTACGGTACTGTTGAATAACTTGTTAGTACTACGGTACTGTTGAATAACTTGTTAGTACTACGGTACTGTTGAATAACTTGTTAGTACTACGGTACTGTTGAATTACTTGTTAGTACTACGGTACTGTTGAATTACTTGTTAGTACTACGGTACTGTTGAATTACTTGTTAGTACTACGGTACTGTTGAATTACTTGGTAGGAAATAAAATTTAGAGAACTGTAAACACTTTAGATCATAATGAAAAAATTCTTATTTTACAGGGGCAATAATTTTAAAGAGCTTATCTTCTAGCTATTTTTGATTTTCCTATCCATCATCAGTGGTTTTCTCTGGAGAACTCCAGCTTTCTCAAACAATTAAAACTGCCTGCCAGGAAAAAGCCCCAAAAGGCTCTTAAAAGTGGTGTTAAAATACCAACAACCAATCAATCAAGCAATATTTGGTGGATATCTATCTAAATGGAAACCTCTAATTTTTTTTCGAATTCTGATTCCTTATCAAGTGTGAATCGAGAATTCATTGATACCTGTTTTCCATTATTGTAATGCAATGGGATTAAATCATTTCTACATTACTTAAAGAAAAGATTTGGAACTCAGAAAGGATAAAAACATATTGATAAAAAAATCTAGAAAATGGCTACACCATTAATTATTGCTTCCTGTTGCTTTTGGAATCAATTCTTTTTTGTAAAATGGCTACACCAGAAATTATGACATCCTGTGCATTAAAAATAACAATTTCTTGTAAAATGGCCATACCAGAAAATAATGCATCCGGTTGCATGAGAATAATTGCATGGAATAGATTTCTCAATTTACATTCATTCAGGATTGATCTTACTTTTGTATTTCCTGAAGATGTTGTTTTTTATTTGTTATTTTCTGGCAGCATTTTATTTCTAAGCATATAACAGATAAGTTTTATATGAGAGCTTATAAAGTCCAAGCTTACATATTCTGTATTATCAAGTTCTTTGTACTTAAAACTAACTTGGCTTTGACTATTGTGTATTATAGATTTTTAGAGCTATTTCTATGACATTCCCCAAGGAACTCCACTGTTCTATATGAACTGTACATTAATCTTCCAATTTCTCTTTAAAATTACCTCAGTTCTCTTTTTTCTATTTTTTTTATGTAAATTAATCTTCTAAATTTTCTTTCAAATAAATTAGGTTTTATGACTACAGTAGGGATGAATTTAACCTATTTACTGGCACATTATTTTTGTCTGTCAGTATAGGTACATACGTTTGATTTTCAATATCATAATTAGTTTCCTTATAATCTTTACAAACAAATACACTGGTATACTATTTCGGTTTCATTTTAATCTGAAACTCATCAATAATTATAGTCAATATCTAGGTACTAATTAATGCAAAGGCATGATTTCTATTGAAATGTGTCCAGTAAAACATACCAAATATCTCATCTTTGATTTTTATATGGCACTAAACACTGCAAACACTGTTCTGGACAAGAACCAAATCAACAATTTGTATGCAAGAGAATTGCAATAAACCTAACTATTATGCATCTGTGTTTGTCTCATGGGGGAAATACAGCATTCAATTTAATCATACTCTATTGATTAGCAAGTTACATAAAAATAAATAACAGACAAATTGGCAAATTAAAGTTTGTTACTTAGATATATCAGTCCAAAAATAGCTTGAAAACCATTTGTTTTATAAATAAAAATGTTAAATGTCCAACTAGAAATGCTACTAAAATACAATTAATTAAAAGACTCAAATTCAAACATAACCATAAATCGCTACATATTTGTTTTTTATTCATTATTTTGTACATAAATTAGGCAGTTAGTTTCATCATTTAAATTGTTTTACGTTTGTCATTTAAGGGCCTTTTATAGCTGACTATACAGTATGGGCTTTGCTCATTGTTTAAGGCTGTTCAGTGACCTATAGTTGTTAATTTCTGTGTCATTTGAACACTTGTGAAGATTTGTCTCATTGGCAATCATACCACAACATCTTCTTTTTTATATCTAAAGCTAGTATTAAGTTTTTGCACAGATGAAATATGATGCCCTGTGCATACGTCTTGTACATGTAATACATTTTAATTTAGAATTTGCAAATCCAGAAGAGGAGGTCGGGAACCCCAAGTCTTTTGATTTTTTAAACATGTAAAAGTCAACAAAAATTAACACTTAAAGCCTCATATTTGTTTCATAATCCACTCCTGAATAGTCTTTTGATTTTTTAAACATGTAAAAGTCAACAAAAATTAACACTTAAAGCCTCATATTTCTTTCATAATCCACTCCTGCATAGTGCCCAAACAATATCAAAAGCATGCAGTAGTTCCTTTATCAGGACCTTCCACAAAATGACATGCTGATCAAGTCTGAAAATACTTAAACGGTCATAAAGAAAATTGAGTTGCTGTCATAGAGATATATTACCTACATCCCCTTATTCATATATTATGTACTTCCTATCAGTGATGATTAATTGATTATTGGTGTCTAAAAACACTTTCAGCACTATTTCATGGTGGTAATGTTTTATTGGTGTCTAACAACACTTTCAGCACTATTTCATGGTGGTAATGTTTTATTGGTGTCTAACAACACTTTCAGCACTATTTCATGGTGGTAATGTTTTATTGGTGTCTAACAACACTTTCAGCACTATTTCATGGTGGTAATGTTTTATTGGTGTCTAACAACACTTTCAGCACTTTTTCATGGTGGTAATGTTTGATTGGTGTCTAACAACACTTTCAGCACTATTTCATGGTGGTACTGTTTTATTGGTGTCTAAAAACACTTTCAGCACTTTTTCATGGTGGTAATGTTTTATTGGTGTCTAACAACACTTTCAGCACTATTTCATGGTGGTAATGTTTTATTGGTGTCTAACAACACTTTCAGCACTATTTCATGGTGGTAATGTTTTATTGGTGTCTAACAACACTTTCAGCACTATTTCATGGTGGTAATGTTTTATTGGTGTCTAACAACACTTTCAGCACTTTTTCATGGTGGTAATGTTTTATTGGTGTCTAACAACACTTTCAGCACTATTTCATGGTGGTAATGTTTTATTGGTGGTGGAAGCTGCAGTATACAGAGACAACCACCAGCCTTCAGTAGGAAAACTGACGATTCAGTCATTTAAGTTTGGTGTCGTGCACAAATGCCACATAAAGGATTCAACCTCAGTGTTCACAGACTAGCTGGGCCACCAAGGCATTATTGGTGATGAAGCATAAGTCAAATTATAATAAAAGATTGACTAAAAAAAAAGAAGTTTCTATATAAACCTTAAATAAAATGAAAACAATAAAGGCTAAACATACAAACTCTAACAGAATTCTGTTTTAAGTGGGATATTTTTCTTATCTGGAGAATGATGTATAAACCTTAAATAAAATGAAAACAATAAAGGCTTATCTGGAATGGTTTCCCATTTTGTCATTTCAGGGCATTTATAGCTTACTATACAGAATGAGTTTAGCTCTAGGGATTGCTTACATTAACATCGTTTGGTCTCTGGTGGATAGATGTCTTAGTAAAAACAATCATACCACATCTCTCATTGTTTTTACAAATTCAAAGATTGATAGTGTCCTTATATTTGATTGCTGGGACATAACTGACATAAGAATACTATTCTCTAGAAACAGAAAATTAGAGGAACTTATTACAAACATTTTATTTAAATGGTGGAATGTTAAGAACCAAAGTTTACTCTACATGTTATTCTAATATTATGTAAGTTGAATACATAAAAAATTGTGATCACTTGAGTATTGAAACAAGAATGTGTCCACAGTACACGGATGCCCCACTCGCACTATCATTTTCTATGTTTAGTGGACCGTGAAATTAGAATAAATTCTCTAATTTGGCATTAAAATTAGAATGATCTTATCAAAGGGAACATGTATACTAAGTTTCAAGTTGATTGGACTTCTACTTTATCAAAAACTACCTTGACCAAAAAATTAACCCAAAATTTGCACTATCATTTTCTATGTTCAGTGAACCGTAAAATTGGGGTCAAAACTCTAATTTGGCATTAAAATTAGAATGATCTTATCAAAGGGAACATGTATACTAAGTTTCAAGTTGATTGGACTTCAACTTCATCAAAAACTACCTTGACCAAAAACTTTAACCTGAAGTGGGACAGACGGTACAACGAACGGACAGACGATGAACGAACAGACGAACAGACGCACAGACCAGAAAACAAAAGGCCCCTCTATTATTGTAGGTGGGGCATAAAAAACAACAACTAATGTTTGTGCTTAGACCTATCTAACTGACTTAACCACCATTTATGTTCAAAATTTAAACTTTTTGTTGTTGATGTTAATAAATAGCTCACAACTACTATAATATTTGATGCATTGTTTATGAAATTCAAGTTTGAGCACAGAATCAGATGGTATTTTAACATGTCAATTAAAAATCTAAAATACAGAAATGTTCATTCAAAACTGTATTTGTATAAAGAGGTCAAATGTCCTTTACCTAAAATGATATAAATCGGTGATGATGTATAATTCTTCTTGGCATGACTAATAATAAATTTAGCAAGGAAACACAATATTTTCATTTAAATGCTAATTATAAGCTTCATTTTAAAAAAATGATCGGTTTACGGTTTACGTAAAAACACTTCTACTGACGTTTTAAAATTGGTGATCAATACATTGGTTATTAATGGAAAATTACATAATGATATTACACCGCTATCATATAATATGCCTAACAACTATCAAAACTAATTATAATCTGACACATACTGTATGGTACATTAAAATATCATTTTCTCTGAATTATAAATCATTTTTTAACCTATCCATAAAGCAAAATATTGCCTGCCAAGATCAAATCACAAGTATTGTTGTGCCATAATAACAAGAATTCTAATTACTACTTCATATTTTTTTTAAATAAAAAAATCTTTTTGTTTCTGGCTATTTCCTTTTATTTTGCAGATAGTTTTGCAAAATGTGATGAAGATACACAATAAAATTTGCCCACTGAACCAAAATTTGAAAAAAAAATCAAGAATAAGAATTACAGCTGAAAAAAGTTTCAAAATTTCTAAGGGAAAATGTTAATCTTGTACCATTAAACTCAAAATGAATTTATAAACAAGAATGTGTCCAAAGTACATGGATGCCTCTCTTGCACTATCATTTTCTATGTTCAATGAAATGTGAAATTTGGGTCAAAACTCTAATTTAGCATTAAAATTAGAAAAATGATAGCATAGGAAACATGTATACTAAGTTTCAAGTTGATAGGACTTATGAACTTCATCAAATACTAACTTGACCAAAAACTACAACCAAAAAGAACAAACAGACGCACAGATCGAAAAACATAATGCCCTTAAGTAAGGCATAAAAATGGATTTTGTTATACATTAAATGCATACAGATGTCATCTCAAAAATTGTACACAATCTTACCTTTTCCTATGACAAAAGTATCTGTATTTCTATTTAACTTGTATGTAATTTTTAATGATCCTTTGTGTAATTCTCCACAAAATTCATAGCTTTCCACTGATAAATGCTCCGTTTGTTTAACTTCCTTTAGAATATGACAAAAAATAACTGCATTTGAGTTTCTAGTCCGGAATGATAATTTGTAATCTGGATTTTGATTTGAAAATATTGCGGGATACACTGCTATATATCCTTTCCCAACAAATGTCCATGAAGAAGGTGATACATCTGACGATGAAGATGAAACTAGAGATGATACTGATGATGGTGTTGATGAAAATAATGACGATGAGCTCTGTGCTAAACCCTTGCAACTCCAAAATAATAAAAGTATTAAACGTAATAATAAATGTCCCAGGCACTTTGATAGCTGTAGTTTCTTCATTTTTTGCTATTCACTGACATCTGTCTACCTGTAATTACAAAAGGAAAATATTTAGATTGATTGATTGATTTGATTGGTAACTGCTTTACACCACATCTGCACAAAAATACTATCAGTAACATTTTTGCGCCTGTCCCAAGTCAGGAGCCTCTGGCCTTTGTTAGTCTTGTATTATTTTAATTTTAGTTTCTTGTGTACAATTTGAAAATTAGTATGGCGTTCATTATCACTGGACTAGTATATATTTGTTTAGGGGCCAGCTGAAGGACGCCTCCGGGTGCGGGAATTTCTCGCTACATTGAAGACCTGTTGGTGACCCTCTGCTGTTGTTTTTTATTTGGTCGGGGTTGTTGTCTCTTTGACACATTCCCCATTTCCATTTTCAATTTTATATCTTGTTGATGATATTTTAGAACAACATATATATTAACCCTTTCGTACCGAAAGAAATGTGGTATTATGCTAAACAAAGACAAAACAGATAAAAGAAAGTAAAAACATGTCTCGCCGCATTTTTGTGCCTGTCCCAAGTCAGGAGCCTCTGGCCTTTGTTAGTCTTGTATTATTTTAATTTTAGTTTCTTGTGTACAATTTGGAAATTAGTATGGCGTTCATTATCACTGGACTAGTATATATTTGTTTAGGGGCCAGCTGAAGGACGCCTCCGGGTGCGGGAATTTCTCGCTACATTAAAGACCTGTTGGTGACCCTCTGTTGTTGTTTTTTATTTGGTCGGGTTGTTGTCTCTTTGACACATTCCCCATTTCCATTCTCAATTTTATCTATATGTCTTAAGATCATTGCAGCCTTCAACAATAAGCAAAGACAAAAATGCTTCAAACAACTCAATAGTAATAGGTTGAAAATTCCAATATATGTACATAGTTTTTCAGGGTCTGCAGGAGATGTTGATTACACAATTTAGGTACTGTCTTTTGTAAATTTTGCAACAAAAAGACTGTTTTGAAGTCTAGGAAAATAGGAATACAACTCAAACAATTCCATAAAAGCAGGTAAACAACTGCAATATGTGTGCTATCTACCATTGTCAAGGATCTTGAAAACAGTAGGACGAGCTGATTATACAAAATTGGTACTTATACTTAAATTGAACTTTGATGAAAATGACTAAAATAAGGAAATGTGGTGTGAATGCCAATGAGAAAACTATCTGTCAAATGACGTAGTTGTAAGCAACTAAAAGTTCCAGTATTGCCTTCAACAGTGAGCAAAACCCACACCATAAAGTACGCTTTAATTTTCCCTACGTGCCCAACATCACTAAACTATAAGTAAGTTTTGCCCTTTTTTCAACCTGGCCAAAAATATACTTTTTAGAAAATCCTTCTTTCCCTAAAAAAAGATTCAATATTTCACGTCATCATCCCAACATTTCCCTTTATCCTATACAAACAGTTCTTATTTCAAACATAATTGTTAAGCTACCTGGTATATGTAATTATCTTACATCATATAAGAGAGAAAAACTTTAAAGAAGTATGAAATTTTAAATTAAAAAGGTTTAAATTCATTTAGTGCAGCAGTTAAATTTTATTGGTTTACATTTAAACTATTTGATTAAAGTGACATACCAGCTTATTAGTTTACAATATTACATAAGAGCCATGTACAAAATGTGTGAAAATTAAAACAGAACTATGAAGAACTTGTATATATTTCAGCTTGCCAATTTCAGTGCATAAACTTTAAGTGCTTTTTGTATATGTTAGCAGATAAATACATTATGTATAGATGATAAAGATGTATATCTGATTTTAAATCCACACAAAATTGAAAAGAATAGATGAAAAAAAGAGAAAAAGAAACTTCTTCTGTTACAATCAATCAAAATTTGTACTTTTAAAATGCACTTGTATATATCAAGTAGAAGGTCAAGCTTGTGACTTATAGTGCACACACACATAGTTGTTTCAGATGAACCTATTGCAAGGAAATATCATTATTTTTGTTTCAGATGAACCCATTGCAAGGAAATATCATTATTTTTGTTTCAGATGAACCCATTGCAAGGAAATATTATTATTTTATATAGTTGAACATTTTCAAGTAATGTAAAAAACATTTAATGAATGAACAAATCAAAATAACATTTCCACTTATGTACGGAAATTAGGAAAATAAAAAAATCAACAGTTATACAACTATTTCAGCAAAATGAGTGGGTGACTTAACATCAGTAAAAATTACAAAATCACAAGTGGCAATAATAATGAAACACATTTAGTCAAATTTACTTGTCAACAAGTCAGTGTCCTAAAGATATGTAAAATTAAAATTGCTTGTTATAATATGTAATTGACAGGAAACGGGAGTTATCTGCCCTTTATCAGATCAAATGATATAATGATGATTTACATTAATTGACAATGATAACTGTTTATCATTCCCCATCTCCTGGCATTTGTCTGAGTCCACCCTTTTATTGTGTTTACAGTATATAATAAGGTGAAGGTTTACTGGCACACAACTAATGATAGATCATACAGTACACAAATGTTTACAACAGAAGCTTCCATGTTAGTAAGGATACAGTCATATGAAAAATGTGAGATGTATGGTATACTTAAATTTTTGTTAGCTACATTCCATAATTGTGAAGTTATCTAAATTTAACTTGCCATGAACAAGACTGGTTGAAATGGTCACCATTCTGAAAAACCTAGCTAAGCTCACCCCTGTTGCTGAATCTTTAGATGTCTTTGAATTGCTTTGTTAACTGTTGGTTGTATTTTTGGTCATGGTTTTGTTATTTTTCTTTCATTTATAGCTTATGATTTTCTCCTTAGTATTATCCCCTATTTTTCCAAATGGCATTATCAGTTTCTCCATATTTATGAGTTTTGAATGTTCCTTTGGTATTTTCAGCCTCAATTTCAACAACTAATAGGAATATTGGAGAAAGGGTCAGTGAATAAGAGCCAACCTGTAAGTGACCTCTCCATAATGGTAGTCATCTGAATCAAGCTAATTTTTACCACAGCAATACAGACGTCAACACTTGACCATTGTTAAATTGATTGTTGATGTTTTTTAAAAACACCACTTTTAAGCGCCACTTTTTGGATATTTCTTTGCAGCCAATTTTAATGGTGGAGGAAGCCAAAGTGCCTGGAGAAAACCACTGACCTTCCATAAGGAAACTGACAGTCCTAATCAATTAATATTGGATGGAGTCAAGTGCACCCATACAAGCCTTGACCATCGTTTAATCATTTATCAGTCATAAACAAATATGTATGGTTTATACACTAAATGAAGCAAAACTAATAACACAGGCACCAAAAGATACCTGATACTAATATAACATGTATCATTAAAGAATTTAAACATTGTGGTGATTAAAAACAACTTTCCATCCTACCTAAATGTAAGTTATGAATGTTTGTACATGAATGCTGCAATCTTGAACAAACATGCCAGTACCACCACTTGATGATGTAATCCTTTTCTTTTTCAAAAAATAAATAAAATCAATTCCAAAGTAAACATCGCTCTTCTGTATACAGCATAAATTGTAGAAAACGACACTGAAAGTAGGATCTTAAATAAATGATCTGAATCAATGGTTGTAGAAAATGACAGTGAAAATGGGATCTTAAATAAATTATCTGAATCAATGTATTCTGTCTGGAAAGGAGATTGTGTTTTGTGAAAATTGATCCCACAGATGATTTAATAGACAAGCGATCTGCCTAATTTTCCTGCTCAAGATCTCAGCAAACTATTTAATAGTTATTGAGCATTATTAAATCCTGGGTTAGATCAGTACAGATTGATATGTCAGGCCTACTGAACAAAACATTGTTAGTATTAGATCAACATGCCATTTCAATTCATTGTAACTCCTGTACTTCTATTTCTTGTATTTCTGACAATTATTGCATATTTTTGCTAAAAATAATAACAACAGTTCAAGTTGCTGAACAACTGTTAGTACAATATGACATCTCCTTTGACTAGTGTCTTTTGTAGCCTAAGTTCAACATAAGACACACTTCTTCTAATTTAAAAGGTTCCTAAATACCCTTTTCAAAACTATTATGAATAAAATTGAGAATGGAAATGGGGAATGTGTCAAAGAGACAACAACCCGACCAAATAAAAAACAACAGCAGAGGGTCACCAACATGAATGACCAAAATCCATTTCATTTAAAAGGACAAGATTTTTTTTTAAGGATTTTGCTATAAAAATCTAAAAATGCATTTTAAACGGAGACATTTTCTTGTCTGATCAAAATAAGTGTGGCTTACCTTTGTTTCATATGTAAAGAATGCCACAAATACAAAGCTTCTTGTCCTGATATGACAATAACATAGGCATTTGTCTACTACAAAAGCGGAACTCAAGATTTTTCAATAGGTTCCACAAATGATTCTAAGTAAATATTTACGCCAGGAGCAATCCCTGGTATTTTCAATTCATAAAAAAATTTACAACTTAAACAACTTATAAATTATATCATTTATATCTTGAAATAATTTGAAGAGAACAGTAAACTGAAAACTAACCTTTCCCCTTGTATGTATGTCATCCTTTATGCATTTTGTACAATCTAAAATCCAATCTATGCTGTATATATATAATGCTATTCCTACATGCAATTTAAGAAACTATGATCTCAACAGATAGGAAATGAATTACAAGATCAGTGTTCCTCTTAATGTCAAAAAGACGTAATACAAAATGATAAATCTTTTCTCTTGTTAAAATACACCTTAAGATTTTTTATTGTGATAGTCAATTTTTTCGTCATTGATAATGAAATTTTTGATAGGTTTACACCTGTTTTATGATATAATTGATAGATATTATGCTAAAAGGGAATACTGAATTGAGCATGATTAATTTTCATGCAGTTTTACAGCCTGATGTATGAACAGGAATACTTCTATTTTTAAGATATTCAAATCCTTATAAAAACGGACTTAACAGGAATCAAATTACACAGAAAACATATTGCAATGGGACACGATTATTGTTCTGCTGAAATAAGTCTTAGACTCTGATTTATCAAGATCAACATTTTACAATCATCTATACAAAAATGTGATTTTGAGTTCAAGGCATTGTAAAATTTGTAAAAAAGAAAAGCCCTAAATCGCAACAAGTCTAGACATGTTGTTTGTAAAATAAAAAGAGAATTACAAAGACCAGAGCTTTCAACACAAAATTCCTTAGAAGACTAAGACAATCATCAATCAGGTTCCTGCCTTGGGTATTGTTGGATTATAGTAATCAAAATTTGGGCTGAGTAAACGAATGCCCCACTCGCACTATCTTCTTCTTCTTCAGTGGAACATGAAATTGGGGTCAAAACTCTTATTTGGCATTAAAATAAAAAGATCATATCCCAGGGAACATGTGTGTTAAAGTTTAAAGTTGATTTCGGACTTCAATTTCATCAAAAACTACCTTGATCAAAAACTTTAACCTGAAGTGGATAGATGAACAGACAGACAAACAATCGAACACACAGACAGAAAAAGATAATGCCCCTAGGTAGGGCATAAAATGAATCCACCTTTGTTTCAGAAGTTGACTCTGGTATAAAAAGTATGATTGACTTACAGCCTGATACTTAACTGTTTTGATGTATGATGTACACAAGCACTTCATCTTTCAGTCCGACATTAAATGTCGCTATAATGAATATTAGCTTTTACCATAAACCTGATGACAAAAGACATCTTATCAATCCTTTTAAGGTGCTTCACAATATTACCTAATGAATCAATATTCAATCAGGAAGCGTTACCAAGGTAACTTGTTTACAAAAACAAACCAATTTAATTGCATTACTTAGTTAAAATGTTTACCTTCAACCTAAATACACACAAGCAAATAGAATTTAGCTTTGTCATTGCTTCAATGTTTTGTCAGTTTTTAAAAGAGGCGAAAGATACCAAAGAAAGAATCGGAACTCATAAGTCAAAGAGAGACTGACTAAATTATGGCTAAAAAGGAAAACCTGTGACAATTAAAAGCCCACAAAACACTATATAAACAGACTGAGCATCAGGAACCTAAACAAAAACCTCAGGTGTTCTCAGGTGTTGTGTAAGGGTACAGTAGATCATATTCTGCATGTACAAACTATCTACATTACTAAAATTCACAGAAATCTATTGGGTTTTTTAATTGACTGCCAACACATTTAAATATTGTTTTTAACAAAAGAGGAAAATTTGATGGGATAAACAATTTCCTTTGAAATATGCAATGTGCAGATTCCTTCAATCACTGCTTTGAAGTATACAACAGAAGTACTTGAACACTTCATTAAATGCATATTCCAACATTTGCTATTTGGAAGCAAACATTGTTTTAATTACTATTATACAAAATTACCCATATGGGTAAACCATAATGATGAACACAATGTTTATTGAAGGTTCACAACAAGCATTATTTGTGTCAAAATGACATCATTGCTTGCATGATAATATAGAAGCAAATCGCTTTGTACCAAGGGAGTTCGCTTCTCAATTTCAAAATAATTAACTTTTCAAAACACTAGTTTATATTGATAGGGGATAAATAAAGGAACCCAAAGAGAAAATAAAATATATAGTTCACCGTGCTTGTTTTTGAGATATTAGCCATTGAAATTTTGGCGGGAAACTATTCTCTCTTGACTTTTCATAGCTTTATCATTGACAAGTTTAAGTTCTAAAAAACTATTAAAAAATAATTAAAATTTTATAAGACTTTTACAGATGGCTTATTATTATACATGTAAAAGATTTACAAAAAGAAAAATGGGGGTCACCAGGCAAATTTTTTCAAGACATTCAAATAGTTAAACCAGAGGATTCCGAAAATCTGACAAAAAATCCAAAACATGACAAGCCAGCTTCCTTAAACAGAACTCTGACTGTTTTAATAAATAATTGTTTTCCTCTGACACTGTTTTAAGAACCATCAGTTTCCACTGAGCAATAAAATATCTGCAAAATAGATAAGCCTATATTTGGATGATTAAAACATGTATATGTCTGTCTAGCAGGACTCATATGACCTTGACCTCATTGTCGTGTCTGACACAGTGATATGCAATTAAAACGGTCCCTGATGTCCAAAAACAGGTATAAACTAAAGTCAAATATGATTGAAAAATAAGAAATTAATCTGAGTTTATTTGTAGTTTGTAAAATCAACCTCCTTCAATAAACTTTATACTGTATAAGGAAATTCACCAAAAAAAACAAAATGAAATGGTTCAAAATTGTAGAAAATAACCATTTCAAATCACAAGGAGTAAAAAAATATATCTAAGCTCATTTTACACTTGACTGCCAGCATCCCTATTTACAATTGAATAACTTTCATGAGAACCATTGTATTTAAATTTTATGATGCTCGTTAACTAGTTATTGCAAAGTTACCATTGTGTATACAGGATGGGCATCAATGATTTCAGCATCATACCATTATGAAACCCCAAACCCCACCCAAAACTGTGTGGCTGCACAAAACTAAAGACACCAGTATTATAGAACTTAAAATCCATTATTCATACATGTATTAAGAAAAAATAATTTTCAATGTTTATCAATTAGTTCAAAACACCTTCATCGCTCAAATATGAAATATTTTACAAACGTAAGTGAACCAACGCCTGTTGAATCTGTAGTATGAAATATGAAAGATGTATAAAAAAATCTTTTTTAATTGTAAAATATTTCAAGTGTTCAAACCTTGAATTCAATGTTTTTAATAAATTAAACTCCAGAAAATTTACCTTTCTGTTGAATAGCAAAAACCATTTTTAGTCCTAAGAATCAACAAATGTCTGATTTCAACAGTTGTTTGACACAACTTTCCACATGAATTGGTCCTATTAGGAAATTAAAATTCTCTTTCAATCTTATTGCATCTGCCTTCAGGCAAATTGCAAGATAAATGACACTGTTCAGCGATCAAATACACAACAACGCAATTATATAACTAAACACTTGATATTGATTCTATGGTAATAGTGCACATTGGTTTTTTTCAAGTGAGTTTTCAAAGATAGCCCAGGGAATCATGAAAAAATCAATCACATTTGTAAAGAACAATTGAATTGAATATAATCTCATGTCTGGGATATCTTTGGTGCCAAACATGACATTATATATATTCATGGGACGGCTTTATTTATTACCTTACTAGAAACAAGCCTAGATTTGAAATTAGCTGGATTGTGATTTGTCAACACAAATGTCAGACAGTTAGATTCTGCAACTTCAGCAAGAATAAAATTGCCTATATAAATCTTAGTTATATATTGTTTCCTATTTCTAAGTATTCTGGGTTTTGCATCTTTTGAAATGCAATCCTATTGTATTACCCATGTACAATTGCTGAGGGAAAATTCTGAACATTAAAAGATTACAATTTCTGTTTAAAAATATTTGAATCTTATGACTTCAAATTTGCATGAAATATCCATTTTAACAAGTCAAATATGTCCCCAAAATTGGTTTTAATCACAAAAAGGGACAAAGAGACAGGGCAATCATAAAAATAACCTTTTCAGTTTTCTTAATGACTCATAAAATACATTTCCAATAAAAGTAATGGTCACTGTTATTACACCAAGAAATAATAATCACATTTATGAATTAATTTGTGAAAAATGGCATTAAGTTATTATTCACACTTTAGAAAAGCACATTCACAGCTTATAATGATAGAAAATAGAAATAATAGTCCTAAAGTACTCGAAATGATCAAGAAATGTGCGAATAACATATAAAATCTTTACAACTGTCAGTTTCTTTTCAATATCGGACAACTTTTATGAATGGTTTTTAAAAGGATAATGCATTTGTTGAGTACTTATTGAACACAAAATATGTCCCACTAACAACAGTAGAATCTTTTAAATATTGTGTCATTAATACAAATCTTGACAGTGATCCTTGAATTGAAGATAATCCATCTTCTTAAACATGAAAGTAGCATGTTGAACGAGGGTATAAACAAACAGAGTCAACTGCAGTTCACATATTTCCAAATATAGTGATCCCCACTATATATTGGAACTTTACTCTTGTTTTTATTGCAAAAGATTAACAGATTTAGTACAAAAATAAAAAAAACTCCCAATCCTTATAAGATTTTATCTTTTAAATCTACAACGTCAAAACCAAGCCTTTGCCATTTACATTTTAGAATTTATCTAAAGTACCATTTATTCAAATATATCATATATTCATATAATATCAATAAAAAAACATGCTAAATGTACCACATGTATGGTTTTTGTTGTTAAACATGTTTTTACATTGCTGTGTTATTTCTGTGGTGACAAAAACAATGTACAATAAAAAAAATAGCCATTTCAGGCATATAAACTATTTCAATCAAAAATTGACATTAATATAGCATAATTTTGCATAAAATAAAGAAAATATATTATGCCAGTTATCTTTGAGAGTTCCATGTTATATATCATAGTATGTAACATAAAAATTGTCACTCAAATGGACCTCTGATAATCCAAGTAGAAATGTGATAACATCATTGGATAAGGCCTAAATTAATATATTGTTTGTTTCCCCAATCCCGACCCTGCCAAGCCAGGTGTGGGTCGGAAGGTAGGGAAATAATTTTATTTTTTCCAAAAAGCTTGAACAACATTGGTCTATCCTGCAAGCCTGAAAATCGGAAATGAATAGAATAATATTTGATTTAAATTTGACAATAAAATTTTATGAGTAGCACTGTTTTTGCAGGGTCGGTCGGGATTGGGGAAACAAACAATATTTTGTTTTAGGCCTAATGACATCCTGCTTCAGGATGTTAAAAAGAAAAGACTCTGAAAACACATTAACTGTAGAGCATGTTCACATGCAGCCAGACAATAGATTTCAGGAAGCTCTTATTATTCAAAGTTCCCTATATAATTGGGAACAAAATGTCATACAATCCCTGTATGTGTTAGAATAATATATAAATATTTGGTAAACTGGAAGTAGATGAGCAATTAGTCTTAAACTGTGTCACACAGTTTTATAGCATACTGAGAAAAACATGAAAAATGCAACAGAAATTTCAGGGGAAGAACAGACAAGGGTAAAACAGTATACCCCACCCATCTTCAGAGGGTATTTCCTATAATTGGTGTAAATCTAGATATGAATATGTTGTTGTCTCATATAGTTTTTAATATGGATGAGTTTTATCTCACTTCTGTATTGATCTGTATTTCATTCTGAGTAAAACACATCATTCTTTTTGTTTGTTCTTTTCATTTCTGAAATTCCATTTAACACTGATTCTTTGCTAACCTTTTCAATGCCTTTGAATCGACCACTAGTCTCAAGCATAAAACAGGATTAAATTCACCTACAAGTGCTTAAAAATAACATTAAAACTGTATATATATCACCTTTAGGTAAGGAAGGGATATTATCTTAATAATTGTATTATTTCACTTATCTAAACATCACATAAAATTAATCTGATAAACTCAAACATCAAACACAGGAATGAAAATCCTGCGGACAATTAAAAAATATATTTTGAATTTAATAAAAATATTTAAACTATAAAATTTAATGGACATCATCTGATCTTGTTTACATAATTTCTTTGAAGCTTTATTTTGGTGAAAATAATCTTTGATCCTTTGCCAGTTTATCCCACAATTGTATGTTTGACTTGTAAATTATAAATATAAATAAAACTTCACCCAACTTGTCACCCGAAAAATAATTCTTGAATATGAAGGTAAATGACATTTTCTCCATAAGATGTTAACACACCTACGTAAGACTGGCTTTAATTGCATGAATACAGCCATGAAGTGATCCAGAGAAAATTGAATCCTTATCAGTTTAAAGATTCATTATATAACTTAGAAAGGAAATTTTCCTTACAAAAATTGCTAATAAATAAAAAGTGTTCTTGGGTATTGGAAATTTGGAATTCAAAACTTTATAAGCATTTTTATTAATGCATTAAATATAGCATGCTATTCTTAATAGAGGCTATTAGCTTTGATATTATGAAATAATTGTTGGTCAACCATCAATTACCCTTTCCATTATCTATAACAAGATGGTTGTTGTTTGTTGTTGTAGATCATATGTGTTGTTTGTTTGTTGTTTTGTACAATTCTTGTTTTGTTCTGTTGCACCACAGTCGCAGGATTAGGGGAGGGTTGATGCGCCCACTAAAATGTTATTTACTATTATGTTATGAATTATTTTGTATATGTTACTTGGCAGGGTTTTGTTTATAGATTAATAAAGACATTAGATTAGACAATAGACTTTATATTGAAGCCATAATTAGTCAACTAACAGTGAGAGCAGAGCATGGTAATCATCCACGAACCTCTGGGCCATTAACCCCTCCACATTTTGTATGTGCCTGCCCAAAGTCAAGAGACTGTAATTCAGTGGTGTTTGTTGACGTGTAACATACTTGTTTTTATTTCACTTATACTTTGTACATTAATTAGCCTTTAGATTTCTTGTTTAAATTGTTACACATTTATGATTTTGGGGTCTTTTAAAGCTGACTATGAGGTATGGGCTTTGTTCATTGTTGAAAGATGTATGGTGACCTAAATTTATCAATTTCTGTTTCATTTGGTCTCTTGTGAAGGGTTGTCTCATTTGCAACCATACCTCATCTTCTTTTTTTATATACTTTCAGAGATTTATCTGGAATCTATAATGTATTATTGTGTATTAATACTCTACAATAAGAAGCAATACTACTTACAGTCAATCAAATTCCTTGTCATATCAGCACATGCAGATGATCAGAAATCTTGTCTTATCTGAAAAATTAATTAAAAAACTATAAAGCCCAGTTGTTTCTGTAAATGAATTCAATTCTAAACTTGTTAATCATTACTTGAAACAGTCAACATATTGCTTAGTCAACTATTCTTTGGTTTGTAATTTCTCTCTTCTGTTCGTTTTAAAAGAAATCACCACTTTGTTCATACTATTTGTACTCAAGTCTTATAGTAAATATTACCCAGTATGTGGAAACAACTTTTAAAATGTGAACATCAGCTTTGAATATTTGTTGCATAAATATTTAGCTTTTTAAATTGAAGGACAAATAACAGATCTAAGCCACCATTGAAATACCACCTCAGAGTGTTCTAGGATCACAGAAAACTGAATTTTTGTCACCATTTTCATGCAGTATCACAAGTTGTCAAAAGTGATTTCTCTTCTGTTCACTATTCACATGCAATATTTGTCAGCTCCTGAAATGTCATAAACGAACACCTAAGAGAAGTAAGGTGATGAATTCTAGGGTTGAGAATCAATAATTTAGCAGGAACAATTGACTGGGTTATAGGTGGAGTTGATCCAACATTGATTAATTCGGTGATTGACATGATGACAATTAGACTAGAATTACCACAAGAGTTACCACAATCGGTAATCATTATTTTAAAATTTAGAAATCAATTTAACAAATAGAAGTTTAAAATTGTATAATGGGCACCGTGTGTCAACACAGACATTTTATTATCTTTCTATTTAACATTTTTGACCCTGAACAGATCTAGATTGGTTTGTTCAGCGGGGTCCGTCTTAATTGTGGCCCTGCATTCAATTGCCACTTTCTAACAACCCCTGATTATATCACTGAGATTATGGTCTTAAAAACTAAATTAAACTCCAATTAAAACTGATATAACTGTATTGAATATGGTGTGGCAAGTCACAAAATTTTAAACAAAATTACTACAATGTGGGAGGACCAAATGAATTTTAACAATCGAAAATCTTCAGGTATTGTATTTTGGGAGTTCCGTCTTACAGTAGTTAATTTCTATGTGATTTTTCAAAATTATATTCAAAGGGACGGTACTTCCAATACCTTCAATCCTCAAACTGGATTGCCCACTTTATATTTTCTAGGTATCAATATGAAAATAAACAAATGTCTTTTAAAAGTTAGACAGCAACCAAATACATGCTAACATTTGTTAATTACAGAGTTAAGAAGTATTATAAGGGATCAGTTTAATAATATGCTTAAAAGTATATGAGCATACTTATTATTTTTGCAAAGAATTCATCTCAAGCTGCTCCTAGGGAGCATCAGTGAGATGAGAGTTCTTATGCTCAGTGTTGAAGGCCTAACTGTGACTTTGAGATGAAGAACAGCAATAAAAGCACTGTTCCTCAGCTTTTTGTGTTTCTTTTTTTTCTGTGCATGTTTTGATTTTGTGGCATGGATGGATACCCCATACTTTTTTTTTTATTATTATAAACATTGATAAAGGTTTTGCATAATGTGTATATATCAATCAGACTTATTTTTATTTAGAAACATAAATATATATCTTTACGAAAAGTCATATTTAGAATCTGTATTCAAGATGATTAATGAATTAAAATTTCTAGTCACTAGCAAAACAAGAACTTACTGTTTATATCTATATAAGGACATATATCCAAAGTCATTTATTCACACTGTAATAAAACAACACAGGAATTGGACAAGAATTTATCCTTAAACACCAGTCTCCAAATAATCACCTAATCCAAGACTGTCAACAACTTATACTTGTTCCTGAGCAATATAAATCCCTCTGTAGTATTTAGACTAGATAACTATTCGTCCTTATAAACAAACAAATATAACCATGCCTTATTAACCACAGAAAATCAACCTTTTTGTTCAAATAACCTTTTACAAATCGGGCAATCCCATTACATGTATAACTGCAGAAGGTTTGAATATGACAATTTAAAATGTATGAATGCGTACTTTCCATGACTATTTATACACTGTATTCTCTTAAATCAGACCAAAGTAATAAATGACTTCATTTCATTTAAGTTCATTTGGAAATAAAGACAACAGACATAAAAAAAAATCGCCATTTATGCAAATAAATAAATTTCAATTCAATCGTCAAAGTGCATCAATCTAAATTACATGTATTTTAAAACATGTAAATATGTCATTTGTCATTTTAATATGTATCTATTGTTTTACTCATACTAAAGTTTTCAACAAATACACTAGTTGTTTGGTTTTACCTCATTTTCTAACCTACAGAACATCTACATATCTTAAAGTAAGAATCTTGCATGGATGCCATGATGATAATTGGAACTTTCTTTTAGCTGCAAATATTTCAAGCTGGACAAGGAACAAGTATACTGTACAATCATTGCCTTTGTTTTATCATGAACTACTAACTTTTATCAATATCTGTGTCACATTTGCAAAAAAGGATTAACTTCAAGGCAACCTGTATACCGATATGTGTGTTTATCAACCCTATAGGCCCCTTTCCCCTTCCCCTTTTCCACCCAACCAACCATCACTATACATAACATTGATGGGCATAAAATCCATTAACTTTTAATGAATTATATTACTGATGAATCATTAAAGTAGAACATAAAAACTTAAAACAGGAATATTCCATGCTGATGGTACAAGTTGACATACCACATAAACCTACCCTATCACTAACTCCTCCAAGGAAAAAGCATACAGCAATAAAAAAACACATGGTCAAAATTGCCTTCAACATGGAATATAATAACAATTTAGATCAGTTTTCCTTCTCAGAATAAAATGTTATGGACATTGATTCCTATACAATAATTGATTACAAATTGCATGTCACCATGGCAAGGCTATTTATGTGTTAGATTGACCACATGGGCAATGGTCAAGGAAATTTAAAGTGTTACAATTATCTTAGGAGTAAATAATTCATGATTAATATCTATAAATCTCACTTTTATTGAAGTGTCCAACCCTATATTTCATTAGAAAATTAGATTTTAGTGGCAGAAACTGAAACGTATTTCAAGAACTATCTCTCCAGTTTATCAAATCAATATTGAAGATGGACTCAATGATAATATTAACAATAAACAGAAATTGCTAGCACTATAATTATTGACAACTTAATTGAGGAACAATGAGTCATGCTATCTGTTACAAAAACCTTTAAAAAAACTTACATATAAAAATACAGAGATGTGACATGATAGTCCATGAGATAACTATATCCATAGATCAAAAAACACAATGAGACAAACAATTATAATAGGGTTTCTCCGGAATAATAACCATATAACAATCAAAAGAAATACAAAACAAAGTAAATCAAAAATTGAAAAAAAATGATAGATAGAAAGATAACCTGAATTTGATGCAATAATAATAGCCACCAACAATTAAATGGCTTTTATCATAGAGGTAACAATTCTAAGTTAAAGGACAGAGTTTTACTGTACTCACATTGTTGAAAAAGACCAAAATATAGAACACATTTTTCAGTTTGATTTTAAATGGTTTCTGACCAGTGAAAATATATCTTTATTTACAAATGTACTGAAATGTTTAAGATATCAGATTCAGCAAGTTCAATACTGGTTAACTTGTTTGGAATTGTTGTGTGATGTTGTGACATCAGCAAAGCAGTTCTATTATAGATTAAAACAGAAGTGGAAGACAGCAAAGGGATATTCAAACTCATAAGTTTAAAACGAACTGACGACATCATGACAAATAACAACCTTTATAAACAAACAAAAGCATAAAAAAAAATAACATAGAAAACTAAAAACTGAGCAAAATGAACCCCACTAAAAACCAGGGTTGTTTTCAGATGCTATGCATTTGAAGATCGATAAAATGATATATGAAACATCTCTAAAAGAAAAAGACAAAAGAAACATTTCTGTAATAAAAGAAAACATTGTTAGTTACTGTATTACAAATTTACAATGCTGTACATCCATCTTTTCTATACTAGTACAACCTTAATTGCATTGACATTCTTTTGTGAAGCCAATAAGGCTACAAAAACTGACATCCAGTTTATATATACATTCCTAAAGCCCAAAATTACAAGCAACCGCATTCCTAATGTTTAAACAAGCTGTCCCAACATTACATTTATAAGGTAAAAAAAATTATCAATTTATGGTTGCTGGGAGCCGTTTCTTAATTAAAAAATACCGATAATTAAATATTTATAAATCAAATAAACAGTGAACTAATTTTAAACCTTACCTGAAAGTGTGAATTTATAAAATAGAAGTATTGATTTTACTTAAGCGCTGCATTCATATTCCATGTCATAAACCCGACAGTTGATCAGAATATGCTTGCAATGCAATTTACTTTTAGACTTATATAGACTTAATCATGCTTCTTGTCACTTACAGGAACCTTCTGATTGATTTCAAATAAAATCAGGGCCAATAAATGCAATTTTTCATACACCATCAAATAACTATAGTATGTAATATTCCCACAAATCTTTAATGAAAAGTATGAATGATCTGGCAAAAGGATATACTGTAAATATAACAGTAGTTTATGGGCATAAGATATAAATCTAAGATTGAAATGACAAGGCTGAAAATTTGCTTTTTCATCTCATTGACTGGTATTGACTTTTTAACCAAAATCAAATACTTGAAACAGTAATTAAAAAATTTGAAGCTTATCGTAGTTTGGTTTAAACGTGTTAGCTTGTGTGGTATAATAACAACCAAATTAGGCTAATAATCTTGGCAGAAATCACCGGAAATGTATATCACATTATTTCCAATTCAATATAATTTTCTGCTTTCTACATTTAAAGGTCAATCCTACAAGGTTACTAGACTCTGATAAATTCTTTATTCTCCAGGAAACACTGGAATTTTGTATTGTGTAAAGTGAAAACATATTGTTCAAATGTATAAATGAAGTCCAAGTTGTAGCAGACAGACTAATGGTCCTTCTTATGTAATATAAATGTATTTTCTTTAAAATTGAGACATTTTTGAAACATTTGATTCATTACATTCTAAAATACAATGAAGTACAAATGTAGTAAAATTCAATATATAAAAGCTGAAAGTCACAGTAATGGAACGTCAGATACATAATCATAGGCTTACCCGAAATATCTTAAATAGTTCCATCAATGAAAAGTGTTTTTTTGTCAATTTTACAAACTACAAAAAATGTACTAGTATTCGAACATTTCCAAAACATTTACTTTCTGATCTTAACACAATTGGTATTCTGTGGGTAATTATCCCTTAAAATGCCAGTTGTAATTTATGTCTCACTGGTAAACACTGTCTATCATCAGGTATCATTACTTTCAATTTCTCCAGAAAAAAAATTCTGGATTAAGTAATGTTAACATACGGAAAACAGTCTGACCAACATCTTAAAATTTTAATTGGAAAACAGCAAAATTACATTTACATCTGAGCCATAAAATTGTACATTTCCTGAAAAACCACAAAACAGAACCGATGAAATCTGGAAGTTCTTCAAATTCCAATGTTTCTAAACAATGCTGTGCATCATTATCCCTTCAAAAAGAAATGAGAGGTTTAAAGGCCAATAAATGAGGCATGATATGGGTTATGATACCCTCAATGACAGACATAGCTTCACACTTTCATGGTAATAATGTGGAATATTACATTAAATGTTAAAACAATCGTACTTCAAAGGAAGTATTTTAATGAAGTAATCCCTCAGAAAACAGGAAGTTGTAGGGTTTAGCATCAGTTTACTAGAACATCTATCAAAACAAGTACCAGAGCAAGTGATCTTTATACTGGTTTACTCTTAAGTGCTTAGTAATTAACAAAGCCAGGATTAAACGAGTTCTGTCTTTCGTATGTCTATTTACAAATATTTTTACAGAAACATCATCATTTTTGTTTATATTATATATATTGGATCTCAGTAATATCAATAAAGCAAGTTGTCAAAAATAGAGAGAAATGTTTATCTGTAGACACCATGCCAACATGAATAATTCAAAATATACAACATGAGATTTACAGAGAAGCTTTTTATAAATAAGCAAATTAATAAAAGAAAACAAGGTTAGAATTCTTAAGAGTACATCATTCAGAGAGTAGAAACTGGATTAACTATAAAAAAGAGGATGTGGTATGATTGCCAATGAGACAACTCTCCACAAGAGACCAAAATGACAGAGAAATTAAGTTGAGATATACCTAAAAATAAACAACTTTAATTAAGACAAGGTACAAGGTACGTAATTCTGATTAATCCATGTGCCAGGAAAATTAGTCATTTAGTAATTTTAGTATTATATAAGTGTATTAGTTTAGGAAACTCCAGTCTCAGTTGTTGTGTATATGTCATATCTTTGAATTTTTCAATAGCATAGGCGGATCCAGGGGGGGCCCTGGCCCCCCCTTTCGTGGGAAAAATTTGTTTGATTATATAGGGAATCATTGAAACATGACTGGAGCGGGCCCCCCCTTAGGAAAAGTTCTGGATCCACCACTGAATACTAAGGACTTTCTAAACTTGTTATATATTACTTTGGCTGCATTTAATTTCGGTTCCTTGATGCTTATCAACTTCCTTCTTTATTTGGCCCTTTGCCTTTTCTGATTAAAGAGTCACTGGTGATTCTTTATTTCAGTACACAAATGCATGTCTGGCATATACAATTTTGAGCTTGGTTCTTCAATTAGTGTACTGGTTCTACAATTATAATGTGTTTCATTTTTTTTTTTAATAAATGCTGGGCTGGACAAAAGAACAGATATCCAAAGTGATTTCTCACCCACTCCTAATTATTCACATTTTTTGTGGTTAATAATTAATAGAAAAAGAATGTTATAAATACATTGAATATTCAAATTTATATGGAAATCATTAAAGGTATTTATAAATATTTTAAAATTCATAAATATTTATGCAATGATGGAGAAAAGTTTTGAAGTAGTAAATCATGCCATGAATCCCAGAAGAGAAGGACTACTATCGATTGTTCTATAGTTTACTCATCTGTGCACATGGTCTGTGGAGAGAGCTCCATCAATTCTAAATATACCATCTAATAAGATTGCAGAATAAAAGGATATTTAATTCTGCTAATGGATATACCTCTTCAACTGTAAGATACTGAATATTAATGAATTCAATAAATTTCTGAGAAATTCTGGTTGTGTGAGACTATGTATACAGACATGATAAATTGTAGGAAATGTTTTCCTAATTTGGTTTCCATCGGCTAAAGTATTATAATCTGTTGATCTTCATAGAAATTTATCAGTCTGGTAAAGCCAATCATATAATATGAATAAAAGAAAGTGAGATATAAATCAATGAGACAGAAACTAAGCAATTCAAATGACCAAAATGCATTGAGAGCGCTGAGTATATTCTTCCACCAAAACAAATGGTATTAGACGAACAATTCTAATCATATTTACGATTGCGCTTGCATCTTTTGAACCCACAAACGCGAGCACATCACCATGACAGTTATGCAAAGTTACTTGTAGAGTTGACAATTCAATTTTTTTCCCCTACTTTCCTAGAAAAGAAGAAATAATTTTACCTCATCTTAATAGCAAATATATATGCTGTTAAGAAGGTTGGATTGGAAACTATCATTATAAATTTACTTTAGCACTCTCTATATAACTTAAGAAGTTATTGAAAGCCTATAGCGATAGAAACTATTTTCTGGGATAGTCTTAAAACTCACACCATATTACTGATATCACATCACAAAATACAAAAGAATATGTGTTTTAGATTGCCAAGAACAATTGTGTACAGCAAATTGTGATCAGTATATTCATTGCATCTGTATCATACCCATAGCAGGAAATAGGGTGTGGTCATTGGTGTGATCAAGTTTTCAAAGCACAACTTAATGAAACAACAAAAACCTATTCATGAAAAAACAAATATTTTGCTTCACTGAATAAAACAGCAATATATAAAAAAAAAAAAACCCCAAAAAAAACACAAATATTTTGCCCATCTTTTTATATCGAAATTAAACACTGAAATATGACAACTCCAATAAAATTTTGGAGGAAGTTGATTCATATCTGGTATGTATCTATAATTAAAGATGAGGTCCATAGTAAAATACAATACATATACTGTTATTAAAATTATGCAACATAGACAATTGAATCGAATAAAGTGTTCAACAATAATTCTTCATGACAAAACATAAAAACGTAATACAAAAGCTGCAGTAAAATCCATTATTCTAATGTAATATCTATGCAGTATAATCAATCTGAAACTGATATTAAATATTGGGATTGAGAACAAGTGCAGATAATCAAATATTACAATTTATAAGTATGGAGTGGGGTGAAGCAAAAAATATAATGGCATGTTATATGCAAAGAAAACAACTATTTAAAATCAAATTGAATTACTTGATGTAGGAATAACTTTTTACAGTGTTTATACCACTGTGTCTCTGTGTGACTTTATTGCAGAGTGCTTATATAAAATGATCAGGCATTTGGTTAAAAAACTTGAAACTAATGATAGCACAGGACTGAAGTCATCCTTACAAATTCAATGACATTGATACTAATAGCCACACTCTAACCAACTCCAGGAACCATTTAAATCTTATAACATAAAATGACCATTTTTAGGATATTCATTTGGTAAAAATCTTTTTTGCCTTCAATAATCAGCACTCTAGTTTTTTTGACATTTTAATAAAAACATTAATTTTAAAGTTCTTTGCTTTTTTAAAACCTATTTCCATTTCTAAATTGTCTTACCTTTTCATGCATAAGTAAAAATCAAATGGTGGCATGTCTATATTACAAAAAAAAAATACCCATAAAAAATTATGTGCTTAACAATGATATTTCTTAAGACAGATTTCTTACATAATGCTATTATGGAAGTTATAAAAATCTGTCATAAATAGTAATCATCAGTGTATGACAGTGCATTTAAACCTTACTAAGTCTTTAACCTTCAGTTTTTTCTTCTTCCACATAGGTAATATATTACTATCAATTTTGACAAGTTTAACCTATGTCGCCGTAATTTATGATCCTAATTCATCAAATATTTTTTTTATTTGATCTTTTTTTTCATTTCTTCCCATAATTTAGTGAAAAATAACAGGGATGCTATAAAATATTGTTAAATTTAATGTAAATCCCTATAAGTAGTATGTTAACTTTAACAGAAGAAGTCACCATGAAATTCAATTAACTCAATGTGCACAAAATGCATTGGTTCATTAAACAGTGGGGCCACCCAAACTTTAGTGGAGTAATTACATGTAAAAGAATCCATGAGACTTTTATGGAATAAAAAATATAAGTACCAATGTGCACTCTGATAATAAAAAAAAACCCAAATGATTACAATCTGACATCAATTTAAAAAGAAATATAAAAAATATATTTAAAAACATTGCCTTTAGGCATTTGTAGTTAGTAAACCAAAGAATAAAAGGGACCTAAGGTATATGTCAATAAGACACTGAAGTCAACCACAAAAAGTATCAAAAGACAACATTTTTCTCTAATATATAATGCTATTGTCTAAATGTTGACAACTGTTCATAAAGACAGTAGTATTCTTATTCATTCAATGGTAAATTTGTTGACATTGACTGCATATATCTTCAATTATAAAGACAGTTATATTCTTATTTAAATTCAATGGTACATTTCAATAATTTCTAAACTTGTTGATATAATCGCTTACATAATCTGTACCATAGTTCCATGGTACATGAGTGGACAGATAGAATACCACAACGTTAAATCTGAATTATGTATTCATATTCACATCCTTTGAAGTAAAGATATGCACTCCAAGGTGTAGCCAAGAAAAAAATATGTTTTGTACTTTTAATCAGAAGGACACAGTCACTAACTTCTTTATAATGATGGAGGAAAGTTTAAAATTGTTGGGAATCCTGTCTAAAATAATATGTTGTTGGATTTCCAGTAACACAACTATCCATCATCATGATTTAAGCAACTATTTGGTAAAGTTTTATCATTCACCATGTACCCACTATCTGATACTCAGCTAAAAAAAGGCCCAGACATAATAAAATGTGAACAAATTCAAAAGGAAAAACAATCCTCAGAGACGTGATTTCTGTGTCATTTGGTCTCTTGTGAAGAACTGTCACATTGGCAATCACACCACATCTTCTTTTTTTGTATGACAGACAGCAACCAAAGATGATCACTCAGTCTGAATGAAGCCTCCTGCCTTGAAACAAGCACATAAAGAAGTTCATTTCTTATAAATACATTTTGGAAAATGTAACATCACTATAAATATATGGTCATTTTGTAATATATTGTACTTACAAAAAGCTTTCAATATCAGAAGAATTCCTTTCCAGTATCAGTGGCCATCTAGAGTCAATGTTTTATCTTTGGAGGTGTTAAAGTGTTTAAAGGAGACATAAATAGATAATTTAGGTAAATAAAGTAACTGTTTCATGATCAATAGAAATAAGAACTAATGTCCCATTGGAAACGTGTCAATAGTCCACATAAATCACAAAGACGTACAATCAGTGATACCTGTAGGTCTGGTCTTTGAAGTTACCTGAATTCAGGTAGTACAATACCTGAACCCTCCCCCAAAACATCAGTGGGGATAATCATTACAAATTGACCACTTTGTTCACAAAATATGTTTAAAGTAATACATTTTGTAGTTTAAAGTTTGTATTGTATTCAGAGATACTTATTGTTAGAGTCAAGTTAGTATTATACAATAACAGTAGTTAGATTAACTGATGGAAAGTTTACATCTTTATTTTATGTTCTTGATTTTATGTTGGGTTTTAGGGGAAAACCACATGACACCATCATTATATATTTTATAGGATAATTTTAAAATCTATCTAGTCTTCAATAGGTCACAGGAATTTAACATTGTCAGTTATTTAAATTGTACAAATTTTAATGATATATGCTCTAGTTTACATAAATTACCACATGATGTTCTGTTCAAATATTTTTTTTATTTCATTCACTAATAAATAACCAACAGAAAAGAACTATTCAAATCTTGCAAATAAAAAAATACGCTTAATCATTGAAATGAGTGTGATTTATAAATCATAGAAAAAGGCTTTGAATTATCATTCAGATAAGGTTTTGAAGGGAAAAAAAAAATTGTTGGACTTCATTGCTTATGAAGTAATAAAAATGTGATTAACCATTCTGATCTCTGTAAGATTGGTCACATTTGCATTTCAAAGTTTAATATGGAATTAATGGTAATTTTACTCAATTAACAATTGTGGAAATCGTGATACGATGAACTAAATATGGATGAAGCTTTGAAGCTAACTAATAAATCTAAACTTCCACTAAAATCCAAGTGAAACTGAAGGCCAAATTGCCTGTAAACAGCTCTGTATGCTCGGTCCTGCTGTTTGCCCAACTTATAGAGTTCATAAATAGGTTATGACTATTTATATAACAAGGACAATAGTAATAAGGGCTTCTTCTTATTTTTATATTTACATGAATATACACAAACAACAATAAAACTACAAAAAAAAAACCTATCATGAAATGAAATTGGTATTGAAAGTTGCTTTTTCAATGTTTGAAAATATATGAAAAAAAAAAATTGATAAAATGAAGCAGAACTGTTGCTCTAATCATTCAAAAACTTTATAAAAAAAAAAAAAAAAAAAAAAATAAAGTATACTTTACAGTTGTGTTGTTTACCTAAAATGAAGCAATAACAGTACAAATATTTTATTTAGTCTTCAACTTTGTACTTTGGCTTTTTCAACTTACTTTGATTCAAGCGTCACTGACAAGTTTTTTGTAGACGAAGCACGGGTCTGGCTCAAATACAAAATTTCAATCCTGATATCTATGATGATTTTATTCACAGCATCTTTTGTTATCTTACTTCTTTTAATGACAATAACATGTTTGTTCCTTTATTGCTATTTTAACAGGAAAAAGTCTGCTGGAAAAAAAATTGAGGCATTTGTAGATACCTGAGTTGATCATTACTAAAAATGAACTCTTGACTTGAAATGTCAAAACTTCTTGTAATGTGAAATATTTCAGTTATCGAGTTAATAAGTAGTTCAGCTTCTTCAATTAGATTCAGATACAGTGAACACTGTATGTAAATTTTGCACACACAATGAGGGGGGGAATCTTGCATGGAGCTACTTTTCAATTACCGACAGTCATGACAGTACAAGATATCATTTGACTTTATTTATGTAAAGGGTATGTGTTAATTTAATAAATAAAATTTCTGATATACTCAATAAGAAGTTATTCATTGCATGAATGAAAAGAAAATATATATCATTTCACTTTTACCTGGTTATAAAACACCTGTCACACGTTACGAAGATCAAAAGGTCCTCATTAATAGAAAACATGAACCACTTACACAACAATACAATATGGTTTGAGCTGTGAACCTAAAAAACTTGTCTGAGGAAAGTTAAAATATGTGGAATTTAAGAGATTGCATTTGAAGTTTTAAGTTGTGTATTGAATAACTATCAGTATTTGTTAACACAGTGTTAAAGATCATTTATTGCTTGACTGTATAACGAAAGAAAACTAACTCCAAGATGCACGAAAGTTAACACAAAAAATAGCCCCAAAGCATTTAATCAGTAGATTCTAGGAAAAAAGTTGAATCACATATTCCTTATGCCATTTAATTGCATGATTCTGTTCTGTATAATTTCCAAGATGCATGAACATAAACACAAAAAAGAACTCAAAAAAGCATTTAATCAGAAGATTCTAGGAAAAAAGTTGAATCACATATTCCTTAAGCCATTTAATTGCACGAATCTGTTCTGTATATTATTTCTCCCATTTCTATGAAGATTTATACAATAAGATGGGACAACTTCTCTATTTCATTGCTTATCATTAAAAAGAAAATGTCTCTAGTAGACAGACCAATTATACTTCCTTGACAAATACATATCAACTTTTGCTGATCTTTGAGACCTATGGACATCTGTTAGTAAATTGCAACAATATATCAATAGATAGCTATTATCCTATAAACAGTACAGCAGTACAGCAAAACTATAATACTAAGAGGTTGCATGATTAAAATAGTTAAAGCTATATTGAGTGTGTTTGTTAACAATTAAAGAAATGTCACCTACAGATTAAGTGTTTTTGATACTGAACTATTTGTCACAAGTTTTTGACAAGAAAATATTTTAAAACAATAATTTGTTTGTATTTTATAAACAATCTCCATAATCTGTTCCTTGATGATGGTTATTTCTGCAATTTCAAATGGGTATTTCAGGCTTTTAAAGCTCACATTCACGACTGGCTATTTTGTTCTGATAAGTTCTGGACTTAAATTACATACCCTGTTTAGTGGCAAGTATTACATGCATATCAGGACTAGTTGATGTAAATGTGATAAGATTTTAAAATCTGCTTTGTACTTGACAAACATTCTAACCAATATTTCTCAAATTCTGTCAGTAGTAACCCAAATACTAACACTAATAACTTTTTATGACAAAATTCAAATTATTTGTTTACAATATATGCTGGGTACAGTATGAATTTCAAAATCAATGATATTTCTAACTGTTACTTCTAATTATATGGATTGTTCATGTAATTCTGTTCAATCAATATAATTAGTAGATGACCAAATAAAGGGTAGATGAAACACAATGACATAAAAGTAACCAATGAACAATAAGGAAGAAAAGAAGAAATTATATATACAACAATAACCTAGGAAGAAATGTCAAAATAACAAGCTGTGGAGCCAGAACAGATGTTAACATATTTGGTGATGAATAATAAATTGTATCCATAATAACGTTACAAATAGGAGTATGAAAACTTATGAAAGGGAGGAGCAAGATAACGAAGAGATCAAACAGCCGAGGGCCAGCTGTCTCAATTTGGTCAGTAGGCTGATTCACTGATTCCAATGTTTGGTCTAATTATATTTGCATGGTCATTTAATGAAGTATGCTACATTTATTGACACAAGTTAGAGAGATTTTTATTTGATTTTCGTACAATGACAAATTTTCTGCCCCATGAAACATAGCTAATTTATAAAAGTATGCTGGAATGATTCAGAAGTTGAAGAATTAATATTTTTTCATTTAAATTATGTGTATCCATGACAACTCTAAGACCGGAAGATTGCCACAAGAAGGTTAAAAGTCCATGTCTTTGAATTTAAAAGTGAGACCAAGATGGAAAAGTCACTTTCTTTGAGATAACAAAAATAGTGATAAAAACTGCCATTTTTAGAAGATGAATGTATCAGAATAAAAGACTAATCAAACTTCAAAAATGTATGAAATCGATCTGAGGTATAGTCAATGAAACAGCAACTCAACCGCAATAGGGGCACATATCAAACCAAAAGAAAATATAGTATGTTTGAACCACGTAATTGAAGAATCCATAGTAATTCATTGAGATAAACAAAATTTTCTCTCATTTTTAAATGTGATTTTATTTATCGATGACAATTCAGTCAACAACTTTAACTTCTGAATGAAAGAAAAGAGTTTACATACCACAGTCAGACACTTGTTCTGTTTTGACCTTAAGGATCATAGGAAATTTATCTAGACAGATACTTAGTCTACATGTATTCCCTACATACAAACATTTCTTCTCTTTTCTATCTGAACGAAAAAGAACTATTGCATAATCTTTATTGGACGAACATTTCTTCTCTTTTCTTGCTGAAGGAAAGAATTGTTACATAATCTTTATTGAATAAACATATCATTGCTGCATTTAGGGAGATAAAATAACTGCAAAACAAATTGAAATTACAAGCAGAAACTTAATTGGCAGATCAAAGATACCTGACAGGTGTAAAAATAACCTAATTACAGGTAGACCACCTACAAAACACTGGGACGCATTACATACTTCAATGGTAGACTTATACCCTTGGTGTTTTCTTTGGCACATTAAACATAAACATGAACTTGATGAATCCCTGTCACCCATTTTTCAAACAATACTTCGATTTTACTAGTAACACATACACGATTTCACAATTTTAAGCTAATGTAGAGATGGTCTGTTGAAGAATTGTAGATCAATTTAACATACTAATTTGTTTTTATAATTTAAATAGACTTAACCTTGACATTATCCTTGTTTCATATTTTGTGAATACATTCTGTTTTGTTGAATTATAGATTAGAAAAAGTTCCTACACAAAACAGCTAAAACGGGTATGTTTTCATGTTTTATCTTCGTCATTTGAAATCTGGTGGATAGTTGTCTCATTGTCATCATACCACATGCCCTTCTTGTTATATGGCTTTTTTTTTACCTACTCATTTTATATACTAGTCTGTTAGGAATATTAAAATAAGGTCGGCAAGTTTATTACTGTAGCTATTTGAAAAGCTAGTAGCATGGCAACTCATACTTTTATTCCAAGACAAAATATATGACTCTCAGTTGATCAATTTCATATTACAGCTATTGTTAATGCTTTGAGATCATGTGTGCTTACAAGATTTTAAGAGACTTTTCCCATGATTTACTATACAAAACAATAAATATTAAAATTTTGAAATCTGGATTCACATAAAAAGACAAAAATAGATAAGGTTGACATTTTTAGTTTCATGCCAAGGATTCTTTACTCTGAAAATGTAAGCTACACTATCATAAAAATTGTATGAGAAAACATGATATTACAAGAACAAGAATGTATACATGATTTGTAGTGTCCAATCATGAGTATTGTAAATATCTACATGTAAATACATCCTCATTTCAAAGCTTTAATAAATTCCATATTAAAACAGATATTCAAAGAATTATGTTTATCTTTGTTTGAAGTTTGAACATCCATATTTTCTGTTTGTAATATTTATTTCCTATGTTTTATTCCTAAAGATTTCATGTTTAGTACAAGTTTATGTCTTTCTTTTCATAAGATCCATTCTACTTTGATTCTACAGCTTTTTATCAATAGAAAACAGCCATAAATGCAAAATGCCAAATCTATAATTTTGTAATAATTCTCGAAGTCAAGCAGAGAAATTGTATATTAAAGGATTTAATAATTGTTAATTTGCCATACATCAAGCCACTTGTCAATGAAGCACGGAATATGAAAAGGGAATAACGCTGGAACAATGATTCATCCATAATGTCTTTTGAAAGACAGAAACAAGACAGCTTTAAGCTTAAATTGGTCAGCTTTCTGGAAATAATGTATTTTATTGTCCAAGAGAATTATCTGAACCTCAGATCACAAATTATTTGATATATTCCACAAAAGAATCTATATCCCAAAGGGAAGAAAATTACAAGGAAATATTGACCACAAAGAAATGATACTGATATCGTTTCTACATAATTATAAGACAAGTGAAAGAATACATACAATCAACAAAGTTTTAACTTTTCAGTATTACTGCTAAAAGTTCATGTTTCTCAGAGACAATAACCCCAAAAAATCAAAATTAGGCAACTAAAATGACCAAATGATTAGTGGTCATATCTTAAGCCAAACTGTAAGTAACACTCAGTCTAGACTTTAGACTGCATTATATGAAGAATTTACATAAAATCATTAGAAACACTTATTGTATTTTGCTAAGGAGTAATACGTTCAACAGAAAAGAGAAAACAGAAAGATTGCCAAAAAACTTTTTATTTTCTTGAGAATATGTATGAAATACTTGCCACTGACTAGACTTTAAACAGGAATTAATTATGTTTTGTATTTTAGCATAAAGAGTTCATTCCATATCACCAAAGAATATATAGATAAGACTAGGCAAAACAATAAATGTCTTTATATTTGGAAAGGAATTATAATTCTTTAGATTCTTTCTATTTTTAAAGACCTTACATGGTTTCTATACAAATGGAGTTGACAGGCAGCAAGCTTTGGTCTTAATGACATTGCAAAAAGAGTAACAGGGGAGAGACAACACAGCTAGGTCTGCTTTCTGACAACCCAAAGAAGTCAAGTTGCTGTGAAAATGCACTTGGGGATGGACATAATGGTTTTCTTAAGTGCTACAAATATTCAGTGCATGAAAAACTTTCTACAGAATTATTAATAACTGCATTGAAACTACAGAGCCTTAATAGCAGCAGTTGCATTCTTAGAAACCATATTTATGCAGCAAAACGTCATGTCCTGTGTTATGAAGGCTTTTATGTGTTGCTAAATGATGTTAGTTTAATCAAATAAAACCAAATTCAACAAACTTCTTTTATAGATCCTTTCAGTTATTCACCAAAAACAATTGTCTTTAACTACACCAGACTCTAGACATGGTATTCAAAATAGGTTCTATTTTGGTTCTCCTAATTCAATTAATATAGAGATCATAAAGAAAGCAGGCAATAATATGCAGATTACACCAATAAATCTCCATAGGTTCACCATCAGTCCAAATTCATCAACATAAAGTGTCCTGACAATGTTATATTAACCTTATATGTCCTCTTTGGGATACACATAATTAGTTAATAAAGAAAACAAAGGTCAACCAGAAACCAAACCAATTACAGCTGCTGGATGTCAGAAACTTTCACTAGAATACCTTGAAATCTAATCAAATGAGTTAAATAAGACAGCAGAAAACTTAAGGTGCTGCATAAACAGCCTTTGATATTGATTAGCACAAAACATAACAATTACATCCATCAGTTATCATTAAGTCATTAAAAGAATACTTAAGTCATGTGAGTGCTCCTATCAGTAAAAATATTGAATTTGCTTTACATTGAATAGAGACAGACTATTGATGTACAATTGCTTAGTATCAGAAAAGTATCAGGTTTGTTTAAAGGAAAGGAAATAGAAACTAAAGAAGTTCATTGATCAAGTTTACATACCCAACACCTTTTACAAATTGATTGTAACTTATACTGTTTGTTTTTTTAAATTTTTTGTTGTAAAAAATTTCACGATTTGGCTTTCATGTTCTGAACAATAACCCACTGTAATTTGAACTAATAATATCACTGCCTTTTGAAGAAAGATTGAGACTTGGATTTTAATATCTTCCTGAAAATGCATGGCATATTTGTCACTGGACAAAAAGCAAACAACAAACAGTCTATGGAAGAGAAGCAACCTCCATGAAAATGGAGCAAACACAATTTAACTTTATCTATAGGTTTACATAAATTCCTGTATAAAATCAGGAAAAACAAGAATGTGTCCAAAGTACACGGATGCCCCTCTCGCAATATCATTTTCCATGTTCAATGGACCGTGAAAATGGGTAAAAAATATAATGAGGCATTAAAATTAGAAAGATCATATCATAGAGAACATGAGTACTAAGTTTCAAGTTGATTGGACTTCAGCTTCATCAAAACTACCTTGACCAAAAACTTTAACCTGAAGCGGGACAGACGGACGAACGCATAGACCAGAAAACATAATGCCCCTCTACTATCGTAGGTGGGGCATAAAAATAATAGACAATTGTTTTATATTAATAATGATAGAAAGGTAGATAAAGGTTTGTGGCAACCACTTTATGTTTGGGGCGTAAGAATGGAGCAGGTTACCTGCTATAAAGCTACAAAACAATGCTGATCTAGAGGGATTATGAAGATTTTGCATTGAAAAAATTAGTGGTGGCCATATTGTGCAACAGTTTGATCAAACCACTTCAATAAGTAGTACTTAAAGGAATGTTTAAGCATAACGTATTTTACAACTTCTGTGTAAGAAAAAAAGTGCATATGAATTAAACGAACTGCATTCCTTCAAATATATGAGGCAACAGCTTGTGTTTGTGTGCTAAGGTCATCTAGGTTTCAAATGATGTAACTTTTTATTTCTCTCTAACAACAACAAATACCCATGCTGAGAAAAATTACTTGAGACATATTTTGTACTATAAAAGTTGATAAATATTTATGACACGATAAGTTGTTCAGAGTGCAGTACAAACTTGTTTTATGTACAGAAATCTCTTTCCGACTCATTGCAATAGCAAAACCTATGTTAACAGTAGCTGATACTTTTTAAAGTTTCTTTAAAGATTTTTTTTATGTTAAAGATCATTTTTTTCTTATTATAATCAAGGTCTCCTTTCCAATAATGATAAACAGAATACAATTTCAAGTTCGTGACCTGAAGCTGAATTTGGTGAAATAAAATGATAATCAAATCAAGCTATCTTTATTTGACAGATTAATGCTAGGGGAACTGCTCTTTAATTATAAAATATGTGGTTTATGATACTAAATGTTTACAAACATTACTGTCTTTGTTTACTATAGGTCACACAATGTATACAGATCATTAGTTGTCAATCCAGGATCAATATGCTTAGCAAATATTCTGTTAGAAATGTTTAGATAAATCTATAAGTAACAAAAAGCAATTCTATAATGAGGGGAAGCCCCAGGCAAGGGACCGAAATATCTTGTAAGACTAATTAGTACTGATTATTATGAACCAAGTCTGTAAAAGGAACCAATAACGCAACAAGGAATCATTTCAAAACTTGCGGGTTCATTTATTTTTTGTGTGTACCATTTTTTTTGTAGATAAAGGAAAACAGTTATTTTGTAAAGAGAAATGTACAGATTAAATGTATACAGAAGAGTTAAACTGCCTTGAATTCATGTTTTAATTCATCTAAAAATGTCTCTAGTTCAGTAGTTGAACTCATTCATTAATCTTCATTAAAATTTTAAAATGTACTTTTTATACATTGGCATAACCTTATCCCATTCACAAATAAGTACACAATTCATATCATATTAAATAAGTTAGACTCAATATCAACAAACCAATCAAAGAGTTATCTTATCTTGATTCTATTATCTGATTACTCAAGAGATATAACAGTAAATTGTTCAGTCAATTGGAAATTGACCAATCAGAATGTTATTTCTGTGACAGCTGTTGATTACTAAAACAATCATAATCCTATCCTTAGACAATTAGACATCAAATAGATTAGTCACTACCAATTAACTCAAATATGTACTTTTTGTAAAAATTTTGGACTAAGTCTACGATAAAGACTAAAGAAATATTCAGAAGGAAGTACGAATGAAGAAAGTTAAACAATGGTAGTTAAAGTACCTTAAAAAATGCATGTAGAATTTGGCAAATACTTTTAGGAAGTGGTAGTCAAAAGGGCTGGTTAAATAAAAAAACAAATAAAGTGACCCCACCAAAATTCAAACTCAATCTGTGTTTTGTGGTAATAAGCATTTTGTACTATTTTCATAACATTTGGTTAAGGCAAACTCAAGTAAGAGAATGGAAACAATTTCGGGACGTATGGGCAAAACTTAATGCTCCCTCCACTACGTGTGGGGCATAAAAAGTCCTTTTAGAACCTAAATACTTGCATGAAAAAGGTAAATCTTCAAGAATAGCTTTGAAATTTTTTTCCCATCATTTCCAAAGTTACAAAGACAAAATAAATAAATGTCTTACCGTTCCACGCTACTGTACAATGACTATTGTACTTTAAAATTCTAATTTCTATCCATGTTATTTTTCACAGCTATATGTATATTAATTGATGTGAAATTTAACCAAACATAAATCCCAAGGTTCAAGCGCTATTTCTATTCAAAGTATGATCCAAGTCAAATTACAATATTAAAAGTGAAAAAAATATGGTAGAATTTCACATTGTATTCATCAACAAAATCATATAAATTCTATTAAATTCCTTTTCAAACCTGGCAAACATATTGTTCACTGGATATAAAAATCTTATATAACACTTAACGTATTTATGATATAAGCTGTATGCAAATTAGTACATTTGAATAGGTAATACAAATAATAAAATCATACAAATACACTATCCAAGTTTTATTATAGTTATATAAATGAATGCAATTTTTTTTTTACAAAATGATAATCTAAATTCCTTCCCTCAATGCTTTCATAACAAAGTAATATTTTTTTTTCTCATATAATTTCTTCATTTTAAAAATTCATAAAAAAATTAAAATTAAAAGTAAATATAAATCCTGTTAAAGTAAATACACTCACCTTTGAGGATTTAATGTCCAACAAGCCTTTATGTGATCAATATTTATTCACTGTACAAAATATAAAGTCTTCACTGTACTTTGGTAGCTGTAAAAATCCAATAAAAGATTACAAAAGTTTATCCACTGGACAGACATGAATCTATGCTAAGGTATGTTAAAGGGCCGATATGACTACTGGTAATTACACACAGGGCAATATTAGTTATTATACAAATGTGATAATGATATATCTCTGAGGGTCAGAGTCTTGTGGGATAATTATGCACCAGGGACAATTCTATCACACCCCCTTTCATTCAAATGTTATAGTTTAATTGAAAAAATATGTTGGTTAATACGGAAACTGTCAAAAATATTTCTGAAAGAAATTACAAGTTAAACCTTTAGGTTCAATGCTATTTACATAAACTCTTGAAATTCTGTGCTGTTTGCAAATGTCACTTAATCAGGGGAAAAAAACTGTGACCTCTAATGGGCAGTGTTCATATCACAATTGATCCATCGTAGAATATATGGATTATTTAGATTATTTTTTTGACCGATTAAAAATTGAAATAAGTAAGATTTGGCTGAGACATACCTCGGTAGATTTTGAAATCAACCCTGTCAATATGATTATATGACCTGAACAACACTACACAATCAAAGTCATTCAAAAAGTGCTAAATAAACCTTGTCTAAGAAGATTAGCAAAAATATCTACTCACTTATACTTAATATTAGATCATTTTAATCCAGCTTAAAATCAGAAGAATAAAAATATTGCTTTTACCATCGTTTTCACTTACATAATAAAAATATTTCACTAATATATTCTAAAATAATTTGAACTTATTAAACTTTCCTGTTATTTAAAGTTTATGTTAATGGAATGCAATATCATTTAAAATTTCAAGTCATTGCAATTTAACTGATTTTCATCCCATGAAGAAATAATGGTAAAAACCTCCTACACCTACTTCTTGGTGATTGTAATATTTTGGAATGAAACGAAATGAAAACCACAACACAGGATGTCATTCAACTATGTACCAATAAAATTCCTGGGTAATAGATTTGTATCCACCTACATCTACTATACTATATCCTTATGAAGCATCACCCCTAATTTGTTCAAGTTGCATACCAAGCAGTCTTAGGTCCTTTACTCACATAAATCCATGTGGAATTAAAGAACCTTAGTGAGCACGCTCACATACCCCATGTCCCCACATTGTCATTGGAGAAATTAAATAAGTATAAGAAAAAATATTGAATAATAATTTCCTGTCAATATACATAGTATGTCCTTATTATCTGGAAAGGTTTTGTGAAATTCTGTTGTGTGGTTTGAGAGGAGATGCGATGACAAACTGTTGCAGTAGTACATTAAAGTAAATAAGTTCAAAGGGGCGTAACTCCTAGAAAAAAAATTGAATCGCAATTTCCGGTCGATATGCACAACTACATAGTATGTCCTTATTATCTGAAAAGGTTTCGTGAAATTCTGTTGTGTGGTTTGAGAGGAGTTGCGATGACAAACTGTTGCAGTAGTACATTAAAGTAAATAAGTTCAAAGGGGCGTAACTCCTAGAAAAAAAATTGAATCACAATTTCCCGTCGATATGCACAACTACATAGTATGTCCTTATTATTTGGAAAGGTTTCGTGAAATTCTGTTGTGTGGTTTGAGAGGAGTTGCGATGACAAACTGTTGCAGTAGTACATTAAAGTAAATAAGTTCAAAGGGGCGTAACTCCTAGAAAAAAAATTGAATCGCAATTTCCCGTCAATATGCACAACTACATAGTATGTCCTTATTATCTGAAAATGTTTCGTGAAATTCTGTTGTGTGGTTTGAGAGGAGTTGCGATGACAAACTGTTGCAGTAGTACATTAAAGTAAATAAGTTCAAAGGGGCGTAACTCCTAGAAAAAAAATTGAATCACAATTTCCTGTCGATATGCACAACTACATAGGATGTCCTTATTATCTGGAAAGGTTTCGTGAAATTCTGTTGTGTGGTTTGAGAGGAGTTGCGATGACAAACTGTTGCAGTAGTACATTAAAGTAAATAAGTTCAAAGGGGCGTAACTCCTAGAAAAAAAATTGAATCGCAATTTCCCGTCGATATGCACAACTACATAGTATGTCCTTATTATCTGAAAAGGTTTCGTGAAATTCTGTTGTGTGGTTTGAGAGGAGTTGCGATGACAAACTGTTGCAGTAGTACATTAAAGTAAATAAGTTCAAAGGGGCGTAACTCCTAGAAAAAAAATTGAATCACAATTTCCCGTCGATATGCACAACTACATAGTATGTCCTTATTATCTGAAAATGTTTCGTGAAATTCTGTTGTGTGGTTTGAGAGGAGTTGGGATGACAAACTGTTGCAGTAGTACATTAAAGTAAATAAGTTCAAAGGGGCGTAACTCCTAGAAAAAAAATTGAATCGCAATTTCCCGTCGATATGCACAACTACATAGGATGTCCTTATTATCTGGAAAGGTTTCGTGAAATTCTGTTGTGTGGTTTGAGAGGAGTTGCGATGACAAACTGTTGCAGTAGTACATTAAAGTAAATAAGTTCAAAGGGGCGTAACTCCTAGAAAAAAAATTGAATCGCAATTTCCCGTCGATATGCACAACTACATAGTATGTCCTTATTATCTGAAAAGGTTTCGTGAAATTCTGTTGTGTGGTTTGAGAGGAGTTGCGATGACAAACTGTTGCAGTAGTACATTAAAGTAAATAAGTTCAAAGGGGCGTAACTCCTAGAAAAAAAATTGAATCACAATTTCCCGTCGATATGCACAACTACATAGTATGTCCTTATTATTTGGAAAGGTTTCGTGAAATTCTGTTGTGTGGTTTGAGATGAGTTGGGATGACAAACTGTTGCAGTAGTACATTAAAGTAAATAAGTTCAAAGGGGCGTAACTCCTAGAAAAAAAATTGAATCGCAATTTCCCGTCGATATGCACAACTACATAGTATGTCCTTATTATCTGAAAAGGTTTCGTGAAATTCTGTTGTGTGGTTTGAGAGGAGTTGCGATGACAAGAAACAGGACTGACGGACAGACGGACGGACGGACGGACTGACGGACGGACGGGTCAAAAACATTATACCCTTCGCAACTTCGTTGCATGGGGTATAACTAGCTATATCATGATTTGAAGGTGAATGATAAAGCGTTTGAGAAAGGGTTAACCTTTTAAGTATGAAGTTGATACCATTTTTTTTTAAGATTACTGACAGCAATTAGACCTTGTTATAAAGTTTCCACAAGTAAATCCTCAATTGACGGCTCTAAATCTTCAAATATAATACTGTCATTCCTATACTTATACAATATAGAAGAATAAAAATATTACCACTCAGCCTTGAAAAATAGTATGAAAAAAAAATGTAATAAAATTCAACAATATTGTGATGGATTTTGGTGCATATATGTCATGGCAAAACATGATGTCTATCTTTCCTGCACACTTCAGTTCAAATTAGCATAAATTACATTAAAACTGTGTTTTTGTGGTTTAAATGAAAGCTTTCTAGAGGTGAACAATAACTGGGTAAAAGTTTGATATACAGGTCAATTTCAAAGGTTATTTGAACTTTTAATAATCATATCCCCTTATTGTGCAGCCCCCTGAGGTATTCTTTATTTTGTTAATTTTTTAACCCTCAACAATTCTGTTTGACATTTTGTATAAACAATTTGTCAAAGACTGCATGATGACCTCTAGATGTCTTTTAGTCATTGGGTTGCTGTCTTATTGATGTTAACCAATTTTCCCTTTATTAATACTAATAAAGCTTATTCATTAAATTTGTTTTTTAAAGAACTAAAACAAGGTAATAAAAACACATAGTAGCTTGTTTTTGTCAAGAATAGCTCTTAATAATATTAACTATTTATCATGAAGCAAGTTTCGAAAATGGGGAAATAGTTTACCTTTCAATGTTTCTTTAAGGTTAGAAAGATCACTGGTCATTGAATGAATTCATATGCTAAAACTGGCAATTAATGTATTTTTTTTTGGATATATATTAATCAGCAGACCAATGTATGTCTCCTGCAAATGTTTGTTATTTTTTGACTAATTATATTTCACCTACAAAACATTACATTTTACCACAAATATCTGATTGCTCAAATATTGGATACCCCATAAAAATTGTATTTTGATAAAGACAGATACCAAATTAATGAAAAACAGTTAAAATTGCTGAAAGATAGAATATCCTTAAATATGTTTTTTTTATTTATATTTTCTGAGATACTGATACAGGAAGTGTCTTTATACCATCCAAAACATAAATACCCACATTGCAAGCACTGTATTGTAATTGATCCCTGATTAATAGGAAACATAGGGTAATAAACAATGTGACAGCCATTAGACATTACCAGAAAACTAAAAGATGATATTGGTAGGTCAACACATGGTCTTAGTAATGGAAAAAACATCCATAATCACATATTAAGCTTTAAATTGCTTAAAGTCTAGACAAAAGACAGGCAAGATACCAAGGGAATAATCAAACTCTTTAAGTTGATAAACTGACAGTGCTATGCAAAAACCAGATGCTCCGCAGGGCGCAGCTTTATACGACCGCAGAGGTTGAACCCTGAACGGTTGGGGCAAGTATGGACACAACATTCAAGCTGGATTCAGCTCTAAATTTGGATTGTGATTAAATAGTTGACACAGCATAGGTTTCTGACACAGAATGAATATGGTCTAATGAACTTAAAATTTTTTTTTTGCCTTTGAGCAATTCACTATGCTGTTGAATATCAATCCTCTCAAAAAAATGTTTGAAGAAATTTTCTTTTTATTTATGAAATCTGAAATGAGAAAAATTGTGAATATACATTGTATATTGTATAAAACAATGATTTAAGTTGATTCAACTATTATTCTGGACAAAGAAAGATAACTCCAATTGAAAATTTCTTGCTATTGCACAATATTGTGCAATTAGATATTTCTTGCTATTGCACAATACTGTGCAATTGAAAATATTTGCTATTGCACAATACTGTGCAATTGAAGATTTCTTGCTATTGGATCCTGATTTGAACCAACTTGAAAACTGGGCCCATAATCAAAAATCTAAGTACATGTTTAGATCAGCATATCAAAAAAGCCCAAGAATTCAATTTTTGTTAAAATCAAACTTAGTTTAATTTTGGACCCTTTGGACATTAATGTAGAGCCAATTTGAAAACGGGACCAAAAATTAAGAAGCTACATACACAGTTAGATTTGGCATATCAAAGAACCCCAATTATTCAATTTTTGATGAAATCAAACAAAGTTTAATTTTGGAACCCGATTTGGACCAACTTGAAAATTGGGCCAATAAAAAAAATCAAAAATATAAGTACATTTTTTAGATTCAGCATATCAAAGAACCCCAATTATTCAATTTTTGATGAAATCAAACAAAGTTCAATTTTGGACCCTTTGGGCCCCTTATTCCTAAACTGGAACCAAAACTCCCAAAATCAAACCCAACAATTCTTTTATGGTCATAAACCTTGTGTTTAAATTTCATAGATTTCTATTTACTTATACTAAAGTTATTGTGCGAAAACCAAGAACAATGCTTATTTGGGCCCTTTTTTGGCCCCTAATTCCTAAACTGTTGAAACCAAAACTCCCAAAATCAATCTCAACCTTCCTTTTGTGGTCATAAACCTTGTGTCAAAATTTCATAGATTTCTATTTACTTAAACTAAAGTTATAGTGCGAAAACCAAGAAAATGCTTATTTGGGCCCTTTTTGGCCCCTAATTCCTAAAATGTTGGGACCAAAACTCCCAAAATCAATACCAACCTTCCTTTTGTGGTCATAAACCTTGTGTTAAAATTTCATAGATTTCTATTCACTTTTACTAAAGTTAAAGTGCGAAAACTAAAAGTATTCAGACGACGACGACGCCAACGTGATACCAATATACGACCAAAATATTTTCAATTTTTGCGGTCGTATAAAAACCTCAAAACAATCAAAAGACAAACAGTACTTATAAAACGATTAAGACTGAGCAACTCATACCCTACCAAAAACTGAGGGTTATCTTAGGTGCTCTGGGAGGATAAGCATATCCTTCTCCACATGAGGCACACATCAACAAGTTGAGAATGAATTGAATCAAGATTACCAGATAAGGGGTTGGTTGCCTTGCAAACACGTTTAACCTGCCACATTCTATAATTCAGTGATTTTTGTTTGTTGCTTTATATTATTATTTCTATTATTGTTTCTTTTTTACATTAATCATGCCTTCTTTTTTTTTAATTGTTTTACATCTTGTTATGTTGGAGCCTAACTTGCTATATATTGTATGGGTGTTGCTCAATGTTTAATGTTGTACGGTGACCTATAGTTGATTCAGTCTCTGGTAGATAGTTGTCTCACTGGCAATCATACATCATCATCTTATTCTATATGAATATATAGATTACTGGTAACTAAGGTACTTGGGTGGTATTTTTGTAGTGTGCTTGCCTCTGGCATAAAAGTCTGGGATTATGATCCCTGATGGAGATGCTGCAAATATTCATTTTAAGGCCTATGGTTTGAAAAACTAGAGGCTCTCAAGAGCCTGTGTCGCTCACCTGTTAATGTGTTTACTGATGTCAGCCATCTTTGTTGGTAGGCGGGGTCATTAGACACTCTTTTAAAAATAGATACCCTAGTATTATGATTGTGGCCAAGTTTGGTTAAATTTGGCCAAGTAGTTTTAGAAAAGATTTTTATACAAGTTACAAAAATGAGGAAAAGTTGTTTAATATTGACTCTAAAGGGCAATAACTCCTTAGGGGGTCCTCTAACAATTTTGATCATGCTGACTTATTTGTAGATCTTACTTTGCTGAACATTATTGCTGTTTTACAGTTTATCTCTATCTATAATAGTATTCAAGATAATAACCAAAAACTGCAAAATTTTCTTAAAATAACCAATTTAAGGGCAGCAACCCAACAACAGGTTATCCGATTCAACTGAAAATTTGTGAGGGGATATATCTTATTCTGATGGACATTAAAATCTTGAAAGATTTGCCCTAAATGTCTTGGTTTCAAAGATATAAAGCAAAAACTGCATTTTACCACTATGTTCTAATTTTAGCCATGTCGGCCATTTTGTTTGGTAGGATGGGTCATCGGACACATTTTTTAAACTATAAACCACAATGATAATTGTCGCCAAGTTTGATTAAATTTGGCAAAGTAGTTTTAGAGAAGAAGATTTTTAGAAAAGTTACAAAAAATGATGAAAAGTTGTTAAAAATTGACTATAAAGGGCAATAACTCCTTAAGGGGTCGACTGGCAATTTTGAACATGTTGACTTATTTGTAGGTCTTACTCTGCTGAACATTATTGCTGTTTACAGTTTATCTCTATCTATAATAGTATTCAAGATAATAACCAAAAACTGCAAAATTTCCTTAAAATAACCATTTCAGGGGCAGCAACCCAATAACAGGTTATCCGATTCGTCTGAAAATTTCAGGGCAGATAGATCTTCACCTGATAAACAATTTTACCCCTGTCAAATTTGCTCTAAATGCTTTGGTTTTTGAGTTATAAGCCAAAAACTGCATTTTACCCCTATGTTCTATTTTTAGCCATGGCGGCCATCTTGGTTGGTTTGACGGGTCACGCCACACATTTTTTAAACTAGATATCCCAAGGATGATTGCGGCCAAGTTTGGTAGAATTTGGCCCAGTAGTTTCAGAAGAGAAGATTTTTGTAAAAGTTTACGGACGACGGACGCAGGACGACGGACGCCAAGTGATGAGAAAAGCTCACTTGACCTTTCAGGTCAGGTGAGCTAAAAAAGGAATGGCAACTATGACTTCTTGCAGTGAAGATGAGGGTACCATAAGACCCAAAAGGCATTTACAGTATGGATTAGAATTTTAAGTTTACCTGCATAGAAACTTTTTCAAGAATCAATTAAATCCATAAAAGTTTTCAGTACTACCAATTAAACTATTTTACAGCATAAACATCTTTGAAATTAACCCTGGATGATCTGACATATTGCTATCAAGACAGAACTCATATAATTTAATATAATAATTTCATGAACTTTTCAACTTGACACTAGAATTTTTTTCTCTCTGTTATTGTACCAGTTGGTAATTAAAGAGTTACTAAATCCATTAAATAAAATTTCATACTAAATAGCTTAATGAATAGCTTACCAGAAATAGCAGTATGATCCGTACAAGAATATCTATGTATGAAAACATAGCTTGTGAAATGTAAATCAATATTTTATGAGGACTTTGTCTAGGGATGCAAAAGTTAATTTATATGACACATTTTTATAATGCAATCTAGACAATACAGTATATTTCAAGGGTATCAGGGAGGCCTATTGAGGATGTTACTGGACATTCACTTGACCAGAGGAAACTTGATACCCCCGATTACAGTCTTATTTAGTAACCAAAACAAAAAGTCACAGGTCTGTTAAATTTGAGCTCAAAGGTTAAACAGACAACCACTTGAACTGAAACTTCATTATATTTTAAAGCATTCAGTTTTGATTGTAAAAAACACATCCCAACAATTTAAAGACAGAAAATTTAAATTGTTTATAGATTTTTCAAGAGTTTTAGCATACAAATGTATATGATACTGAGTTGATTGTAGGTTTTTCAGAAATTGCATCATATGAATCATTTTCAGAAAGCAGTTTGATTAGATATTCTATTTTAATGCACGCATTCTACTTTCCTTTCACTACTACAGCACTTTTTCTGAATGACAGCTATACATGCAAGTTAACAATGTACATGTACATGTATTTCTATCCTACGTGCATATTAATTATATACATGTATTTCTGTCCTTGTGTAACCCCAAATTAACCTTGTCCCAACAGACACTGTAATACTTCTAATCAATAGCTCTCAATTAATTATCATATATTCTCTTACCTGGGTCTACCTGTGTTTATTTATTCACAGTGCAGCAAGTTCCATCAATTGTGCAACTATACAAATCTGCAATAGACAATCTTTTATTCATCACTACCTTAGAGTCAGTGGTATTTGACTGTTAGAAGTGAATGTTTTCTAACATTGGCTAGCAGTTAGGTTTTACCTTATAATGAAGATAAAACATAAATAATTGATTAGTAATATATTTGAGGTACAGTACACAGCAAAGTTGTCAATAATCGTTCGGAATTAAATTACTTAAATAAATTTACAGGTAATCTCTATTCCCATTCAAACCAAGCATAGGAAAAGTTGTAAATGTCTAACAATATCTTTGATACAAACACAGATAGGGTGTACATCTATGAGACATAGTGGCAGATGCAGGGGTGGTTTCCGGGAGGTGGATCCCACTTTCTTTGTGGAAAATCAATGCATTTGAATGGGGACATATGGTTGGAACCCCCCTTTTATCCTGGGTTGGAAAACTCCCTTTTGAAAATGACTGGATCCACCCCTGAAACAGCAACTTAAAGATGCAATTAACAAAAAGTTACCTTTCATTTTAAATTTGTATTCCAAATATCGCAACAAAAATAATCTATAATGAGATATCAACTACATCAAGATGGACCAAAACTACAAAAGTTCTTTGAAAAAACATGTGTATATCATTATCATTAATATCAATATCAGTGAACCAAACAGAATGGCTGAAACAATTGTAAGTATTCTGGACATGTCACTAAGCTGTACACTCTGTGACAGTTAAATATGCCAAGTATACACGATTGCCATCTGGCTAAAAAAAAAAAACGATGGACACAGGCATTTTGGTCAATTTCTGGACATGTCTCTAAGATTTATATTCTCTGACTGTAAAATATGCCAAGAATATACTATAGCCACCTGGCTAGAATACAGAAATTGGTAGTAAACCGATCAAGGCGACATAAAACATATATTATACTTGTTAGCTATGCATTCCTAAGTTACTAACATAGCTTACTATGTTTTGTTGGGGGTACTTCATCAACCTGTTTACCTGGCAAGGTACCAAGTCTTATTTTACTCTCACATGCTATTATTGGTAGCAATTGATGTAAAAATATGCTACAAGTAACATAGTTTTCTGCATTTGATTTCTTTGTGAAGCTAAAAATTACTAATACATGTATAAGCCAGAAAAGCCATGTGCTGGATTCAAACTAAAAAGCTCAGTGCTTACAGGCTAGTGTTAAAGTAGTTTGACCACCTAGGATAGGCCCCCTTAAATCAGCAGATTGAAAAATTCATGGGCAGTTTTGGTACAATTTCATGTGATAAAATTTAAATATATCCAGCTCATTTTTTGCAGTAATGCATGAGAAAACACATCACAAACAAAAGACACGGACTTACTTTACATTGGTAGACTACAGAAATTATTATTTTATTGTTCTTCACTTTCAGAAGTTTGCTATCTCTCCCCCAAACTTTTTCAGTCCACTCCTATGCCCTACTACCCTTGGATTGCTATCAGGAGTTCTCACATGTGTTATAGATAGTAGTTCAAGCTCATACAAAGACAATATTCTACAGTTTTAAGTACTGACAACCAAATTGGTGTTTAAGTAGTAGAATCCCATTTGTCTTCCTTTCATCAGGTTAAGTAGGAATATAATTACTGACAATATATCTGAAAATTTATGTCAGGTGACATGCTACTTAATTATAGGTATAGACAGGTAAATGATGGTTAGCATGCTTACAGTAGTTAATGTAATCTATTACTGAAAGATGACATTGATTTTGAGAAAAATTGTCATTTTTCCACTTACATAATACTATCTTCTGTAAACTATACTACAGGAATCCCGGATTCAATAATTGAAGGGCCCAACAAAATCCAGGTGAAATTAATCTAATAAGTGTTGAATGTATTCTTACTGTTAAGGGGAAAAGGGGGGGGGGGGGGGGGGGGCAAGGGGGGTCCTAATAACAGCAGAACAGCAAATTGATTTGGCTCATAACAGATAACAAGGAATTAAAATGGACAAAAACAGATAACAGTAAATGAAATATTAAAATAATTCGGTCTTTGACAAATCAGTATTTCTTATTACGGATATAATCCTTTGTAAGGCATTCCATTTTCTATGACTATGTTTTTAGTATTAATTTATGTATCTAGAATGTGTTTAAATTACTGAGGGGGGCAAAGAGGGGGGGGGGGGTCCCAATAACAGCAGAACAGCAAATTGATTTGGCTCATAACAGATAACAAGGAATTAAAAATGGACAAAAACAGATAACAGTAAATGAAATATTAAAATAATTCGGTCTTTGACAAATCAGTATTTCTTATTACGGATATAATCCTTTGTAAGGCATTCCATTTTCTATGACTATGTTTTTAGTATTAATTTATGTATCTAGAATGTGTTTAAATTACTGATCTGTTAAGTTTTTCTATTGATTTTTTTTTATGGTAAAAAAAAGTTACATAAAACATCTTCTCTACTAAATTACTTTCTCATAAAATTTGAAATAGAGTGATTACATTGTTTAAGTTCATTAGCTTATCAGTGCTTGTGCTTGAAAATAAGATACTAATCCTGTATATTCAGAAATTATTGCGAGGTTTTTATTATGGTGAAAAATATGACAGAGTTGCAAACCCAATAATTTAATCTCGCATTTTGAAATATTTCGTCTGAATTAAACAGGATTTTTCACAACAACGTAAAAATTAAAATCGCATTTTAGTCTAAAATGACGAAATCGCAATAATAAATTGCATGCAATAATTTGTGAATTTACAGTACTATACCAACATTGTTGTTAAAAAAAACTATTTTCTAATTGAATTGTTGCATCACATTTAGAGACTGTACTTGTCAGTCTACCTAGTATTAATTAATTAGCACTACTAAGAATATACTAGTATTTTTAGTACAAACATTTTAAGTAACCACCAATGATGATATAATCACAGCATGGAAATGGTTAGAGCTCATTTACCGTGCCTTCATTAACCAGAATTACACTTAAGTGGTGCTGATGATGTAATACCACGGAATTTTCATCATTTTTCATATTTTCTATGCTTGAAACATGTTTATTTATTACGCATCAAGACTATCATCAAGTTACAGTAAAATATCAAACATTATCAAATGCTGCATTTTTGGCGTAATTAGGCAGAAACAATTACCATACTTAATCCCTTGTTTAAAACCGAATCTCCTAAATATATTAGGGGTATTAAAGTACTGTGAGTAATGCTTAAATATTAAAGCTCCACTTTACGGAGGATTAAGGGGGTGGGTTGTTTCTTGCCAGCACAACCCTAAACCTGGCTCCTGTCAAAGCATGGGTTATATATAAATTACATTGAAATTAAAAGTTTAAATCATTAAAGAATAGAAGAATTTTCATACATCATTGATGCCATAGATATAGGAAGATGTGGTATGAGTGTCAATGAGACTAACTCATCAAGTCATTTATGAAAGGGGTTCCAGCCATATATGTCACTATTAAAAAGCATTGATCGTAAAAAAAGGGGAGGGGGTTTCAACCCCCCCCCCCACCTAAACTGTTTATCTCCATATAACCAAATGAGGTCCTTCCATACATTTTGGTTAAAACTGGCCATTAAACTTAGAACAATAGCTTATAATCCCACGTGACAAGTGAGCCAAAACTTGTCAACGAAAAGTAGCAATTACATTACCAGACTTCTTAAACAAACATAGGCCAGACTGATGGACAGTACTTAATTTACTTGTAGATATTAGCAAACAAAATCAGCCTTTATTGAGTTGCTTTGCTTTTAAAGCTTTGAAGAGTACAAGCCAATGCACTATTTATAATTGGTTGGTCTGACATAATAATACTTATACAATATCAGTCATATATGTTTTGTATAATTATGTAATGTTCTTTGTATTCGTCGTTTACAGATTGTTATAATTGCATTTGTGCAAAAAATATTGTCTTTTGTCTATTGTATAATACTAACCATAAATAAGGATAGGAAAAATCAGGAATTTCACTATCACAGAATTAAATCTCCCATAGTAACTGGGAATTGGAATCCTGAAATTCTATCAAAAAAGGCTGTTGGGATAAACTTCTCTTTTCCCAAATCCTCTATGAAAAAAAATGTTTGTTACCTTTCATTTGATTAATGTACTTCTTGAAAGTCATCTGTTTCATGGCAAAATTAACATTAAAGAGTTATGTATACTGTTAAAAGTCATGTATATTTATCAACAAATTCATATTTCTCATAATAAAATAATTATTTAAGATATTTGTTGTCAATATATATACTAGAAGGAAGAAACGTCAATAAGTCAAAATGTCAAAACATGGTCATCGTTCATTTTTCTTTTGATTGATTGCATTATTCCTAAAAATTAAATAACTGATATAACTTACCTGAAAGTTGAAAAGGTAACTTAAAGGTAAGGTCAGGTGCAGAATTGATCACTAAATCCCTCAGTAAAAATAGTAATCCTGCAAAATATCAATCATAATTTCTTCATTCATGAAATACTTCACTATTTACAAGTACTTTAACGATATTTATGTTTTTAAATCCAGTAGTGACAAATTCTTCTGACAACTGTTTCTATTGGCCCATGTAATAGGTTAATATACAATTTGTGCACATCAAACAGAGATAGGTGATAGTAAATAATCTTACATTGATGGTTATGTCTTGTATTCTGTAGGTGTTACCTGTTCAATAACAGTAAAATTAATCAACCTGTAGAGATCAGTGCTGTGATGCTTGAATAAGAAATCATATTCTTTTAAAAACAGGGCAATTTATTCATTTTTCTATAAATAGCCAATAAATTATGCAACAGATTGGTCATATAGCTTTGTAAGAATTATGCCAAACAAAAGAAAACATTAAATCTCTACAAAATACTTTTCAAAAATACTTGAAAAACAGGCAGGTGTTTTGGGTTGCCTTTTTTCTCCTACTTTGGCTAGTTTGTTCTCCTCTAAACTCATCAGGAGAAAACTTTGTTGTAAATTCAATATCTGGATTTAACAGCTGCAGTTTAAAATAGTGCTAACAAATTTGAACCCTTTAAATCTCCTTCATTCAATTTTTTCTTCTCCAATGTTAATTTTTTTAAATGTTTTCTGGTCTCCTTTTTTGTAATTGCATAAATTATTCAGTAATAATATCTTATCTATTGACTTGAGGCTTGATCTATATATCAATTGTATTTCAAACAAGAAAACAACAATTTAATAAAATTTTGATATAATACAACATCTGGTTTCATACATCACTCAAGAGATTTGTCAATTTAAATTTGAAATGTTTTCAATAATCCATGGTAATTTTAAAGATTCAATTATCTTTAATAATGAGTTTCAGAAATGTGCAGTTCATCATTGTTAAATAAGTGACAATTTATATAAATATCATTTTCATTCCTCATTTTCTCTTAATAAATTATCTTTTACATAATAATAAAATGATCTTTTATTAAAGTCAGCAAGGTGGAAAGCTGTTAATGCAATTAAACAGTATCTAAAGGGAAAAAATTGTTATAGGAAATGTTTTAAACCCACACAAATCATCTAAAAGGTGTTTTACAAGATTAGTTATTATAAAAAGAAATTTGAATTGTCTTAATTGTTATTAGCCTTGCTAACTTTTTCACCTCAATTCAAAGCTGGACATATTTTTCTCAATAAGTAATTACCAACAATACTAACCCTTCTTAGAGTTATCAATTCAGCTGATTAACACAGCTTTAGACAGTCCTTTGGCTATTTGGTATCTTGTTCAATATGAATGATCTTTCCTGGTAGGTGGTTATTTCAAAATTTTCTTCAATTCCTTTTGTCCATATTGTAAAGTTTGATATTCTAAATACATGGGACAAAATAAATTAAATTTTCTGCAATGTAGCAAACACTGAAAGTGCTTTTGAAAATTCAATTCATTGCAAAATTGTTTGGACTTTGTTATTTTTATGTCTTTCTTTAAAACAGCACAAATAAAAAGTGCCTAATAGCTTTGTTGAGTGATTTCTTGTTTACATGTAATAGTTGTGATCCTCACTTCAAGCCACATAAGGGAACTGAACCATCTGCATAGAACTATTGTCAACTATTAAACTGTTGAGGACTCCTTACGCTTCAAGACAAAGAACAGCAATAAAGCCATTGTATCACGTTCTAAGCAAGAACCATTACCTTATTAAACATCTATTTTAAAATGACTGTATTCAAAATCTAACACTAGTTGAAAGACACTATTTGAATTCCTGTTGGTTTCATTTAAGAACAAATGCTATCACTGCTATAAACCATCTTATTTTTGTAGACTTATTGTTTAGCGCCGCCTATATCAGCCAATTCATATTCAAGTTTTTATTAACTTTGATCGAATATTTATATAATAATAAGAGATGTTCCAATTTTAACAGAATCTCTATTTATATATAGGTGATTTTTTCAGTTCTGTGAAAATAAATTGCTTACGAATATAAGCTGGATCACCAAAAAAATTACATACTAAGTAAACAATTCTTAGATGTATGCCAATCTAAAACTTTAGGACGCCAAATTGACTTAAAATTTAGACTACCACTACTAATTGTACAAGAAGGGGTATATAAATTGGGACTGGACCATATCAACAAGGTCAAAGCTTTACACAGACCAACAGACCAACAGAGCTTTAAACAAGTAACCAATTGTGTAAAAGTGCCTCAAAATGTTACATAATAATTTTTGTCATATTGATCTGATGGTTTGTTAGCAGCATTGTACTATTGTGGATTATTTATTATACACGAAACACCAAGTTCAAATATTCACCAAGTAGGAATTTTGACAAATCCACAAATTCAAGTTTCCATGGAAATGCAAGTTTTCTTTAATCCAAGAAAATTGACACAATCAATAAATAAATCAATCTACATATTACTACTATAGAGGGTAACATTATAAATAAATTACCAGGCACTTTTTAAGATATACCAAAAAAATGTTAGGCAAACTATGACAATTTTTGTTGGATTTCATAAAACCATTTCATTATTGGTAACTTTGAAATTAAACAAAATGTATTTTTGAATGCCATAATGTAGACATGGTGATATCTAGGGCTTCAGTCTTGAACTTGGTAGTTGATTGTGAAGCTGTGCTTGATGATGGAGGCCTCACTGTAGTTTTGAGATAAAGAACAAGGTGGTAATAATTTAGAAGAACCACTTGTAAGAAAATTGGCAAACTTGTGCATGATTTTGAATAAATGTTCAGTAGTATCAAAAGAACAGTCACAATATATTTTAAAGAAATGATCTTGAAAAGTCAAATTTCGTCTATTTTAATGCTAATTGTATGATTTGCAGACTGAATGTTTATAAATTAGAATTGTACATTAACAAAGTGTACAATAGTCAAGACAAATAGCTTCTTTTCCATCGCATGTCTGTGCATAATTTTTGTTCAATCTACTTTAAACTGAAGGATGTATATCATCTACTAACGTCATCATAAAGTTTATAAACAATCTTAAGAAAAACAGTCACATGTGTTACATAATTTGTTTACATCACTCATGCAACACTTGTATCAGTGTTAATATAATGTAAATAATTTGGTGTTAAACCCTTCTTTATTTCTATTCAATGAATATTATATATTAACATACGAAGGGAGATAACTTATTTATCCCACTCTAGTTTTCTTATGCACTTATATATGTGATATCATAAGCAATGATCAATGTGTAAATGTTTGTTTTCATATGTACACAAAAATAATTTAAAATCTAAATAAAGATCAATGTTAAACATATTTCACATAAAAAAATTATAAATCTTTTAGGTGGTTTTAAAATTGACATTGGGTTTCTATTTCATTGATATATACCCACATTTCCTTAGTTTCATATATATATATATATATAACTAGAATACTGAACATTTTATGTAGCAATAATGAGATTTCTTTATTTTCCTCATACAAGTTTTGTTATACCTTTACACAATGACATAAATTCAACATAAAGTTACATATTTAAATGCAAAAATTAAAATTGTTGATTGTAGGACATAACAATAAACTTTACATTGTAGGTACTGCAAGCAATGCTTACAAAATAATACCCCCCCCCCCCTTTTTCAAAGTCCATGACCAAATTATGATCAGAGGTTTTAATTTAGAAGCAAATATGCTAATGATATGCCTAAATAGAAGCCACAAAATTAATTGGGACCAAAAGCGAAATAGGTGTACAATAGCATTATATTCTTCAGATAGTGAGATAGTTTTGACACTGTAAAATGGGGTTGAGAAGTTGTGGATAAGTACCCCAAAGTTAATCATTGGAAAGGGTCATACTCTTAGATCAGGAAAACTCCAAACATATTTCAAATTTAAAACAAAATAGATGCACAATAGCATTATAAGGAAAAAATTCTAAGATACATTTGTAGTTTCATTTATTCCAGATTTTGGGTTTAGAAGTGGATGTAAATGTGTATTATATTGTGCAGATATGAGAAAGTCTATATCATCCCAGAGTCAACCTCTAAATTATGCAGATGAAGAAATGAATGAGGAGGTGTGAAAGTACCTCATGTGAGTAAGATTTTATGATAAATTCTTAAATTATGTCATATGGTTTAGGAGAAGTTCATATACAAACCATTAAGTGTCAAAAATAAATATTATCTAATAATCTAAGTTTATTTTGTTTTGCATTTCAAACAAGTGAAACTGCGAGCTACTGCTCACTGATGATACCCCCGCCGCAAGTGGATAATATTAATAGTGTAAAAATATGCAAGTGTTCGGTAAACAGGAAGTTGTCAAGTGATGAATCTGAAAACGCATCACACGGTATAGCTGACTTATATAAATCCTGAAACCAAATTTCAGAAATCCTTGTATTGTAGTTGCTGAGAAATCCTTGTATTGTAGTTCCTGAGAAAAATGTGACGAAAATTTTCAACTTGGCTATCATGTGTAAAATCATACAAGTGTTCGGTAAACAGGAAGTTGTCGAGTGATGAATCTGAAAACGCATCACACGGTATAGCTGACTTATATAAATCCTGAAACCAAATTTCAGAAATTCTTGTATTGTAGTTGCTGAGAAAAATGTGACGAAAATTTTCAACTTGGCTATCATGTGTAAAATCATACAAGTGTTCGGTAAACAGGAAGTTGTCAAGTGATGAATCTGAAAACGCATCACACGGTATGGCTAACATATACAAATGTTGATACCAAATTACAGAAAGGGTGGATGTGTAGTTCCTGAGAAAAATGTGACGAAAATTTTCAACTTGGCTATCATGTGTAAAATCATACAAGTGTTCGGTAAACAGGAAGTTGTCAAGTGATGAATCTGAAAACGCATCACACGGTATGGCTAACATATATAAATGTTGATACCAAATTACAGAAAGGGTGGATGTGAAGTTCCTGAGAAAAATGTGACGAAAGTTTCATGGGACGGACTGACTGACGGACGGACTGATGGACGGACTGACGGACTGACAGACAGACAGAGGTAAAACAGTATACCCCCCCTTTTTTAAAGCGGGGGTATAATTTTAAAGCGGGGGTATAATTATAATTTAATCTCTGAAATAAATTTCTTCATTATTATTAAACCACAATCTTAGACATGATCAAGTTAAGTGTAAGTGATAGCACTAGTGAGTTCTAACCAGCTGTAGTCTTCACAGAAGAGAGCATGACAGATCACAATTCTTCTAATAAATTATCTTCCAATCATATCAGCTTGCTAAAATCCTAACCAGTTCTAGGAATTTAACTTTGTTAATGAATCTGCATACTGAAATTCTTTACTCTGTTCATATTCAGACATGTCTAAAGCAACAACACAACTTTCTTTAACCACTCTCTCTTTGTCCTGTAGATATTGCTCTAAAATCTTCGTACATTCTTCAGTAGCTATAGCCCCTAAGGCCTCAGCACATTCATGTCGTACCATGGGATTCTCTTTCTCGTCACAAAGATTTTCTTTTAGTTCTTGTACACATGCTTCATGTTGCATTTGACCTAATACATAGGCAATTTCATGTCGGAACAATGCACTTGAACATTTTAGTCCTGAAAATAATTTCAAACGGTTAGAGTACTGTAGGATACTAGTTTAATTTTCATTTTACAAATTTCTTTAAATTAACCCATGTAAACATATTTCAAATTTAACAGAATTCATGGCCAATTTTAACGGTTTTTTTTAACACTAAGTTTTTACTGGTAACTTATTCTGCAGTATCATAATAGTAACATTGTTTGATGGCACCATTATTTGTGTTTTATATGCACTGTGAACTTGAAATAAATAATTCTTTACAAGAGTCACTCCTTTTTCAGTTTCAGCAAAATATATAGTTTGAGATATCTCTTTAAAGGTGTAAGTCTTAGAGAACAAATAGAAACCATATCAAACATGTTTTAAAAATACAACCAAGTAAGTAACCTCATTAGCTGTTGCTTTCAATGGTATGTATAATGTTATTTAAAGAGTTTTGTGTTGATGGTAGTATATTCACTTCTTTTAAGACTCTGAACTTTTTAAGTTTGGCATATAATTTTTTTGTACATAAACACTTATATAAATGTATCATTGAAGATCATATTATGTTGACCTCTAGATAATAACCAAATATGTAATGTAAGATATTTAAATGTGAATCTGTCTTTGAAATGTATAGCTGACTTTGCAGTTGCAAATTGTTGATGGCTGTACGGGGACCTTTAGTTGTTAATTTCTGTGTCATTTAGTCTCTTGTGGGGAGTTGTCCCATTGGCAATCATACCACATCTACTTTTTTATATTATATAGATACTTAAGCTTGTACCTTATTTTTTACAATAATTTTAATATTTAATTGTTATAACCAAATAGATAATATACCTTGAGCCAAAGCTTGAACAGCTTCTGTTGTTCCTATATTCCTCAGAGAAAACATAGCTCTGTATCTGTGAAATAAAGTTGATTTTTCGTCCAGTAATTGTGTTTTTAAATTGTTAATGTCCATGTTTGTTGATGGAGGTGCTGGATCAGTAGAAAAATATGGATTCTCTGATAATTTCTCCCTTTCTTTATCTTCACTTTGAAGCCATTCAATTCTTTCTAAAGCAAGCTGACATGTTTCTGCAACCTGATAAGATGTAATAAAATTATTACAATTATAATACAAAATATTTTTTTAATAAGATGTATGCATATTTGTGAAGACTTTCAGAATCATAGATACTGATATGAAAATATTTTTAGATGCAGAGATGAAAAGAATTTTTAACAGAAAATAAATTATTATCAATATGATCATATAATAATATTCAATATTTATCAGAATTTCTTTCTGTTCTATTTTGAAATATACATAAAAAAAAACACAAACAAAAAAAGATTACATAAGTGTTTCTTAATCAAAAGAGATTTAAACATATACATGTATGAGAATCTGTGTTCCAGGAGGTATGAATCTATGATTCAATAAATGTATTATTTAGGCTTAAGGTCTATTTTGAAAAATAATGATCAAACAATACCTCTATGACACTATCATCCTTATATTTTTCTAAGATTGGAACTGCATCTACACAACCAATGGCTCCCAACGCTTCACCTGTAAGTTTAAAATTATAAAGAATATTAATTCAATCAACCACTTCTTCAAGTTATACATATCAGTGTGAAATTTAGGCATTATTCAATAAATTCTGGTTCAAACTTCAGTCTTAATAATGTGATATCTTATTTTATCTGGTGCCAAAATACAGCTGATGATAATATTCTTGTCAATTATCGAAAAAATGTATATATTCATACAAAATGTAGACAGTTACTGACTGATGAAATTTTCACTGTCCATGAATTGGACACTGTACTCTTATATTTATAGTAAAGACAACCTGAATCAGAATCAATTATACTCTCTGTTGAAGCAGTGTAGCTACATGTACATGTATGCAAAATACATCCGAGAAGAAAATATGGTTAACTGAATTATATCAAACCAAGGACTTATATCTGTAGGTTACAATACACCATTAGATTGTATGGGTGCAGCCATTTTATGAGCATAACATGATATTCAGAATTAAAAGTATGACTAATCCTGATTGGTTGATATGTGCGCCTGTTAGTTTTTATTATTAGAGACTTCGTGCATTCTGCATTATATCATAGGCCAAACAAATTATTTTCCTTAGCCCTAAAGGAAATGAGACGTCTTTTCAACGCTAGGACGAGACAGGTTTTTTTAAGTGCAAAATTGATAGGCATGGGAGATATTAGTACAAAATACTTTAAGAAAGGCAATGCGAACCTATATTTTTGGGACCAAAAAATTCTGTCCAAATAACTTTACTGAAATTCTAGCAAGGTTTTGTTAAAAAATCAACTTTCTAAAGTCTGTATCTCAAAAAAGGCTATCATTGTCGCCTACGGGGAAATTAATTGTTTATTACAATCTGTACATGAATTAAAAAAAAATTATAATCAATGGGAGATAACTCTACTTCAAAAATTAGTTACCAGTACAAATGATAAGTACAGTGGTTAAAGTGATCAAAGTACAAAAACAAAAAAGGCAATATTATCATTTTATAAATTGATTTATTAATGTAGGTTTAATTCTAATTCTTAACTTTTAAACATCTCATAGTCTAAATTTATTCTTATCATGAGGATTTTTTCTGATTTTGCTGCAAATCAATTCCTTATTCAGCCTGTAAAACTATATAGTCAAGAATATTTCTCATATCAACTTGTACCTTTGAAACCATGAACAAGTGTATTTTACACAGAGAGCATCATACTTAACACTTGCCATATTCAGTTACCATTTAAAGTTTATGAAAAACATTTTGGGTCACTTTTACAACAAACTTGTTTTCAAGTGTTATTGACAAACACTATATCTGAAAAGCCTGATTTGCTGCACATCTTTGGACCTTTTCTGTGGAGTTGATATTTTTGGTTGATAAATGGTCCGAGTCTGAGAGACAGTGTAATAGTAGGCAGGTTTTGGTCTAAAAGGTTGTTGGTACACATGCATTATGCCACTAAAATGTTTCTTCAGATAAGACTAAGTGTAACATGTATATTAGACCTCAACAAACATTTATACATTTTTCTGGGTTCTAAATTAAAAGATGTATTTACTCTTATGAGTTTATAGCTGAATTTGTTATGATTGAATGATCATTAAGCCTAGGAAGTAACTGTTGTGTGAGTGTCAATACAACAACTATTATTGTAATATATTGAGGGAACTTATGTAATTTGAATGGTATTGGCAAATAAAATAGACATGTCTATTTTGTGGGTCGTACAATGAAATGGGGGTACAAATGTACATGTACGTACCTTCATGACATTGAAAGAACAGTAAAAATTCTGGCAATATTTGAAGAATGACAGTAAAATTTAATCCAATTTGATGATAACTGTACCTGAAAATGACCGTTTGATGCCTGAAGGTGAGGGCATTAGTACCCTCTATTAGTATTATATACACCTTATCCCTAATCCCAGCTGACCCGCAGCCGCTTGAACTTTTGATGCATACAACAATCACTTTTCCATTGTGGCGTCAGATATTTTGTTTTGTGACGTCAAATGTTTACGGGAACCTGTGTGATATCCAGTAATGGCGAACAAATAGCGATAAGGTATATTAAAATTAATAATATAAATCATGTATTTTACTTTTTAGTACCTGCTTCATGTCGAACCATTGGTTCCTGTTCTGTATTTTCTAAAACCTCCACTAGTTTAGGAACAGCATAAGGGTTTACCATTTGACCTAAACAATAAGCTAGTTCATGTTTGAGAAGAGCAGACGAATCTGAAAAGTTATTGGAAATGCAATCAATCGCTTGTTTACCACCTATATTTTTCAGTGTAAAAAGAGCCCTAAAACGTTCTTTCAGTGGTCTAGAAGGGTCAGATAAAACATTCCCTATTTCCTGTACATGCGAATTCGGAGTTTTACAGCTCATTATTATTTCATATGTTCATAAGAGCCAGGTTACACAATCACACGTGCACACAGCAGATTTTTATTTATCCGGAAGTGGACTTTCGGATTTCTGTACATTCGGAAGGCCTTGTTATTTTACCATTCCAACAATTATCCAAGTTTGTTGGAACTTTCCAGTGTCATCACTCAGGTAGATCTCTAAATTCTCACTTGTTTACATCCTTAAAATATATTCAAAAGTCCTGAAACTTTCTTCTTCAGACCATTATTGAAACCTCTGCTGTTAACATCTTGTGAGATCAGCTGATTACAGCTGTTGTTCTCTAACAGTCTAAAACAACCACACTCAAACCAAAACATTGTTCATAAAACTAAAAGTTGTTATTTTAAATCACAATCGATATATATAATTACTTCAGCTGTTATAAAATTATTATTTGTGTAAATTTATTGTTAATCAATTGCACAGCAACATGCATGCATTCAACACTTTTCTTAAATATAGTCTGCGGGGCGTAAAGGGTGGGTATCTGCATGGAAGAACTCGAAATAACATTGCCATTTCACGATGAACAAACAATTAAAAATGTCTTGCACATGGATCTTTTTACTGATTTCACGAAACACTGTGAAAAATGAACCTTTTTCACGGCTGCACATGAATTAAAAATGGCAATACACGTTGCACAAAAATAACCCTTTACCACCCTCGTCTAAAGATCTTATCGGTACTTAGATGTGAACTACTCACATCATACAACAATCATTTTCCATTGTGATGACATCAAAATTTTACAGGAACCTAAAATGTGATATGTCTTACATGTTACAAGGCAGACAAATGATGATATTGTAACGTATTTTCGCAAACCGGTGAGAACCTTTCTAACCAACCAAACCAACCATCAGATCAAACAGACACCAACAACGAACCAAAAGAATTTTACAGGAAATATAAACACTCAAAATTATTACTACTACTGCCACTGCATTCTGCATATCATATAAACATAGTTGCTAGGATCGCCTAAAGTCCTTTTTATGCTTGTGTGTGTGTGTGTAAGACGTGATGTTCTGAAAGTAAACACAAAATCACTTCAATTGTATAACAACTTTTATTCACCAGGCATCATATAAATAACAACTGGAACAAGAATTAACCGTGAGATATAAATCTCTTAAAGCAGCAATCAACAATTAGTTATCAACATTCTGTATAGCTTAGACGAACAGATAATACTCAGATACACCGAAAAGCAACATTCAAGAAACACAGATCCTATAGGCAACTCTCCTTATAGATAATACTACACAAATAAATAAGTCATAATTTTTGTAACCCTTTTTCTATATTATAAAAATCTATTAACAGCAATGCAACTATATGAAACAAACGAACACGCTTGCCAACTTTACACACCTTTCTCCTATTGAAAGTTTTAAAATTCATTATTAAACTTTATTCTCAAAACTTATATCTAAGAAAACAAGAAAACTATTACATTTCTGCCTCCGTTCAAAACTGGAAATTGGAACAATTATATGAACTACATAAATATTTATATTGCATATATATTGCAATTCTCAGGAACTTAAACTGCTGCTTTAGAAAAACTGTATCTTGAAATTTTTGAGACACGTGAATTAAGCTACTAGCCGGCGGTAGGGACAAGCTGGAACTGACGTAAAATACTATAAATCTTACGCTAGTGTTGTTATTTTGAAATTCCAAATATTGGTAAAATCTATGACCTAATAAGGAAACTTCCATAAAAGGCAAATATCTTTGCACTTGACGTCTAAGAAAATGATGTCATTACAGCCCTATTACTTTAAAAAGGTGTGCAACATCAGTGCAAAAATTGTTCATAAGTAGTTATTACTTAAATCTAAATAAAACTCCCATACTCTACATAAACTTTACAAGAAACACTTTAACATTTATCCCTGTTTCGAAAAACATACAAAAATATAACTACAACATGTTCAGTATAGTCTAAAAATTATACGATTTCTATTGACATTATATTTATAACAATACCTGTTACTTCCAGTAAAAGGGAAAGTGAAAGTAACGTACAATTGATCAAAAGTTGTCGGTCAGAAAACACATGTTTTCTGTCATTCTGAACATACAATATTAAAATGATTATACAATAAATAGGTAATAATGAAATAAAATACACACATTTACTGCTATAATACAATAATACAAAATACAGTTTGCAGAAATATAGAAAAAACTATGTAGACACTATCAATAAAAATTTAAACACTGATACCTGTCAAAATCGTCACAATATATAAGGTCTTTTGAAGCCTTATTGTCTACTAAATTATGTCTTGTCATTTTAAATGTCATCACAGTCAAAAATTGTTATAGCCTTTCAAAACATCATATTTTATTTGGACTATGTTGACAAAGTAAAGGATATATACATTTATGTATTAAACACAAATAAGATATCTGTCTGAAAATTTATAGGGGTACATTTTTAAGGTGCAAATTGCAGGTACAGTAACATATCATATTATGCTGCAGTTCCAGGCTGAAAACTACTAGAAAAAGTGTAAACATGTTAATTGTGTATTAAACTGCACCAGATTATCATTATTCGTCTGAAAACTATTTTTTTACTGAAAAAAACCTGATCAATTTGTTATACTTTTTGCTTACAGCTCTCGTCATACACCTTAGACCGTCTGTAGAATGTTAAAGGAGCTGACAAAAAGGTGAATGAACATAGAAGCAGTTATGAGACAAGACTGGTCAACAGAGATCTTGGATCGTGGAAGCATTATTATACTTTTTGTGAACTACACATTCTTTGCCATTGTTTTTCTGATTTTTCTGCTGTTTGTTTTGTGTTTTTACCAAACTACATCAGCACCATCTGATATAATAACATCGTTGCTACTTGTAGCTTTTAGTTTTCTCATTGCTAATATTGTTATAGCAGACTATGTGGTTTATGTTTTAAAATCAAACAAGGAATTAAAACCTATATTATAAATTTTGAAATCCAAAAAAAGGAATTAAAACCATAAAGATACAAAATGTATATCGAAGACATGGATATAATGATAATATACTTCTAAATAAAAAATTAATATTATGCAGTTATAATTGAATTATTTTTGTATATTCATGTTTTAAAATGACAAGTGAGTTATCAAAATCCCGGAGTTTAAAGATAGTGAAACGACCAAATGTAGACATAGGAATTATAGAAGTGAACACAAAAGACAATCTTGATATCAATAAAGAACTATCCGGAAGTCTTTCCCCAACGACACCATCATCAAAGTTTTCTACATCTCTGATTAAAACATCACATGACAGTATTATCGATGGAATATTTCTAAGTCACTGGGACAACATATTAGGACCTAGGATTGATCATTTATGGACATTTCCTAACAAGCCCCATTACTCTCATGTAGTTTTAAAGAAAGTTTGTAGCCAGTCACTAAGCGGAGAAATTTGTCGTGAATTTGACAATTGTTTTATTGATTATAAGTTCTTTTCTAATGCTGACGATGGAACAGTTGTACCAGTGTTTGTATTCACAGCAAACACGACGATGGGACCAGCAGTTCATTCTTTATCACTTATTATAAACAAATGTGATCTTACATACTTCTTACAAATACAGCATCTAGTCATCAGATGTATGGAGAGACTGGTTGGCAAACTGAGGATTCTCCTACACAAGGTTTGATACATTTAGAATCAATAAGCATTTTACACAAATAAAATTGATGATATTTCAACCATTAGATTTGATGAAACTGCTCTTACATATTACATGGATTACCTAGCATCTGTTTTCAATGTAGAATGCCTTTAACTATTTACTGTGGATTCATTTATTTTCGTTGAAATCAATTTATTTGGATGTCTGAAAATTTGCATATTCTTGCACATTTGATTTTGTGGTTTTGCAAATCTCTGTATACAAAGCTTATTAAAAATATGGAATTCATGGTTCTCGAAATTGAATGAATCAACAGTACAAAGATATGTGTATCCTCACAGTACCAAGGGAACTGTACTTTCGAAATCATAGGTACAAGAAAATCTGACAATTCCATTGCAAAAATTGAAAAATGATGCAAAGACAATCAAATCCACAGCTACATGTACATAGAAAACTAATTGATCAAGCAAACTCACCAAATAAACATTGAATATATAACTTATGAATTGAAAATATCCCTATAGAACCACAGTGGTAATGGAATTGTAAGGACAGGAATCATGATAAACATGCATCTTCAGAAATTGCTTAGAATGGCTTCATGTTCTTGTACTAATTTGAAAAAGTGTACAACTTTTAATGAAAATATTGCATGTTGTCATGCCTAATACAGTTTTGCATGCTTGCATGTTATCTTTGAAAAAAGCCTTATACTTCAACTACTTCAGGAATGTAAATTAATTTTGTTTGTACTAATTTTTTGCTTTTCAGCCATCTGGTCCTGCTAGTGATATCCTGGATTCATTTTTCATTCTGAATGATGATTGTATTAACTGCCTGACGCTGATCAAAACCAATGCTTTACCTACTAATGTTAAGGTTTGTACTTCATACTCTTATTTGAAGGTAATAAATGTATTAATTGTGTGTAGCAATCTCAGTTTAATATTCCCGTAAAGGCGAGGTTAAATTAGAGCAACATTTTTTTTCTAAATGCAAAAAAGTTAATGTTTCCAAACATTGATCACTTATAGTTCTTTTACTGAAAATCTGGAATACTAAAATTGTAACCAAATAAGAATAAACACATAAATAAAACTTATTTTCCATACCTTATCGGAGCTTGATTGTGAAAGAAAGTGATTGCCATGAAATAGCCATTGTTTTCAAATAAAACTATTTATCAATGTTTATGCTATATTTATAATTATAAATACATGCAACAAAAATATAAATATAAAAAAGAAGATGTGGCATGATTGCCAATGAGACAACTCTCCACAAGAGACCAAATGCCACAGAAATTAACACCTATAGATCATAGTATGACCTTCAACAATGAGCAAAGCCCAGTACAGTATAAAAATGTGTAGTGGACATAATAACAAGTTTTCCTTATATTTCATATTTTGTTTTATTACTGTAATTTCAAAATACTGTTTGTAATTGTTGAACAATGGATTGAAATGCAAGATTTATTTTAAAGAAATGTTGCATACAATTGATGTTTTCAAAATTAGATTTTTGCCCAACCTGACCTGTCACATTTTATTTTTTATAACTTCATTGCCAAAAAACTCTGAATTTTAAGTATTGTTTAAAAATCATACATGTGTTTATATAATTTATATAATTTTTATATAATTTCTTTTCAGCTTGGAGAAACCTATTTTTGTCCATCTCATACATTAGAGAGAGAGTTTCTACATAATTGTATAGCATCACATTTAATGACCTTTGGTAAAACCCTAGTTATAGGTGACAAGGAAGAAAATATTAATGCTGTAAGAATTATATCTTTTACTATGACTTTATGACCTGTTGCAGTTCATTCAAACTATTGACCATAGCAGTTTGAACTCTAAACTGATGAAGTAACTGTGCTGAAAGAGACATTAAACATCAATCAATCTTTCAAAGTACTGATTTCTTTAATACAAGTGTTAAACTTTTTACATCAAATTATCAGATAATCTTGTAATAGTTTTAAATATTTAATTTTTGTAACCATTTAGAGATGTTTCATTTGTAGTACAAATATACCATTATATGATGCCTCCGGGTGCGGGAATTTTTCGCTACATTGAAGACCTGTTGGTGACCTTCTGCTGTTGTTTTTTTCTATGGTCGGGTTGTTGTCTCTTTGGCACATTCCCCATTTCCATTCTCAATTTTACATTATATGATGCCTAACAGATAAAGTTTAATTTTTTACTTATGAGTGCTTTGAGGCTAACATTATTGTAAATTTGATTTTGTAGATGTTATATACACTGTGTCTATTTAATACTGAAGAAGAAAGAAAATGTTCATTGCTGTATAGTGGAGAAGAGAAAATTACATATCATCATGATCTTTGGTTACAGGGGATGATACGGGTAAAGTTCTACGAAAGATGCTTCTGTTAATAATAACTCTGTATAGTGTGGGTGAATAGGACATTTGCTGTAAAAAAAAATTATACCTCAACATGAAAATATAATGGGTATTACGTTTAAACCCTGTTGGTCAATCAATAATTTAGTTATTGTTATTTTTTTTTTTTTTTATGAATTGACTTTTGCTTGAGTACTAATGGCTCCTAACTTGCAACTGATGTAATTAGATATAGGAAGATTAGGTATGAGTGCCAATGAGACAACTCTCCATCCAAATAACAATTTATAAAAGTAAACCATTATAGGCAAGGTTTAAGCTAGGATTTTGAAGGCTTTAGTCACTTTTGCACACTATTAAATTCAACCTATTTTTGTGTAACAGCAAGGGACCAAGGATGTATATTTCTAGCTTCATCTTTGACTTTGTCAGATTTTAAAGGACTTTGGTATAATTGGCAGTTATTGTATAATTTGACTGGCCCTTATTATGAAAGATTCTGACATGGGATCCGGAAAATTAAATTAACAATTTCTCTTCAGTTAGTTATATTTTTTTTAAATAAGGAATCACAGCAGAAATTTACTTGCAATGATTATCTCACTGCATACTCATTATCCTTATAAAACGTCTAAATCAATATTTGAACATCATTTCTATTAAGTTGGAACTGAATAAAATCCATTTTGAACGAATGTAACGATTGTAAGGAGGTTGTTTACAAATCAAGAATAGCCAATAGATCACGTTTTCTACTTTCGGTTTTAAAATGAAATGAAAACGGGAAGTGACACGTGGGTAATAAATTTAAAACGAGTCTGGATTCATCATGAAATTATCATTTTTTGATTTAAATTCCTTTGGTAAGAGATATAGGTGGCACGGAAGTATTTGCATTCCAGAATTTAGGTTGCTCTTTTGTGTACCCTACTTAGGTTAATGTATCTAAACAGTGTGATTGGACAAAAAATACAGTATCAACTGAACATACTTTCCCAAACTGAGGGATGAATCAGGTGTAGAAAAATATGAAATAATTTTACATACAGATGAAAATGATTTTTTTTTAATTTTTTAAAATTTTGTATTCACTGCACCATAAAAGACCTAAAAGTACTAGTGGCGTTAGGTTTTTAAAAATAGCAAAAAAAGTAAACGGTCATGATACATATTCAAATTCATTTCTGAATAGTAAAATGAAAGTTCTTCAGTTAACTGTGAATGTAGAATTTTTTGCAGTGTTAGAAAGTGGTGAAAATTCTAAAAAGGCTATCATTATCCCTTATGGGCCAGGAAATACTGCCGTGCCACCTATATATTTGTCTCTCTCATTTAATTGGTACTAAATGATTTCGTATTTTACATTTTTGGTGTCTATAAATAGTCATAGGAATATTTTACACCGTACAGGAAAAACATGAAAACATTTTTGAATAAAGTTCTATATTTTAAATGGAAATTGTCTAAAGTTTTTGATGAAAATTTATATCAAATATGACGAAAGTGCGTTTGAGTGACGAATCTACGACATACAAACTTCAAATTGTGATCGTTTGAGAAATATTGAAATGCGAACTGTCCAGGGGGAAACAATTTTGATCAAATGACGAAACTATATATACTCCTGGATGCTGAAATGCATACTGACTGATTTTCTTGGGGAAAATAATTATGATGGTCAATTATGAGGTTTATTGGTAATTAATGGATTATATAAAAAAAAAACCGAGAAACAAGAAACACTTATAAATTACATAAACAAACAACAACTACTGTACATCAGATTCCTGACTTAGGACAGGTGCAAATATTTGCAGCGGGATTAAGCGTTTTAATGGTACCAAACCTTCTCCCTTTCTGAAACAAAAGTATAACATCACAACATAGAAAAACACACGATAAAATTGCAGGACATAAGTAAAAGCTAAAAAACAAGGTTGTACAAAGATGGTCAACTTGGAAGAATGGTTGAAAATTGCCCCTTCAAAAAGAGTTTTTGTGTGGGGAAAGAATTTTTTTTATGCAGGTGAAAAGTGGGGGTATATTTGATGCCTAAGAATTGCGTTATTGATTGAAATAAAATATATAGTTTTGATATTCAACAGATATTCACATATCTACATTGTCTTCTTAATTTTTACAGAAACCACATCAAAGAATAAAACTACCAGTACATGAATTATTGTATAGCAAATATCCATCAAGTGTAATAGACATAACAGCCATGGATATCAAACAGTCTCCACATTTCTCTGACCACATGGTACATAGTCATAACGCACAAAGAAATGAACTACTGTCTATAATGGGAGGAGAAAACACAGTCATTCCACACCCTACAGGGTAAGCGCATATTAAGTTACTTCGAGAAGCAGATACAGGGTGCTTATACATGTACACCATGTTTATTAACACCAAACACAGATCAGATTCGAATTTGGGTGGCGTCATTTCATCCTTCTTGAGTTATGTCCCTTTATAAATGAAAAATATACTAAATTTGTCAATTCCTTTACCAAATTTTATACTCCTACACAATGCTTATTACCAAACACAGATCGAGTTCGAAAAGGGTCACTTTCTTTCTTGAATAATGTCCCTTTTAAATGGTAAAATTTGTCATACATTTACAAGCAGGGACATCTGTGTCCCATCGACACAGGTTTTTTTTTTAAATTTATTTGTCATGATATAAATAGCTCAGTTCAAAGAGAGTCAAATATTTTGTTAACAATTATTTAAATTCATGTTAGATAAATAAAGGAAGGATATCCAATGCAACCCTTTTGAGAAGCAAATGCCTCACTATTTTGATGAAATCCATGGAGAGAGTGTCTTTATTGACTTTCCTGAAATACAACAAGAGAATGAAATTGAATATGATGAAATTATACCTCAAGAGAGTGAAGTTATATTTAAGTAAACAAGCATTTATGTAATTTAAGTTTAAAAAGTTGACTTGCTTCAATTTCATAACTATTCACTGCATATTTCATGTTCCATATTGTAGTGACATCCTAACTTCAGTTTCCTATACAGAAACACTGGTACACAGCCTTCTAGAAGATGTAAGTATACTGTTTCTGGGCATACAAAAGTGCAAGTTTCCTTTGAAATAGGGGGAAAAGTATATAGTAGAGCCTAACCAATTTATCAATCAAAAGTCTATATAATTCAGATAGCCTAATACCCTATGCATCTGTTGTCAAACCGCTGTGATGGTCTTGAGGGTTTCACCTCAAGTGTGGGAGGTCGTGGGTTTAAACATAAGCTAGGTCAAATTGAAATTGGTATTTGCTGCTTCTATGCTAACCACACGGTATAAAGGAGCAAGAGCAAAGACTGGTATGCTCAGAGTCAGAATAATGTGGGTAAGGTTATTTGTCATCTTGCAGACTGTTACCTTGTGAACAAGCATGTTGGTCTAGTAAAAAGTAGGGCTAATATTCATATTACACTAACATGTTCTCGTCCTGAATATGCTAATTAATTTGCCATCATCATCATTATCTGTTTGTCTGTTTCAAATTTTTGTGCTCTTTAACTTTAAAATCTCTTATGGTTAAATAATAAAACAGTTAACCTCGGATGGTAATTAATAATTCTCTATACTATAAATCACTCATCAAAGGTAGTAGGCTATTAAATTTGTACGCCAGAACACACAGTTTATCTTTTAAAAAAACTCAGTGATGCTCGAATGGTATAAGTTAAGGCCATATAAAGTATTCTGTTGAAGAGCATTAAGGACCCAAGAAATGTTTATGCCAACATGTTGTGATTTTTTTTCAAACTAGATTATCATAATTGTTACTCTGCTGTCATGATGAAAAAAGAATCCCATTCTTCTACTTGTAATGTTAGTCTCCAATCATATTTATTGATAATATCTTAATATATAAAATAAGCATATGGTATGATTGCCAATGAGATAACTATCAACCAGAGTTCAAATGACATAGATTTAAGCAGAAATGGGTGGAGAGTCGTCTAATTGCCAATCATACCACATCTTGTTATTTTTGTGCAGTTAAGCTGCATTATGCGAGCACCCTAGATTTGTGTTCTACCCAATAAATGCTGAAATACTTGTTATATAAAGTTCCACATCTTCTTCTTTTTATATAAAGTTAAAGGTTAAGCATTTAATTTTCATATAAGTTTATTATGTTTCAGCTTGACAAATTACCACCTACTTGTGGCGTGAGGGAAGCATTTATTTCACAGTTCATGAGGACAATCCATATGAAAGCTTTGTGCCTTATCAAGTATTTGGAGGGGGAAACGTAAGTTATTAGTTATACAATTACTGTCCTTTAAAATGTTGGCCCCTTATTTCTGTGTAAACCGTTAATTTGTTTTGTAGAGTTAGTTTGATAGGATTTACTTGTGATAGATCAATGATATTTTGTAAAAAGTCTCATTACTATCAGTACATATATGTTTGACATTTATTTTAAGGCCCTGCTCCTAGGTCATGGTCCCTAGACATTGAACAATTAGCAAATTTTAATGTTATGTTTTCTGCTATAGTTAGTTTGATAAGAACTACTATTAACAGAGCAATGGTATTATGTATAAAGTTGCATTACCATCGTTAAATCTCAGTTTGTCCACCTTTTTTGAGGCCTGGCCACAGGATCATGGTTCAGCCTCTTTTAATTTATAAGCAATGTTGCTGTCCATCAAATTGTCTTTTTCTGAATATTATGCCAACAGGGGAGGCATATCTCTGTGTCAACATATCATTTTAAGCATACTTCACATCTTTGTTTCAGGAATAGTGGTGTTCAACCGTTTAGAGGAGGAATGAAGAAAATTCGGCATGACCTATGTTTGCCTGCAGATGGAGATTTAATGATAGTACTAGCAGCTGCTGAAAAATTAAAACCAGGACTATATTGGTTCATAATGAGAGAACAGACTTATGTCTACTAATTCCTTCTATGCATTTGTATCTGTGATATGGCAGGTCTTTTCTGTCAAATGTTCAAAAATAGATGAATAAATTATTTATATTATGAAACTTCACTTTGTTCACTTACATTTTCATTTAGTACCAAAAGATCAGTATACTTGGTTTTACCCTAGTCCTTTTTTCTCCCTCAAAAATGTACTTTTCCACCAATAAACTTTAGCTATGGAAAATGGGTTGAAAAACAGTTATCACTCTGATTTGTTTTTGTTTTTATAAGATATTTTTAAAGCAGATGTGAAAGATACCATAGGGATATTTAAATTTATAAGTTAACAAGAATGTGTCCATAGTACACAGATGCTCCACTCGCACTATAATTTTATATGTTCAGTGGACCGTGAAATTGGGGTCAATACTTTAATTTGGCATTAAAATTAGACAGATCATATCATAGGGAACATGTGTACTAAGTTCCAAGTTGATTGGACTTCAACTTCTTCAAAAACTACCTTGACCAAAAACTTTAACCAAAACTTATCTGAGCTTCACACTATCTTTTTCTTTGTTCAGTGGACCGTGAAATTGGGGTCAATACTTTAATTTGGCATTAAAATTAGAAAGATCATATCATAGGGAACATATGTACTAGGTTTCAAGTTGATTGGACTTCAACTTCATCAAAAACTACCTTGCCCAAAAACTTTAATCTGAAGTGGGATGAATGGACAAACAAACAGACGGACGCACAGACCAGAAAACATAATGCCCCTCTACTATCGTAAGTGGGGCATAAAAAACCAACTGACAATGCAAGCCTCTTTGGCCAAGTGGTCTAAGTACATGTAGTTACTACTGTAATCACTAGCCAGTCAACACAGATGTTGTGAGTTCGAATCTGGCTTGTGTGGGTGCACTCAACTCCAATCTTAATTGACTAGGGTTGTCAGTTTTCCTATGGAAGGTCTGTGGTTATCTCATGGCACACCAACTACCTCTACTAATAAAATCTAGCCACCACCAAATAACCAAAAAGTAGGGCTTAAAAGTGTTAAAACACCAACGATAGAGCAGTAAAACTGACATTACCATGGCAAAAAAAAGCAAAAATAAACTTATGGACAAATAACAGTATACAAAGCACAAATAAGAAATCAAAGAATGAGCATAAAAAAAAACCACCAAAAACCAGGGGTGATCAGGAGGAAATCGTTTTATGGAAAGGCACATTCCTCTTTAATAATAATACGGACAAAAATCGTCTGTTTAAACTTATAACATCATCCACTTTACAAACACAACTACAGATCACTACATCATTGACTTTCAGATGAAGAACAGCAATAAAAGAAGTTACTTGGCTTTTGTTTTTTAAATGCACACATGGTGGTCTTGTGTCATGAATTGATACACCCCTCTCATTCATCCAACAAATATTTTGATCACAATATTTTCTTGTACTACTGAACAGAACAGAATGATTTCATACTTGGTCACTAGTGAGGCGGTCTTTTTCATTGAATCTCTAACCCACCTACTTCCTGAGGGGGGGGTAGGACCTTTATCGGGACTCCGGGATCGGGTGTTTTTAAGCTCGAGATTTCGGGATTGACCCTTTCGGGATCCGGGAATTTTTTTTTCGACTTTCAAGACTTCGGGATTTCGGGATCTCGTGTTTTTAAGCCGGGGATTTCGGGATCAGGACCCCTCCTACCCCCTCTCCTTCCTGTTTACCAATCATTTGAATTGTGCAAATTATTTGTTCAATACTACTGAACAGAATGATTTCATATTTGGTCAATAGCTTGACAGTGATGTATTGTTATGGATACACACTTTACAGATCTATCCGTCACCAACTTCTTGCTTGCCAATACTTTGAATTATAAAGTGGGGTATGCCTAGCACAACAGCATGTGCATCTTATTTTAGATAATCACTAATCACAAAAAATGTACAATAATTACTGAATGTATAATACATCATAAGGATAACCAAGATGAAGTTCAAACCCCAACTATCCAGAAACCTCTGATAAGTTTTTATGGATTGATTACCTCAATATCATTTTGCACTCTGCCATTTGTCCAACTATAGATGTAAAGATTTGAATTATGCTCCCATGATGAAACACATTTCTGAATTAGTCCATTACTGTTTGAAACTGAAAGTCAATTTCCTGGTAAACATTCTCAAGACTCAGAGGAATAAAATATTGACACACCATAAAAATAACTTTTATAGTCCGTCAGATTCTTAGTAAAAAATAAAACATCTTTCATTTGCATGTGCTTTATTCTTTTTAATAACAGTGTTCAAACTGAACAAAACAAGTAATAATAACATCAAATACTATTAAAATTTTTGGTAGACAAGAGTGTATTAGTATAAAAAAAACCAAAAAAAAAACATTCAGTTCGAAATTGATCCAGTATTTGATATTTGAGCCAACCTATTGTTTATGGATCTTATGCTTTATAAAGCGTTTCAAATAATTATGTAGAAATTGTTTGAACACCATCAATTCCTTTTATTTGATTTTAAGGGAACTATATAACTGCAACTGCCAAGATCAATAAATGTTATCATATAATTTACAGATGAGTAGATTGATTTGAAAAGTAAGGAAAATAGGGTTGATGTACAGGACAGAAATTATAGGAAACACCCAAGTATTTGAAATAAGCATTCTGTTTTGTGCATCATAAGTCGGTATAGATGCATGTTTACTTTACTACATTGGTTAGAGGTATAGGGGGAGGGTTGAGATCTCACAAACATGTTTAACCCCGCCGCATTTTTGCGCCTGTCCCAAGTCAGGAGCCTCTGGCCTTTGTTAGTCTTGTATTATTTTAATTTTAGTTTCTTGTGTACAATTTGGAAATTAGTATGGCGTTCATTATCACTGGACTAGTATATATTTGTTTAGGGGCCAGCTGAAGGACGCCTCCGGGTGCGGGAATTTCTCGCTACATTGAAGACCTGTTGGTGACCCTCTGCTGTTGTTTTTTATTTGGGCGGGTTGTTGTCTCTTTGACACATTCCCCATTTCCATTCTCAATTTTATGTATGTTTATCACTCTCAAGTATACTTTTTTATTCAGTTGAATTAATCAATGAATGATTGGCTTTTCCAGGAAAACTTGAACTCCCCAGAGTATATACAATGGGACAGTTCATTTTGCCAAAATTTAAATAGTCTGTTCAACACCAACTGATTCTTTAGTCGGAGATTACCCACGGCCCCAGCTTGTCTGGCAAATCAGCCGTTGGACATCAGAGTAATCTCGGACTACTGATTCTTGTGAAAGGTTTTATTTTCTTTGTAATAATATTTCAAATAAATGGGTATTTTACTAATATAAGGGAAATATTTCATCTAGCCCAAGAAACTTAATAAGGGAATTTTAAAATATGTTTTTTGCTCTACTTCAAGAATTGAATAAAACATTCAAATGAAATGAAAAAGGTAAGGGTTCAAAGTTTATCTGTGGATATCTACCAACAATTTTAAAATAACAACTTTATAAATATTCATATTTTGATTAATTGGACAATTCAAGCATCAAAGTGTAATTGCTTAGATATAAAAAAAAGATTTGTCTTGCTAGCATTAATGTAAAAGCTGTGACACAAAAATATCAGGACTGGTAATCAAGTTAGTTCTTCCACAATTACTACGCCCATAGACTACTCAACTCTAAGCACATAAGACTAACAAGAGTGCACACTCTGAAATGTCTCGCCTTCTATACTAATCATTGATATTATGCTGATAGTCCTAAATATAAAGCTTTATTACAACTCACATAAATATTAACCAAAATAACTAAAAATTGACCAATGAACCATGAAAATGAGGTCAAGGTCAGATGAACAATACCAGGCAGACATGTACAGCTAACAATTCTTCCATACAACAAATATAGTTGACCTATTGCTTAATAGTTTAAGAAAAATAGACCAAAACACAAAAACTTAACACTGAGCAATGAACCGTGAAAATGAGGTCGAGGTCAAATAAAACCTGCGGGACTGACATATAGATCATAAAATATTTCCATACACCAAATATAGTTGACCTATGGCATATAGTATTAGATAAAAAGACCAAAACTCAAAAACTTAACTTTGACCACTCAACCATGAAAATGAGGTCAAGGTCAGATGACATCTGCCCGCTAGACATGTACATCTTACAATCATTCCATACAACAAATATAGTAGATCTATTGCATAAAGTATGAGAAAAACAGACCAAAACACAAAAACTTGAACTATAACCACTGAACCATGAAAATGAGGTCAAGGTCAGATGACACCTGACAGTTGGACATGTACACCTTACAGTCCTTCCATACACCGAATATACTAGACCTATTGCTTATAGTATCTGAGATATGGACTTGACCACCAAAACTTAACCTTGTTCACTGATCCATGAAATGAGGTCGAGGTCAAGTGAAAACTGTCTGACGGGCATGAGGACCTTGCAAGGTACGCACATACCAAATATAATTATCCTATTACTTATAATAAGAGAGAATTCAACATTACAAAAAATCTGAACTTTTTTTTCAAGTGGTCACTGAACCATGAAAATGAGGTCAAGGACATTTGACATGTGACTGACGGAAACTTCGTAACATGAGGCATCTATATACAAAGTATGAAGCATCCAGGTCTTCCACCCTCTAAAATATAAAGCTTTTAAAAAGTTAGCTAACGCCGCCGCCGCCGTAGCCACCGCCGGATCACTATCCCTATGTCGAGCTTTCTGCAACAAAAGTTGCAGGCTCGACAATAAAAACCAAACTAAAGTTCAAATTGAATACCCACACGACAGTGCCATGTGCTAAAAAATTTAACTGAGAAACATGTCTAGTCGAGTCGGCCCTGTCGTGCTGAATGGCTATATCCCATGAAGCGCGGGAAAACAACTAATGGTCTATGGGAGACAACTAGAAGTAATTAATTTCAATCTAATTCAGTTCCTTCAAACGGTTGAAATTACATTTTCAGTCAGAGAAAAGTTAAAGAATTTAGGATGGGAAGGCTTAAAATGTCCAATTAATCATTCACAAAAAGTAAATTCAATAACAGTTTATTTATCACAACAATTATGTTTGTCAAATACACAATATATATATGAACAATTTGATATTTTGCTAACATATGCATTATAAATAAATAAATTATGACTCACAGCCAGGGGGGTTGTATAAATCCCTTTTGAAAACAAGCAATATTAAAGTTGAGATTTTTTTTTTTAACTGTGAATTACTGTAACCTTCTTGAAAATTCCTGGCTACTGGCCTGTATATTAATTTGGATTTTTGTCAAAAGGTAAAATTTAAAAGATATCATAAATATTTGATGACCAAGATCCATGGAATTATTTGACATGGAATAATTCATTTATAAAAGACATGAAATATCAAAAGATTAATGGACAACTCTAGTTGCATTTGTATATTGCAAATAATGGTTTTTACGCAATCAATCTAAGAACAAAAGTATATCACTTGGCCCTTTCAAGAAGAAGAATAAATGAAATTTGATATTTGGGACAAGGCCGTATTTGGTCAACTTTCAAAACAAAATCTTTAAAATATGTTAACATTCAAAAGAAAGGGACTAAAAATTGTTGGTTCCAAAAGAAAATATGTAGGGGCAATTTTTAAGTAAATTAAACATGATATATGTTTTAGTCTCATAGGTCATCCGCAAATTGTACCTCCTTGCTTTTTAAAAACTGAGCTGGACTTGCACATTATATCAAACTGAATGTTGAATGTTCATGTGTCATTAGATCAACATATTCACATTGCAGCTTTAAAATAACAATAAAACAATCCACAAAGAACATAAAGTTATTATCAATAATAGCAATAGCATGTTCAACCTGAAAAACTAGAAGAGAGAGCATTTAACTGCATAAAATGTCAAAATTCAAAAGCAAATACATTCAGCGGAATCATTAATTACATTTCATTGCTAATATCTCTGTTTTGCTATTAATAATCAATAATTAAGTACTATTAAATTGAAAATTGTTGTCTACATTGGTGCGGAATACAACATTTAGGGTAATGAAAGACAACATCTATATTGTAGTGTTTGTACCATAACATCGTACTGGACCAATTACATGGAAACCCTCCTCTTCATTGTAAATGCCTGTTTTAATTTTACAAAGAATACATCAGAAAACTATCTAAATAATTCAACATGCCCTTTACTGCTTACGAGGCCCCTAATGGATGTATCTCACAATTTTTGCTAAGTTATCAGATGAGAAAAATGTCACTCTATCTTTATGATGTGTATAAAAATTTTGGTATTCTCTATAAGAGTAGAAATTGATGGTAAGAAATCAAAAATCATTTAAATATTTTCAGATTTAATCAAATATTCAATATAAATCTGCCTGGTATTCACATAATCCAAAATCCCATGAGGAACCTCAAACATAGAAAGAAGTTTGATATATTTTTAACAAGAAAGTGCTTTATCATTTAATTTCAACGCTTATAAATTCTAGCAAAATTCGCTGCTTAAACGAGAGATGCTGCTTCTATATCATTCAAATAATGCAGTAAATTTATACAGCCATAGCATTCAAATATGGAATTGCTTGCGCTATTTGCATCCAATTATTTGTGTGGATGAAAAAAAGTGTACTTCTTGAAACAAAAGATAAAACAATTTGTATATGTAACACTGTAAATAAAACATATTATAAAAAAATGAAAAATTAATAATTTAAATTAAATAAATAGAATAATAACAAATCTAACAAATACATTTCAATATAAGTAAAATGTAAAATATGATAAATAATAATATGATCAAAGAACAATGTACAAAATAAATGTCAACCTTAAAAAATAAATGAAAACTCAAAAATATGTAAATGATCCATTGATAGATAAAAGAGAAATTTGTCAAACTATTTTTCAAGTTAATTTCTAAACCAGCTTTACAAAACTGTATAGTTTAATCTTTTTTAACGAAAATGATAAACACTGAAATTTGACAAATTTGACAAATTTTAATTTATAACTGATTTTCAAGACATTTTGAACATAAATCAAAGGTAAGAATTTGATTGTGCACTTTCTACTAGAAAATATACAGTGCTATATAAAAGGTAAGAATTTGATTGTGCACTTTCTACTAGAAAATATACAGTGCTTTATAAAAGGTAAGAATTTGATTGTGCACTTTCTACTAGAAAATATACAGTGCTATATAAAAGGTAAGAATTTGATTGTGCACTTTCTACTAGAAAATATACAGTGCTATATAAAAGGTAAGAATTTGATTGTGCACTTGCTACTAGAAAATATACAGTGCTATATAAAAGGTAAGAATTTGATTGTGCACTTGCTACTAGAAAATATACAGTGCTATATAGGTGTATATCTAGGTTTAATACATGGTGATATTTTAATGCGCTTTACGGCTGTATATCTAGGTTTAATACAAAGTGATATCTGTATGCGCTACATAGGTGTATTTCTAGGTTTAATACATGGTGATATCTGTATGCGCTATTTAAGATTGGAATCTCCTGTACAGTATATTCTCCCAATGGTAACGACTCCTTCTTCAACTCCCTCATTACCTAAAATGCAGTAAATCAATTTAAGCAGTGCGTTTAAGGTAAAGCAGTGCAATGTTAAGTGGTAAAGATTTGTGTAATATCAACTGTTAATCCTAATTTGATTAATTGATTGATTGTTGTTTGTCTTATGTCCAGTGGCAAATATTTCATACATGTTCAGGAAGAGAACAAATTAACAATTAATAAAAGATGTAGGTTCTGTCATAGTGGTCAGCTGGGATGAAGGGCTGGGGATACATTGTGGATATTTGAAATGCCATTGGAATCAATGGAATGTTGGATAGGGAAAGTTAGTCCTGCATCATACCACTTACAGACCCCTCAAAGAATTGTTGTATGGGTCCTCTACGATTTTCTATGACACTTGACATTGGTTTTAATTTCCTTATTCTGACTGGACTGGCTGCAAATTTATACATCCCGTAAAATCAAATGAACGCCCCACTTTGGCAAGGGTTTTACTGTTGGAAGAAACCGGAATTAAGATTATATTTCTACACTTCAGTCAACCTTTGAATGTTCCTAATTTATAATTCATTTTTAAACAGAAATTCATTATTTTTTTCTCTGAATCTCTTCATAAATTCATCCATTGATTGGGTTGATGTCAAAGCCATCCCTGCCCTGCCCTCCCCAAATAAAACACTGATAATTCTCATTTCAAGATCTACCAGTCTCATTTATATACCAACACTTGGATATATAATAATAAATACTAGTTTTTTTAAGATTAAATATTTAATTAAATATTGAAAACTTTTGGGGTTGCTAGCATGATTTAATATATTGCCTTAAAAAAAACTAAGGAAGTTAAGAAATATATTGAAAATATTTTAAAAAGTTGTCTACATATAATTCAAATTTTATAACTCTGATTATAAGAAATTTGTTTTTTTTTCTTTTTGAGGACTTTATGAAATAATTACAATGCAACAGTTGATATATTTCTTACTCCAGTAATATTTCAAAATATCAAAGTAATAAGAAACAAAAAGGGATGGGAGTGTATTGAAGTTATATATAATAGAATGGGAAGTGATGATCAAAAACCTGCAAAAGAAAAAAGGATTATATAAATCAGTCATTGCAACTAAAATAGAAGTAAAAAGCAGGAAACTCTGAAAATATAGAACTGTTATCACTAAAATTGTCATCTATGGGAAAGGAGGAGTGATGTGGATCAATGAAACTGCAGAAGGTGTGAAAAGAGACATTTGAAGAAAGGATGAAAGAGATAAGAATGTTGCTATGTTTAATTACAAAAATGTTGGGTACAGACAGACATATTGTAGAATACTGCCATCTAAATGAAAATTTGTATTTACTTTTCGCAGCATATGAAGGCAACAGCTTGACTTTCAACTACTAAAGAACACAAATTCTTTATTGTGTAACAATATGTTGATATGAATATTTTTATCTCAATTAACCTTGATATATAGTATAGGTCATGTTCTGATGGTGAGTATGTATTCCAAATCGACGAAAAATTGATCTTTTTAAACAGCTTGTGCTGGATAAGTTCCAACTTTTCAACTTTAATTGTTGTTTGATTAACATCCAGTGGCAAATATTTCATGAAAATTCAGGACAGGATTAACCTTTTATCTTTGACCTTAAATATCAATGCTGGTCAACCCCTTTACTTGAATATTCTGTTTACCAAAACCAATGACAGTTAAGAAACTATCTTCTTCTGGAACTATGCAGACATTGCATTTATATTTCTAACTTCACACAAACATCATGAATATGCAGTATTGCTAAAATAATCTCTTTTGCTAATCCAGAAGTAAAAAAAAACTTTTTCAGTAAAAAATCTACAAGTATATTGGATTCAACAAGGTAGAACACAAAACAAAAGAAAAGTTTTAATATGTATGAAAGGAAAGAATGGAGTGTGCAAGAGGAGTTAGGATTAAAGATGGGATTGATAAATGCAACCTTTAGAAAGCAGAATAAGAGGAAAGAAAATGACAACTATGATCACAAAGAGTTCATCAAATGAATGCAGATGAGTCCTTGAATTGGATAGATGATTTAGGCTGTTCCATAACATTCTAATGGTCCAATAACATGATAGGCATCCTCCTCGGCACCACCTTAAAACATTGACAAAGAAAATCGTGTCAGTTAGCATCAACAGAGATGGAAATAAAAATTAACATGGAAATGTAATTTATTGATGGAAATAAAACTGCAGTTCTTTGGGATTGCAACTTTTAAGATAGCAAACAAAGTTTTACGTTTGAATTGTTGAAAATAAAAATTGCATGTCGCTTTCTTGCAATGCGTCTGTATGATACTTTATTGTGATTTGGCATTACGCTGTTGTGCAATCAGAAATGAAGCTTGTTGTATAAACAGAAAAGCCAGAGATTCTTTGTTAGAGCTATCATAATGCATTTTACAAGATATTCTGTCTGAAATAAAATTTATGAAATACTAACCCCACCTTGAGTAGAATGCATATTTGGCATATCAAAATAAATGTTTCAAATTATGAAATTGTTATTGTAGTTAAAAGCAATTGCAAAATACCATCCTTTCAATAGATGAAAAAGTTCAAAATGTTTTTAGAATTATAATATTGGTCAGAGCTGGACAATGCACTATTGAAGCAAAATGATTTGAGATTGAAAGATAATTAAAGGGCAATAACTCTAATAAGGAGATGACTTAAAATCTTGGACATGTTCTTATTTGTATATAATGTCTTGCTGATCATATTTACTATTTAAAAGTTCTGTGAGTGTCTTTCTGTTAGATAATCAGAAAAACATAGAAATTTTGTAAAATTTGTCTTAAGGATCTTTAAGGGGAATAACTCTTTTGAAAAGTAGTCTGGCAGTTTTTATATAAATTCTCACCTGTATCACCAGCATAAAATCCTACAATAGGTAATTCTGCCTTGTTTGTTACATAACCTTCATCTGACCTCCAATTTGCATCATTAATATCACAGTTACATGTGACATCAGATCTATTACAGTTGTTGTTAGATCCACAGGCACACATCCCACTGCCTGGAACTGCCCCAGGGAAGTAATCAGCTGCTGGCTTTTGCTGGCCATCAGGAATGTAAGCTGTTGTTCGATTGGTCCAGTATGTTGTCCAATGACCTTCTTGGTTTGGGTTGTGAATGACTGCACCTTTACACTGCCACTGAAGGAACTGTCTGCAATCTTCTGATGCATCAATGATGGATGCTGCATGTCCTATACTAATGTTGTAAGTTAGAATGAGGGCGTAGTCTCCTGATCCCTCAAATCCACTCACTCTAGTCTTCATCTCTTTGTTATGGCCTGAAAAATATTAAAATTGAATTCCTAATGAAAGGTTTCTTGATTCAAATTTTAATTTACATTAAAAACAATAGACCTAATCACTATTTCAAAAAAATCTACACTGCTTGACCTGAGATTCTGCGCCTCTTCAACTATTGACATCATACAAATATCACTTTTCCATTGTGGCGTCAAATATTTTCTACTGTGACTTCAAAGTTTTACGGGAACCTTTGTGATGTCAAGTAATGGATGAAAAATAGTGATAAGTATTTTAAGGTGTATGATGGTCTTGAAATCATCAAAACATCAAGATTTACAAAAATTTATAGGTAAAAACTTTATAACTTCTTTTAATGTTGTTTTATAGATTTGATAGTTAAGTTTTTTTCTCCCTTTTTTAATTTCCATGTGCATTTTGTTTGTAGTAAATGAATCTTTATTGTAATTTGTTTTGTTGAAAATAAAACATGTAGCACAGAATTTCGTACCTAAGGTTCTAATGGAAAACAAAATGTTTTCAACCTTTAGATTTCCATAATGACTACTGCTCATAGTAAGTGCAAAGGTCTACATGCTCATAAACATATGAATAAAACAGTCATTGCAATTAGGACCATATATAAATTCTTACCAATGACAGTGACTCCAGTTCCATTATGTGAATCCATGTCGCAGTATACTTCTACTTCATCAAGTTGATATCCATTACTGGTTACAGGTGCAACCCAGACATGGGCACTGTCCACAAGTCCTTTTCGACCCCAACCATTACAGTGTGGTTCTGTAAATGTAAAAAAAAATTTCAAAATACTGTTGATTCATTTATTTTCATGGGTACCTATTTTCGTGGATTAAGGAAAACTTAAATGTTTGTGGACATTTATGTTCGTGGTTATGTTGCTGTCTGCATACAAGCCCTTAAAAAATTTGTTGAACGCTGAGCATTTAACTTTGTGGTTCACCTGTACCCACAAAAGCTACGAAAAATAGTATCTAACATAAATAATAATGAATCCACAGTACATAGTTTAGAATCATTTGATGACTCTGCAATCCATTATCGACATTACAAGAAATTAAAATCTAAAATCAAAATATCAAGAAAATCAATAAAGCATAACAGAAGAATAGGAAGCCTAGTTTTACTTGAATGATATCTTGATTTCTTAGGGGCAACTTTGTGTGCAGGCTTTATGATTCTTTACAGCAGTAACAGCCAATTTAAATGCAAATTAATTTGGCAAGAAAACTTTGTCCTAAAATTGGCATAATATATAACTTACATTTTTAAGACTCACTTCTATAAAACATAAAGACCTGAGTGGCCAAGTGGTCAAAGTAGTTTATCTAATGTATTACTAGCTTGTCAAAGACTGAGGTTGTAATTTCAAAACCTGCTTATGGCAAGTGCATACGACTACACTCCAAAATGATTAGGTTTGTCCTACTTAAGATCACAGGTTTTCTCCAGACACTAAGGTTTCTCCATTAAAAAAAACTGACCACAAGGATATACCCAATAGTACTGAGAGTGATGTTAAACAGCAACAATCAAACAATCTATCTATCAAACAGGTTGTGAAGTCCTTTTCTTCTAAATACACAACTTACCATATGGAGTGCATGAAAATGTATGACACGCTTCTGTTACTGTGGCATCTCCTGCACATGCAGCAGTCAGGTTGCCATAGGAATCCATGTCACATTCACGTGACCTTGACCTCAGTCCTCCATCACATGTTACTGTACAGAGGCTCCATGGTCCCCATTCAAACCAATCTCCGTTAACTATAATTAGTTGAGACATTTGTTTTTATGTATTTCAAGTGAGCTGCCAGTAGTGCTATTATAAATATACTGTTAATCATTCCAGTACATTTTAAATGTATCTAATTCAAATATTTAAAATACATATAAATCCTAAAAATATATTAATGTAGGAATAGAAAAACTGAATATATATGCTATTGTTATATATATGATATTCATCCATTGCTACTTGTTAACCATCAACTTCTAGAAAAAATTTGATCTAATAAATACAAATACTTAAAAGCAATATAACATTAATAATGTTAAAATCTCATAAAACAATAACAGACAACACAAAACAACAATCATATAAATGTAACATGGTATATGGGGTTTTAGTTTGCTTTGGTAAGGTTTGTGGATGAGGTTTGTCTATTGCTTTGGTAATTATGATATATATATATAAATAATAATATATGGTGGTTGGTGACAGTGAATTGTATAACAAATCTTTATAATTCTGTAATAATGTTTTCCATTTTATATTCTGGAATTAAGAACATTTTTGTCAATATCAATTCAAGAATTATTTTTTATTTATTTCATAATAAAAACATTCATAATGATTTGAATGCAGGTTTTGATATATACGGCACATGTAAAATTGTAAGAGAAAAAAATCAATATCGCAGTATCAATCTGTTGTGATATTTTGTATGACATTATACAATTATTGACTTTTGATGAGGTTGATACAATGATTTATCAACCCCAGAGATGTGATATTCACCAAGGCCAACGGCCGAGGTGAATATCACATCTGGGGTTGATAAATCATTGTATCAACTGATATCAAAAGTCAACAATTGCTTTATTATATGACTCTTTAGTTCTCAGTGTCATTTTTATATTTTTAGATTGTGAAATATATCCTTGGTTAGATGGTATTTTGCCTAGACTGTTTTTATTTTATGCTTGGGTTTGATTTTTAGGCATATTTAATTCTGCATAATTAAAACTAGAAGAATATTGTATCATTTCAATTTTTAAAGAACAAAACATGAACAATATTGAATACAACAGAATAAAAAACTAGATACATGTACATGTACGCTAGAATCTGTTGATCGGCGAGTATTTTTAGAATCCTTTTCTATCAAAATCTTCTTAATTTCCTCATTATTTAACGATGGAAAGCGTTTTTCAGTAGCTACTTCTGCTGCTCCAGCCATACTTTGTTGCCGGAAACATGTAACTGTCGTCTGTTAGATCGAAACGATTTTATGTCGAGAGCGCTGATTGGTTGATATTTATTCTGTCGTCCAATTAAAAACCATTTTATTTATACATCCCTTAAATAGCTAACAAGAATTCCCCGTTTCTATATTTAGGTACACGGACGCTGTTCAAAATCTTATATTAACCTCTCGTGATTTTTGACGCGGTGAATATAATGTTTTATCAAAGAGGATTTCCTATGCTTTTAGCCAATGAGAAAACAGAAAATGTATAGTCATATAATAAAACTACATAGGCATCACTGCTTTACTACAAACAAGATTTGAATTGTGGTGTGTAACCTTTACATTTAAAAGTTGACCTTTTTAGGAATTTTTTACACATAAATGTTTAATTACTGTTTAACCTTGAGGATAATTTGCTACAAGTATATAATGTTTGAAGAGAGAAAAAATTAATAATCTTGGCAAAAATGACTATAACTTTGATACGAGAAAACAGTAACTATCTACTATTCATGCAATTATATCTAAACTATTATGTGTGTTCTAATAAATGAAACTTAATTTTTGCTTCTTTGTTAAGGGAACCAAGATTTTTTTATAGCTTTTGTAAATATAGATACAATCTTGTCAGTCTGGTTGATCATATAGATACAATCTTGTCAGTCTGGTTGATCATCCTACTTTGTTCTTACCATTCAATTTCTTGACTGCCTAAACATAAGGACATGTGAAAATTTCCAATAAAAATATAGCTTGCAGGAGTTTCTTCTTAAAAATTCAACCAAATCTAAGATTAATAGTACCTAAAAATATGATGTAGCATACAACAACATTATCAGGCTAATTTTACACTTATGGTAGTAAAAGGGCATATTTGATATTTGGCATTCGACGATATATCTAAGAAACAAGCAAAAATCAAGTTCATTGTAAATTTGTATGCACAAAACAAATTTTTGACACTGGTATTAAGACTCACTTGGACAAGGGTTACTGTTACAACCCGTGTCTTCTATCCTTACACCCTCACAATCTGCACCTCCATAATAAGGTCCAGTACATGTACGATTTCTAGTACTGGTTCCTCCCCCACAAGAAGTAGTGCAGTCAGTCCAATCAGACCACACCTTCCATATCCCATCAACTATAATATAAACACAAAGAATATAAAGTTTCTCACTCACAATATTCAAAGAAGATAGTATAAATGTTCTCTAGAAATCCAGCTTCTTAGAAATAAGTAGTAGATGGTTTGGGATATATGTATAAGTCCCCTTGCCTCTTTAACTTCATAGAGGCAAGACAAAAACTGAATTATCAATCAATTAATGTAAGAAATAATAACACGTCTGGTCTTCTTAGGTACAAACAACTAAAGTAACCTGTAGTAAGTTTTGTACAAAACTAGATCTATTATGTCTTCAAGATTATAATTTGTGTGTTGAAGCTGGGACTATCTATCAGAAGCAGTTGTTTGTTTGACCTATAGAATATGAGCTAACCTGGACAGTTATGTGTGTTGCAGTCAGTATCTTCTTCACTGGGTCCTGTACAGTTAGCACCTCCATACATTGGCTCTATACAAGTTCTTCTTCGTGTTTTTGTCCCTCCTCCACAAATAACAGTACAATTTTCCCATTGTCCCCAATCTTCATAATATCCATCAACTACAAAATTGGAACTTGTCAACATGCTTGTTTAAGTTTAAATAATAAATGTTCATTTATATAAAAAAGGATTTTTTATGTCTGATCATTACCAAGACTGGTAATTAAATATGCAAAGAGAAAAACTTTATCAGGTCCATGAATAAATTACAGTCCAAGTTTACATTAGAAGATGTATAACTTTACCAACTATAGTTGTTAAACATTCTGTTATTATTTCATATTAAAGAAACAACAAAAAATTACATCAAAACAGATAGAGCATGTAAGACAACTCAAATATTTTAATATTCATTTTCTAATTTATGTAATTTATTTAATAATTAGATTACCGGTAGGAAAATAAACAAGATTAAAACGTTTTGTATAATAATGCACCCTTCAACAGTCAGCAATATCTTTAGATAGAAAGAAAGAAATAACAAAACAACAGTTCAAGTCTGAATAAAAGTTCAATACTTTGTCATGTTATATAATACTTTGTCATGTGAAACAATACTTTTACATTGAAATACTTTGTCATGTTAAGTATACTTTGTCATGTAAAATAATACTTTATCATGTAAAATAATACTTTGTCATGTGAAACAATACTTTTACATTGAAATACTTTGTCATGTTAAGTATACTTTGTCATGTAAAATAATACTTTATCATGTAAAATAATACTTTGTCATGTAAAACAATACTTTGTCATATAGAGTAATACTTTGTCATGTAAAATAATACTTTGTCATGTAAAATAATACTTTGTCATGTAAAATAATACAAGATTTAACTCAAATGAATCATTTTAGTAATTTACTTAAGATTATTTATCTTGCAATATTATCATATTCATAAATTCATACCTCAACTACATATAATTAAATTTACAAAATAGCTTCATAATGAGATGTCTAATAAAAGATAAAATTATCAACTGCTTAGGCAACGTAAGTAATCATATGTATCTAGCCTATTAATTTGACAGATTTTAACACCATTTTCTTAGCATTTATAAGATTGTATTGCAATTTTTGCTTGAGAAAACTTGAATTTTTAGAGTAACACAATATCATCAAGTTAAAGTCAAATTTGTAACATATTTATTGTTCAAATGCATCTTGATATAACTATATACAAAAGACCTAAGCAAGTGTCTACTTGCAAGCATAGTAGTGATTGGCTGAGCCGCTGATGTATTAAGTATTAAAAGATATCAACTGAAAGTGATTGGCTGAGCTGCTAAAGTTTTATGCATATAATGATGTCAACTAACAACAAGACCATTCAGCTTCTAAATCTTAATATTGAAAGTAACAAACCCATATTTATATACTGAGAAAACTTTATGAAAATGATGTGGAAAACACAGGGATCCCTGCATATGAACAATTTACACCGCAGAGACCAAAAAGGAATAAAGCTCGCATCAGATAGGCTCATTTCAACTGTACGCCATAAAATAACAAGTATTCAATGAAGAAAAAAAGCTAGGTCAGCAAGCATTTAATCAATAAACTGATAACACAGAGATATGTCTTGCTTGTCGGCATTAAATTCAGAAAAAGACAATATTAAGGACAGCAACATCTTTAATTAATCTAAAGTCACTGGACCATGAACAATACCTATGTATCGCTTTACATGACTTATGTTGCAGGCAAGATAAAAGCAAAGCAAGATTAGAAGGAAAGAAACAAAAATGGACAGCAACATCTTGGATAAGTAAAGTATATATCTAGGTATTTAAAGGTCAGGTTTTTTAAAATCAGAAATGAATATCACTTACCAATACAAGAGGATCATGGTAGATAGTCTATAAATTGAGGATAGTTTGGATAGTTAATGGTATATATCAGTTCAGTATGAAAAGAAACCATAATGTGTAAAAGCCTGATAGTTTTCAAAGGATGGGTTGGGGACTTGGGGTTTCAAAGCTTTTACATAGAATTGTAATAACCACATGCCGGTCAGTATAGAAAAGCATATACCGGTATATAGAATTGTAATACCCACAACAAGGGTCAGTATAGAATAGCTTATATATTGAACTTTAACAATCATAGCATGGGTCAGTATAGAATAGCTTATATAAATAACTGTTATAACCCAACTACAGTTTTATATATCTATAAAAGATGATGTGGAACGATTGCCAATGAGACAACTATCCACAAGAGACCAAATGACACAGAAATTTACAAGTATAGGTAACTGAAGGGCCTTCAACAATGTTCAAAGTCCTACTGCATAGTCAGTTATAAAAGACCCCCAAATGACAAATGTTAAACAATTCCAATGTTAAAACTAACAACCTAATTTATGTGACTGATAAAGCGTATCTGTTTCATAATATATCTAAGAAGTAAATCTACTAGTGTCTTTATATAATATACTTAGTGAATATATGTATAATATATATATATACTGCAGTGGAGTAAGCTGGTTACATGATAGATATAAGACGCTGTATAAAGCTAGACAAGGTTAGCTGTGATTAAACATTGGTGTGATATAGAAAATGTTTATTTTCTTTTACTTTAATAGAATTTGGAAATAATTTAAAATTTTCTCAAATATGTAAGTAAAAGATAAAGTTTAATGTAAATTTTTGAAAAGTTCAACAATTTTATCAAATCTAACAAAATGCTGAAAGAGAATTTGGGTTAGAAAAGCTGAAATAGAAAGTATATGAATGTTGTTTTGGTCCTGACCAGGGCAGCTCTGTGTGTTACAATCTTGATAGTCTGTATCAGGGCCTGTACAGTCTGCTCCACCATAAAGAGGCTCCACACATGTCCTTGACCTCTGTTGTATCCCTCCACCACATGTGACATTACACGTTTCCCAATTATTCCAATCATTCCAATAGCCATCAACTGAAATAAAAAAAATCCAACATTGGAATATAATTTTTTTATTTTTTAGCTTTTCTGCATCTATTTATACATGTTCTATTTTTAGCCGTGGAGGCCATCTTGGTTGAATGGCCAGGTCATCGGACACATTTTTCAAACTAGATACCCCAAAGATGATTGTGGCCTAGTAGTTTCAGTGGAGATTTTGTAAAAGATTACTTAGATTTATGAAAAATGGTTAAATATTGACTATAAAGGGCAATAACTCCTAAAGGGGTCAACTGACCATTTTGGTCATGTTTACTTATTTGTAGATCTTACTTTGCTGAACATTATTGCTGTTTACAATTTATCTCTATCTATAATAATATTCAAGATAATAACAAAAAACAGCAAAATTTCCTCAAAATTATCAATTCAGGGGCAGCAACCCAACAACCGATTGACCAATTCATCTGAAAATTTCAGGGCAGATAGATCTTGACCTGATAAACATTTTTATCCCATGTCAGATTTCCTCAACATGCTTTGGTTTTTGAGTTATAAGCCAAAAACTGCATTTTACCCCTATGTTCTATTTTTAGCGGTGGCGGCCATCTTGGTTGGTTGACCAGGTCACGCCACACATTTTTTAAACTAAATACCCCAAAGATGATTGTGGCCAAGTTTGGATTAATTTGGCCCAGTAGTTTCAGAGGAGAAGATTTTTGTAAAAGATTACTTTAATTTACGAAAAATGGTTAAAAATTGACTATAAAGGGCAATAACTCCTAAACGGGTCAACTGACCATTTTGGTCATGTTGACTTATTTGTAGATCTTACTTTGCTGAACATTATTGCTGCTTACAGTTTATCTCTATCTATAATAATATTCAAGATAATAACCAAAAACAGCAAAATTTCCTCAAAATTACCAATTCAGGGGCAGCAACCCAACAACCGATTGACCGATTCATCTGAAAATTTCAGGGCAGATAGATCATGACCTGATAAACATTTTTATAACATGTCAGATTTCCTCAAAATGCTTTGGTTTTTGATTTATAAGCCAAAAACTGCATTTTACCCCTTTGTTCTATTTTTAGCCGTGCGGCCATCTTTGTTGGTTGACCAGGTCACGCCACACATCTTTTAAACTAGATACCCCAAAGATGATTGTGGCCAAGTTTGGATTATTTTGGCCCAGTAGTTTCAGAGGAGAAGATTTTTGTAAAAGATTACTTTAATTAACCTAAAATGGTTAAAAATTGACTATAAAAGGCAATAACTCCTAAACGGGTCAACTGACCATTTTTGTCATGTTGACTTATTTGTAAATCTTACTTTGATGAACATTATTGCTGTTTACAGTTTATCTCTATCTATAATAATATTCAAGATAATAACCAAAAACAGCAAAATTTCCTCAAAATTATCAATTGGAGGGCAGCAACCCAACAACTGATTGACCGATTTATCTGAAAATTTCAGGGCAGATAGATCTTGACCTGATAAACATTTTTACCCCAGTCAGATTTGCTCTAAATGCTTTGGTTTTTGAGTTATAAGACAAAAACTGCATTTTACCCCTATGTTCTATTTTTAGCCGTGGCGGCCATCTTGGTTGGTTGACCGGGTCACGCCACACATTTTTTAAACTAGATACCCCAATGATGATTGTGGCTAAGTTTGGTTTGATTTGGCCCAGTAGTTTCAGAGGAGAAGATTTTTGTAAAAGCTAACGCCGGACGACGACGGACCAGGTGAGCTAAAAACGGCAAAATTTCCTTAAAATTACCAATTCAGGGCAGTAACCTAACAACAGGTTGTCTTATTCATCTGAAAATTTCAGGGCAGAAAGATCTTGACCTGATAAACAAATTAACCCCCATGTCAGATTTGCTCTAAATGCTTTGGTATTTGAGTTATTAGCCAAAAACTGCATTTTACCCCTATGTTCTATTTTTAGCCACGGTGGCCATCTTGGTTGGTTGGCCGGGTCACGTCACACATTTTTTAAACTAGATACCCCATGGATGATTGTGGCTAAGTTTGGTTTAATTTGGCCTAGCAGTTTCAAAGGAGAAGATTTTTGTAAAAGTTAACGACAACGGACGACGACGACGGACGCCAAGTGATGGGAAAAGCTCACTTGGCCCTTTGGCCAGGTGAGCTAAAAAGCAATCATAGCACATTTTCTCCAATGGAAAGATATAAAATCAAATCAAAAGCATAAAATATCTACTGTTTATAAAAAAACATTGTTTCAGTTGAAACAAATAGACTTCATTGTTACCATATCCTGTATCTTAGACATACTTCAAACTAAAAGCTTAAGAACTTAGAGAGGGACACTTACTTGGACAAGGATGATCATTACATGTTTGACTATCTTCTGCTGGTCCAGAACAGTTAGCCCCTCCAAAGAAAGGTCCATCACATGATCTGTATCTCCAATGGATACCACCACCACATGTTACATTACATGTGTCCCAAGATGTCCAGTTTGTCCACACACCATCAACTACAAATACATAATCCTTTGAAACTTAGTAACTAAGGTTATTATAAGTTCATGGTATATATTTTTACCTAAGGTTGGTGTATATTATACTAAATTTCATAACTGTTCTACTACTAAATAATTAAAAGTTTGGTATTTAAGGTGGTACCTAACACTACAGGGAGATAACTCTGTAAAATCAGCTAAACATTTTAATTACGTTGTGTTGTAAAGGGAATATTAAGCTTCTCAATGATCAAAATTGGTGCGTGTCAAGCTGCTATATAACCAGTGTAATTTTTCTGACAAAACGGTTGGTTCAAAATTTTTGATTTTTTTTATATTTTTGTTATTTTAAAAGGGTTAAAGTAAATACTTTGACAAAATTTTATGAAAATTAAACGAGCCAAATTAATTTTAGTGAAAGTGTTGGGTACCACCTTAACTTCAATCATGGCATATCTGCCATTGAGCATGAAATTAATGATACTATTCATAAAGCTTTCTTCACATCCTAGCCTACCTGTTGAAATTGACAATTCATTTGCAAACTATTATAATGGTTGTTATTTAACCCACAACTTTTTGTATTCAAGGTCTACCTAGAGATGATTATCATCTAACATCAATTTGCAAAAAATACATGAGGAAATCTCCAAGGTAATGTGTATGTTACTGGCTTTTGCATGGTAGGTACCCAATTATCTCCTTATATTTTGGTTTATAACTTTGAGTATCCAGAAAGTCTACTTCTATTTGAAATCTTATCATGATTAAAATATTTCCTCTTAAGTGGTAAGTGTACATCACCTGTCCTATGTCAGGAATCTGATGTTCAATGTTGTCGTCTGTTTATGTGGGTCATAAGTGTTTCTCGTTTCTTGTTTTTATATAGATTGAACCGTTGGTTTTCCCGTTTGAATGGTTTTACACTAGTAATTTTTTGGGGCCCTTTATAGCTTGCAGTTCTGTGTGAGCCAAGGCTCCATGTTGAAGGCTGTATTTTGACCTATAATGGTTTACCTTTATAAATTGTTACTTGAATGGAGAGTTGTCTCATTGGCACTCACACCACATCTTCCTATATCTATATTTTCTGTTAGAGTATTTCAACTGTGATTAACGTTTACTATAGATGAGTCATAACTTACTTGGACATTCATGCCCATTACATGATTGTGAGTCATTATACCTCCCTTCACAGGGAGCACCACCATAGTATGGACCAGTACATGTTCTGTTCCTGGACTGCTCTCCCCCACCACATGTTGCACTACAGAGGAACCAGTCACTCCATTCACTGAAGATTCCATCCACTTAATAATTTAAATAGATTAAGATTGATTTTTGTTATAGCATGAATGCTTTTACAACTAAGACATGATTTTTTACCATTATCCCACTCTTTTTCTTCAGGAGATTTATTGTGCAAATCAAATTACCATATCATTATTGTTCAAACTCTTAATAAAACTGATTTTTAAATAGAAGGAAATGGTAGTTAGGTTTGAATGATAAAAGACACTGCAATGTTAAGCATAAAAGCCTCATAGCACATTTCAGGAAGATATTAGTTGTAGGTTCTAAGAAAAATGCAACAGAAATTTTAAATTAAAAAAACATCCTCTTCATACTTTGAAGTTCTATTCTTACTGTGAGCCATAAAACATAAAATCTGTTTCTGTCTGTCTTAATGTAAACAATCTATTTACTCACAAGGGCAGTTGTGTGTATTACAGTCTTGTGTTTCTAAATCACTCCCATTACAAGGAGCACCATCAAAGTAAGGACCATCACAAGTTCTATTCCTAAACTGTGTCCCGGTACCACAAGTTAAGGTGCATTCACTCCATGACTCCCATTCATCCCAAACACCGTCAACTTGAGAGAGAAAAAATACAAGACTTTTTACATTGATGCACATTTAATAATTATTTCATCTGTTTAAATTAAATGATAATATATGGTATAAAATGGATGCTTTCTTTTTATTTCTAAGTATCTAATTATCAAAATTATTTAATAAAATTAATATTAGTTTGATATTTTAATATGACATGCTTCTTTGGCTTTGTGAATAAACCCATGCTCTAAATCCAATTAAATTCGTTTGCACATGCGTAAATTAACTACTGCAGAATAATGAATTTTAGCAAATTGGCATGTATTTAAAATATATTTCATTAACTTAAAACACATCCAAAGTCTTAAATGATGCACATGTTGTTACTAATTCATTTATCGTTACTGTAATGTGTTGCAATTAGAAATTGACATATTTGACCTAGATACGACAAACGTTCATGCTGGCTGTTCAAAACCTCCCCTCTGAAAAATCACATTGCCTGTCGTTTGCTTGTTTACAAACAAAAAAGGAAGATTCATGGAAGAGCTTATACAAACACTCTACACTAAGACCCCGTTTCCACTAGCATTTTTGTTAATTGATCTAATTTGAATCGATCTAAATAGAACCAGTTAGCGTTCACATTATCCTTAATCATAGTGATCTTTATCGGTCTAATCTGAACCACTGCGTTCACATTACAATTAAAAACGCAATCGATCTGACCTTTTTACCCGTAAAACTGTAAACATTGTGTATAAATAGAACTGATTTATCAAATTCATGTATAATACACCGATACACATACTTGAAAGAAAGTAAAAGTAATTGTTTATCTTGAATCACAAGTTAAAATTTTGATACCAGTGTTTTTGCAGTATTCTTTAAATTTGAAAAAAAATAACTATAGCAACAAAGTTACAACACGACGAAATACTGTGGTTCCTGAAAAGAGAAAAAAATCAATATCTAAGAAAAAAGACACAGATTTCGCAAATCTATGCTACGGCTAAGACAACATGTTTTCAGTTATTTTAAAGGCCTGTTTACAGAGAAACATGGGTTAAACAGCGAACCTATGGGATAATTTTGCCGCTACACATGCGCATAAGTTATTTTGGATTCAATCATACTAGTTTAAACCGATCTCTGCGTTCACATTTAAAGTAAGATCAGTTTACTTTAGATCGATTCAAACTAAACTACCTCTTTTGGTGTTTTAGTTTAGACCGATTGAAGATCGATTCACAGCGTTCACATTGGCCCTTAAATCGATCTAAAGTGAACCAATCTAGTTTAAATTGATAAAAATGTCCTAGTGTGAACGGGGTCTTATACATATTGGACATAGAAATTACCTTAATTGTCCCAATCAGAATCGAAATAATTGATGCAAGCTATACTTTATTGTAGTTTTAACATGTGAAGGCATTATATTCATATTATTTTAGCCCTCACTATCGCTCGGGCAAAAATAATCACGACTTTAATGCCTACCCATGTTAAAACTACAATAAAGTATAGCTTGCATCAATTATTTCTTAATTGAAACAAAACAAAATATGAGAATTTGCATTTATGAAATATTTATTAATTACTATTTTTCTAAAGTTTACTGAATAATATTAAATTTTTTCATGATTTATCTTAATATATTTACAGAAAACTGAATAAGTGCATATTCATTTTTAAAACAGGTTAAATTTAAAAATTTGATTTAAGGGTACAACAGAAATATATCTAACGTTGTTTCTTTTAAATTAAAAGATAAAATATTTCCCTAAAACTAAGAATGTCTTTGATGTCCTCAATTAAACTTTAATATTTCATATATGCATTCACCTACTTGAAGACAGACTGACTTACTTGGACACTCAAAGTCATTACAAAACATATAATCTGTGTTGTTTCCGTGACAAGGAGCACCACCATACTGTGGTTCTATACACTCCCTATTGCGGGTCTGTATGCCACCGCCACATGTTGTACTGCAGTGATTCCATTTTCCCCATTCTTTCCATTCTCCATCAACTGATTAATACATAACACATTTAGTTCATAAGGATCAAGAAAAGGAATAAACATGTACTACTTGTAGGTAATAGGTAATGCAATTTTGAATGTATACCATGAACTGCTGAAAATACATTGGGAATAAAATATCTAACAATATATATGTTCCTGAACTACATCATAACTTAAATTTATGAAATGGCAAGATTATATATCTAATGCCCATTATTTTAAAATAATTCACACATTGTCTCTGAAACATAACTAGCTAGATTCATTTCTATGAATATCAATATATTTATGCATACAAATATATAAAAAAATTCACATAAATATTTCATACATTTTCTGAAATCAATGCTCATACTTATGTAAGTCATTTACAATCTAACTAAACCTTGTATTCTAACTCTAAATGTGTATCATATGTGCACATTACTCTAAGTAACTAAGTGATCTACTCTATTTCGCTACTATCTCTATCTATCATGCAAGGAAGCATTGGTTAACAAATGAATTAAATCGCAACTTAAAAGAAACAATCTGCCTAACTATTGCAACTAAAAACCTTATTTATCATTTAACCTGTAAGAAAAAGATAAGAAAAATGTAATATATTTTTTTACTTAAAGTAGATTTTCAGCTCTTTGCATTTACAATACTTCAACACATTTGAATATTATAAATCTTAAATACATTTACTAGTCAGATTTGTGTTAGCTTTATGACAATTCAACACATTTGAATATTATAAATCTTAAATACATTTACTGGTCAGATTTGTGTTAACTTTATGATATGGTCTATATCAGCAAAGGTTAATGTTAAACTGGTTTAATCCTGCCGCACACATTTGTATGTGTTACAGTAACCAAGTAAGACTATATGAACCATGTATAGATTTTGTCTGACTTTTGTATATCTTTTTCCTGAAAGTGTTGGTTGTTGGTATGGTAAGCTGTAACCTCCAAATAGTTTTCATAATTCATTTTATCCTTTCCATGCCTTACAATGTTTTGCATAATTCAGGGTTAGACTTTGTGCTCAGATATGGAATAACATGTACCCGTTTAAAACCAAGAGGGACAACAAATGGGTCAAAACTCGTCCATGTCAGCATGCAGGTTCAATTTGTACATAAACATATGACATGGAGTAAAAAAAAGTTGGGTTAAATTATTTATAGTACTTTTATAATCAATATCAGAAGAACAATACAGGGACAGTGAATGAACTTCTGGTAGTTTAAAAAAAAAAAATTTATTTCATGTTTAAAAATAGCAGAACAAGATACTTACTTGGACAATGGTTTATGTTGCATTCTTGACTATCAGTATTAGTACCATCACAACCCTGGCCTCCATGGAGTGGCATTATGCATTCACGTAATCTTATTTGCATGCCACCACCACAAGTGACATTACATACACCCCATGCCTTCCATTTGTTCCAGAAACCATCAACTACAAAATTATGGACTTTTTTAATTGTCAGCCCTTTAGGTTTTTTAAGTATGAGTAAAGGAGCTGAGAGATATATATTTTAATTGTCAGCCCTTTAGGTTTTTTAAGTATGAGAAAAGGAGCTGAGAGATATATTTTTTAATTGTCAGCCCTTTATGTTTTTTAAGTATGAGTAAAGGAGCTGAGAGATATATATTTTAATTGTCAGCCCTTTAGGTTTTTTAAGTATGAGTAAAGGAGCTGAGAGATATATATTTTAATTGTCAGCCCTTTAGGTTTTTTAAGTATGAGTAAAGGAGCTGAGAGATATATATTTTAATTGTCAGCCCTTTAGGTTTTTTAAGTATGAGTAAAGGAGCTGAGAGATATATATTTTAATTGTCAGCCCTTTAGGTTTTTTAAGTACAGTAAAACCTGTATAAACCGGCCGGCTAAGGGACCATGAAAAAGGGCCGGTTTGGACAGTGAGCCGGTTTATTCAGGTTTCTGTTTTGACCGGAAGTTAATGACTTGTGACGTCCGACATTTTGCATGAAAAAATTCTCTCTGATTGTAAATTATATCTGATAAATTAAAATACTTTCACTTCGTTTTTCATTGTTTGCATTTGCATCATAATGCTCGCGTTGTTTGGATTGTAAGACGAGAGTTTCGATTTACTCCCATGATCAAGAATTTGAAATGTTGGAATGGCCGATTAAAAAGCCAGAATATTATCAAACGTAATGTCATCACTTTCGAAACGTTGTCGTACAGTGTACAATATCCATTGATTGTTGTCATCCGGGTGTTTTTCATTATCAAGGTCATTTGTTTAGGGGTTCACAACAAGGAACCAAGGATTTCGAAATTACGATGTGAACTTTTTACTTCGCGATTTTAATTTGTTTATCCAAGTTAAAACGTAAGTTCAATCCGAGATATATATTCGGTGTGTCTTTTCGTTTAATTGACACGTTTATAATGTTTTAATAAATAATACAGCTCACTTCCGTACGATTGTAGGTTCACAGTTTGACACCTGACTAATTGATTATCACGAAAAGTTATATTGTATCAACAAATATGTTTTGATTGCATATCGATCATTGAAATTAATTAGACAAACCGGTTTTGACAGGTAATAATTAATGTAATTAAGAGTATTGGGACTTCATAATAAGACCGGAATTCGGAATACACAGGGTCCGGTTTACAAAGGGTATTTTAACAAAGACTTTGAATGGAAAAATATGGGACTTTCATTTTCGGCCGGAATGGACAGGAAACCGGTTTATTCAGGGTCCGGTTTAATCAGGTTTGACTGTATGAGTAAAGGAGCTGAGAGATATATATTTTAATTGTCAGCCCTTTAGGTTTGAGAGATATATTGTAATGAGGCAGCAACACAATGACACAAAAAACCCAAAAGACATCTAGAGGCATGTTGCATAAAAATCACATTCTAACGCAACATCATTTGTAAAGTTCATTTTGATTGGATGACATCATCAATTTGCATGGCATCAATTCACAATTGATGCTATGAAAAATACACTATTTAGTTGAGTAATAGCCAGAATTGGTATCTTCAACGTACTCCTACAGATACAGATACAGACAAACTTTTTTTATACACAGTAACATGTTATTATATTTTTGCACTATTACCTGGACAATCATGTTCATTACAAGTACTATTTTGATTCCTTTGTCCATCACATGGCTGACCACCAAACCATGGACCAATACAGGTTCTGTTTCTATACATGTCCCCTCCTCCGCACATTTTAGTGCAGTCAGACCATTCTGTCCATTCTCCAAATACTCCATCAACTAAAATATTCCAGATATGATGCATTACTTGTATTAATTTGTTACAGCAGAATTCATTGAGTGTGTAGGTAAAGATGATATCTTTGGTTAGCTTGCTTGCTAGCTGAACAGTGAAGTCCTTATTAGGTTAGGTATACTACCCTCCTTTAAGAGTCAACCAGTCCAACAGATAACCAATCTATGTCTGTAGAACTAGACTACTCCGAAAGGAGGGTAGTATACCTTACCTAATAATAACTTTACAGTTCAGCTAATAAGCAAGCTTACCAAAGATTTTACCTGTATCTACACACTCATTGCATTTTGCTGTAAATGCTTATAATTTTTTGCCAACTTTAACAACTTGATCAGAAGTTTAAAGCCTTCCAAAATTTAGAGTTAATTGAGATTACAAAATTGTAGCATATTTATTTTGATGATAGAAAAACTAAATTCAAATTGAGAATTTCTTTCTTGTAAAGATTAATCAATGATGAAATTAAACTCACTTGGGCAAGTCTGGTTGTTACATTCCATAAGTTCTTCACCATGTCCTTCACAATCTTCTCCACCATTAGCACTTGGAGTACAGAAGCGGTATCGTCTTGCTGTACCGCCACCACAAATTACAGTACAGTCAGCCCATTGAGACCACAGACTCCACTGACCATCAACTAAAAAATAGATTCTATATAGATATGATGAATTTTTACCTTCCTGACACTGATTTTTCAACCAAAACTTGTATTTGACTATTGATAAGGTAATTAAAAAAAAAGTGAAAATACTTCTTTCATTTTTAATCTCATCAGACCTATGTTCAGGTCTTGTTTGAAACAAGAAAAACTGAACAGCTATATACAACTGTAACTTTAAAAGTTTTGTTAACACATTTAGAAGACAAACCCCTTCAAGCCACATTATTGATAAAACCAAGAACGGTTCACAATCAAAGACAAGCCACATACGTCAGAGGTGAAGTTGAAGTAAGTGCTGTTTGAGTCCCCCCCTTATTGTTCCCTCATTTCAAAATAAATTAAAACTGTTTGAAGTTTAGACTTAAACATGTGGAAAAGTGAAACAGAACTATACTGATAGTACACATATCTGTCTGAGGCCAAGGGCTGAAACATACCTGGACATGGATTTTCATTACATTTTTTGCTCCCTATACTATCACCATCACAATCTGCCCCTCCATAGAAAGGTCCAACACAAATTCTCTCTCTCTGATGTTCGGCTCCACCACAAGTCACAGGACAACTTTGCCAAAGAGTCCATTCCGTAAACATTCCATTCACTAAAATGGTTTACAATCAAACTTTATAAGAAAAAAGTTAAAAAATACAAGAACAATGAATGTCATTCATCCCCCTCTTCATGATAAAAAATGCACAAAAACACTTAACTAGAATGTAATTCAAAACAGTGTAGCTGTGGCCATTGATTGACACATTAAATTCATCCATTGACTGGGACAATTTACGTGAACGTTTGTCTGTAACGACCACTGTTCACGACGTACCTACAATAGACATTTAAACTGTGGGGTCACCAAAGGTTTCTTAACGCCTTTAATTATAAAATAATTCGAAAAATTAATCAGGAATAACCTTTATGTTTTGATTTATATAATTGATATAAATCAAAACATCGTGTTATTTCTGATTAATTGTTCGAATTACTTTATTTAGGTGTTGAGAACCTTTGGTGACCCCATAGTTTTAGTGTCTTTAAAAAGTACATAGTGAGCAGTGGTCGTTACATACAAACCTTCACCTAAATTTTCCCAGTCAATGGACGAATTTAATGTGTCAATCAATGGCCACAGCTACACTGTTTTGAATTTCATTCTAAAATAACCAAAAAGATAGAAGTTTAAAAGCTGAATGACTGAATGTTTCATTAAAAGGATAAGCTCTTATAATTTTTTGCAATATGTGCTTTAAGAATTTTACCAGATACCAAAGAAGTTAAAAGAATGATTAATTCAGCCAATATTTCAAATAATAACCTGGACATGGCCCTGTTGAACAGTCTTCTACTTCACTTAAGCTGCCATTACAATCTCTTCCTCCATAATATGGTCCATTGCAAAACCTTTTACGTGACTTTGACCCTCCTCCACATGAGACATCACAAGCAGTCCATGGCATCCACGGAGTAAACATTCCATCAACTATCAAAAAAGTTAATTACACATTATTTAAACATTTTTACAGGTTTTGTGGAATTGAATCCACAATAATCAGTTTACTTTTTAGAGAAATCAGTACACACTACATATTGTGGATATTACAGGAAAGGATAAGAAACATAGCCATCACAAGATAGACTAGAGGCTCTAAAGAGTCTGTGTCGCTCACCTTGGTCTATGTGCATATTAAACAAAGGACACTAAATGATTCATGACAAAATTGTGTTTTGGTGTTGGAGATGTGTTTGTAGATCTTACTTTATTAAACAATCTTGCTGCTTACAATTATCTCTATCTATAATGGAATTGGCCCAGAAGTGACAGTGGAAAACATTTTGTAAAAATTTACAAAAATTTACAAAATTTATGAAAATTGTTAAAAATTGACTATAAAGGACAATAACTCCTCAAGGGGTCAATTGACCACTTTGGTCAAGTTGATTTATTTGTAGCTCTTACTTTGCTGTACATTATTGCTATTTACAGTTGATCTCTATCTATAATAATATTCAAAATAATAACCAAAAGCTTCAAATTTTCTTAAAAATTACCAATTCAGGGGCAGCAGCCCAACAACAAGTTGCTTGATTGGTCTGAAAATTTCAGGGCAGATAGATCTTGACCTAATGAACAATTTTATCCACAGCAGTTTTTCTCTAAATGCTTTGGTTTCAGAGATATGAGCCGAAAACAGCATTTTACCCTTAGTACTATTTTTAGCCATGTCAGCCATCTTGGTTCCATCGGACACATTTTTTAAACTAGATAGCCTTATGATGATTGTGGACAAGTTTGGTTAAATTTGTCTAAGTAGCCTCAGAGGAGAAGACTTTTGTATAAGATTTCAAAAAAATTGACTATAAAAGAGGGATGAAAGATACCAAAGGGACAGTCAAACTCATAAATCTAAAACAAACTGATAACGCCATGGCTAAAAATGAAAAAGACAAACAGGAAAACAATAGTACACATGACACAACATAGAAAACTAAAGAAAAAACGAGGAGTGATCTCAGGTGCTCTGGAAGGGTAAGCAGATCCTGCTCAGCATGTGGCACCCGTCGTGTTGCTTATGTGATTACAAATCCGGTAAATAGTCTAATTCGGTAGGTCACATTCATGAAAGGGAAGGGGGTTGTAGTTACGAAGTAAGGAACATATCCAATATCATTTGTGAAACGGTTATTCCATAACGGTCAACCAACTCAGGGCAATTTCTCCTTAAGGGGTCAACTGACCATTTTGGTTATGTTGATTTATTTGTAGATCTTTCTTTGCTGAACATTATTGCTGTTTACAGTTTATCTTTATCTATAATAGTATTCAAGATAATAACCAAAAACGGCAAAATTTTGTTAAAATTACCAATTTAGGGGCAGAAACCAAACAATGGGTTCTCCTATTCATCTGAAAATTTTAGAGCAGATAGATCTTGACCTGATAAACAATTTACCCATGTCAGATTTGCTCTCAATGTTTTGGTTTCAGAGATATAAGCCAAAATCTTCATTTTACCCCCTATGTTCTATTATTAGCCATGGCGGCCATCTTGGTTGGTTGGCCGTGTCACTGGACACATTTTTAAAACTACATACCCCAATGATGATTGTGGCCAAGTGTGGTTTAATTTGGCCTAGTTGTTTCAGAGGAGAAGATTTTTGTAAAAGTTAACGACGACGGACGACGAAGGACGACGACAGACAGAGGCAAAGTGATGATAAAAGCTCACTTAGCCCTTCGCGTCAGGTGAGCTAAAAAGAAATATGATTGCCAATGAGACAACTACTTACTAAAGACATATGAACAAGAATGTAATTAACTCATTTTTTTTAATGTCCAGAAAATCATTCATTAAACGGCAGAAACTTAAACATTCCTAAACACATCATATTTAACTTATATTGTTTGAAAATCACCTTTTTATCTCATTTCATAAACAATTTAACAAAATGTTCACAAATTAGTACATAAGAAACTTGATGGTATAAAGCACCTTTTGCCTACAATTATATCTAATAAGAATCTTACCTGGACAAGGTGTCATATAACAGAAATCTGTCTCTAAGGCTGTTCCATTACACTCCTCCCCACCTAAATATGGTCCATTGCAGGTTCTGTTACGGAATCTTGTCCCACCTCCACATGTTAAGTCACAATCTGACCATTCCATCCAAGGCATCCAAAAACCATCAACTAAATAAATGTTCTACTACTAAACATAATAATCTAAAGCCTAGGTATAGCAGTGATAAGCTGTGTGATCTATGGGTTACAACAACTAATACAGAGGTAGACATCTTATGTTGAATGTGTGTTGAATGATGTAGGAAATATGTTTCTATTAAAAGGAAAACTGTATATGGCTATTTAACTAGAGGCTCTCAAGAGCCTGTGTCGCTCACCTGTTACTGTATTTACTGATGTCGGCCATCTTGGTTGGTAGGCGGGGTCATTAGACACTTTTTTTTTAATTAGATACCCTAGTAATGATTGTGGCCAAGTTTGGTTAAATTTGGACCATAGTTTTAGAAAAGAAAATTTTTGTACAAGTTACAAAAATGACAAAAAGTTGTTCAATATTGACTATAAAGGGCAATAACTCCTTTAAGGGTCCTCTGACAATTTTGGTCATTTGACTTATTTGTAGATCTTACTTTGCTGAAAATTATTGCTGTTTACAGTTTATCTCTATCTATAATGGTATTCACGATAATAATCAAAAACTGCAAAATTTCCTTAAAATTACCAAATTTAGGGCAGCAACCCAACACCAGGTTGTTTGATTCATCTGAAAATTTGTGAGGGGATAGATCTTATTCTGATGGACATTTAAATCTTGAAAGATTTGCCCTAAATTTCTTAGTTTTAAAGATATAAAGCAAAAACTGCATTTTACCACTATGTTCTAATTTTAGCCATGTCGTCAATTTTGTTTGGTAGGCGGGGTCATCAGACACATTTTTTAAACTATACATCACAATGATGATTGTGGCCAAGTTTAGTTAAATTTGGCTCAGTAGTTTCAGAGAAAATGATTTTTGTACAACTTACAAAAAATCACAAAAAGTTGTTAAAAATTGACTTTAAAGGGCAATAACTCCTTAAGGGGTTGACTGACAATTTTGGTCATGTTGACTTATTTGTAGGTCTTACTTTGCTGAACATTATTGCTGTTTACAGTTTATCTCTATCTATAATAGTATTCAAGATAATAACCAAAAGCTGCAAAATTTACTTAAAATTACCAATTCAGGGGCAGCAACCCAACAACAGGTTGTCCGATTCGTCTGAAAATTTTTAGGCAGATAGATCTTGACCTGATCAACAATTTTACCCATATCAGATTTGCTCTAAATGCTTTGGTTTCAAAGATATAAGCCAAAATATACATTTTACCCCTGTGTTCTATTTTTAGCCATGGCGGCCATCTTGGTTGTATGGCCAGGTCATCGGACACATTTTTTAAAACTAGATACCCCAAGGATGATTGTGGCCAAGTTTGGTTAAATTTGGCCCAGTAGTTTCAGAGGAGAAGATTTTTGTAAAAGTTTACGGTTGACGGACGCCGGACAACAGACGCCTTACGGCAAGTGATGAGAAATAACTGGGGAAACAAATAATAAATGAAAAAAGACAGATTTAGACTTTATTACTGTATAATTTTTCTGACCTTATCACAATTTTCTTGAAACTGGTCAAGTAGTTCACCTCTAGGTTCAACAATAGATATAAAATGCACCCCTGTCTTTTTATCACAAAAAATTTTACGACTAAAAACAATCATAGGTTACACTGAAATGTTAAAGACTTACAAGTATTTTTTATTGTGAGTGTGTCACTCAAATTAATACATGGATGGGTCCCAAATGGAAGGAAGGATAGACAAAGGTTAATTGAAAGGAACATAAGAAGGTTTTTCAGGTTTCAATTTTCAAGGAATTTTCACTTTGTGATGTACAAAACATTTACACTAAGCAGAAAAGCAGGTAGGTTCAAGCTAAACATAGAAAACTATGATAAATACCTGTATAAAATGTGATTATAAAGCTTGTATTACTTATTTTTATATAAGTCTATATATAGTGAGATACTTTGAAAAATACATGATATAAATTGATACAACAAATACTATTCAGATTTCCAATATACATATAACAGGATGTTTAAACAAAATGACAACTGTAAATTCATTATTTTTCATGGGATACCAATTTACGTGAATTTTGTGGTTACAGGGGAATCACAGATTCAAATGTTCAAACAAAGTAAACATTTATATAGGCTTGTATGTAGAATTTGGTGAAACCCCCAAAAATTACTGAATCCACAAAAATTGATACCCATGAAAATAAATGAATCCATAGTATACGATAGGATTATTTCTTCCTTACTTGAACAGCTTTTAATGTTACAGTGTTTTGTTTCATTTATGTTTCCATCACATGGTTTACCACCATACAGGGGCTCCATGCAGGTTCTGTTCCTTGTCTGTTCACCATCACCACAAGAGGCAGAACATTCATCCCACTCTGACCATTCTAGCCAAAATCCATCCACTGTAACAAATATCTTAGATTGTTAATTTCGAAAAAAAAGTATAAACTCAAATAAGGCCACACCAATTTAATTTCTTGTTCTACGAATTTTTGGACTCCAAAATTTGGGGCGAGCGAGCGATTTGAAAATTTTAATAAAAAAATATTTAATTTGCAAATTTTTTAGGCGAAGCTTGAAAGGTAAAGGCGAGCGATTATAATTTTTTTTTGTAAACACAAAATAGTAGGTTTTGACAATATTAAAACTTGATTTATCACTTGTACTTTGACATTTCTTTAATTTCTGAAGTATTTTTTCCCTGTTCACCAAGAAATAATTAAATCTGGTCTATGTATTTGTGACTGACAATGAGACAATTCTCCATCTAAGTCATAATCAGTTTGGAGGCAACCCCTTATTGTTATAAATATCCCTTTTACATGTTTTATGAGGGATCAATATAAGTTATAATATATTTGTTTGTACAAAAGGGCTCATATTTTCTCAAAGAACTATATATCTATCTCGTATTAAATGGTCAAAACATGTCCAAGAATTTTGTAATATTCCTGGACTTTATTAAACCATGTTAACACATTTACTTTAACAGTTTAATATTATTCAAAATAAGTGGACCCCTTTTTTAGAAAAAGTTGTTTAAAATATGATGTAACTCCTCTTTTTGAGTACAAAATAATAAGTTTTTAAAGGTTTTGTATAGAAGAACTATACAAATCCTTGGTATTTCTATTTTCTTTTCTACATCAGTAAATTCCCCTTGTCTGAGGGAGGGTTGTTCTCAACCTGATAATAACAAACACAGGTCAAAGTATGGACTTTTACACAGGGCTTTGATACAGACCAAACAGCAAGCTATAAATGACCCCAAAATAATTAGCGTACACAATTCGAACAGGAAAACCAACTATCTAATTTATATATCCAAACGGGAAAATACTAATGAACAACGTTAACATCAACAAACGATAACTGCTGAACGACAGGCCCCTACATCAATCAGGACAGGTGCATTAACATGCAGCAGCTATGGATAGTTTTGTTCTTTGTACTTTATTCTTACAACGTCAACGAACATTTTTTGATAGGGAATATAAGTAAGGGGGAAAGAAACCAACTTTTTGTTCTTTACAGGTATTTCCGCTGTTATAAATTTATATCGGAGCACTCCTACTTTGGATAAGTAGGTTTCATGCTGAAACAAATATTCTCACAGATATTTGCACAGTGTGGTGGTGTGCTTTTATGTTTAAAATTGTTATATACAGGTTAGACTGTAATTTTTAAAAAAAATGTTGATATGTTTTTATAATTTTTACAAAAAAAACGGTGCGGGAAATGGACATGATTACATTTCCAGATGCGGGAAATAAAAAAAAAAAAGTAATTCTGTTTTGAAAAAAATAGGTGCGGGCGGGTACGTCGAACAAGGAATCAAATTGGTGTGGCCTAAGAGGCATTCAAGGTTGCGTTTATCACTGGTATGTTGGCATAATATTGACTTAATCATATTTTCCTAATATGTGAATAAGGAACAAGCAGGATTTTTTTTTTGAAACTGCAATCACATTTTTTTTGCATAATACATTACAGTATTGTCATCCAACAGAAAGAGTAGAAAAATAAATATTTCACATTAAGTTTTTATGCAATTATTTGAGCCCCCAAATTGAAATAAAAACTATTATATCAAGAGAAGAGGTCAGAATGGGTTTAACTCATTGTTGAACTTTGTACAGTGACCTATAGTTGTTAATTTCTTTGTCATTTGGTCTCTAGTGGAGAGTTGTCTCATTGGCAATCTTACCACATCTTCTTTTTTCTAGTTATTTACAAAAGATGAGTGCCACAAAATATTCTCATTAACGTTGATTGAACAAAAGTCTCAGTGGCATAGCATAAATATAATATAAAGGTAGAATGTTAAGCATGATATGCAATATACAGTAACACAAAATATTATTCCCCTGTGATAGAAAAATATTAATCATATTTAGGCACTGTTTAGAAAGTGTCATTTGGGTAACTGAAATAGCACAGCTGAATTACATCCAAATGAAGCAACAATGGAACTACCCTGTTTCGTTAGAACTTCATACCCTCATTTGAACTCTAATGTAACCCTTACTTTAGACCTATCATCTAATCTCAGGTCCACTTACCTGGGCAATGGTGTTTGTTACAAGATTGTTCATCTGTGCTATCCCCAATGCAAGAAGATCCTCCAAACTTAGGATTTACACAGGTACGGTTTCTCATCTGTGTACCAGACCCACAAGTTAATGTACAATCTGACCAGTCAGTCCAAAGATCCCATTGACCATCAACTTCAAAATTAGAAAAAATAATATAATATATTTTTTGCAACTAAACTTATGCGAACAAAAGGTTAACAGCGTTAATTGTTTAGCAAAAAAAAAAAACCTGAGACAACTAAATAGTGTTTTAGTTTTGGGGTTGTACTTTAAAAACGGACAGAAAGTTATAATGGTTGTCAGTGTTGAAGCCATTAATTTGAGTTATCTATGTTTAATAGTTTAGCATATATATAACTTTCATGCTTTATAAATTTTAATGATTAAAAATCTTTTCAAATTTTAAGACCAATTTTAATTTGCATAAATTGTATAATTTGCAATGATATAAAAATAATTGTTTTTGGACTATGAATACCTACCTGGACAGTCCTGTACATTACAATCCTGGATTTCAGAGCTATTTCCATCACAGAAATGACCTCCATACAATGGTTCCACACATGTCCTTGACCTGTTATGTCTTCCTCCTCCACAGGTCACAGGACAAATTGCCCAATCAGACCAATCTTCCCAATAACCATCCACTACAAAATCACATGTGCAGTCAAATCACAGCACACAAGTGTAACTACACTAACATACAGCAACTACATTATTAATAGCAAACAGCACTAGTGTGTATGTGGACTTTGTAAAAGTATTTCAACCTAACTAATAACACCAGTGATAGAAAACATTGTCAAACTTGTATTTTCACTTTTATTTGAATATTGTTTGAATAAGTCTTATAGACATTTAGTTGACTTGTTTGCATGTATTGGTTCTTTTCCATTCATCTTTTTTTTTTCTGGAAAATTTATAATAAATCAGGAAATTTATATATAACCCTAAATATGCATTTTTTATTTTTTTGTATAAAAAAAATGAATTAATACAAGCTTCGATACAATTCATTGGGTTATCACTGCAAATAAGCAGTGATGCTTCGTTCACATGTAATTCGAATTTGATTCGCATTAACTAATTGGAATTAACTTAATTCGCATTCAAAGTGTTTTACGTCCAAACGTAAATTCTAGTTCGAATTGCAATGCGTGTCAATTTTGCTTTACTGTCCGAAAGACGTAAACTTTTACTTCATATCTAAAAAAACTGATTTCTAATGCGAATTGGTTAATGCGAATTAGCCAATTCGAATCAATAAAAATAAAAAACGAGAGCGTGTGAACGCAATTAGCGAATTCAATTTGAATTAAATGTACGTGTGAACTAGGCATAAGTCATGAACTTACCATTTATGGTTAACAACACTGCAGATTACTGAGGGGAAAAGATAAGGGTAACATGCAAAGGTAATATAAATATATTGGATATAAAGTATCAGTGAAAATCAAACATAGCAAAGAAAAACACATTTTTAAAATCATCCAGACATGATATTAGTACAAGTTGATATGCAGTAATGAGCATGTTGAAAATCCTACGAAAAGAAATAGGATAGTACATGTATAATGAAATAGCATGTAACATTACCGTAAAGAATATTACTTTCAAAATATTTATACCAAAAATATCTAAGCTAATCAATTATAAACTGATTTTTATCATATTCCCTCGTATCACTTCAGAATATGTTGCAGAACATTACTTTTTCTGTAGATTAAATCTAAATGACATTTGTTATAGGCATGAAAACAATCTATGGTCAAACAAATTAAGAGTTGCTTCAGGTTGCAAACTCACTAAAAAGAAAGATTTCTAGAATTATCAGAAGTGTTAAATGTCTGATTTTCACTTTTAAAATCATAAATCAAATAAAACCACAATCATTTACTGTATGAACTCGGAACAAACCTGGGCAGTTATGAGTACTACAATTTCTTGTTTCCTGATCAGGACCTTCACAATAGAATCCCCCATATTGTGGTTGTTCACAGGTCCGATTTCTTGTCTGTAGTCCTCCACCACATGTTGTTGTACAGTCAGTCCAGTTACTCCAGGCATACCAAGTACCATTCACTATGATATTTTAAAAAGGGTTACTCATAAATTTAGAGAAAGACCTTCTATTTAAACTGAATATTGTTTCTGCCTTTGCATTGATCACAGAAAATTAAACATATATGATTTATGACAGTTCAGTTATTCCTGCTATTTTCATTTTTTTAATCTTTATTTAAGTTAGATTTACAAATGTATTTGCATTTATGAAAAGGAAAAAACACAAACAAAGACTGTAGTTTTATTATTTACAAATATCTCATAAACTTCTTATTTTATTGTAAATACAAAAATATACCAACATCATAAAGTGATAAATTCTGTTGAGGCTTTAATATTATTACATGCATTGCTAATTTCTTGGCCAAGTTACTTTGTGGAAATATTCTCTTGTGTGAATTAGTCTTAAAGAAGTACAAAATAAGGCAAAAAAAAAAAAAATCACAAAATTTAAACCTCTGAACAGGTTAGGTTATTATCTGAAAATTCAGAATCAATAAAGAAAAATACCACTTTACAGTAATTTTAATTTTGTTTGATATTAATATCAATAATAAATTATCTTTTCTATATATGTTTGAACTGCTATTTAGCTTTGTGATTTTGGTATATATATATATATATATATGTTTGTTTGTCAGTGAGTGTTTATAATATTACAAAATTGAACCACTCTGCAACCCAATAAGAAATGTAAAAAAATAAAATATTTGCTAATTCTAATATAATTGGTGCATTAAATGTAATATGTACAAATGTACTTGTTTATTTTTTTATAGTTCTTCAGCTGCTTAAACAAAGGAAAAGATATAATAAAACAATGTTTGACCACTTGAGTGAAATGATATAAAATGTTGACTATCTATGATATCTCTGGCAAATATATGTTTCAGTATAAGAAGCATTACCAGGGCAGTGGTGTGTATTACAATCTTTGTAATCGATCTCTGATCCGTTGCAAGGTGCACCTCCAAACTGAGGCTGTATACAAGTCCTATATCTATTCTGTCCTCCTCCACCACATGTAATATTACAGCTATCCCACAGAGACCAGGGCTGCCACACACCATCAACTAAAAACATGCCATAATGTTTGATTAGACTTATAATCTTGTGAGACTCTCATAGAAACACAAATATTTTCATAAAAATTTGCTCAGACTTGACATGCAAACTTGAAACTTCATTTCAAAGTTATCAAGGGTTAATAAAATTTGAAAACATAGCTTATTAGGTTTATTTATTATAGGTGTGATTAAGTAAGCAAAAATTAAAAATTTCAAGGCATTTTTGATGCATACTTTTCAGTACACATAACTGTAAGTTGTAAGGATAATAATAAGGATTAATAGTTTTAATGATGTTTTTAATGATTCAACTTGACAAAAGTCATTTTAATAATTCAAGAGAAAACAATCTACAACCTGATTAAAAAAAAGGGTCATTTTCAGGTAATTCAGTAAAGGGAGATAATTTGCTATAATCAGGACTTATTTTCTGGTTATTATGTAAAGGGAGATAACTGGCTAAAAAAATAAGGACTTATTTTCAGGTAATTCTGTAAAGGGAGATAACTGGGACAACATCCCTAATGCGTCTCGAAATGAGGAACTCAAAAGTCATGTGTAAAGAAAAAATCTCTGTGTAGTGATATTGGACATTTTTCTATTTTTTACAAATGACTGAGCTTCACCATTTGTGGTGATTAGGAAAGTAGAGGAACATAGAATAAATGTGTAAAAACTATGGAGCTATTAAATATGTTCAAAGTATTAAATTTCCAAAGAACTTATTGTGTTAAAAGGGGATATTTTACCACAAGGAGCCGCATCACAAAAGGATGTTCGGAGTATGCTAATCTATGGAAAAAGTCATCTCACTTCATACCTGAAAATTTAACCACATATGTGAAAATGTCACAGCTTCAAAACGAGCTATCATACATATCCAAGTTTACGATATGGACTGAGCTACAGGAAATAACGTTACCATTACAGCCTATGTAAAAACAATTAAAGATATTGACCCAAATGGCTATAATCAGGACTTATTTTCAGGTAATTCTGTAAAGGGAGATAACTGGCTATAATCAGGACTTATTTTCTGGTAATTCTGTAAAGGGAGATAACTGGATATAATCAGGACTTATTTTCAGGTAATTCTGTAAAGGGAGATAATTGATAATAAATACATTTTTAAAATAAGACTTACCAGGACATTCTACCAACATACAGTCTTGTACTTCAGATATATCTCCTGTACAGTTGTCACCACCATAGAAAGGTCCAAGACAAGTTCTGTTCCTGGACTGCCAACCAATTGCACAGGATAACGAACAATCGCTCCACACTGCCCATTCTAACCACACACCGTCAACTGAAGCCAAAATTTATGGTTGCTATGCATGTTAATGTTAAGTATACAGTATTTTGTGTGATCCAATTAAATTGCTGGTTAATTTTTTACCAAAGAAACTGCAGGCTTTTCTTTAATATTAAAGCAATTTTAGCATACCAGCATTTAAATTGGTTTAAAATAAATAAAAAAATAAGCTTCAAGTTAATGGCTTGGACAGCCAAACTTGACAAGTAGATGTTAAGTATTTTACTAGAAAAATTTGTCATAACCCCCTCCATATGATCTTTCAATTGGTCAACTAAATTCATATTCTATCAAGAGCTAATTGAGTTCTACCAAAGATTAACCTAAATGCAGAAATATTTGTGACAATCCTTAAAAAACTTGATTTAAGATAATTTTTGAAAGAATACAAATCTTTCAACTTCAATCATATTATTTTTGCGTCAAGTGTGACTGTTTATTTTCTGATTATGCAAAATAAGCAATTAAAATGGGATAGGAAGGGGAAAAGCATGTGCAACACTAGGAATCTGGGTTTTATAAAAAATGTTACCTGGACAGTTATGGGTGTTACAACTCTCTGTTTCACTGGAAACACCAATACAATCACCACCTCCATGCATGGCTTCATTGCATTCTCTTGTTCTGTTACGACCCCCACCCCCACATGTCATGCTACAATCACTCCAGGCCTCCCAAAGTTTCCATGATCCATCAACTGCATTATATAAAATAGCATATGAGCCAGTGCAAAAAGGTACATAAACAAAAAAATAATAAAATTCTAAAAACTGTGCATAATTATTGGTGGCAGACTTTTATTTTATAAAACAATGTTACTTTTCATCATGCAACTAAGCTATTCACATATTTCAGTGCTTATACCATCCTATTTCATTTTATTAAAGTAAGATCTTTGTTTGCTGATTTTATGTGCTTTCTGCACAAATGTTCACCAATAAAAGGGATTAATGCATAATTTTTTGATTTTCAGTTATAGTTAACTAAGCTAATTGTGTATGCAAAACTCTATCAAAATGTGTGACACAGCCCATTTACTGTAACCTGACCTTTAATGCCCTTTTAAAAGACAAAAATTCAGGTTGTAAGGGTAGAAAAATAAGAAAGAATAAATGACGGATGTAAGGAACTGCTTATCCTCTAAGAGCAATGGCACTCATCATCTATTTAAGTTGAGTTTATGAAACTCAATCTTTGATTCCTTTGTCGTGTGTTGTTGACTGTTGGCTATGATGTTCTGTATTTCTTATGCTTACAGTTTTTTATTGCCCCTTCATACCTTATCCCCTAGTATTATGTACTCTTTGAACATAACAGATACATGTATCCAAAATGAATAAAAGTTACTTACTTGGACAGGAGAAAGAGTTACAAGCTTCAATTTCCGAGTCTGGACCAGGACATGGAGCACCATCATATAGTGGTTCAATACAAGTCCTGGAACGGTTACGATTTCCATATCCACAGGTGGCAGAACATTCAGACCAACTTTTCCATGTTGTCCAGTAACCATCCACTGTAATAATAATGGTAGATTTTTTTATTATTTATTATTATTGTTTATAATTTATTATTATTGTTTAAGGAGGCTAATAATTCTCTTTGAAGAAATACTCCACAATTTATTTCATGAAAAATGTCACATGACATAAATGACAACAAAAAATATGAAAACAAAGTTTTTCACTTTTAAACAGTAATGATGTGACATCACCATCTTTGCAATATATTTATGTTATAAATTGAACCCCATTTTCCTGGTCATACATGATCATACTTTCTGGATATTAACTTTATCTTAGCATGACTTAGGAAAATGCAATTTTAAACCAGTATGCTAGGGTAAGCACTCATACACTTCAAAAATATTGATTCAGTATGCTGTTACTACTATTTAAATGCTTTGGCTTTTTTGGGAAATCATAGTTTGACAAAGATGTATTTAGGGGACGGTCTTTGTCATTGTATGGTAAAGCAAACAAACCTTTAATACACACAATTTAGAAAGCACAAGTATACCTGGACATGCAAAGCATAACATTACCCTGATATGTTTTGGGGAAAGTAAAAATTACCTGATATTGAAGCTACAATTATTAACAGTTTTGGAGATCAGAAATATACCTGGACACATTTTTGGAAAGCATCCTCTAACTTCTCTGTCATCTCCAGGACAATCAGCACCATCATGTTTTGGATCATTGCACTCTCTTGTTCTGTACTGGGTACCATTCTCACATGTGACTGAACAGTCTGACCAACGGGACCAGGCAGCCCAAAATCCATCCACTGTAATTCAAATTACCAAAATAAATCATGGAAGTGCTATCATCTTGAACGATAGAGCTGTTTATTTTTTGGCCTTTTTTTTAAATATCACATTCTTTCTTGATTTATACAAAGTAAACAAAATAGTGTTGGTTGTTTCAATTTTTCCTAAAATTACAGAACAAATCATCATTATGCATATCAAGAACTGTTTTTAGTCAATATTTTCAATTGAGTTATCTCTCTTTGTCCATTATATTGTCATAATATAGTTAAATGGAGGTCTTGATGTCTGACTAAAAGAAAGTAAAAGGACGGAAATACACCTATATTTTATTTTATAAATTTAATATTTGATAATATGTAATTCATAGATTGCTCAACACTGGCATGGATAAGATCTATAAATTTTCCCCTCTTTCATATATGGATGAGTGTAGTCACAAACACAGGTACGTCACTTTCATACATAAAATGGCTGAAATATGCTTAAGTTAACCAGCCAATGACTATACAGATTCCATTGCAAATTACACAATATTTGTGACCCCAAATTTTCGTGTTGCAAAACAAATATGCCTCAAATATTATAATATAGTCTTTTAAAACCTATATTACCTATTGAAAATTTCACACGCAAACTATTGCACAGCAAACCCCAAAATAAGCCATCTCTACAGTTTAAAAATTGAACAAATTAACAAAAATTGTTTAAGAATACTATTGAATGAAACAATTCCTTTACTTGTTAACTGCCTACAGCTATTAAACAAGTGTTCAACTTCATACATGCAGGTTATTTCTAATAGTTACCTGGACACATGATCATTGTACAGTTCTTATAATCTACTTCATTACCAGGGCAGGGTTGTCCCCCATTGTTTGGTGGTGGATGATTACATTCTCTTCTTCTTGTCCTTATTCCATCTTCACAAGTCACTGAACATTCTCCCCACGAAGCCCATAAACTCCAAACTCCTTTAACTATAAAATATAAGTAATTATATATACTTAATACATGTAACTATGAACCTTGTAAATGGGGTACTAAATATCAACTATCCCTTAACTTTTCGATTAAAATAAAGCTGCAAATAATTTTAAAACTTTTTTTTCCCAAAAAAGATTTTTTCAAATTGAACTGCAGGCTGTTATATAAGTTTGTTGCTAATGAGTGTTATATACTTAAATAATCTATCATCACTAAACAAGATATCAAAATTTGAGAGCTTCAGACATCTCCTGGATTCAATTCACTAGAAATAAAAAGAAAAGCCAACATATTATGTTTGGAGTTAATAACAATTTACCTCTACACTGAGCCCCAGCAATTGTCTTACATGAGTCAATCTCATGTCTCTCACAGGCCTGAAGTGTTTTCTCTGTGCCATTACATTTCACAATAATACCTGGCTGACTTGCATTACTTGGATAAGAACTATCAGGAATAGCTACGAAAAAATACAAAGAATTTTTATATCATTGCAAAACAAGAATGTGTCCAAAGTACACGGATGCCCCACTCGCACTATCATTTTCCATGTTTTATGGACTTTGAAATTGGGTAAATATCTAATTTGGCATTAAAATTAGAAAGATTATACTATAGGGAACATGTGTACTAAGTTTCAAGTTAATTGGACTTCAATTTCATCAAAAACTACCTTGACCAAAAACTTTAACCTGAAGCGGGACGAACGAATGAACGGACGGACGGACGGACGAACGAACGGAGCAACAGACCAGAAACCATAATGCCCCTCTACTATCGTAGGTGGGGCATAATAAATACTGGATTCATTTATTTTTGTGGGTACCAATTTTCTTGGTTTGAGGAAACCTTGCATATTCATGGATATAGATTGACTTTTCACATTTAAGTTAACAGCTAAAGCAGATATTTTTTTAAAAGGCAAGAAGTAACAATGTCATTTATAAAATACAATGTCACTTATAAAATAACAATGTCACATATAAAGTAGCAATGTCACTTATAAAAATAACAATGTCACTTACAAAATAACAATGTTACTTATAAAATAACAATGTCACATATAAAGTAGCAATGTCACTTATAAAAATAACAATGTCACTTACAAAATAACAATGTTACTTATAAAATAACAATGTCACATATAAAGTAGCAATGTCACTTATAATGTAACAATATCACTTTTAAAGTACAATCTGATTTTTTAATTACCATCGAAAGCTCCAATGAATCCTCTCTGTTTACAAACAATTTGAGCTGAGGGTAAGTCCCAGTGATCACCACACACCTGTAACCACTCTCTTGTTATATCATTGTGTAGCTCTACTCTACCTTCTCCAAATAATGTACCATTACGAAGTCTCACCATTCCTGAAATAAAGATGATACAGAAATCTCTTAAAAGTATAACATCACTATTAAAGTCACACTGTAGCTCAGATGTAAAGACGAGTATGACTAGAAGCTTAAAAGGTATAATATTTGTGAATATCTGTATAAAGGATTTTTTTTTGTTATATGATTTTTCTAATGTTTTTCCAATAAATTGAAAATAACTTAATACTTATTCTCTATTGCATTACTTATGCCAATGGTTGTTAACACGCTAGAAAAAAATCAAGGTTTGATAACGAAATGTAAAAGAGGATCACATTCATTAATGTGTTCAAAGCATGAGAAATAATTTGTTGAAGCTAAAAAAAACAGTGAAAACTATGCACCTGGCTACCTTTTTCTAATCCAAAAACAAAATAAATATTTGGGGTTAAAATTTGTATATCCACCCAAAAATTTTACTATGTGGTAGGGCTTTGCTCATTGTTGGAGACTGTACAGTGACCTATAGTTGTTAATTTCTGTGTCATTTGGTCTCCTGTAAACAGTTGTCTCATTGACATTCATCATACCATGACCACATCTTCTTTCTTATTTTTATAAATGTATGTTAATGCCCTAGAAAAAACAGGGTGGCATTAATCAAGGTACCATGTACTCACCTTTACATTTAAGACTATGACAGACAGATGATTCTGATGTTGGACCAAGACAGTACCTATCTACACCCACCTAATACATACCTTTACATTTAAGACTGTGACAGACAGCTGATTCTTTTGTTGGACCAAGACAGTACCTATCTACACCCACCATACCGCCATTGCTACAGTTTCTAGATCTCACCATAGTACCAGGACCACATGTATTCTTTGTTGAACATTCATCCCAGCCTCCCCATTCATCCCAACCTGATAACAAAATCAAAAAGTATTTACAAAACCAAAATCTATCATTTATGTATCAAGCTCTATCTAGACTGATCTGCATTGAATAATCCCTAAAAGTGATCTTTTAAAAAAAATTCTCCACTAACAATAGCAGGATTTATTCTGTGACATCTTCTTTTTTGTGAGTAGTAAATATTGCACCACTTAAATCATATGATAACACAGTCTTTAATAATTTTTAAACAATATCCCATTCATTAGGTAACTTATAAAAATAACCTGATGTTTGGTACTTTAAAAAATAATTGATTCTAGTAACTGAGTAAGTGGAGATAACTCTTAAGTACAGACATGCAGCTTTGATACTCAGTATCAAATCATCAGCAATGTGTACTCCTTTTTAAGGAAAAAAACTTATATGGACAACTTTTGTATATCTAATACTGTAAATTCAGAAATTATTGCGTGCATTTAATATTGCGATTTTGTCATTTTAGACTTGAATGCAATTTTAATTTTTATGATTTTCATCAAAATCATGTTAAATTCAAGTAAAATATTTCAAAATGCGAGTTTAAATTACTGCGTTTACAACTCTGTAGCATTTTTTGCAATAATAAAAACCTGGCAATAATTTCTGATTTTACAGTATCTAATCGATGACAATGAATGACAGGAGAGATTACTGATTTGACAATCTTTGTAATGATAGACTGATAAACAGTATCTGACTCATAACAGTCTCAGTCAGTTGAGAAAGCCAAAAGCTTCAAATTTTGTATGGTATTTGGTACCTAATTGTAACAAAGTGTGAGAAGAGATATACGACAAGTAAAATCTTTATTTGTACTTGGTTGTCTATATCTGAAATATAACCATTAGTGCCAGGGGAGATAACTTACGAGGACAATCTATGTATGGACAGGTTTGGTATTCAATATCTGATCCATAACAATCTGAGTCTGGTCTATCTTCATCAGTCACTGTATCTTTACATGAACGATTTCTAATCTGATATCCATTTCCACAGGAAGCTGAGCATCCTCCCCATCCTGACCAATCAGACCAGGCCAATCTGTGTTCTGAAATCAAAACAAAGAAAAATTTAAATACAAAAACAGTATTAATATCCTTAGCTAAACTTGTAGAATAAATTGATTGTGTCCAATTTCAGAAAAATAGATAAAGTATTATTAGGATCCTGCTAACATGTTTAATCCCGCCACATTCTGTATGTTTGTGTCTGTCCCAAGTCAGGAGCCTGTAATTCAGTGGTTGTCATTTGTTACTGTTACATATTGGTTTTTTCGTTCATTTTTTACATTAATTATACCGTTAGTTTTCTCATTTGAATTGTTTTTAAAGCTGACTATGCAGTATGGGCTTTGCTAATATTTGAAGGCTGTACAGTGCCATATAGCTGTTAATTTCTGTGTCATTTGCTATCTTGTGGAGATTTGTCTCATTGGCAATCATACCACATCTTCTTTTCATATGCTGATTTATAAAACAATTTAGGATGCAATAAGAATTTCTACTGAGTAAGGTTAAAATGTTCTCAGTTCAAATTATACAATCAAATGAAAACTCAATAGACTGTTATATTCTACTAATAGACATACTTACTTAGTATATCACAGTTGTGTCCTCCCCATCCATCACTACATAAACATAGATAAATTCTGTTTCCATCCTCATCTCTATAATTATCTAAACATCGGCCATCATTTTTACAGGGGTAACTTCCACATGGTCCTACTGCTTCCTAAAATACATGATGATTTAATATCACTGCAATTTTTGTCATTTTCCATTTTTTTATGGAATGTAGATCAACGCTTTATTTCATGTCATTTCTGACTACTTTGGAAAGTCACACTATTTTTTGTACTCTTGTGTTGTAAGATACTTTAATTGGTGTTTAAACTGTTTTTGATTTGAGCATCACTGATGGATCTTTTGTAGACAAAATTGGTATATGGCATACAACATTTAGATCCTGGCATCTATGGTGAGTTTTATATCATGTCGTCAGATTATCAAAACTTGAAGCTAGCATGGAAGAAAAACAAGAATGAATAAAAACATGTACATGTATTTATTTGAACCAAATAATGTTCAGTAGCATACAGTACATGCCAGCTTGCCTCTTCTGGGAGGCTTGAGCTCGGGCTAAATCTGAAAATTCAAATTGTAGCAACTGGGAGGAGAGAACTCATCTTAATGCTGATGGAGGAAAAAATCTCAGTCACATGTTGCTTATAATATCTTGGATCTTGGAGTCATAAATTCACATAAGTCCTAATTTAAAGCTCTTCTTCTTCTTCTTAAGATACAGAAAAACCATTAATGTTTTGTCATTTTTTTAAGATTACTTTCCGGTATATGCCAGTAATGTATGCCAGAGTGAGGTTGCTTTAACAGTGGGAAAGCCACATGTCAGTTCTGCATCTTCTTCCATATGACGTAACGAACAAGAATGTTTACATAGAGGGCAACAGACGGACAGTATTGCACCATCTCGGTAATTTGTTTACATTGTGTATGTGTGATTTTTCAAGAAATTAATTATTAAAGACAATTAACTTTTTGTCATTTTCATTATCAATAACATTTTTTTTAACTTAAAAACTTTACAATTTTAATTTAACTAGTCAAGGCATACACAGTGTTTTCAACAGAATTTTCAATTAGCACCATGGAAATTAACATAGCACTGCTTTCAAAAAAAAAATTACAGCACCTAGGCCCCTGTACATTCTTTTAGAATTCATTCAAGATAGCAATATGGAATATATATATGGCAAAATCAAAGGTACTTTATTCATATGATTTGCACAACGCGACTTTGGTCCTTTTGATTGAATTGCTTCCCTTAGTTTAAGATTGAAAAAATATATTACATCAAATTTGCAGATAATCCAGTCCTTTTCGGTCATGGATCTAAAACTGACGTGTCTTTGAAAACTTCCTTTGGCGGATATTTACAAAAATGTTGTGTTATTCTAAGGGAAAAGACTTAAAATTTAACTTTTTACGAAATGGAAAGGTTAAAATCATCATGTTTTTGAAAGAATTTGGCAAAAACTTAAGAAAGCAGGTAAGTTAAAAGTTATTTAACCTTAGAATTCAATCTACAAGGTGTTTCCCTATATGCGGACAAATCATGAACGACATCTTCTTGCATCTTTTTTTGCCTTTTGAATCTTACTTTTTTACAATTTTTCGTCATTTTATATAGCAATTATACCACGGTTACCACCTGGTTACGCTTCTGATTTTCAAACTAGAAGGCCGAATGATTTCAAAGTAGACAATGTTCATTTGTACATGGAAAGATGCCTAAAAACATGTACAATTCACCTATATGCGGACAAATTATGCATTCGATATAGGAATTAGAATATTGGCTTATTTATTTAAGGGGCATATATAACCTATTGTAATGGCTGTCGTCATGGTAGAGCAAAATGGACACTATACAAATTAGCAAAGTAACCCAAATTTTTCCATATGGTAGAAAATATAGCACCAGTGTACCCTGGAGAGAGCACTGATACAAAAAAAAATTGGCCTGAAATTTTCATTGTACTAATGAACTCAAAATCGTTCAAACTTTTTTTTTGTTGATTTTTTTAAATTCCTGCATTTGCTCAGAAATCGGCCCCGCAAAAAACTTCTTCCTTCTTCCGGTCTCGTTTGTCATGAGACTCCAGAGGCGGATTTAGGGGGGGGGGGGGCCAGGGGGCCTGCCCCCCCCCCCCCCTTTTTGGGAAAAAATTTGGTTGCTTATATAGGGAATCACTGAAGCATGACTGGAGCTGGCCCCCTCTTAGGTCAGTCAGAGGGCCCCCACTTATGAAAATTTCTGGATCCACCACAGTGGAATATATATTTTAGCAGTCCAGTAAAATATAGAAAGGAACACAATAACAATTTCATTTCTAATTATTTTTTTTATGAGAATACCTGGGCCGCGTTTAATATCGTAGCAGCTACGTAATTTTGACTATTGAACGTGTAGCTATAGACAAGTTGTTACATAGATATTGATAGCAGCTACGTAGCCACTACGTAGCTGCTACGATATTGAACTCAACCCAGATGATAGCGTTTCTTTGTTTACATTGAATATGACGTCATAACTAAAATAACGTCACAACTAAAATCCTTAACAACAGAACCAAAATCGGAAGCGTTACGGTATTTCTGTTTCTTTTTTAAACAGATTTAGAACTTAAAATATGCAATTAAAAAAAAAAAATTACAGACTTCGCCCCCTTTCACAGGCAGGGCCGTAACTAGGGTTCTAATTCAGGGGAGGCAGGGGTTTGGGGGCCGCCGATTTTTTATTTTTTTTTCTCTCAGTAAAATAGCTAGAAATGACCCGTTTTCCTTCGATTTCCTTACTCTAAGAGACATCAGTATTGCTTGAACCTGGAAACAATTTTTATGCAAAACCAAGCTGAGGGGGGGGGGGGGAATTCTGTGGGGCCCGCCCCCACCCCTTTCGTGGGAAAAATTTGGTTGATTATATAGGGAATCATTGAAGCATGACTGGAGCGGGGGCCCCCCCTTAGGAAAAGTTCGGGGTCCGCCACTGGCAAGATAATTTTTTATCGAGGACCATGAATTTCAATATTGTTAAAAGCTCAACAGACATGTATATAACTAAACACAGGGACTTTAAATACAGTCTAGTATATACTTAGTATAGAAATTCCCTGCTACAACGAATGGGGGTGTTTAGCTACTAAGGCATGGACCATAATGTTCTCGTACGATCGGGAGAAGCGGTTAAAACAGCTGATTCAGCCGGTAACGAATTCCCGATATCATAAAAGATTCACAATTTAAAGGGAACTCCCTCTGCTCAATTGAGCCCCTAAATAAATGTGAATAGTTAAGTTTTATTTAAAAATATGTGTTATGAAACGGTTCACTTTCGATAAAAAATCCAGAAAATGACGCATATCACGTATCATGATAACACTGTTAAAACTGTAAACTTGTGTTGTTTATAAAATAGATTCAAGTTCTTGGTGTACATATTGTCAATATTGCACATTATTACTTCAAAAAAAAAAATTGATGTAGAAAATTCCACAGGTATTTGGGGCATGGACCCCCCTTTTTTGGACCTCACTTAAAAAGAAATTGTTTGGTGTTTTTTTATTTATTTTTCAATTTTCTACAATGTATGAACATATATCAAGTCTCAACAATCCATTGCTAGTCGATTGCAATAACTTTTTTACTATCCATACGAGCCCCAAGTGAAAAAAGAAGTTCTTAGTGAGGTCCAAAAAAGGGGGGTCCATGCCCCAAATACCTGTGGCCCTGACAGGTCCTGCCTCATATTTTAGTAGGTTATACCTGGAGTAATTTTTTTCTTAAATATTTTTCTTGAAGAAATGGTATCTATTTTGTTGTTCTGCCAATGTGTTTAATTAATCTATACTTAGTTAACAGTATCTGAAATCTGAAATAACTTTTTGTGTGTGTAAAAATTCAACCGGAAATCATTTTTCTAAACAGAAAAGTCAACAACGGGAAGACATCCGGGAAAACGTCTGGTGTGCCCGAAAAGGTTTGAGTACGCGCATTGGCGGTAGAACACTGCAAGTGTAAGCGATAAATTTGTCCTTGTAAAATATGTCCGGGCGGACCCATATTCCTAGTATAAAATGTCCATGGTTACAAATTTTACTAGTAAATATAGTCTGATGTTAGTAAATTTTGTCCCCAGACTAATTTACCTAGGAATTTAAGTCCATGTCATTAATAATCCTAGGTAAAAATGTCCATGTCCTTTTTTTTTTTTAAATCTGAAACATATAATTCATTTACATAATTGAACATTTTTTTAAGAGTTGTGTTTTTATATTTTTGATAAAATGTAAGTAACCAGACTAACTTTCCTAGGAAATCATGTCCGTGGTATTAATATTAATAGGGCAAAAAACGTCTATGATTTTTATAATTTGAATTAAAGGTTATTTTTAACCAACTTAACTTTTTCCAGTACCTTTTCATGTATTTTGATTTTGTTAAAGAGTTATGTAAAAATATATGAAAAAAATATGTACCCAGACAAATTTTCCTAGGAAATCATGTCAATGCTATAATTATTCCTAGATAAAAACATCCATATTATTTAATTTCAAAGGTTTATTTACATAAAGGATATATTAATATTGTTTTAGAGTTATGTATTAATATTTTTTAAATTTATGTCACCAGACTAATTTTCCTAGGAAATCATGTTAATGTCATTATTATTCCTAGATGAAGACACCCATATCAATTATGTTTAAAGGTTAATTAACATGGCTTGTGTTGTTTTAATATTGTTTTAATATTGTGTATTGATATTATGAAGAACTTTTTTTTTTCCCAGACTAATATTTCTAGGAAATCATGTCCATGTTCTTATTATTCCTAGGTAGAAACGTCCATGTTTGTTATTTTTAAGTGTTGTTTTGATATTTTTAAAGAGTTATGTATTTAGATTCAAAATTAAAAGAAAGGAAAAGAAAAAGACGTGATTCCAGTATTTATGAATACCGGTAAAATATCTACATGTATTTTCTGACTTCAAATAAACCTATATATGTATATAAATTTGCAGCTGATAATTAAAATGCATTTTGTTAAAAGTTGTATTTATTCATAGTCAATCTATTGTATTGTATTTATCCATTTATCTGGTAAAAAGTGTTCATTTTCGTTTGCTTCCAGAATGTAATTTGGTAACAGACATTTTTTTCTAGGTAAACAAGTCGATGATCATAATTTTACTAGAAAAACATGTATTAAGACAAATTTTCCTAGGAAAATAAATGCCAGACTTATTTTACTGGGTATGGACTTATTTTCCTAGGAGAATTTGTCCTAGGACTTTTATTCCTAGTAAAATTATGGCCATGGACTTGATTACCTAGGGGAAAATGTCCGGCGGACAAATTTTCCTACCGGACCAAATTTACTGTTACACAAGGACCAAGACACTCCTAATCTAATTTATTAAAATTAATATTGATAATTAAATTTATGATGATAACAATTATATCAACAGAGAGATACATTTATAGAGTGTGATTATACTTCAGTGCCCTTTTGCCACAGGCACTTGTTTCTATCGTATAGTCGACCTTCCTATGAATAGAAACAAGGGCCTGTGCCTTTTGCCCACTGAGTCCATCTCACGCGTCGCCTTGTAATTAAATAACACAGGATGGGATCATGCAGATTCCTGCCTGAGAAGAGTTTTGCAAATAAAACTGTATCTCAGGCTCACACAGCAAATTTTTCGATTGAAAAGTAAAATAATTAGAGGAATAGAGAAACAGTATACTGACTGGCCTTCTAATTTACAATCAAAGAAGAAAAAAAGACAAGTAAAGTGGACTTCTGTTATATCAAATATCAGATTTTCTGTCAACACATACCATTGAACATAGAAATGAAATTGACCCCTCCTTTGTTGCCTCTCCTTTAATAGTATGTACTGCATGTAAAGCAGTTACAAATTGCACATAGGTTTCGGTCTAACACTTTTTACCTAAATATAGTCACCATGCAGAATTGAATATATTATTTTGACAAGTACATAATCGGCTTACTGATACTATGCTGGGGTTACCCTACCCCTATTGTTCCGATATTTGATGTTATTCCTTCATAGACAGAACAATTATTACAGTAATTACTTAAATAAAAGTAGCACATTCGAGGATAAATGTGAACGTGGGAGCAAATGATAATGCAGTTGCTTTATCTGCTTGACAATGAGTTTTCAGATTTGAAGACCAAAATTGCAGCCCTGTTTAGTCTTGGTCGGGATGTTTTCTTTAACGACCAAAGACCTCAGTCAGATAAAAAAAAAATCCGATCATTTCAGAATGTCAAATGCATGTTGTTTAATATCATATGAAAGAAATCAATAGACTCAGACTAAATTCAAAGCCAGTAATAGCCATAAAAACTATCGAGTCAACATGACAGTCGGGTCGTAACTTATTGAGTCAAAGTGTGGCCATAACAACTATTGAATCAACATGGGGTCGTAACAACTATTGAGGCAGCATGTGGCCGTAACAACTATTGAGTCAGCATGTGGCTGAACAACTATTGAGACAGCATGCGGCCGTAACAACTATTGAGGCAGCATGTGGCTGTCAACAACTATTGATTCAACATATGGCCGTAACAACTATTTGAGCAACATGGGGCCGAAACAAACACCGAGGCAACATGTAGCCGTAACAACTATTGAGCCAGTATGTGGCCGTAACAACTATTGAGGCAGCATGTGGCTGTAACAACTATTGATTCAACATATGGCCGTAACAACTATTGAGGCAGCATGTGGCCGTAACAACTATTAAAGCAGCATGTGGCCGTAACAACTATTGAGCCAATATGTGGCTGTAACAACAATTGATTCAACATCTGGCCGTAACAACTATATTGAAGCAACATGTGGCTAAAACAACTATCGAGGCAGCATGTGGCCGTAGCAACTATTGAGCCAGTATGTGGCCGTAATGTTAAACTATTGAGGCAGCATGTGGCTGTAACAACAATTGATTCAACATGTTGCCGTAACAAGTATTGATGCAATATCTGGCAGTAACAACTAGTGAGCCAGCACGTGGCCGTAACAACTATTGAGGCAACACGAAGCCGTAAACAACTATTGGCTCCAGAGGCGGATTTAGGGGAATCACTGAAGCGTGACTGGAGCGGGCCCCCTCTTAGGTCAGTCAGTGGGCCCCCACTTATGAAAATTTCTGGATCCGCCACTGGGGTCAGCGTGTGTCTTTAACAACTATTGAGTCATCTTGTGGCTGATACAACTATGTGGCCGTAACAACTATTGAGGCCAAATGTGACCGAAACAACTATCGAGGCAACATTGGATTGTAACAACTATTAGGACAACATGTGGCCGATACAACTATCGAGTGATAGTTAGCATGTTGTAGTCGTTACAACTCAGTATTGAGTCAACATGTGACCGTAACAACAATTGAGTCAACATGTGACCGTAACAACAATTGAGTCAACATGAGGCTGTTACAATTGTTCAATGAGGCAACATGTGGCTGCCCAAAACTATTGAGTAAACATTTGGGCGTAACAAGGACTTAAGCAATATTTAGGTACATCAGTAACCATTTTGTTAACTATTTTCAAGAAATTTTTGCATTACGTTAATAAAACACTTTCATAGTCACATCTTCAATTACAAAGTTTTTATTCTGAATTTTGAATCTTGTTTTTGGCACCTTATCGAAAAGATAAAGATGATGATCACAAAATTCCCTTCTATCTCCAAAGGTCCCGTCCATCAATTCTTTTGATATAAGGTCAGAAAATCTAAAATGTAAAAAAAATGACGTGCGATACGATACGTCTGCATTGGAGGAAAACAAACATCTCATTCTGTATAAAGAAATAAACCATTGAATACGATATTAATGGCCGTTACTTACAGGGTCTATAGAAAATGCTCCTCGAAGATGATAGTCAAATTCAGAATTATCATTATCAAAATCGCCGGGATAGTCTAGATGCGTTGCATCGTTCAGCTGACACACATGGTCTTCTTGGTCGAAATTAAAAGACGCACACCTTTTGTTTTGAAAGCATTCCATGGCGCACTGAGTAACTAAATGTTTTGTAGTAAATTCCGAGATAATATGGCCATTAAGTTTCTTCCTCGGATGTGAAAAAGTTTCATTTCTCGAAAACTTGTAAATTTGACCATTACAATAAGTTAACATAAAAAATAAAATACATATAGTTAATCTTCCACCGGCCATTGTTTCATTCAGACTAAAAATGGTAACTAGTAGCAAATCGGTAGAAAACTTATAGAATTATAAATAATAAATGAAATTGCGTTTGTTACCTTGTATAGTCTTATTTGCAGGTAATTATTGCGTATAATTTGCGTGTTTAGGGTGATAACATGGACAATCTGGGACTAATTAGATAACAAAAGATTGATTAAATAGATAAGAAGTAACACACCTGGTCCCAGGGCAATTCATCAGCTTGAATTTTTTATTTGGTTTTATCACTTATTTATTTCTAATTTCAAGCAAAGAAATAAATCAAGACTAGATGTAATGTTTTTATTAATAGGAATAAGAAGATGTTGTTGTATGAGTGCAATTTATCAAATAAGACAACTCTCTAATTTCAGAAGACTGCCCGTTGACATGTTGAAGAAGTGGTGGATCCAAAATTTTCATAAGGGGGGAGCCCACTGACTGCCTAAGGTGGGGCCCGCCCCAGTGATAATTCAGTGATTCCCTAAATAATAAAACAAACTGTTCCCACTAAAGGGGAGGCGGACACCAAGCCCCCATAAATCCGCCTCTGTTAATTATACTGTTAATTTCTATGTCATTTGGTCTCTTGTGAAGCGATTGGCAATTACACTACATCTTCTTTTTTTTTTTTTTTATAGAACTGAACTTCCTTTCAAGATTGTTTGCCCATTTGGATTTGGTTTGCATAGGCCTGGCCCTATACTGAATTTGTGACGGTTATGGATTGATGGACCCAACAAGACCACTGACACCATATTCTTTCTCTTTGATTACAGTTTTATTTTTCATTTATATATATTTTATTGTAAATTAAAAGATATCTTCTATTAATTTTCGATATTTAAAGAAAATGTCAATTGCTCATCCGATAAGTTATCATAAGTGGACGGTTCTCCGAGGTAAACGGAGGTACATACATGCACAGACGTTTACAGAACAGAAACCAGTTTAATAAAATAACATAAGACATAAGTTCGTTATGGCAGCTCTAGGAACTGACAAATGCCTTAACATTATGTCATACACCCATACAAAATATAGTAACACACGCCGACTGTCATATCCGTAATTGAATCATCTCTTTTCCGACATGGCTTTAACTTTAATAAAGATATTTCCGTTTAGAAAATGTGAACGTTAATTTGCTCTTCCAACAGCCCCAGATTTTTAAAGTTGTCGAATTCATGCCTGAATGGTGTTTTAACTATGTCGACTATCAGAATCTAGTTTCACTTACAGCCAATTGTTCTAATCAATGGGAATTGTGTGCCAAATCAAACCTACATTTTTTATATAGAAATTCCTCGAGAAAATCCACTAACTCTATTACAGAGATTTTCGTTATGAAATTTTACACATATACTATTCACTTATTTGTACGTGTTATGCTTCTGTTTTTTATTAAAACAAATATTCTTTACAACTTTAACGATGCAAAAAACATGTGCTGAGTCTTAAAAGTCGGGTGCACCCTAAGACATGCACTTTTGTTCTTCTTTTGAGCTATCTGTAATTCAAAACTTGTCTAAGTGAAACAATTGTTAGCAGTCATGTAGTCTCTATTGAGTGCTGAATTGTCAAATACAAGTATGCAAAGGGAAAGGCTGTGGATTTTCTTTAAAACTTTTGATAGTTATTATATTAGCAGGTTCATGACTCTAATTTTCAAAGGTCAAAGTCTTTTCAAATAATTCAGTCACACCCCATCCCAATGCTGTCGTCATATAATTTATAGATATCTGAACCATGTTCTTGATTGAGGGCTTAATTCTAATATGAGGTAGGTGCCGTGCTAGCAATTGAGCTCTGGATGGGTTTAATTGGTTACAAATTTTATTATTATTGTCTGATCCTTACAATCATACTGTTCAGAAATCAGAATAACATGTTATTTGTGAGAATTTGGAATGCTCCATTAAGATGTAAAAATCGTTAGAAAAAACCCAACAAAATATGGCAGGCAGATAAAGACAATAATTATATATGCTTATGGTTATAATTCTAGTTCTACATATATTATCAAAAAGATCTCAAGTAGCCTGTATTTTCACTGTTGAAGCACTTTTAAAAAAAGTTGTCTGAAAAAAATAAGATGACATGGTATGATTGCCAATGAGACAACTCTTCACCAGAGACGAAATGACATAGCATGTAAAAAAGAAGATGTGGTATGATCGCCAATGAGACAGCTCTCCACAAGAGACCAAAATGACACAGAAATTAACAACTATAGGTCACCATACATGAGCTAAATCTATACTGCATGGTCAGCTATAAAGGCCTGATATGACAAATGTATAGAAATTCAAATGAAAAAACTTACTGCCTGTTTATGTACAAAACTATGAACGAAAAAACAAATATAATGTACAGCAACAAACTTATTTATATACTTTTCAGATGCAGGCAAAGTTAATATGAGAATATTCTTTATAAATAGATGATGGGTAAACATATATTTTGTTTAAATTATATAAAATATTTTTCTACTATCACATTCATAGACTACTTTGTCAGCTACATTTAGAAGGTTAATATAAAGGGAGATAACTCAACTCTATCCAAGGTTTCAATTTTGCTTTTGGATTGATAAGAACTTTCATCAATAAATATAAATGTAGGAAAGATCATTTAAAATATGTCCTCCATCATGAATGTGTTAAAACTGAAACAAGCTAGATGTAGCTACACTTTCTTTCTTAATATGTTTCATAAAATTTAGAAAAAAAAATGTTTTGTCTTTATATTGATTGCTATTACAGGAATTGACCATATTAAGGAATTTCCACTCATAACATTGTGGATTCTGCAAGGTTTCAACTTTTGCTAATAAGGGTAAATTTTGTCGGAATTTTTTTTTACAAGCGTATGAATTGGTTCTATGATGAGCCACTAAAGTTTAGCAACAAAAATGTGAAATTTTATTTTATTACAAAATCATAACAACATATAATTTTAATAATAACAAAATGGAATTATGACATGTCTGAAGCAACATGAATGTTTATCACTCACATTCATTATGATTTTCTTTGTATGGAGCATGGGAAAATGCAGAAATGAGTATAGTGTTATTCCAAATCAATTTCTCAGCCATGCCCCAAGTGCACCAATGAAGGATTGGCAGGCACACCAGCAGCTGCCCTTAGTCAATGCACTACTCTTGTGGCTGGAAAAAACTTGTCAAGTGTTGATGTGAAGCGAAGGTAGCGCTCCTCCCTTGACGATAGTTTTTTTTTTTGTCTTAAAGATATCGACCTATCCTGTGCAGTTGCAATTTGTCGATATCTGTTTGTTGGTCTCTAAACTGTTGCCTTATGCACATTAAATCGAGCCACGATGTCAGCAACACTCATTCTGGCATCAACCATTCCAAGAGCTTTCTGACAGTCATTTTCGGGGAGGCCTGGTTGACGCTCCATGCAATTTTTGCAAAGGTGTATGTGTTTTTTTTACCAATGGTGTGTTTTTGAACGTAAGTGAAAAAGAAATTTTTAATATCGTTTTAAAAGTACAGGTACAGAAGGTAAAACATCAATTACACGTGCAAAGCTGAAATGGTGCAAAATCAATCACCAGGAAAAAAGTACGACTGTTTTAAATTACAGGTAAAACTAAGGATTATATCAATGATGTTTAATTAATGGTTTTCCATAAACAACAATAAAAAAAACTAGAGGCTCTAAAGAGCCTGTGTCGCTCACCTTGGTCTATGTGCATATTAAACAAAGGAGTCACAAATGGATTCATGACAAAATTGTATTTTGGTGATGGTGATGTGTTTGAAGTTCTTACTTTACTGAACATTCTTGCTTCTTACAATTATATCTATAATGAACTTTGCCCATTAGTAACAGAGAAAAATATTTGGTAAAAATTTACATAAATTTACCAAATTAATGAAAATTGTTAAAAATTGACTATAAAGGGCAATAACTCCTTAAGGGGTCAATTGACCATTTAGGTCATGTGGACTTATTTGTAGATCTTACTTTGATGAACATTATCGCTGTTTACAGTTTATCGCTATCTATAATAGTATTCAAGATAATAACCAAAAACAGCAAAATTTCTTTAAAAATTACCAATTGGAGGGCAGCAACCCAACAACCGGTTGTCCAATTCATTTGAATATTTCAGGGCAGATATATATTGACTTGATTAACAATTTAACTCCTTGTCAGATTTCCTCTAAATGATTTGGTTTCAGAGTTATAAGCAAAAAACTACATTTTACCCCTGTTCTATTTTTAGCCGTGGTGGCCATCTTGGTTGGATGGCCAGGTCATCGGACACATTTTTCAAACAAGGTACCTCAAAGATGATTGTGGTTAAGTTTGAATTAATTTGGCCCAGTAGTTTCAGAGGAGAAGATTTTTGTAAAAGATAACTAAGATTTACGAAAAATGGTTAAAAATTGACTATAAAGGGCAATAACTCCTAAAGGGGTCAACTGACCATTCCGGTCATGTTGACTTTTTTGTAAATCTAACTTTGCTGAACATTATTGCTGATTACAGTTTATCTCTATCTATAATAATATTCAAGATAATAACCAAAAACGGCAAAATTTCCTCAAAATTACCAATTCAGGGGCAGCAACCCAACAACAGGTTGACCGATTCATCTGAAAATTTCAGGGCAGATAGATCTTGACCTGATAAACATTTTTACCCCACATCAGATTTCCTCTAAATGCTTTGGTTTTTGAGTTATAAGCCAAAAACTGCATTTTACCCCTATGTTCTATTTTTAGCCGTGGCGGCCATCTTGGTTGGTTGACCGGGTCACGCCACACATTTTTTTAACTAGATACCCCAAAGATGATTGTGGCCAAGTTTGGATTAATTTGGCCCAGTAGTTTCAGAGGAGAAGATTTTTGTAAAAGATTACTTAGATTTATGAAAAATGGTTAAAAATTGACTATAAAGGGCAATAACTCCTAAAGGGGTCAACTGACCATTTCGGTCATGTTGACTTATTTGTAAATCTAACTTTGCTGAACATTATTGCTGTTTACAGTTTATCTCTATCTATAATAATATTCAAGATAATAACCAAAAACAGCAAAATTTCCTCAAAATGACCAATTCAGGGGCAGCAACCCAACAACGGGTTGACCGATTCATCTGAAAATTTCAGGGCAGATAGATCTTGACCTGATAAACATATTTACCCCATGTCAGATTTCCTCTAAATGCTTTGGTTTTTGAGTTATAAGCCAAAAACTGCATTTTACCCCTATGTTCTATTTTTAGCCGTGGCGGCCATCTTGGTTGGTTGACCGGGTCACGCCACACATTTTTTAAACTAGATACCCCAATGATGATTGTGGCCAAGTTTGGTTCAATTTGGCCCAGTAGTTTCAGAGGAGAAGATTTTTGTAAAAGTTAACGACGACGGACGACGACGGACGACAGACGACGGACGACGACGACGGACGCCGGACGCAAAGTGATGGGAAAAGCTCACTTGGCCCTTCGGGCCAGGTGAGCTAATTAGAAAAACAGTGTTGCTAAACTTTTTTGGCTCAGTATATGTATAATATTTGAGATTTTAGTTAATAAGAGTGAAGTTTTTGTTTTTGTTTTTGTTTTTGCCTGAAAGGCCAAGTGAGCTTTTCTCATCACTTTGCATCCGTCGTCTGTCACCGTCGTCGTCTGTAATTGCGTGAGTTATTGCCCTTTATAGTCGATTTTTAACCATTTTTCGTAAATCTTAGTTATCTTTTACAAAAATCTTCTCCTCTGAAACTACTGGGCCAAATTAATCCACTTGGCCACAATCATCTTTGGGGTATCTAGTTTAAAAAATGTGTCCGGTGACCTGGCCATCCAATCAAGATGGCCGCCACGGCTAAAAATAGAACATAGTGGTAAAATTCAGTTTTTGGCTTATAACTCAAAAACCAAAGCATTTAGAGCAAATCTGACGGGGTTAAATTGTTTATCAAGTCAGGATCTATCTGCCCTGAAATTTTCAGATGAATCCGATAACCCATTGTTGGGTTGCTGCCCCTTGAATTGGTAATTCTAAGGAAATTTTACTGTTTTTGGTTATTATCTTGAATATTATTATAGATAGAGATAAACTTTAAACAGCCATTATTTACAGCAAAGTAAGACCTAAAAAATAAGTCAACATGACCAAAATGGTAATGGTCCTTTATAGTCAATTTTTAACAATTTTCATAAAATTTGTAACTTTTTACTAACATTTTTCACTGAAACTACTGGGCCAAGTTCATTATAGATAGAGATAATTGTAAGCAGCAAGAATGTTCAGTACAAACACATCACCATCACCAAAACACAATTTTGTCATGAATCCATCTGCGTCCTTTGTTCAATATTCACATAGACCAAGGTGAGCGACACAGGCTCTTTAGAGCCTCTAGTTTTTTAATAAAGAAGATAATGACCAAGCTGCATTTAAAATAACATAAATCCAATAAAAACAGGGCACACCATGGCAAAAAATAAAAGGAGAGGAAAGTACAAACAACAATAACAAAACATTTCATAACTTTCTTCACATGTGTCTTGACTTAAGGAATATAAATGGGTCTGACAACCATTTTTCATTTTTTCATTTGGCTATGTCAAACCTATGCAGTATTGTTTGTTGAATAACTGCTATATATTGTCTGAATTCGACCGAAGGAATTCACATAAAGCTTTAAAAAAAACACCTTTTTAATAACTATCCTTTAAAAGTGCTCACATCATTTCCGTAGTTCAATGGATCTAGACAAGACACCTGTCGACAATTCACCTTTATCCAAATTAGTAAATCAAATTGCTATAACTGTCTAATAGCAGATAAACTAACAGGTCATGTTTTGGTGACAACAATAGAAGCCCTGATGTAGAAAATTAATGATTAGAAGTTAATGATTCTGTGGGTCACCTGTCCTACAAAAAAAGTGGTCAAGCATAATATGACTCCCGCCTTGTTGCCTTTCCCTCGTCAGATTATATTGTTCACATGAAGAAGTTGTTGATGCTACAAATTGATTCTAATCCTGTGTTAAATCTCTCTATTATAGAAAAGAGGTTTAACAATGTGGAGAAAGTTTACAAGATTTGGATAATTTGACGAGCTACAATGATTTCAGTCAAAGAAAGTATAGCAGATTGATCAGAGACAGATATTTATGGTAAATATTATTAATGATTTTTTTAAGTTTACAAAATCTTCAAAATAAGTTAAAATTACCTTGAAGCTAAATAGAAATGTTCATATCTTTTAAGTGTATGTTGATTATTACGATGTCTGTAATATATTATGTTTGTTAGATGCACTACAATGGCAAATTATGTTTTTTGTTTATTTGTTTAATTTATTTATTTGATTGTTTTCTTTTTTATACATCAGGATAGACTTGTTATACACAGTAAAATATAGACTGAAAAGTTAAACTTATAACATCAGAGGTTGAATAGGAAGAGATGAAAAAGATTATAGGTAGATATTTTTTCTTTAATTGATATCAATTATTTCTTCCATGAACTAAAAGGTATTGTTACTTTTAAGAATAAACATAGTTTACTGGGCTAAATTTTATTACAGATTTGATAATAGTGTCTATCGCTAAAAAAAAATTATTTCGTTGCTAAAATTTCTATATTCAGGATACAGGTATATACTTCTGTGCGAGTTTATTCAGATATATGGACTTTAAGATTGCAAATATAGTTATACTATTAATATGGTCTTGTTCATCATGTAACAGTTGACTTATATTATCTCAAACTCTTTTGTCTCAAAATTCCTGTGATGATCATATGAGACTGAAATTAAAATTCCTGTTCAAAGCAAAAGATTTGAATTATTTTACTCCTGATACATGCATCTCAAAATTCCTGTTATCTTTTCTGCCTGGTCCATTATAAGATGATGAAAGTCTAAAGTAATTAACAATATGTTCACATTATTGTCTTCAAAGAAACAGGCAATTCTTTTTGTATGTACAAATGTAGAAGTGATAAAACCATAATATCATATTTGTTTTTGGCACTCATATTTATTATGTATTCTAAGATGTCATCTTCCTTACCTCTGGAGGGAGTGAATTGTAACCCTTTGCTAGCAAAGATGCTAAGATGTTGATTATGTCTGTAAACAAATTTTACTCTTTCCAGCACTAGTTCATTAGAAAAGTGATCAAACCACATTCTGATAATGATTTGAATAAAAAAAACAATGTTGCTTTATATCTGATAGGGATATTTACTTTATGCACAGCCTTTAGGAGCCTTTATTTTTAGTATGGTAAATTGAAGCATAAATTTTAAGGGTATGATCATGAACTTTAACTTTTCCTTCTGATCTTAGTTCATGAACTCATTTTTAAAGGCCTTAAAGGGACCATCATAAAAGAATTGTCTTGTCTTATTTCTTTGATAGGATGCAGTCTCATAAAAAATTCCCATCATATTTCTGTGTTGAGAATACCAGAGTTATAATCATTTGCTGATTTAAATACAGCAAAAAGTTATTAAATTTTTGAAAAGGTTTTTGTCAATACTTGAAAAAAAGAAAAAAAAAACCAACATTATTCTATGAATGACGATTCATCAAAAAGTAATATTAAGCTTTATTGTATCAACCATGTGCAGATTGATCAGTAAATTAGAATAATAGTTTTTACTTTAAGATGAATTTTGCCTTTTTCTTTTGTCATTTTGTAGGTTAAAAATCTTTCCATTGTTTAATAAGATTTGGAGTTATTTCCCTTTGACTGATTTTTTTTAACATGTCTGAAATAATTGCCAATATTAAGTGCACTCCAACACATAACATAACATAATGCATTGTAATTGCAAAATATTGAAAATTTAATCTTTATGTGCATTTTATCAGTTTTTCTTGCAATTTGTATGTTGTATGGTGATAACTGTAGAAATTATCATTCAAATTATTAAGCTATTATCAGACAAGATGTACTACCCTAACTCCATGAAGCTAAAACTGTTTGAAGATGAAAAATCTGTATGGTGAACAGATAAACTTGCCTCTTTGGGGATAAATTATTAGATTTCTAATCAATTTTTGACAGTTTTTAAGTAATTTTGCTTCATTCTTTTAGTCTGCTGAGAGCTGTTACACAGGTGATAAAAAGCTCTTTGCAGATTGAAAAGAAATTTAAATTTTGTGAATTTTGTAAGGTTCTGCTTAACCAATTTTCAATCCCATGTCTGTTTAGGTTGATTCATTGCCTAACAACTGTCGAGGAACAATCTTTGCCAAAATTAAACATTAAACTGGGTATTTTTTTGTCTGTTATGTCTTCATGTGCCATTATTCATCTTTCAGATAAAAATTTGAGATATGTTTTTCAAGAAATGAAATGAAGGTTTTATGATTAGGCTGTCATTTTATATCTATGAATTATGAGTTCTTGCATTTAAAAAGCATGTCTTACTCCAGGAGTTCTTTCTGTAGGAGGATCACATAGCTAAATACTTTAATTGAAAAATTTACCACTTGCACTTAAAATGAAATAATCATAAATAAAATCTTTTCTTTTTAGAAATTGGCTAGACAATTTGTAGATAGAGGTGCTCCAGTGTAGAAGGTGAACACAGGTACATGTATCTCGCATTTCAATATATAACAGCATATCCTGCTCTTAAGATAAAAATTCAGTAACTTGTATTTGGAACATTGAAACCAAAATTACTACCACACAACTGATTATAGCCACAAAAAAACAGCCCACATAATGAATGCTGCTACTAAAAGAACAAACTCATCAAAACAGAGACATTGCTGATTGCTTTTAAACACAATGAGCATCACCATCTTAATTCTGGACTACTGGAATTCAACAACAAAATCATATTTACATTTTAGGAGAAGAATTTGAAAACTATTTGGTGGATGAAAGGAAAATGTATTTTATTTACTGAAGTGGTGTTATTTTTTCTAATTGCTCAAAATTCAATTTTCATAATTAAGTTGTCCTGAAAATGCATGAAATATTTGCCACTGTACATAAGCAAACACCACAATTAGTTAATGAGGTTTAATGATGGTTTCTATAGAATTCCACTTGATAAAGTACAAATTAATAAAATATTTAATAAATCAAGTATAATTTTTAAAAAAATGAATAAATGTTCCATCTGTTGAACAGTGTTTATACTATTTAGGTTAATCAGCTTCTTGTGTTGACTGAATTCTAAGCATTTCTATTTCTCTCTGAAGCTTGAAATGGCTGAATATCACATTGCTTTTGTAAATGTGTTATTTATAATTTCTGAAAGTTAAAGCTTTTTATGTCATTTAGAAAACCTATTGATTACATTATTAGAAAGTATTTTATGTTTGTAATTAAATATTAAATCTCAACTTCTGTGCCTTGCTGTCCTGTTGTGCTGTTGAACAAATCGACAAACTTGGGGTGTTGTCTCCTGCACATTGATGCCGTTATAGAGGAAATAATGCAATTTGGTTTATGCATCAATAAATTTCAATAGATTTTATGGAAATTTTGCTTTGCTGATTCGATGTAAGGTATATTTTACCGTATTCTCTTTCAGTTCTTTGTTGGGCTTGAAAGCGATGATTCATTATTTTATTTGTATGAAAAAACAATTATTTTGATATTTCCAAACAGCTAAAAATTAAACCATACTGCACTTTAACAAATTGTTAGCTACCACCTGATCATTTTAAATTTTCTGTTTTTTGACAAAATTTATTTTCCCCAAAAATCATCTTGAAAATTATATAATCTTCCTGAAATATTTTTTCTTTATATCATTACTATTTCCAGTAAGGGATCCAGGATTTTTGAAAGATGGGTGTAATATGATAAATGTGAAATAAAATGCCAAATGTAGCAAGGAAAATAATATTTTTTGGATGATATTATGCTCAAAATAGCTCAAAGCAAACTTGACAACCCTAAAGGTAAACATCTTGAATTGCTGTTTGTCAAAGTCACCTCACTGCAGCTTGAAGATCTGCCACTGATTTCCTTCTTCAAATCAATTAATGAAAAGCTGGTTATTTTTTGTTTTAGTACAGAGAGCTGCAACTCTCAATAATACTCCTAAGTCATGAACATTTTATTATAACATTAGGATCAATTTCAGTCCTAAGATTTTTTGTAAAAAGGGCCCTAGGTCTAGATGAATAGTCTGATTATTATGCTTGTTTGAATTGCCTTGGTGGTTAAAATTAAGTATGCTTACTTCAAAAATGTAGAATTGATTTGATATAACCTGTTTTTGCTGATGTGACATTAAACAATCATCAATCAATCAACAAAATGTAGAATTAGTAAGATTAAACAACAAAAAATTTGTTAAACTAACTTGATTTAAGATGAAAAAGTTTAAGTGATGGTTGATGTATAATCATATAAAAGATAAGTGCAATAATTTTTACATTTACAGTAAAACTTCAACAATAAACAAGTGACTATTGATATTTCCGGATTAATTCTCCTTTTTTTTGTTGTTGAAGAAAATGTGACTCTTGCTTAATTTTATGAAGAAGTGTCACGGAATAGAAGTTCCTTCATAATATAAGTTCCAAAATGAAAAAATATTCTTGAATATTACTTCCACAGGAATAAATATTAGAGTATATGTTCCTAACGGAATAAATGGTATAGAATATTTGTTCCAACAGGAATAGATATTATGACAATGTTTAAAACAAAGTGTCCATTGGAACTTCTGTTTAGCGGAACAAATATACGTTGACAGTTGAACTCTTATTCAGCATAAAATAAGGGCATAAATGGACAACAATTTGTGCTGTTTAGTGGGATGAAAGGCAATGTTAAACTTCAATTATATTGGGGATGTTATCAACACATTAAATAACTATAGCTTAGAATGAAAGTCATATCTTTGTTTGGAATTGATTGTGAATTAAATAAATGTTGCATTGCTTGATTTAATGTAAAAAAGTATCGATCTACAGATGATTAATAAAATTTTCTGATATCCAGTGGAGGGGTTTTATGATGGGATATTGAACGGAGAGACTTTTTAATTAAATAAAGACATGTGGACCAAAGTCATTAGCTTTGTTTGAGTGATTATCTTCTGAAAAAAATATTCATATTTAAAAAGTTTTAAATATCTCCAGATTCTTGTTGGTTATAAACAGAAGCTTGAGGCATGAAGTCTGTATAATATAGGTTAGGAAGTAATAAAAGTCAATCGTAAAAATCACTTTATTGTTATATTTTAATGTCTACAGGTGATAGTTATATCTCGGCTAATTTCGTTAATAGGTTTTATATTTTGCTTCATTTAATCTACATGTATTAATATGATTATACGTCGGGCATCATGTGGTTCAATGTAGGATAAAAACAAACTTGATAGGACTAGTTTAAAATCTGCTTATTTAATAAAAAAAAATTAAAATGAAGTTTTGATTGTTATTATATTGAATTGGTTGGTGTTCTGTAGTGATTGTGCTAATAATTTATCAAGGCTTATTCCTTAAATAAAAAAAAAGGACAAAAGCCATTGTAAACTCAACATGGAAGCAGCATTCATAGTTATACCATATACCAAAAAGTTTTTCCTGTCTAGTGTCAACAGTTATTATTAAGATATAGGCTAATCATGGTATTCTTCATTCTTTTTTTGTCAGATCCTTTTCAAATTTTGATGAAATGGGGACATTTTTTGTGGAAGAGGGACTGGATATTTAAGATTATAAAATAAATACATGTACCTGATTATGAAACTCAATAAAACCATAGATGAGTTTGATAAGGCTGACCATTTTGACTTTTGTCGCAGAAAGCTTGAAATAGGGATAGTGATCCAGCAGCGGCTTAACTTCTTAAAAGCTTTATATTTTAGAAGGTGGAAGACCTGGATGCTTCATACTTATACTGTATATAGGTGCCTCAAGTTACAAAGTTTCCGTCTGTCACATGTTTGTTGTCCTTGACCTCATTTCATGGTTCAGGGACTACTTGAATAAAAAGTTAAGATTTTTTTAAATGTTAATTTCTCTTTTATTATGAGTTAAAGGATAACTTTATATAGTTTGTACATACCTTGCAAGGTTCTCATGCCCGTCAGACAGTTTTCACTTGACCTCGACCTCATTTCATGGATCAGTGAACAAGGTTAAGTTTTGGTGGTCAAGTCCATATCTCAGATACTATAAGCAATAGGTCTAGTATAATCGGTGTATGGAAGGACTATAAGGTGTACATGTCAAACTGGCAGGTGTCATCTGACCTTGACCTCATTTTCATGGTTCATTGGTTATAGTTAAGTTTTTTGTGTTTTGGTCTGTTTTTCTTATACTGTATGCTGCACAGTATGCAGTAGATCTACTATATTTGGTGTATGGAATGATTGTAAGGTGTACATGTCTAACTGACAGGCGTCATCTATTCTTGACATCATTTTCTTGGTTCAGTGGTCAAAATTAAGTTTTTGAGTTTTGGTCTTATTTTCTAATACTACATGTATATGCAATAGGTCAACTATATTTGGTGTATGGAAATATTTTATGATGTTCATGTCAGTCTTGAAGGTTTTATTTGACCTTGACCTGATTTCTAAGCTTCATTGCTCAGTGTTTAGTTTTTATGTTTTGGTCTGTTTTTCTTAAACTATAAGCATTAGATCAACTATATTTGTTGTATGGAAGAATTGTAAGCTGTACATGTCTGCCTGGCATTGTTCGTTTGACCTTCACCTCATTTTCATGGTTCACTGGTCAATGTTTAGTTTTCTTGTTTAAGTCTGTTTCTTAGAAACTAGATTTAGTGTATTGAATGATTGTAAGGTATACATGTATTTCTGGTTTGGTTTATATAACCTTGACCTCATTTTCATGGATCATGTGAAGTTTATGTGATAGTTATAGTAAAGCTAGTAAAGTCTGGAGCTGGCATGTCAGTTAACTGCTAGTAGTCTGATGTTATTTATGTATTATTGTCTTTGGTTACATCTTCTGACATCAGACTCAGACTTCTCTTGAACTGCATTTTAATGTGCGTATTGTTATGCGTTTACTTTACTACATTGGTTAGAGGTATAGGGGAGGGTTGAGATTTCACAAACATGTTTAACCCCGCTGCATTTTTGCACCTGTCCCAAGTCAGGAGCCTCTGGCCTTTGTTAGTCTTGTATTATTTTAACTTTTAGTTTCTTTTGTACAATTTGGAGTTCAGTATGGCATTCATGATCACTGAACTAGTATATATTTGTTTAGGGGCCTCCGGGTGCGGGAATTTCTCGTTGCATTGAAGACCTGTTGGTGACCTTCTGCTGTTGTCTGCCTTATGGTCGGGTTGTTGTCTCTTTGGCACATTCCCCATTTCCATTTTCAATTTTACTTCATATTTAGAACTATCAACATAATATCAATGATAAGTTAAGAAGGCGAGACATTTCAGCGTGTGCACTCTTGTTATATGAAGGGTTGGTTTGGGGGGATGCAAGCTTTAAAAAAAAGATGCACTTACACTTGTATGCAAATTTATCTGCCATCACTTAAAATCACACAAGTTCACATAAAATATTACATCCCAAATAAAAAATTTGAGGTCATGATTAAAAACTGATTGTTGCTTTGATGTCAGAAGGTTATTCAGAGACAAAATTCAGCTTATTACCAAAAGTGTAAAAATGTTAATTGTTTAGAACTAGGAGAGGATAGGATGATATAAGAAATGTTTAAAATAGGAGACCATTTTGTCAGGAGGGAGACTTGTTAATATAGTTCTTTTTCTATGTGGATAGGTGAGCTTACCCACTAAAGGTTTTTTTTTTAATTAAACACCCCACTTTTTAAATTGGGATGTATATGGTGAGAGGAGTTGGTTAGTTTCTTTATTCACTTGTTTTGCTTTCCCACTTTTGTATCTTAAATGCTGCAGGAAAGTGATTTTATTTTGTATGCTATGCTCACAGAACCTACAGTTTTATAGTTAATTATATACCCTCAGCATTATGTATGCTTATTGTAAATATCAAACTAACTTTGTAAAGGTGAAGCGTTAATGCAAAAACTATAATAGACAAATATTTTTTATATCTGATTTTTGTCCCACAAGCAATACTTAAAAAGATTAAAATGATACATTTGACATTTTTTTTTCAAAATGAAACAAAATCAGATTAATTTAAATGGTGGTTTGTTAGTTCAGCATGTTGAATAAAAACTTAATATGGCTAATTTTATGGATTATAGCTTCCAAGATATCAACAGCTTCCTCAGTAACCTTTTATTAAAAAAAAACATCAAAGGCTCTCAAGATTTACCTGGATTTTACCTGGGATTTACTATCATATTATCACAACACTACAAAATTTGTTGGTAGCTCCCTAACATCGGCATTTTGTATGTCACATCCGATTTTTTATTAATCTTATTTAAACATCAATATCGTTTCATTTTAATATGTATAATGATTTAAAGTTTAAAGGGGTAATATTGTTGCTATCAAAGTGAACCAATCTATAATATATGTGACAGAGCGAAGTGTAGAACATGGTTTACACAGTAGTAACATGACAGTTGATGGCTCTTACTTATGCAGATCTTATTGATTAATTAAGCTTGTCACCTTACTCTCTTGATAAATTATCACTTAAGCTAAAGGTTTCACTGCTATTGTTCAAACTTTTTACAGTACATTCTTAAATAAAGTATCTATGCTAAGGGATAGAAGGTGTTTTTAAAAATACTTCCCTCTTGGGGTTCTGTTGATTAGGAATTTTTACAACAACTGAATTAGCTGGAATTAATTTGTGGAATTTTGTATTTCTTTTTTTTTTATTTTTAAGAAATAATTTCTGAATATAAAATGAAATTAGCATAAGGTAAGTTACAAATATTTTTGAAAGCCTTGAAGGGCTAAACTGATGATTGCACTCATGATCTTGTTGACAGACTAATTTTTGTCCTCTGGATTATAATTTCTGTTTTGTAGGTAGGGTTTGACAAATTTTTAGAATTCTAAGATTTTTGTATTTGATTGTTTGAAAGATCTTTAAAGAAGATGATAAACTCAATATGTTTTTTAGGCAGAAAGTACTTGAAAATGACAACAATCTTTTACAGTATTGCTAATTTTTGTCTCGTCTGTCAATGACAGTTGCAGAATGTGTGATATAGGGCTAATATTGTGACATCAGTAGCCTTAACTATTACTACAAAATTTATATTTAAAAGATTTAGATTCCTCATACCTTTTGTACAGATACCTTATTTTACAAAGTTTCTATCTGTAATATCATGTCTATTGTCCTTGACCTCATTTTCATGGTTCAGTGGCTACTTGAAACAAATTATCAGTTGTTTTTTTTTGTCATGCAAAAAATTCACTTATTATAGGCAATAGGATACTATATTTTTTTGTATTTGATCTTTGCATGGTGTAACAAGGTGCCCAATAGAAAGGGTTCACCTGACCATGACCTCATTTCATTGATCAGTGAAGTTATTGTTGTCAAATCTGTATTTTAGATTCAATAAGCAATAACTGAATTTTACTCAACTAAATTTGGTGTATTTTTTACATAAACAATTGAATTTATATTATATTTTAAAGAACAGTTACACTAATCAAAATTAATGCTTTATTTATTCCAAAATCCTGTACATGATATCAAGGATTTGTATAGTGATTACTATACAAATCCTTGATGATATTGAATAAGGAGAAGTATTATGATTGCTAATGAGTCTAATGTCCTCCAGAGCCTAAAGGACAAGGACGTATTACTGGGAACAAAACAAGCAACCACACAAATTAATCAAAAACAGAAGAACAAGCACCACAAAACAAACAAAACAAGTTTAAGTGCATATGTCAGAGTAATGAGTGGTTTATTTTTAAGAAGATTAAAATTGCAATTTATTAGCATTTTCATTTTCTGATCTTTTCTAAAGACCAAATTTATGTGAAAGGAGTAGGTTCAGTAAGACCCCTATTTGGCCCCAAAATATAGCCGTTTTACAAAATTGTGATAATGTAATCATGAAGCTATTTATTGGAAAGTAAAATGATTCTACTACATAAATATGGGCTGTTTTTGACAATACAATGCACATATATCGGGTACTAGCATCATAAAGTCATGCTAAATTACTGAAATCTTCACAAAATTAGCATTTTAGTAAAATTTTAGACGGTTTCTGTCTAAAATGAAAGTGGCCGCATTAGTGTTCATTCATAATATTGAAATGCAAGTTGTATTTGACGATAATACATATATATAAAGGTTGAGGATGAACACGGATGCGGCCACTTTCATTTTTGACAAAAACCATCTGAAAAGTGACGATTTTTGGCAAATTTGATAGATTTTTCATATCTAAGCTTAAATCGGAGCGTTTTTGATAACTTAATCAGTTAAAATCTTTCACCAAAACTAATTAAATCAATTAAAACAGACACTTAAGTGTTTAAAAAGTGTCTAAAATATTTCGTCAGATGAACTTGAAAATTGAGGCCAAAATCGGCCCTTACCGGACCTACTCCTTTTGTTTTCAAGATTTTTTCTGAACAAAAATGAAATTATCAAAAATACACTCCTCACAAAAATTTTCAAATTTTATCATACATGTTCCAAGGTTTGCTGTGCATTTTTTGCCAGTCAGAACTCTGCAGTAAATTTTATCCTCAGGTAAATGACAACTTAGATCTTATAATAACAAGTCAGTTCCTTCCTATTAATAGGTGATCAGCACTTGTTAAATATCAATTAAGAAAGCTTAACACATGTTATAAATAATGTCTTGAATTTGTCCATTATGAGATGAAAATAGAAGATCATATTTCTATGTTAATGCATGGATCAAAGAAACTAGAAGTCCATTATTTCTCTAACCTGTTGCATCTGTCTGACTTCAAGCAATTAACTTTAAAATAATGATGTATTCATTTTCAGTGTTTTATTTCAGTGGAATTTCATAAACAGTAAAGATCAGCAAGTTCTAAACCTGGACTAGGGGATTTTTGGTAAGTACTCATAGCAAATAAAAATATACAGCATCTCAAAATATTGCCTGTCTGTGATACATAAATATAACCATGACTCTTATAATGACTACCCTAGCATTCCAAATTGTCAAATATGTGCCTCAACCATCTTGTACTACCCTGAAACTCCATTCAGTCTGTTTGACTACCCTAGCTCTGTCAAATGTGTGCCACAGACTATTGGACTACCAAAAACTCCAATCTGTCAAATATGTGCCACAGACTATTGGACTTCCCAATACTCCAATCTGTCAAATATGTGCCACAGACTACTGGACTACCCAAAACTCCAATCTGTCAAATATGTGCCACAGACTATTGGACTACCAAAAACTCCAATCTGTCAAATATGTGCCACAGACTATTGGACTTTCCAAAACTCCATTCTGTCAAATATGTGCCACAGACTATTGGACTACCCAAAACTCTATTCTGTCAAATATGTGCCACAGACTATTGGACTACACAAAACTCTATTCTGTCAAATATGTGCCACAGACTATTGGACTACCCAAAATTCCATTCTGTCAAATATGCCAAATAGCCTTTTGACTAACATGAAACTCCATTTTGTTAAATATGTGCTTCAGCCTATTGCACTACTCTAAAAGTTAATTCTGTCAAAAATGTTTGACTGGCCTGAAAATTCTTCTGTTAAATATGTCAAACAGCCTGTTGGACATTCCTAGCACTCTATTCTGTTAAATATGTGTTAGTAGCTTTTGCTACAAGGCAGAGGGGAAATTTTCTATGTAAAACAGTTTTGTACTTTTGCCTTCAATCCAAAATGTGAATAATTGCTTGGACCTGGTAATGTCTTTATCATTGAACTAAATGTCCATAAAGATTTTGAAGTCTGCACTAAGAGATTTAATTTATGTGTTTTCTTATCAATACTTTATTTATTGTTCCTTGAATACTCAATTAATATCAACTCAATAGCACTTATTCTTCTTTAATTTTAGAATTAATGTTTCAATACAAATTGCATAAGATAAATCTAAATAATGAAGTCTTCATTTCCAAGCAAATTATATTACATAACAGCATCCATTAAAAAAAGATTGGATAGGAGAGAATGCTCATTCTGTTTTGATCTTGTATCCTTCCAATTAGAACAAGTTAACATGCGGACATGCTTATTTTTTACAGGGAAAATGATGATTTTGGACATTATTAATGCATTTTACTTAATGATATACCAATATCTCAGTGAAAAGTATCTCTTTAATTTGTCATTATAAAATGTAGGAAGGAAAAGAAAAGATAAGACTCATATGTTCTATCTCTGTATTGTAACTTATAGCTTTCCAGGAGTTCTCAATAAATAGTAGTTTATAGTCACATACTAAATTTTGATTGTACTGTTTAGGTATGGAAAGAAGCAGGGGAGCAACTGGTTGTCATTACACCCCCACCCCCCAAAAAAGGTAATAAAAATAAAAGGTAAATTTTAATGCCATAGATCTATTTTCTATAATATCATCTTTTGAAAGTACAAATGTAAATCGTACTCTAAAGGATTTTAAAATCAACCTTAAATTTTGTTATAACACCTTGCAAAACCAAATATTCTGTAATGGGTAAAATAGTTTAACTTTAAAAAAAAAATCAGTTGTAAAGACTGATTGAACACTGGTTCAATGTTGTCTCAAAAGGATGATCTGAAGTGATTCTTTCGTGTAGTGGTATTGTAAAACACAAGAAAGCCTAGTATAGCTGTAGACACAGTTATATCATATAAAACAAGGTTTGTTGTTTGTAGTTTTGGAAAGAATTTTGCTGATGTAATGTTGACTGAATTGGTGAAGTATAAAAAAAAAAATGGAATGAAAACACCGATACACAAAGGGTATACATTTTCAAAATTTACATATGTTAAAATTTCTGTGGGTTCAATTCAGTTCTAACAGTCCTCTAGAGTCATAAAAGATTTGTTTAAACTGTGTCTTTCAGTGTTTTAGACATCGTTGTAGTTTTATTACTAAATAAAGAAAGAGATATCAACTTGAAGGAAGATAAGAAACAAGATTTATTTGACTTGACTACAAAAGGAGAAAATCACCACTTTGTTACCCTGTTTATGCAAGTGATAGCATATAGACTAATTTAACAGGATTTCTAAAGAATTTAATCTTTTAAGTGATCTTGTCAGTAAATTTTAATGCTTCAGTGTATTCCCATCTTTGCTTAGTTAAATGGAAAAGCTGGAAACATGCCATTTATTTGAAAGTTCTGTAGAAGTTGAAAAGAAATAGGGTTAGAACAGTATGAGACAATTTAAGTCTCAACAATTACGTACTTTGGTATCTGTTTATCATTTCAAAGTATTTTACTACTTCTATAGTCTACAATTTTTGGCAAACTTTATTTTGTTTTTTTTGCTAGGAATACAAGTCAAAGCTTTAAAAAGAACAACAGGTCAAAGTTTATGTGTATGCACCAAATTCATTTTTTATTGTGGGTTACCAATTTTTGCTTATTTCGTGGGTAAAGGTTAAATTTAAATTTTAAAAGTGTTCAAATAAATTCCAATTTAAATGAGGCTTTTATGCAGAACCATGAAAGCAAGTATCTATATGAAGCTATGAAAAATTATTACCCTAAAAAATGATCACTGTAATAGGGAAAAATAAAATGACAATATTTGCATGTCCTATTAAAAGGGTCAATAACAGCGCTAATTTCTCGATCAATAACTCCTAGATCAAAAAGTTTATAAAATGTTTAGACTGAAGTAATGTGCTTAGAATTTAAATATTTTGATAAGTAAAGTGGCGAAGACAATTCATATTGAAATGCATTAAAGAATCTTGAGGTATTCCAAAAAATCATCACCTTTCTGGAGATTGTATTTAAACTATACATTCTTTACACTAAAAGATTAATAATCATTTGTTGCTTCTGAAATGTTTTGAAAAGAAACAGTTTTAAGAGAGTTTTGTTTTTGAAAATTGAGAATATTTAAAAGCAAGTAAAATAAACAGATTGTAACTGTTGGCAGCTTTCATATATCATCTGTAAACTTGTATCATTTATACTGACAATCTGTTAAAACTAACAAGGCAGGTGAAATCTTCAGATAGTACAGTGTAAAAAAAAGTCTTTAATGTTTTAACAGTGTGAAGAGCTCACTAGTCAGTCATATTTAGTGTAAACCATACTTTATCACTGACAAAAGAAACAAGCTTTTTTTCTAAATAGGAGTTACAACCAGACTTTTGTAGATACTTCTAAAGTAAACTTGAGACTTTTAAATTTTTCACTTTGGTGTGAGTTTTAAGCTGTTAATCGCAGACTAGTAGATAATTATTTTAGAGTAGTTTATTTCCATATCCCGCTTTAAATCTGTTTTACCTCTGTCTGTCTGTTTGTCCTTCCGTTCAGCCATCAGTCTGTCCATCTGTCCCATGAAAATTTTTCATCACATCTTTCTCAGGAACTGCATCATAAGTATTTCTAAAATTTGGTTTCAGGATTTATATAAGTCATCTATACCATTTGATGCATTTTCAGATTCATCACTTAATAAATATGTTGGCAGGGGTATCATCAGTGAGCTGAGTACCGTAGCTTGCAGTTTCACTTTTTCAAACTTTTTTATATGTTACACCTAGTTTTTATCTAATCGTGGTATTATTACACAGCTTTTTTTCTTAGACTTCCATCATATCAACTTCTAAAAAAAGTTAACATCAGGGATGTGCAGATTCTAAGAAGGTGTTGCCATCAGAATCATTTAACTTGGTCTTTTGTCAAGAATTGTGCCATCATATATATCTTGTTATACAGTTCCCTCAATGATTTTTGTGTCTGTATGCTTTGAAATGTCATGCATATATATATGGAATTGTGTCACATTTTTCTCAGTAACTCTTATGTCATAGTGATAGTTATTTGATATATGGCACCAAGCTTTGTCTGCTTATTCCATACCAAGAGACATTATTTCATTTCCTTTGTTGTTGTACTTTTTTTTTTACAAAAACTTGTATCTTTGAAAGTAAAATAGAGTCAACAACATTAAGCAGGGACATTATTAGTTGTCAATAGTTTACAGTACATCTTCTTTGAATAGTACTTTCATTTTAAAATTACAATTTTTGAGTTTTTTCTAATTATTTGAAGTGAAAATTTTAGATTGCATTTTTTTATATATTTTATAAATATCTCCTTTAGATATACAGTTTTATGGGTTCTGCCAAGTTGTGGTATTTTCATTAGTTTAAAGGGTAATATTTTTTTTGTCTTCGAAATATAAAGAATTAACAAAACAAATAGTTTAATGTAAGCACTAATGGTATATCATCACCATTAAATCTTCATATATCAACTTAATTACAAATGTATAACAATTAGATATAGAAATATTTGAATCTGTCAACAAATTCAAATATCAAGTTTATGATGAAAGGCTTAAACATGCAAAAAAAGGATCTCTTTCCTTTATTCATTTTATGGATCTATTTAAATAAGAGAAAAGTGACAGTATAATTTATTGACAGATTTGAAGGTAAATGGACCAGGAATATAGTAAAGAACAGTAATGCATTTTTCATGTAAAACATGCATTTGTTGCATTTATGCATTTGCATCCCGTTTTTATTCAGAATGTGCAAATTTGGTTTAAAATCATATTTATCAAATTTGAATACTTTTACTTTTTGTTAAATTTTGAATTGGAATAAAAGATTGAAAACAGATTTGTCAAAACAGTACTTTAAGTTGTGAGTTCTATTGTATGGTAACTTTGTTTGGACAATTGGACCGACATTAGCAAAGTAAACTATTTACTTACAGGATGTGAAAATCAAGGAAAAGAATAAAATCTATGATGTCAATGATATCAGCTTTATTTTAATCAAACCAGTATAAGCACAGCCATATTTGGACTTTAACATGGCCTTTTAACCTACTTTAGTAGCTATGAATTTGTACTTTCTGGTATTATGTAATTCTTAATGCAAGACTTTTTTTTTCCCATCTCCAAAGGAGTAAAGGTATACTGTGTTGGAGAACAAATTTCTTTGATTTCCTGGGTAAAAGTGAAATGTTAAATGTTCAACTACATTTAGTTTAATTTTCTATAGGCTTGTATGACAAATTTGGAAAAACCACGAAATTAGATATCCATGAATATAATTCTAGTTTACCTATTTCTGTCCCTCTGCCTTATAAAATTTTTGTTACATTTTTCTCAGAAATTGTTAATTTTTTTAGTCGCACTACAGATAAGGGTGTTCTGAAATTTTGTATAAGGCTTCATGTAAGCATCATATTCCATGTGATTTGTTTTTATTAACTTCATGTTTACCTAATACGGATTCAGGATATGATAAGGGAGCAATCACTCATAGTACATCATGTTTTTTATGCCCCACCTACGATAGTAGAGGGGCATTATGTTTTCTGGTCTGTGCCTCCGTTCGTCTGTGCGTCCGTCTGTGCATCCGTCTGTGCGTCCGTCTGTGCATCCGTCTGTGCGTCCGTCCGTTCGCTTCAGGTTAAAGTTTTTGGTCGAGGTAGTTTTTGATGAAGCTGAAGTCCAATCAACATGAAACTTAATACACATGTTCCCCATGATATGATCTTTCTAATTTTAATGCCAAATTATAGTTTTGACCCCAATTTCATGGTCCACTGAACATAGAAAATGATAGTGCAAAGTTCAGGTTAAAGTTTTTGGTCAAGGTAGTTTTTGATGAAGTTAAAGTTACATCAACTTGAAACTTAGTACACATGTTCCCTATGATCTGATCTTTCTAATTTTAATTCCAAATTAAAGTTTTGACCCCCATTTCACGGTCCACTGAACGTAGAAAATGATAGTGGGAGTGGGGCATCCGTGTACTATGGACACATTCTTGTTTCCTCTCCCTTTTGATGGCACAGAAATATCTTTTAATAGATTATTGAAGGAATCATCATTATATAGGATGGTGCCGAGATATAGCATGCCATAGAGTGCATGATAACTATACAATTCATGGTTATTAGTAATGCAAATTACTTGTAAATACAAAACTATAAATGTTTTTTATGAAGTTACATGTTAATTTATATTAATTGATTTAATACAAAGCATAAATATTTCCCTGTACATTTTGTGTGGAATGACCTTTATTTTGACATCTCCTGATGTGAAAACCTTCAATTGTAAGTTTGACAGGGTTACTGTTGTTGTCTATAAGAGATGATATATTAATTGGACTTGTGTTCCCTCTACAAATTATGTTTTGGTATTAAGAAATCATTATGGTAATGGATGAAGCAGACAAACAGTTGTTGTTTATTTTGAGTACTCATCATCCATAGTATTATTTACCTCCTCTGATGTCTATCAGTATCTTCATTAAGCTAAGGGGAAGTCACTCTGTAATTTAAGCACACAATGAATTATACATTTGGTTTTTTAATTTGTTTATTTGTATTTATGATATAAAACTTTGATGACTTTCATGATTGGCTACTATTTTAAGTTCCCTTTTGGTCATACATGTATCCCTCCTAACATATTCAAGAACTTAATTATAAACCATTCTTGGTTTTCAATTTTATTGTTTTTGTTGGTTTGAAAGATCCTGATGAAATTAAATTCTTAAAAGGGATTGGTTCTTTCCAAACTAGTTCTAAGTGTTATAAGTGTATAATCGACATTTATGTCAAAATTAGATTTATTGGTACTTTACACACATTTTTTTATATGATTATGATAAATGGGTAATATGAGTATAACGTATGAGTATCAGATTGGATTAACTGACGATGTCCATCTTACTATAAAAAAAAACTCACAAATAATATTTTGTCCTAAGTGCTATTATGGCTGTAGACATTAAAACTGTATGTACAATAAAGGATATTAATTGTATACTATCACATTACCGATGATATATTATTGCCCGGCCAACCCTGCTGATATTAGCCTTTTGAGGAGGAAATAGACTTGCTACTAGAACACATTACTTTTCCTCCGTGTCAGATGTGTTAATATCTTTTCATACTAAAACAGTCTTCCCTATTCATAATTTAGTACATAGTTTCTGTAGAAATAGTCTTAACAGCTTATTAGAAATTTTTGTCAGATAATATTTTTTGTAAGTACTTTCTCTGCTTTTCTTATAAAACTAATGGAAAACTCTGCAGATATCGCTTAAACTTTGCAAAAACATGTGACACTTTTCTGCATAATTGTTGATTAATATGGCCAAAAAGTCTGCATCTTACGTCAATGACATTTTTATGTTGTGACTTTAACATTAAGTTATGTATTGGAAATAGTTGATGTTTTTATTCTGAAATATAGAATCTGAAGTTGATAGCCAACCTCACATATTTGCTTTATGGCTTAAATCTTCTTTCATTTTATGCAAAACTGTTAAAATATTCTCATTCTGAATTTACATTTATATTTCTTCATGAGCCAAATTCAGCAATATTTACCTGTGGGCTGAAGGACCCTTTTTGTTGAAATTAGGGATTTGCCTTTATTCAATTATTAGTTTTGCAAGATCTGGGAAAGAATACTTTTTTTTTGGAGGGGGGGGGGGTGGTGGGGATTTGAGGTGACCCTCTCACCTGGAAAGATTTTGCTTCATGATATTTCATACATATAAATAATGTGGGTAAAATATCTTCTTGGTCTTGAGGTAGGGTGATCAACCCAAAGTGCAGGAAGTTGTTAGATTTACCCTGTCTAGGTTTAATCAAAGACTTGAAAAATGATGGTTGCTGCCTTTCCAATAAGCATATAGCATTTTTAAAAGATTTAGAGCAAGCTATCAAACCAGTTTTAACAGACAATTTTTCATGTAAGGAAATACTGTATCACTAGCCTGTCAGCACTGAGGTTGTGAGTTTGAATCCCACACGTAGCAGGTGCACTAGAGACTCCAATCTTAGTTGACCATGAATATAAAAAAAAAAGATGTGGTATGATTGCCAATGAGACAACTGTTCACAAGAGATCAAAATGACACAGAAATGAAGGTCACCGTACGGCCTTCAACAATGAGCAAAGCCCATACCACAAAGTCAGCTATAAAAGGTCCAGAAATGACAATGTAAAACAATTCAAACGAGAAAACTAACTGTCTTATTTATATTGAAAAAAATGAACGAAAAACAAATATGTAACACATAAACAAACAAGAACCACTGAATTACAGGCTCCTGACTTGGGACAGGCACATACATACATAATGTGGCGGGGTTAAACATGTTAGCAGGATCCCCCAACCCCCCTAACCTGGGACAGTGGTATAACTGTACAACATAAGAACGAACTATAAAAATCAGTTGAAAAAGGCTTAACTCATCAGATGGACAAAAATAATGACAGTTTTCCAACTGAAGTTCATGGTTCTCTCCTGGGACTCCCAGCTTCCACCACCAATGAAAACTCACAGCCATGAAATAGCACAAGAAGTTTTGAATGGATCTATGGGTATAACTTTTATTACAAATTTCTTGATTCAAATAATTACTCTTATCATACCTCCTTCTTTCCTCTGCTAAAATTCTGAAATCGATGGACTCATGCAGTGTTGTTGAAGGCAATGTCTACCCTGATTGTTTGAACAGATTACCTTTTTCTACATTATCTTGATATGGTAACTTTTAAGGCCAGATTGATCTTTTAACAGAGAAACAATTTGATTTGATTTGATTGTTAGTATGTTACCCCACTATTATCATAATTGCTGCTACCTGTTTTGCCCTAGTTTGTCTAGTCTTTGAGGGAAAAAATACAGAACACCAGTGGTACCCTATAGAAAATGCATTACAAATAATTGCACTCTTGTAACCCACTGTGGGGTTCTATCGCACAACCCTCAGAGTTGGCAGCCTAGAAATACAATAGATGAACTACTTAGATCACTTGGCCACTATTATTGATGTAGGTTTATAAGTTGGATGTACTTTATACCTTTGGTCTTTAAGTTCATACATACAACATGCATTTGTCGCAAAGGACATACTTGAATATACACGTTGTTATGAGTGTGTTTCTTTTTGAACTTTGTGTACACATGCACAGTATAAATGGTTTCTGTCATAAGGACATAGCACATGTTGTCATAATTCAGGTAATGAGTCTTCTAAATCATTCCTCTACAATTAAAACACTATAAAATGTCTTTGAACATTTAAGAGGAGCACATAAGAAACATGCAGATGATTTTTAATACCAGGTTCAAATGTGCAAATTGAAATTTAGAAGCATGATAACAGTTTCAGCTGCATATGTTTAGGGGAAAAAAATCGTTAACTTTCAATTTAAAAAAGGAAGCTTAAAAATTTTATGTGAGAATTATTGAAGCTATACATTATAATTTTTATATAATTGATCATTGCAGAGTGAAATTCCATTTGATGATGCAAAGGAACTTCCATATTATTTAAGGTATGTATGGGATTGTTTTATTATTTGTATGGATAAGAAAGAGCAAGTATATTAGAAGATGTATGACTATCTTCAAGAGAGTGAAAGCCTTATTGGTTTGGGTTGTTACAGGTCAAATTTCATAGGACATCACACCAATCAATATTGCCCTCTTGTCATTTAGTGAGGATGTATATTAAAGATTAAGAATTTCTTTGGAAAATCAGTGGTGGATCCAGAAATTTTTATAAGGGGCGGCCCACTAACTGCCCTAAAAGGGGGCCCTCTCCAGTCTTACTTCAGTGAATCCTTAATCAACTCAATTGCCCTGCATGTGCATGAGTATAGGAAAGTTGTGAATAAAGGGGTATATGTGGTAAAGGCCTTATTTGGTGAAATTAGAAGGATTTGTGTAGAACTTTTCAAATGAAAGATTGACATTTACACATTAAATAGGTCAAAACAGAAATTTGGGTGAAAATTTACCAAACCTGACTTGAAGCAAATTTAGGCATAGGGAACATAGGAAGCAGGGTCCCACAAACTAATTTTACTAGTCAAAAACATTTTTGGTGATGCAGGCACTTTTTGCTTTTAATCCTAATAACCAATGCAAATTGGCCTGTTATCTTTGAATATAAAGTATAATTACCAGTAGAATTACTGCTGCTTGAAACATCATAACGAAAATATTGATAAGTAAAGATTGAAACCAAGACCATGCAACACAAACAGACTTTTCTTAAAATGGTCAAATAGACAGAGAGAAACACTACAGTATATAACCAGAGGCAGATTTAGGGGGGGGGGTGCACAGGGGGCCCGGGCCCCCCCTTTTTGGGAAAAAATTTGGTTGCTTATTTTGGGAATCATTGAAGCGTGACTGGAGCGGGCCCCCTCTTAGGTCAGGCAGTGGGCCCCCACTTATGTAAATTTCTGGATCCGCAACTGATGACTGCCATTAAGTGTAGCAACACTATATACTTCAGAATTAACATCTACACTGCCATTAAGTGTAGTAACCCTATAACACTATATACTTCAGAATTAACATCTACACTGCCATTAAGTGTAGTAACCCTATAACACTATATACTTTAGAATTAACATCTACATCAGGTTTTATCGTGTTTATATGCAAGAAGGCAAGGAAAGGGCACACAACATATTAATCTTTGTCGTATTAAAAGTTTAAAACATTCTTTGTTTCTGAAGATTTGACTTTCTTTACTGATATGTAGGTTCATATTCTTGTCTAGGAAATCATGGTATTTATTAGCTGTAATTGGCTTCAGATAAGCTTTTAGTAACTGTGAATACTCTTAGATTGATACTATGTATTATGTGTTTTTTATTGATGGTTGGTGTTTTTCATGCTGATCTCATTTGTCAAACTATCCAAACAATTGTTGCAGCTTATTCTTATGCATTGCTGTTACTTCATGGTTCCAGATTAAAAAGGCATTGAGGGTGTAGACGTGAAGCATTCACAGTCATGTTTGATCCTGACGCCTTTCTGTGCTGGTCCCAAATTAATCATATTATGAGGTGGATGGGTTTCTTTCTTGAATTGTTTGACACTTTGTTATGCCGCAGACATTTCATAGCTTATTTTCCCCTTTGGGTTTTACTTCTTATTGAAGGCTGTATAGTAATCTATAGTATTGTACTTTTTTGCAATTTCGTTGGTGAGAAAATAACTTAGAAATGTTAACATACCATAATTTTGTTTCACTCTTGGGATATCTGCATAACATTTACCAATCTTTGAAGTCAGCATAGGATGTAGGAAGTGCGGAGCAGGTGGATGAACAAATTTTGTTTCATAACCCATTCACGGCTTTTATTTGAAAGATCTTAGAAGTGCTATGTTATAAACTAGTCTGTTTAAATTTTTGTTTACCCCTATGGGGTATAATTTTGTAATAGAAACATCAGTTTTCATAAATATAATTATCTAACGCTTTGATGCTCTATAAAATTTGCAGTTGCAGCCGGAACTGTTACTTTAACGAGAAAAATAATTAGTTTCGAAAAACATATGCATGGAATTTTTTATTTTTTTTAGTTGAATTTAGCAGTCAAGCTTCATGTTACTTGTAATAATGATAATAGTAATAGATCTTCTTTTCTTTGAACAGTCAATTCTTATTGTGAAATAGCTCTGTCAAAATGAGTGAGCCTTTATGAATGCTTTGGAGTCTGTTTAGCATATGTTACAGCATTTTTCACATGTCTTAGGGTAAAGGATAATGGGTTAGACATTCTACACTGGTCTTGCTTTTGCTGTTTCTGTTAATATAAGTAACCATATATCAGTATAAAGCCTGATATTTAAAGTATGTATCTGATATCCGCTCATCTCATGTATATACACATTTGTACATTTTTTGTTGTTGATTTAATTAAAAGATCAAGTGAAAGTTAATAGAATATTGTTCTATCCAAGGTTTTGAAGATTGATGAAAATGTTAGATAAATGAAAAGGCTAAGGTTTCAAAGCTGTTATTTTGTGTGTTCACTCTTTGCTAGAGTTTGTTTTGAAAACATTTGATGTCTTATTAATGATGCTCTTCTCTTTGTATTTTTTAATAATTCTAGTATAACCTGGCAGCTGATTTATAATTGAGAACTGTGTCATAGAACTGAACATGAAAATTGTCATGGGGTTCTAATTTCTGGAGTTTAGTTTGTTGTGTCTGTTGTTTTTAGCTCACTTTGGCAAATTGTTCAGCTTGAATGGTATGTGGTAGCTTATACAATGCATGTTTATATATGGTGAATTTGAAAATGTTGTGTTTTAAAAATCTGGTATATTGGCCATTCAGATGTACCTGGTATAATTGTGTTACTTGTAATTCCTTTTATATGATGCTTTTACATTAATGTTATGCTAAAGGATAAACAGTAGTCTTATTTTTGTTTAGAAATAAAATCGTCATCATTTTCTAATTAAAATAAGGTTGAAGATCTGAATGACAGATATCTGTTATCACTGAAGTCAGCCTCAAGCTAATGATACATTTTCAATGGGTGTCAATCAGTTTGAAGGGAAATTCAAAGTGATGCAAGAAATTTGGCTCTAAATTGTAAAGCAACATCAAAATATCTTCTAGTTTCTTTGGGGCCTTACAAAAATAGTTGATATGATCTACATAATCAGTCATAACAATCCTTTAATACATTCTTACTTTTAAATCAGCAATTGTTTTATGAAATTTGAGGTTTGTCAGTGTAACGTAACTGTCTTTTAAGGCAGTTTTGCAAAAAAACCATGTTACTTCTATTCTTTCTGAGTAACATGGCTTTTTTGCAAAACTGTGTTTACCTAATAGATATAAATACATCACAGGCAAATGTTCCAATAAGGCATACCGGTACTTTGTACTTTAGAGAAGAGCTTTCTTGGAGTATCAGGGGAAAATTACGAATATTTTTAGGGATTCTCTTGACCTTTCCTTCTGCAAAATACACTAGATCTAAAAAAGGAATCTAATTCTATTGAAAAACGTGTTAACCGATTTTTTTACAAAATTTTAAGCATGTTTGTGTAAATATCATACATGGCAAAATTGCCTGCGTACTTTGATCAAAGTTGTTCATCTTTTTTGGATGCTGGAAATTGAAACAGCTGTTATCCTACAACATCCGTCTTATCTTTATTTCAAAAGGAATAGAATCATTTGTGTGAAAACGAATTTAATGAAGTGTATGTTTGTAATGTTTTATGAAATTATTTCATGAATAATGATATTTTATCTGCAGTTAAAGAGACTTTTGAGTCTGTAATAGCCCATAAAGGTTGCCATGAATATTTTATTTAAATTGTTACCCTCGTGAAATTTTATTGACTTACGTAAAACATATTTTGTATGCATGAGTTTTGATTAAACAGTTTGATAGATTTTAAGTGACAAGAAGATAGCAAATAAATATAGGATAGGGACAGAGAAAATTACAGGTGTTTTAGAATAGATGTTACTATTGAAAGGTATGGTAAGATACAAACACAACTTTTTTTGTTATACTATCAATATCTGACGAAAAGCGCTATACACAAGGCTTTTTCTTTGGCTTTAATAGTTATGCATATATTTTGTGACATTTTTGCTTTTATTCATTTTTAAAAGATTTATTCCATTATGGGGGTGTGCACTTAACTGATGATGAATATTAGAACATATATTTAATCAAATCGCTGACGGTCTTTTGTAAACAACACCAAATTAAAAAATTCTATGATTATCAACATTTGAACATATATTTTATAAAATAGCTGACTGTCCTTGATAAACAACACCTACAGATATTGGACCACAATTTATCTTGGTTGAATATTGGTTGCTGTAGGACATAAAATATATCATGTATAATCAAATTTTAAAAGTGTGTACAATTGTGGTCTCCATTAATTTGGATTTCATTTTAATGCTGCTAAAAACAAGGTGGAGTTTTGCTAGGGCTTCATTATGTTGCCTAAATCAACAAGCAAATAAAAGTCCTTGTATTAAAATTTAATGTCAGAATTTGAAGATGTAGAGAAACTAAGACAGTAATTTATAAGCATTGGAATGAGAAATTAAAAAATGTTTAAATGAAGTGATAGGAAACCACTCCTAGTTTTATTGTGTTGTCAAGCAGTCATATGTTTTCTATGTCGATGTAGCTTTTATGTGCTAAGGTGGTGTTCAAATGCCAATTAACATTCAATTATGCAAAATTACATTGGCCAAGAATTTTTACATCTAATTGAAAAATCTTTGATTTTACAACTATATTATAAGTGTAATTGTAATAAAACTCATTGTCTATAGTGAAAAATAGTTTAAAACATTAGCCAGAGACTTTATGGACTATTATAGAAAGACTAATTTGCTTTTAAAATTCTGTTATTTGAGTCCAAATTGCATACTTGCCAACTTTCCAAATGCCCATGGGGGTTTTACATGCAAGATAGCTCTTATAGTCCTACAAAACCTTCAAGGGGAGCTTTAAGTATATTTTAATGTTGTTTTTTGGCTTCTTCATACTTTTACAAGCCTATAGCAATTGTAAAATTTATTGCTTTAAGTTTAAAATTGTGGACAAAATGGCTCTTTCAAAATTTTCATTTGGGAGCCTCCATGGGGGAAATCCCCCTCAAATAGTGACAGTTGGCAGCTATGAAATTGTTTCAAATGTTTCACTCCATTTCTCTTAAACTGGTAGAAACAAATTACATAGGGTTATCAAAGATAATCACATGGTCCAGATAATCTGACTTAGTACAGACACAAATGGGGGGGGGGGGGGGGGGTGTTCAACCAGTCATACATGTGCACACTGATCTTCTAGACCTCTAGATCATATGTCTGAAAAGTACACAAAATGTACTTTTATTTAAAGTTCAAACTCATTGTATTCTCTCCTTGACTGTAAATAAATTGATTTTGTTCGGAGCAAGTTATTTTTTGTCTTTTAAACAACCAAAATCATATTTACTTTTGTTCAATCTTCTTTTATAAATAATTATAATGTTAGAGAGTTGTGAAATTATATTGCCTCAAAATCATCTAGAAAGGGCTAAGGCTAAAATCAAGGAAAATTTGTTGGTTTACTCTTTTTCTGTTACATTCACTACCAAAGTTAACTCTAGAAATGATATGGACAAACATGTATATTGTAAATAAAAAAACTTGGGAAGAAATTCCATAAAAAACGATTAAAGGGAAATTTGTCACCGACTATTTTTAATTGGGACACTTTTGATACTTATATTTAAACAAGGGATGTGGTATTTTTAGAAAATCAAATTTATTTTCATACTATCTGATCAAAACAACCACAGATATTTAGTACAAACAAAAAACCGAATCTTTATTTCGTACATAATTATGTAAATTATTGCATTTACCTTCATTCCTATTCCTAGTCAATGACAAAATTGTAGTTAAAAGCAATGATTTCACTCAGAAAATTGTTGGTTATCAAATTTCTTTTCATCCAATTTCTGTAACTGAAGTAGAAAAAACTTTATTTGTATTTTACAATTAAGTGAAACCTATGACTTAAATGCATGGCAATGATAGATGTTCTTTAGTTTAGAACTATTGGTTTATAGAAGCACATCAAAGCTAATTCATCGGCTACAGTCTATTAAACCAGAATAAACAATTATATACTTCTGTGACAAGTGACTTTAAAGGTGAAAGGTTTTACATTAAAACATACACGACCTTTTATCATTTTCGCACTTAGGTGTAGTATTTTTATATTGTTATAGGGATATGTAGCTTTTGAGTATCTTATAGTATATATCATCTTGTGGATTAAATCCACTGTACAAATCTTGAGAAGTTGGATTGGAAGTTATTCATATACAAGGTAAACACTTAACCAATTATTTTTCATTTTGATTTTGTGACTTTTTTTTTAGGAAGGAGTTTAAAATTGATTTGATTAATTTTGTAATGATTATTTTTTCAAAAGCTTTACATTTTGTTGTTATAATTGCATTTGATGTCAAATATTCAATAGTTGTCTACAATTTAACTTCATTTTAATATGGTTATATTTTATAGAAAAGCAAAATTTATTTTCCTTTTTGATTTTTTAACACGGGCACTTGTCTTAGAATTTTTTTTCTCCTATATACCTTAATATAACAATTATATTATTTATATTAAGGTATATAGGGGAAAAAAATTCTGAGACAAGTGCCTGTGTTTTTTAAGAAGAAAAAAAAAAACTATAAAAATTTTACATCATTCTTGATACACCATACTAGAGAGATTGAAATGAAAAGGATCCTAAATGACCCTGAAGAAATTGAATTGGGTCCACCCACCTCTGTCAACTATTGCCCTAAAACTGAAAGTTCAAACTCTGCCTGTGGCAGATGATGGTGGCGGATCTAGAAATTTTCACAGGTGGCAGCCCACTCACTGTTTATGAGGGGGGTTGCTCCAGTCATGCTTCAATAAATCCCTAAATATTCCAACAAAATTTTTCCCACTAAAAGAGGGCCTAGGACCCCTGGGATCCCCCTAAATCTGCGTCTGGGTGAATTCAACACTGATCATAAATGGCTTGGATTGCCAGTTTTCCTGCTGAAGGTACCCTCTAGGGACTCTCAGACAGGGTTCCTCCACCAATATACATTGGCCACATAGCCGTCGCCACAACCATAAAGCCAATAGTGCTGAAAATTGTTAAATACCAACAATCGATTGAATCATGTAAGCAGTTACATGTATGATATTTTTTATTATTTAAGCAGTTACATGTATGAGATTTTTTTATTATTTAAGCAGTTACATGTATGAGATTTTTTATTATTTAAGCAGCTACATGTATGAGATTTTTTATTTGTATTAGAAAAAAAACATCTACCCTGTGTCTTGTTCTTGTTTAAGGGGCCAACAGCGAATTTTATAAAAGAATGAGTTCAGTTAAAACACAATATCCTGTTCAAATCTGATACCAATTTGTTGACACACAATAAAACTTTTGTAAATTTTTCTAATTATTGCGAACCCTATCGTAGTTTTCCATAGATTCACCTGCAAGTTACCTGTCCATTTAAACTTTTGGCAGTTCTATTGTCCCATCTAACAAATACAACAGGTATTGTTCTCTGTGTAGTTTATTCACTCAGACCTTTAAATTTCTTCTAGGAGAAATATATCACTCATTGATTAATCTACCTGAGTAAAAAATTGAACTGTCAATGAAGAAAAAATACCTGTACCAATACTAAGTAAGGACTCACAAAACTGCATGTGGTGTTGTATTTATTCGATACCTGGAGTAACTCGTTTTTAATGTGTTCAATATTACATTTGTAATACTGATTCAAAAATTAAAAGTTGATTTCTGATCAAATATTCGATATTTTTGTGTGTTTGATAAATAAAAAATTGAATATTATTATTTTTAAATTAAGGTCTTCATAAACATAAGTCTATAAATGAACAACAACAAAAACATGTAAATTCATTGGAAAATACTAAAAAATGTGTCTGAAATAAACTTTTTAGTATTAAACCAGATTTTATATTGAACAGATTGAAAATATATTAATGATAATATTGAATAAATACAATATTGCATACAGTTTATGTGAGTTATTAGAAGTATTTCAATAAAAAAGAAGATAATTTTTTGGTCAGGTAAATTAATCAATGAGTGATATATTTCTCCTAGAAGAAATTTAAAGGTCCCAGTGAATAAACTACACAGAGAACAATACCTGTTGTATTTGTTAGATGGGACAATAGGACTTACAAAAGTTTAAATGGACAGGTAACTTGCAGGTGAATCTATGGAAAACTAAGATAGGGTTCGCAATAAGTATCCCTATGATACATTTCATCACTACATGTATCTGACACTCTCATCTAAATTAATATCTATTATTTTTTTACAATTACTTTTAATGCTGGACCATGTAAATTGTTGGGTTTTAAATTAGTTTTTTGTGAAGTGCACCTGCACAGATGTAAATAGAAAATTATGGTCTAATTTTGGTGCTATAAACATTGCCTATGTAATCATGATAGTGACACTTAGGTAAATGATGAGCTTACTTTACAGGTACGACCAGGTACAAAATTTAGTATGTTATTTGTCATGCTCTCAGTCTACCCTGTTATTAGCATTTTTTATGGACATTGCTTCAACAGTATTTTTCCCATCGTAGTAGAACTAGTATCAACATATTACCAGACACAAGTTTGGGATTTATACGAATGAAATTGAAATGAATGATCTTCAAATTGGTTTTAAAAAGAAATAATTGAATACACAGATTCACGTTTAAGATTTATTGATATAGTGGATATTTTGTCAAAAGGAGAAACTTACTTTGATGTCTTGACAATACACAAACTAGCCATAAGGTGAGGGGCAATTATTTTCATTAAATTGTGTATTTAAAAAAAGTGGTTAGATTCAGAAGTAATCAATTTAGTTTTGAAAGGTACTATTGAAATCTATCATATCTGATTACGTTAAATTTGAGATTTGATTATAATGAATTAATTATATTTTTTAGAACTATTAATTAAAATGAAAAGAAGGGCTTAGTAGGAATGACGAATTAAAATCTGTTGCTTCATTCTTCATCAAAGAAATTTCTTTATTTTTATCCATTTCAAACGGAATTAGTTTAAGTAAACTTGAACTTTAAACTGACAAAGATGAATTAGCACTTTATATTATATAAGGTGTCTTAAGTACTGATATTATGGGAGTATATTAATTTATAAGATAAAAGAATAAAAAGACAATTGGAATAATTTAAACTGTTAAGGGATTAAGACCTAGTCTAGAGAACACTCAAATCAGATTTGAAATCCTTACATTATTTTCCCAGCCTTTCAGTGGTATTTGAACTGGTATCACATCCATGGTGCTGCTTGCTGCGTTTTCATCTTAGCTGAAATTAGTGGACAATAATTCAGTTGACCCAACAGTGTAACTCCTAACTGTAAATGTTTAATGTATTTGATTTTCATAACCTTTGGTATCAAGCATACTTTTCGCACCAGTTTTACTATGTGATTTTGTTTTGTAATCAAAAATTGCTTCATTCTCAATCTATGCTACCATTGGCTACTTCCTGTCCATCATAGTTTAAAGATAAATAGGCTATCAAAGTCTTTGAAAGTTTTAGATCAAAGATTTTTTTTTTGACAGTTGTCACAATCAAAATTTCAGCAAAAACTGTGACGAAGTTTCCTAGGTCAAAGAAGAACTTTGATGGGCTTTAAGTTTTTGTTTGAATTATTTAAAATTGTTTTGATTCTACCTGAGTTTTGTTCTCTGCACTTCGGGAACTCTAACAATTAGAGTTGTAATATTTCGACTCTTAAAGTACCTTTCATTACATCCTTATGATTATTGTAAATCATATCTATAACCTAACCTAAACAAGTCCTAAACTTGCTTAGTGTTCTGTCAAGTACTATCCAATATTTTGGTACATCATTGTATAATTCCTTAGTTTTAAAATGTAGTCCTTAGAGTAATAATCTTAGATGTTGTTGGTAGACCGGAATACTAAAAATTCAAAGATCTTCGAAAAGTAATGTGCAAATTATGAATAACATGCAATATCCCTGTTATTGACAATTTCACATGTCCAGTGGGGCAAATTAAATCCTGAAAAGGGCATGTTTATCTATAAAGATGTAAGTTACAAAAAAATTAGGAGAGAACATTTTTTAATTTAACCAGGAAATGTAATCTAAGCTCATGAGCTGTGTATAGAAAATCAGTCAGATTTTTGGATGGTCAACGCTTTTCACTTTGTTTTTTATTTGGAATTTTAAATTCTTTATTTCGAGCGTTACTATTGAGTCTTTTATAGATGAAACTTTTTGCAGTATGGTTATTGAATAAGAAGTGAATAAAAGTAATACTATGTATTACTATATTCTAGGATATTGCAGTATCTATTGGCATTTCAGAATGGTATTCTCCGATCAGTTTAATGTAGGCTTGTAGAGTCTAAAGCAATTTCTGGATAATATTCTCTAATCAGTTGGCTGTTGTTAAGGCATGTAGAGTCTGAGGTAATTTCTGGATAAAATTCTCTAATTGGTCTGCTGTTGTTACGGCATGTACAGTCTGACGCAATTTCTGGATGATATTCTCTAATTTCTTGACTATTGTAGGCTTGTAGAGTCTGAGACAATTTCTAAATGATATTCCCTAATCAGTTGACTGTTGTAGGCTTGTAGAGTCTGAAGCAATTTCTGGATAATATTCTCTAATCTGTTGACTGTTGTAGGCATTTAGAGTCTGAAGTAATTTCTTGATGATATTCTCTAATCTGTTGACTGTTGAAGCATTGAAGACCATACTTTGACCTTTTATGGTTACTTTTGCAAATTGTGACTTGGAAGAATAGTTGTCTCATTGGCACTCATACCACATCTTCTTATATCTATTGTAGAGTCTGAGTCAATTTCTGTATGACATCTTCTTATATCTATTGTAAAGTCTGAGTCAATTTCTGTATGATATCTTCTTTATATCTATTGTAGAGTCTGAGTCAATTTCTTGATGATAATCTTCTTATATCTATTGTAGAGTCTGAGTCAATTTCTGTATGATATCTTCTTATATCTATTGTAGAGTCTGAGTCAAATTCTGGATGATATCTTATATCTATTGTAGAGTCAGAGTCAATTTCTGTATGATATCTTTTTATATCTATTGTAGAGTCTGAGTCAATTTCTGTATGATATCTTTTTATATCTATTGTAGAGTCTGAGTCAATTTCTGTATGATATCTTTTTATATCTATTGTAGAGTCTGAGTCAATTTCTGTATGATACAGTGTATTCTCTAATAGGTTGACTGTTACATGCTTGTAGAGTCTGAGGCAATTTTTGGATGATATTTTCTAATCAGTTGACTGTTATAGGCCTGTAGAGTCTAAGTCAATTTCTGTATGATATCTTTTTATATCTATTGTAGAGTCTGAGTCAATTTCTGTATGATACATGTATTCTCTAATAGGTTGACTGTTACATGCTTGTAGAGTCTGAGGTAATTTTTGGATGATATTTTCTAATCAGTTGACTGTTATAGGCCTGTAGAGTCTGAGGCAATTTCTGGATGACATTTTTCTAATAAGTTGACTGTTGTAGGCATGTAGAGTCTGAAGCAATTTCTGGATGATATTCTCTAATCAGTTGACTATTGTAAGCTTGTAGAGTCTGAAGGAATTGTTGGATGATATTCCCTAATCAGTTGACTGTTATAGGCCTGTAGAGTCAGAGGCAATTTCTGGATGATATTTCTCTTCTGGTTGACTATTGTAGGCTTGTAGAGTCTGAAGGAATTATTGGATGATATTCCCTAATCAGTTGACTATTGAAAGCTAGTAGAGTCTGAAGGAATTGTTGGATGATATTCCCTTATCAGTTGACTGTTATAGGCCTGTAGAGTCAGAGGCAATTTCTGGATGATATTTCTCTACTGGTTGACTATTGTAGGCTTGTAGAGTCTGAAGGAATTGTTGGATGATATTCCCTAATCAGTTGACTATTGTAAGCTTGTAGAGTCTGAAGGAATTGTTGGATGATATTCCCTAATCAGTTGACTGTTATAGGCCTGTAGAGTCTGAAGGAATTGTTGGATGATATTCTCTAATGGTTGACTATTGTAAGCATGTAGAGTCTTAGGTAATTTCTAGATGATATTTCTCTAATGGTTGACTATTGTAGGCTTGTAGAGTCAGAGGCAATTTCTGGATGATATTTCTCTAATGGTTGACTGTTGTAGGCTTGTAGAGTCTGAAGCAATTTCTGGATAATATTCTCTAATCTGTTGACTGTTGTAGGCATTTAGAGTCTGAAGTAATTTCTTGATGATATTCTCTAATCTGTTGACTGTTGAAGCATTGAAGACCATACTTTGACCTTTTATGGTTACTTTTGCAAATTGTGACTTGGAAGAATAGTTGTCTCATTGGCACTCATACCACATCTTCTTATATCTATTGTAGAGTCTGAGTCAATTTCTGTATGACATCTTCTTATATCTATTGTAAAGTCTGAGTCAATTTCTGTATGATATCTTCTTTATATCTATTGTAGAGTCTGAGTCAATTTCTTGATGATAATCTTCTTATATCTATTGTAGAGTCTGAGTCAATTTCTGTATGATATCTTCTTATATCTATTGTAGAGTCTGAGTCAAATTCTGGATGATATCTTATATCTATTGTAGAGTCAGAGTCAATTTCTGTATGATATCTTTTTACATCTATTGTAGAGTCTGAGTCAATTTCTGTATGATATCTTTTTATATCTATTGTAGAGTCTGAGTCAATTTCTGTATGATATCTTTTTATATCTATTGTAGAGTCTGAGTCAATTTCTGTATGATACAGTGTATTCTCTAATAGGTTGACTGTTACATGCTTGTAGAGTCTGAGGCAATTTTTGGATGATATTTTCTAATCAGTTGACTGTTATAGGCCTGTAGAGTCTAAGTCAATTTCTGTATGATATCTTTTTATATCTATTGTAGAGTCTGAGTCAATTTCTGTATGATACATGTATTCTCTAATAGGTTGACTGTTACATGCTTGTAGAGTCTGAGGTAATTTTTGGATGATATTTTCTAATCAGTTGACTGTTATAGGCCTGTAGAGTCTGAGGCAATTTCTGGATGACATTTTTCTAATAAGTTGACTGTTGTAGGCATGTAGAGTCTGAAGCAATTTCTGGATGATATTCTCTAATCAGTTGACTATTGTAAGCTTGTAGAGTCTGAAGGAATTGTTGGATGATATTCCCTAATCAGTTGACTGTTATAGGCCTGTAGAGTCAGAGGCAATTTCTGGATGATATTTCTCTTCTGGTTGACTATTGTAGGCTTGTAGAGTCTGAAGGAATTATTGGATGATATTCCCTAATCAGTTGACTATTGAAAGCTAGTAGAGTCTGAAGGAATTGTTGGATGATATTCCCTTATCAGTTGACTGTTATAGGCCTGTAGAGTCAGAGGCAATTTCTGGATGATATTTCTCTACTGGTTGACTATTGTAGGCTTGTAGAGTCTGAAGGAATTGTTGGATGATATTCCCTAATCAGTTGACTATTGTAAGCTTGTAGAGTCTGAAGGAATTGTTGGATGATATTCCCTAATCAGTTGACTGTTATAGGCCTGTAGAGTCTGAAGGAATTGTTGGATGATATTCTCTAATGGTTGACTATTGTAAGCATGTAGAGTCTTAGGTAATTTCTAGATGATATTTCTCTAATGGTTGACTATTGTAGGCTTGTAGAGTCAGAGGCAATTTCTGGATGATATTTCTCTAATGGTTGACTATTGTAGGCTTGTAGAGTCAGAGGTAATTTCTGGATGATATTTCTCTAATGGTTGACTATTGTAGGCTTGTAGAGTCAGAGGTAATTTCTGGATGATATTTCTCTAATGGTTGACTATTGTAGGCTTGTAGAGTCAGAGGTAATTACTTGATGATATTCTCTAATGGTTGACTATTGTAGGCTTGTAGAGTCTGAGGTAATTTCTGGATGATATTCTCTAATCAGTTGACTGTTGTAGGCTTGTAGAGTCTGAGGCAATTTCTAGATGACATTTTCGAATCAGTTGACTGTTGTAGGCTTGTAGAGTCTGAGGCAATTTCTGGATGATATTCCCTAATCAGTTGACTATTGTAGGCATGTAGAGTTTGAGGTAATTTCTAGATGATATTTTCGAATCAGCTGACTACATGTATTATAGGCCTGTAGAGTCTGAGGCAATTTCTGGATGATATTCTCTAATCAGTTGACTATTGTAAGCTTGTAGAGTCTGAGGTAATTACTTGATTATATTCTCTAATGATTGACTATTGTAGGCTTGTAGAGTCTGAAGGAATTGTTGAATGATATTTCTCTAATGGTTGACTATTGTAGGCTTGTAGAGTCTGAGGTAATTACTTGATTATATTCTCTAATAAGTTGACTGATGTGTTATAGGCTTATAGAGTTTTTGTAATAATATGCGATACCTTTTTTCTAGAATATTGCAGCAGTTAATTGGGTTTTCTGATAGATATTCTCTAATCGGTTGACTATTGTAAGCTCTTAGACTGTTGTGGGCCTATAGAGTCAGAGGCAATCAGTGAAATTAAGCTGCTGTTACTAATGCTATATCCAGTTTATATTTCTGACTAACTACATCATTTTATCTTGTCCCATAATTAATACAAGCCATAGAATCTTCCCTTTTCAAGTACCCTTAATTAACAACAGGTGCTCTGTGCAGTTTTACACGAAAAAGCTTACTTAATTATATTTATGGATAACAAAAATATATTTGTGAATTAATAATATTTGGTTTTGACATTTTGACACAATGTAAACTAATGAAGAAATATTAGCTCTCATCTATGTTTACATATGTATTGTCTGGGAAAGGATGGAAAGAGAATTAATATTTATTTAGTCAAATTTATCGATTGTAAAACATCATTTTCCTTATATTAATGTTCTATACAGTCAAATTTGATCATTGATTGTTATTGGAGAAGAATTTAATCAGTAAATCAAAATGACCAGGGTTAACATTTTGACATTACTGCATGACTGCTCAATGGATTGTAATGAAATTTGACCAGAATGTCTTTGTAAGACTATTTGATGATTCCCTTGTGAGAATGTGTTTATTTCAGGGGGAGATGATTAGAGGGTAGGAACCAGACTTCTGGTCAGTTGTCCAGCTGATTCATTCTTTGTTAATTTATAGTAATTATTGATATTTAGGAAAGAATCACAAATACTATTGTTTGGTTATTGTATCATCTTCAGAAAACAAATCTGAATATCAAATACAACAAGATTTCAACAATTATGAGAAGAGCAAAAGTGGAAAAGAATAATTTTGGACCAAATTAGCCATATTTCAAAATATCTGTGATTTTTAGAATTTAATGTTGAATTCATGTACTTTGAAAAGAAAATGGGTTATTCAGTTTCAAAATTACAAGAATTATATAAATTATGCAATATCTGGACATTTGAAAATGGTTTTTGAATGATAATATGAGTTGCTTCATTGGAATGAAACTTCTACAGATGGAAGATATAGAGGATAAGAAAAAGTCTTTTCTATTTGGTGTCAAAGGTCAAGGTCACAGTAACTAAAAAATCAAAAATATAATGTTGAACATGTTTTTTTGGGGTGGTAACCTAAATGGATTTTTTTCTTGGAATAAAACTTTATTATACAGATGGAAAATGTATGAAAAGGTGAAATGCATTTTGATTTTTAGCTCAAAGCAGGGGCAGATCCAGCCATTTTAAAAAAGGGGGGTTGGGGGGTTCCACACCTAGGACAAGGGGGGTTGGGTCGAACTAAATGTCCCTATTCAAATGCATTGATCAGCCAAAAAAGGGGGGGGTTCCAACCCCCCCGAATCCCCCTGGATCCGCCAATGCAAAGCTCAAGGTCAATTTCTCTAAAACTATTTTTGGGATTTTGATAATGTATCTTACTATGAATTGTAATAAGCTACATACAGGTGATAAAATTGTCTATTTATGAAAACATTATGTACCCTTGATTTTTTTTTCAACAAATGTGCAGTTTATAGGGAGGTAAATATTTTCCCAGCAAGTTAAGGCATTTTAACCCAGTATTTATAAAATACTAAATTATCATTTTTACAATTGTGTCCTGAGTGATGAATGATTTAAGTTTTCTTTGACATCATATACCACACTTCAGAAACACTTATCATTGAAATATTTAATAACTGTACTGGTATTTGAACATAAATATACATGTTTTAAGTTCTGCAAGTAACCATCAGTCGTTTTGAATAGATAGAGCATGAGAAATACTGAAACTTAAAAAAAAAAAAGATGAGAATTTATGGACACTGTAGCCTTAAATGATGTGTTTTTAGTCTAATTTACATCTACAAAAAAGGAGATGAGGTATGATTACATATTAGACAACCACTAACTATTCAAAGACAGAAGGAAAAGGACGTTAACATCTGTAGGTCACATGTATTGCTACTTTTCTCAGTTGTTTATTTCAAATTTTAAGTTTTTTGTCTGCTGTACAAATGTTTTTGACAACATAATTGTTACATAAACAGTATCTTTCTGATGTAGGTATAAATTCTTGTATAAAATTCGATATTAAGATCTTCATTAAATTGACCACATAAGGGGTATACAGTTTACACTACACAGTTATTTCTGTAATTATCCAACCATATACTCAATAGAAGACGTTACATGGGAAATACCTTATAATTACAGTACTTTGAACGGCAGGTGTGATAAATGGGTGATTTAAAGTGCATTCAAATTATCTTATGTTATAACAAGAGATGCATTCTCTTGCAATATTGCACTTCAATAAATATATTGTTTCTATTGAAGAAAAAAGAAGGTTATTTTGTACATCTATGTCAATGTACAAGAATGTGGAAATGATATGTCTATGATGATTTTCTAGGTTGGCTAAAGTCCAGTATATTTCAATTTTTATCACAAGATTTGGTTCAAAGAAAGTTTGTGTGATCAAAGCTTAAACCATGCATTCAAAGGGTCGAAAATATTATTTTCTGTTTGTTTCCTTAAAACTGTTATAAAATACATCATTGTCAACATAATGGATTTTTTTTTTATACAACTATCATACAAGTGAGAGGTTTAGCTAGCTATAAGACCAAATTTGGTCGACCATTTTCTTCATTGGAGGGTGCCTATGTCAGGTTGGTAGTGTGACAGTTGTTGTTCGTTTGTTTGAGGTGTTTGAGCTTTTGGTTTTGCCATTTGATTTAGGATTATGTGTTTTGAATTTTCCTTGGAGTTTAGCATTTTGTGATTAACTTTTTACACAAAAGTCTATACAGAGCATAGTCTTGCTTTCAAGTAAAATAACTCTTTTTAAAACAAGTACTTTTGAAGAAAGGGTTCTTGACTATTGTCAGTATTGTCAATTAAATGCTATACAACAAAAAAACGTTAGATTGATGTCATGTTGTGACATTTATTGTAACTGTTCCAGTAGCATGTTACATTTTTAGGATGTTGTGTAGCATCTGCACATTGTGTACAATTTGGCATGTGTGACTCTCATGCTACATTAATGTCACTATGTATGCTTCAGAAGTTTTTTGAATGAAAATTGGCTTAACAGGGGAGATAACTTCATCATTAAGCAGATGTTACAACAAGATGTTTCTTTGTAAAATAATGGACATATTTTCTGTTTATTTTTCCATATTATTTGGCAATTTGTTATGATTTATGATCATTTCTCATTGTTTGAAAGGTAAAAATATAGTTTTTTTACCCAAACTTAATCGAATAAGAATTTCATTCAGTTTAATAAATTGAATTATACTTTAATCAAGTAAAGATGAATGATGCCCCTTTATTCTCAATTCAGTTTTAACACTATGAGTTAAAAATTTCATACTCTTATATAAAACTGAAAGAAATCATTTATCTTTATTGAAGTAAATGAAATTCAGCTTTATACTGTGAAATAATATAAATATTCCCTTTGATAAATTGCTTCTTTTCCATTCAATTTAAATACATTGCTATTAATTGTCCAATCAATGTTACATATTTCAAGCTGTTCTTCCTGTGGACTCCTAAACCTAGTGTACTAACAATATAAAAACTAGTAGGGTTCATAATCATATCACATCAAAATGCTCTTATCCTGACATGCATGAAATATTTACAACTGGACTTTCAATGCTACTTATCCATCCATTTATGTAATAGTTTGGATACCAAATGATCCATTTTATGACACCCCATGCATAAAAAAAGGCGTATTTTGATACTGTTTAACACATTTGCTCATTTTAACCCTGTATCCCTTATTTTCAGCCAATCATGGCAGAAGGAATTCACACATAATAGGTTGAAGTAGACTGCATGCATTTTTTGACAAATCCCTTACAATAATGGGTTACAAATTGACTATATAGAATTAATTTTGCATTAACTATATGTAAAGTTCATTACATTTGTCACATGCAAGATGTCAACATAATTACATTTTTATTGAAAAATCTATAATTTTGAAAAAGAAATGGGAGAATTGAAAGCAAATTGAACAATGCCTGTGATACTTTATGGAAGTTTTCTTTAGGTAAGGTTAAATAAAGTGTGAAGACTTAGTTTGATTTTATCTGACAGCCATTGTTATTTGACAAATAACATCCAGGCCACTAAATCATCCCGGTTGATACATATGATTTATGACTTGACTAAGTGTAGGCTAATATTTCTATAAATAATATTAAATTTGTTTACAGATCACATCTAGGAATAACAATGTTCTCCTCCTCAATCCTCAAAGACATTTGAGATCTGGAATTTGCAGTTTTATTGCTTGGTCATCATATTTTTTTAATGCACAAAGACCTGTTCTCAAGGTTAATTTTAGAAACTAAGGTTTCTTGGATCTTAACTCATAGCATAGATGGGTATTACCTTGAGGGTATTACATCTATGCTCTTAGTATTGACGGAGGTTATGTTTCATACATTTCCTAGCATATTGTCATATTTTTTTATCCTGTCTGTGATCATCTGTACAAGTTCTGGAGAGTAAACTTTTGTTACTTCAATAATAATTCCTTCAAAACCAAGTTTTCATATTGAGTGGCTTCTGCTGTTCAAAGTTCTGTTAATTTAAAAATGAAGGCAAAGTCTTTAAAAATAATGGTTTCTGGATGATATTTTAGAAATATAGTTTATATAACCATTAGATACCAGTCAAGTTTAATTTTCAGCATCACTAGTTTTATTGTTCAGGAGGTATATTTCAGGAAATAATGAAAGTGAGTAATATTGAAGTTTTCTGGCTGATAATTACTAAAGATTGTTTTAGTATTAGGAAGTCAATGAGATACAATTCTTATAATATACAAATAAAATTGGGAGTTTTCTTTTCAAATAACCAGATGTGTATTTGGGGACCCCTTTATTAAGTGTCCAGTTAATTTTGATATGATAATGTTTGGAACAATTAATCTTGATGGTTTGCTGCATCACTTAATCCTTAAAAAATAGGCTTTAAAAATATTTCTTATTTGTGTTACATTTTCTCTCTCTAGTTGGTTTCAGGTTTGGGAACTTCTATAGTATTTTTACTAGATATTATTTTCACCAGATCCTTCTCATAATGATCTATAAAAGATAGAAAAATAGAAAATCAAACATTTATGAAAACTTGATAAATTGAAACATAAATTTCAACTTGATTAATTGAAACATAAATTTCAACTTGTTTACTGTGACCGAATTTTTTTTTGCAATTTATAATTTGAGATAGTCAATTACAATAACAATTGCCAGTCTTCAGACAAATTCCCATAACTATTTAAATACTGCATGACAATTTTCTCCATTTTTTTCTGAAGGCAATGTAAACAAATGCATGGTTCAGACAATTGAAATTAATTTCCTCATTATAGAACATTAATGTTCAATCAAGTTTTATAATTTCTAAAAAGTTATGTGCCATTATAGCATGATCTATATTATCTGCTCATATAGGATGCAAATTTATGTCATTTAGTTCTACTATATCCATTTTTGTGCCAGCGAGATAATTTTACTGAAACATTTATTAATTTTTATCATGCTACTAAAGAGTATCTTTCCATTAAGTTCATCAGGAATGAATGATCAATCTAAGTGTTTTAAAATATAAGAGAACTTTTAATTCCATATAGGACCACAGCTTACTTTAAGGTAAGATTTTATGATGAAAAATTGACTGGCCAATTAAAAAAAATAAAATTAAAGTAGGGTAAGAAAAGTTCAGACTTGGCCTAGGATGTACATTGTTTAAGAGACATTCATTGAATGGTCGACAATCTAGTTGGAACCTTGTTATCATGGGACTAGGAACCATAAAATTTTTGCTAGCCAAGGGTTACAAGGTTAAAAGGAAGTAAATATAGATCGCTGGCGCCACCTAGATTTTACATCCAAGATAATAGGTAGAAGTAAATTTATTTTCTGCTGCCTTGGTAATTAGAAATTTAAATTGAAATAGTGAGAAATGTGTGTTGGCCATTGGTGTAGAAATAGCGAGAAATTTAGAGAAAACTCTCTAAGACTAGCAAGATTTTCTGAGCCAAATTAAGCAAGGGGTGTTCTTCATTCATACTATTTCGAAAATTCCGGAACCGTTGAGTACCCTTAAAAAATGCCATTTTTCTATCAAAAAAGCTGCGGCACCATATGTGTTTGACCATTGCAATTACACCCAAAGGTTTTGATAATTCAGAATTAGAACTTTTTTTTAATGGATCTTTGATAGTGAAAAGGCAGGACCAAATAAGGCTACCATTGTCGCCTATGTAAATAATTACTTCCTTGTAACCACAATCCCCTCCCCTCCACCTAGCGAAGATGGAACCATAATAGAGGATAACAAACACAATAAAACTTGAATTTTATAGGATCACCAAAATTCAATGCACTCTTTTTTTAAAGCAGGAAGAGCTTACACAGTTTGTTAAAAAGAACTCAATGATTGCTCACACTAGCCTATGGGACAAGATGAAAAGTCCCTGCCTGATATCTTAAAGCCTTGAAAATAACTGTTACAATAAAAAATATATATTGATTTTAGTAAGTGAAGTAAAAAAAATAAAATCAAAGATTATCTACAATATTTTTAGATCAAATAGCTTTGTGTTTGATTGAAATAAAAATATGATTCTCTCATTTTTCAAATGTGTTTTTTTATGTTCATTTAAATTTAGAAAAAAGACATTAATTCCAACTGTTACAGTGTTACAATAATATTTCCAAATACAAGGAACAGTTTGATTCTCAATTAAAATTACATTATGTCACAAATATAATTAGAAATCAATTTTCCCTTTTCCTTTCTGAATTGTATAATGTAATTTTTAATGACAGATTGCATGCTTGATGCAGGTAGAGGATTGAAGAAAAAAAAAATTAATAATCATATTCAATTAACTTTTCAGAAATAATGCACTGAGGATTTGAAATATTCCAGGTTATTGCCTTTTTAAGGTGTATATTTCCGTTGATGTATTTTTTCGCATATTGATTTAAGAAAATAATATCTTTGAAGTTTTATGTGTGCATGGAAGTTGGAGACAACTAAATGATTGGGGAAAAATAAAAACAGTGGATTATACGATTTTGGAAGTTAATTGCGTTCTGGCTATTGTTCACCTGCTTTCTACTTGACTAAGTCTCTGGCATACTATGGCACCACATGTGAGAAAGCAATTTCCATAATCTCAGCATTGAAAAGTTATAAGTGAGGTATTGATTTTACTAACTCCAAACAAAAAAAGTTACAATAACCCATGTGTTCTTCACGACTTTGGAATAAATTAAATAACAAACTGTAACTGATGTTGTGAAAGAAAATTAAAATATTTTGTATTTGTGTTACAGAAGATGACTGACTGAGGCAGCGTAGATGTATGTGAATGACATCTGAAGTGAAAAGCCAGCAGCTGATTAGAGATATATATCCCAGTGTTACTCTGATGTATGGCACAAGTTTTGTGGGACCAGAGCGTTGCACCTTGATGATAATTTGATTGATCGTGTGTTTACTTTTAGAGAATTCAATTGTGATATAATGTTTGGATTATCTTCATACTGAAGTGGAAACTACCAAGATAAAATTATGGGTAAAGATTTATAAGAATTTAGATCTTAAAAAAAAATATTTATCTGCTAAAATGTCAGCGTGGATAGTTTTTCTTGTGAGTTGTCATTCAGGTGAGAAAATTTAATTACAATTTATCACATTTCATTTTTTGTCTGTGTGTTTGAAAGAATATAGTTTTGTACAATCGTCTTTTTGACAGTTTGGGTATAATGTTGAAAATAATATCCGAAAAAAATGATAAAAGATGATAAAAAATGTGGTTGTCAATTACATCAGTTACTTGATACTTTATTAAGGACATACAGTTTTGTATATATATGACTCAGGTGTAACATTTTGCACTGATTCATCATTTTAATGTATAATAATAATATAGAAAACTTTTTAAAGGTCCAGAACTAAAGGTAAATGAATCTGATACTTTAAAGTTTGTCTTTGATAACAATGATTTTTTGTTCTTGTAACTCAACAGGGTATAAAAGACAAATTTAATTACTTATTCTGAAAATCAAAATAGCATATAAAAGATTACACTGTCTTCAGGTCAGGATCACAGTGACCATTTTAAAGTTGATTTCCCCCTACACAAGGAAAGACCTTATTGTTTGTTTAAAAAAAAAAAAAAAAAAAAAAAAATCTCCAACATTTTTTTACATGCCCTCCTTTACATGCCCTCCCCCCATTTGTATCGGAGTTATCAAGACCAAATTTGAACCATCAATATACCTTAGCATGAAGTGATACCAGATGACCCTGCTATCATTAAATCTTTTATTATTTAAAAGAAAATATAGAAACTGTATCTAACATTAAAAAAAAACATCACCAAATATTGAGTAAATAGCACCTTCTTTCTTCTTATGTATCTTTTGCGAAATAGTTTTGCATTCTTATAAAAGTATACACATTCTACAGGTTAGGATCTGTGACTAAGATAGGCCACTTCCAGGGATCTCCATGGATGAAAATTGAACCATGGAGGAACTTTCACCATTACAAACCGTGTCTACGCTGTACAGTGTAGCGCGATCGGAAGTATTTTATCCCTCCATACAAGGAATGGTGAACATGCTAATTCATGGCTTATTTAAATTATATTTATTTGAATTTTCATTATAAAATTAAAAGTATCAATATTTTCATTGATTGCCGTTTTTAACCATTCAAATGCCAAGTCTTCATTGTCCCCCCTTAGTCGAGAATGACCAAAAGCTGTCATGAAGGTCCCCATGTAGATTTCTTGTATTTTTGGTAATTGTTATGGGGGTTAAAAATCATATGATGTGGAGCTTATTTTTCATCCATGACACTGTCAAATTCAGAACCCATTAACGGTATGGCTGATTTGCAGTAACAACAAAACGATTCGTACGGGTTATGTAAAAGGTTAAAGAGATTTGTAAAGCAAACATTGACAAATGAAAAGGTTTTTAATGACTTTATCTGGCAAATTGATGCTGTGCAACATGCATCTTTCGAGTCTGAACAGAAACCGGAAACGCGGATGTATCAATTTGATTGTAATATACGAAATGAATTCGGAATTACGATACGATATTTCTTTACCATGTTTACAGGAAATATTTAAGTTTTTTAAATAATTCTAAATTATCGTTACAACAGTACTCGAGTTATTTGCGATGAAATAATATTTACTGTTTTGCGTCTTATTTTGTACTGCTTAAAAAAGAGGGATGTTGATTGCGTAAGTCAAAATAAAGCACGTGTTCGACTTGTTAAACTGTTTTCTTTAATTTGTAACTGGATTATTAATTTATTTATTTAATCTAAATTATCATAATCATTTGCTGAAACTTAGTTGATTAATTCGACAAATGGATCGTCTATCCTCAGATAGTATTCCCCTATAGTCTGGTTTGTTGATCTACCTGTACAAGCTCAGGTACAAGTGATTAGCGATCTTAATCCGGATATCCCTCAGGCGTTAGAACTGTATTGGATTATAAAAAGCCTAAGTGTTATGCAATTACATGCATTTGATTATAATTGATAAAAAAAAAATGGCGTCGGGCTACAAAAAACGATGAAGTTTTGAACGATGGCGGAAGACAATTTAACGATGGCGCAAGATAATTTAACGATGGCGCGAGTCATTTGACGGTGGCGCAAGACATTTGAACGATGGCGGGGCGCCATCGTTAAACAGGCCATGGAGATCCCTGCACTTCCATTTATTGTTTATCATTTATTATTTACAAGAAAATATAGAAATTGTTGTTAATATTTAAAAAAAAACACCAATTATTCAGTAAATAGCACTTTCTTTCCTCTTATGTAGCATTTGCAAATGGATTTCGCATTCTTATAAATGTTCTCTTGTACCATACTAAATATTTCATCATCGTGAGAACATTATGTGTAGAGAAAGTATTTTTATTGACTTAGCAGTTTATTTTGTTATGCTCAAATTGTCTGTGTTAGGTAATAATGTCTCAATAACAAACATGCTTCTCAAAATATGCTGCTTGTTTTGAAAGATAATAAACGGGAGATAAAATAAAGATTCTTCATTTACAAACATTTAATGAGGTGTTAGAAGTGGTATCTGAAAAATCAACATGAAACTCTAATCTAATTACTCCTAAGAGGGTCAAAAAGGGGGAGATTTTTTTCTTAGATCTATCCTTTATTATAAGTTCATGTATAAATTTTAAATGGAAATTTTGCTCTTTTACTCTAAGTATGTGGTTTTCCTGAAATATCATTGAAATCAACTGTTACCGTAATTCTTGAGAAAATTCCAAATGTGATGTACTTTTATGAACCTATGATAGCTGAAGTGGCTCATTTCACTATTAAATTTTGATGTTTAATGGTTCCTTAATCCAAATGTAATATTTTTAACTAAAATATTATATAAATCTTTAGAAAGGTAATTCAGAATCACTTTTTTTTTCCATGAAAACTTATGTTTATACATAATAGAAGTGTAAATTTTGATCTTTTCAAATGTTCATTAAAATACTATTAGGGAATCAGATAAACCAACAGACATGGGTGTAAACAGACATGAACTATTTATCTCTTTAATCAGGATATATGCATGTAGGATTGTGGCATAAGTCTTTCAAATAAGGCATAATGTATTTTATGGAGTGGAGTGTTGGAGTGGAGTGTTGGAGTGAGATTTTGGAGTGAGATTTTGGAGTGAAATTTTTGGAGTGAGATTTTGGAGTGATTTTTTTTGGGTGAAATTTTAGAGTATATAGTATATTATTAGTAGAATGTCAGGGGTTTAAATGTTTTGTTGAATTTTTAACAAGTATTCATTAAAAATAAATAAAGAAAAATTACAGTGCTAAATATTGATTAAAATTTTTATCACAGATAATCATGAATAATTATGTGGTCATGTTCATTTAAAAATATGAAATATGCTCCTCTCATTAACTCACCTTGTGGGAGTGTCATTTGACTTGTGGTGACAAAGTGCACATTGAATTGCTATTATGCCATATTTTGGGATTTTAAGGGTAATACAGAGTTCGTTCTCATTGTTTTTCCCCAGATGTAAGAGTGCCAGTCTTTAGTTGGATAAAAAACATTGTCACAAACCCCTTCTCATATTTTGTAATTGCCGTTCAACTAAGGGATATATTTTGTAACTGCCCAGTGGGCTATGGTGTGGGCCCGATTATGAATTTTGACCCAATTGTGTATAGAAGCATAAAAGACGACCTCTGAAACTGGAGTGGACCAATCGTAACGGTGGGACCAATCATTGCCCTTGGAATCTCAACGATTTTGGTTGGACCTTTAGTATATAAAGGGCTTTTCACGAAGTGTCTGTTAGATTGTGGGCCCGAGACAAGGGCATATGAACCTTTCTAACCCTATTATCAGATACTGAATTCAACCAACCCCCATTGACTCAACACCTTACCTAAAGATATATTTAACTTTATTAAACAAACAAATGCACAGTTATACCCCAATGGGGTTGAAGGCATGACATACAAATTAACAATTACTAAAACAGTACATCATAAAAAACAAAGAAGAACAAATTAATAAGACATTATATACGTATGTACATATCATGCAGCTGTCGAGTCCACCCTCCTCAGTGACCATGACTTTTTTTAACAAATGGAGCAGCATACTGCATAATTAACCGACACGAAAGACATAAAATCAATTTATTAAAATTCTCCATATTATCTATATAAGAATAAGTATTTTTAACTTTCTGTAAAAATTCAAGTCTCAATTTTTCATTTTTTTTACATACAAACAGAAAGTGTTCTTCATCGTCTATTTTATTTAAAAAACAATGTTGACATAAACGTTCCTCTTTTTTTTATATTTCTGTATCTGCCCCTTTCGATTTCCAAAATATGGTCACTTACCCTTAATTTAGTAAAACATTTCCTGATTTCAGAGTTATTTTTTTTATTAAATAAGGCTCAATTTCATAGAATGAAATTCAAAACAGTGTGGCTGTGGCCATTGATTGACACATTAAATTCATCCATTGACTGGGACAATTTAGGTGAACGTTTGTATGTAACGACCACTGCTCACTATGTACTTTTAAAGACACTTAAACTATGGGGCCACCAAAGGGTCTCAACACCTTAATAAAGTAATTCGAAAAATTAATCAGAAATAACACGATGTTTTGATTAATATCAATTATATAAATCAAAACATAAAGGTTATTCCTGATTATTTTTTCGAATTATTTTATAATTAAAGGCGTTCAGAAACCTTTGGTAACCCCACAGTTATTTCTTTTATCTGTATATTCATTTTCTTTTTTCTTTTATAAAGTAAAAATTTTCAATATCACATATTTTTAAATTATTTTCTATATTGGTACAACCCGCGAATGATTTGCATAATATATTATTACCTGAAACCTGTGATAACCCAGTTCACACGCAAAGAAATACTGCAACCGTTTAAAGAACATTATAGTAAAATCTGCTGAAACTATATTCTTGTGTGTCAATTGATTCTAAAGAATTGATAACTGTTTCTTCTAAGTTATCAATGTTCATAGTTGTGTACATCGACGTTACATCATAGGCAATAAGGATGCATTCTTTTGTGACCTCGTGTGACTCTATTTTATTAATGAAGTCTTTTGTATCTTGAATGTAAAAGTTATGCCTCTTCAATAATGGTTTTAAGATTAGACCCAGTAATCTTTCAATGCGTCTCGTGGGAGAGTTACACTTATTGATGATTGGTTGGTAAGGAATGTTTATGTTTCCAACTATTTGACCAGTTCGGAATGCCTCATTAATTATTTCTAGATTAATTTTATGAACTTTTGGAAGAAGGTACATGTGTCCGTGTTTTGATTCATTATTATTCCTCAATAAACTATAAGTTTGTAAATCTATTTCTTTTTTCCTATATAGATTTTCAACAATATCTTTTATAGATTTGACAACAAGGTTCATTTATTTTCAACTTTTATTAAATGCGGTTCTTTCAACCAACATACGTAATGAATCTCAAGACTTACATATTTTATTGAGACCATAATTATTATATGCCTTATAACTACAACTAAATAGTTTTGTAAATATTGAAATTTGACCAATCTCTCTTGTTAATATGTATCCACATATTGGAGATTTATCATATATATATATGATATTATATTCTATACCAGTGCCTGTATTAAAAATTACCATATTACCTATGTTTTATATTTATATTTATAGCTCAGCCTGCTACGAAGGTTTAACCACACACCCCAAGTGTAACAATATTTTCTCAATGTAAATCCAGGAAATAACACTGTAATTGCAGTTCATCTTTTATTATTGTGTTCTATTGATACTGAAATGATAGCTAGGTAATACCAATTAATAACTTATTTTTTCATAAATCCAAATTTCATCTAAATTAAATTCAGAAAATGAAAATACTTTCATCATTGTTGAAAACATTTAAACATTCTTTTTTATTTAAACAGAAGCTCAAGTCAATTAATTAGTAAATCATTTAAAAAACTAAAAACAACAGTGCAAAAACAATAAATATGATACTTTTAAACATGATAATGTGAAGATTTTTTGTTCATTTTACAAAATAATATAATATAATAAAGAATGGAAATGGGGACTAAACCTAATACAAGAGCATGTAAAATTCTCCTAATGAGGATGCTGCCAGATTCTTAAGAGATTGGGAAATCACAATACTAAATAATTATATAACTCTTAGTTATGCATCAGTAGATCAGGAGAATTTGAAATTGTTTATAAAGGACTGTTGATATGAGGTGACTGGTCAGTCACATTATTATTCGAATACTTCACTGTATGCATTTTTTTATTTCTATTTCAGTATAGTTTGTTTTTAAATTATTCACTACAAAATTTTTCATCAAATTTCACTCCAAAATCTCACTCCAAAAATTTCACTCCAAAATCTCACTCCAAAAATTTCACTCCAAAATCTCACTCCAAAAGTTCACTCCAACACTCCACTCCAATACTCCACTCCAACACTCCACTCCATACAATACATTATGCCTTCAAATAAATGGTGTTAGATGGTATACAGTTAGTTCTAAAGTATTTACGAATCAAGTTTTAGTTTTACTTATGGGTACTCCAACAAAGTTTGATTCAAACTTTCAGCAGCCATGCTTAATTTTATCACAGCACAGCTAAAGGGCTTGTGGTTATTAACAGACACTGCAGACTCTATAACCCTGTTAAATTGGTTAAAAACACTCAACTTAAGTTCCTACCTACAGTGACTGGGTAAAACACATTCTTTCCTGGTATCATTGAGACAACAGATCCAATAAAGTGCGCTACAGCTAAACATGACATCCACAGTCCTTCAACTTTACACAAATATATACCATTTATCATTTGGCTGATCCAGAAATTTTTATAAAGGAGGGAAAAGGGGGTGCAATGATTTTTTAAGAGAGGGCCAGTTATTACTCAGTGATTTCCTATATAATCAACCATATTTTTTCTACAAAAGGGGGCCACCTGCCACTCTGTAAATCTGCCTCTACCTTAGATTGTAATGGGGTTTGTTTCTTATTCTATGCATCAGAGTGACATTTGTATATATTTTTTTGTCCATCAGCCTGTCCTGTAATTGGATAAATTTTGGGTTTAGGTTGTTTGCAATGCAATAGTCATGTCAAACCCATCAACTTGAAACTTCGTTCACATGTTCATTAGGATATGAACTCTATACTGTATATGCCTAATAAGGATTTTGACCTGGATTTTGTGGTTCACTGGTCAGAATAACATTTTGGTTTAAGGTTAGTTTGAAATGAAGTTATGGTCACACCAACTTGAAACTTGGTACACATGTTCATTATGATATAAAGTCTCTCACATATTTACCAAATAAATGCTCTACCCAAAGTAGTAGTTAACTGATAGGTTAAAGTTTTGGGTTATGGTAGGTTAAGCTTTTTGCATAAAGTTTTAGTTTATCATGTAACTGTTATTACATCAACTAACAAGAAACCTAAATATCAACTTAATAATCCTATTTTGCACAGTCAGTGTGATTCCAGATCCTAGAAGCCTCTAGTTGCAGGATGTCCTTATGTTTAACTTTCAGTTATGAACTTATGATTGTGATTATGCCAAACTTGTTAAGATTCCAGTGACTTAAGTTTTTTCCTAATTCCTGTTGACAGATTGTCAGTGTTAACATATAAGATGAAAATGTGTTTTCTTTTTTACAATGGCTGTGGTAAGTCTACTGAGAAATGTGTTTGGAGTTATTAGAAACTGTGATGTAAAAATGTTAATTTGGTGTTTTTTTCTGTTGAAGCTTAGATTCATAAATTGTTTGATCATGTGAGCTATATTAATCAGAAACTTGACTCTCATTTGTAAGATGTCTCAGCTATCTAGCCAAACCCTTGTAACTTTGATGTCTTTTGTTTGTCCAACATAAAAGTTTTCAATTTTCTAGTAAGCTGTTGTTTTCAATTTACACTGAAATTGCCATCATACAAAAGTGAAAGTTATAAGGCTTAAAAGTAACTATTGGTTTCTTTTGTGACAGTATTTATTCATCATTTTGCCAACATATTAACTTACAGCAAAGAGCTTAGCATTTTACATGTATATCTGCAGTATTGCAATTGTCATACTAACATCATATTAAAAAGATTACTAGATTTGTGTTCAGATACATGTTGAATTAAAACATTTTTTCCTTACAATAAGTTGATTAAATCATAATTTTTCAACAGCTGTTTCAAAATATGTCAGACCTTGAAACTCAAACTTGCTTATGTCAAACTCATGTAAAACTAAAAATGTAAATGATGACACCTGAACAAGCTGTACATGTAAATTGATTTCAAAATGTAAAATCTACCTGTAATTAAACCTCTGTAGATATTATTCAAATAGGACTGATCAGTTGCTTTTTCTTGTCATGAACATGCAGGGAGTTTAGTGTGACGTCCGTTTTCAATGAACTAGTACACAATTTTATTTAGTAGCCAAATGAGAACCACCTCCATCCAGTTGCAGGATTTTCTCGCTACATTGAAGATCCATTGGTGGCCTTCAACTGTTGTCTACTCTTTGGTCGGGTTGTTGTCTCTTTGACATATTCCCCATTTCCATTCTCAATTTTATTAAATAGTTGACACAGGATTGTAAACATTTAACTCTCAAATGTGATACTAGTTATTGAAACCAAAACAGCAGTTATGACAAGTAAGACTAGATAGAACCATTAAATCAAATGGTTTGGATGGGAAATATGAATTATCTAAATGACTTTATTCAGTGCTATGTTCCTAGAGTATGTCAAGCATTCAGCCTGGGTAATCCTAAATGTGAATATTTTGGCATTAGTTGCAATTTATGCAGGCTTTTCACATTTTGTATACCAATTAGATTTTCTTAATGTTGGGTTCACAACAAGAAATTGAAAAGAGGAAATAAATCATAAATGATTTAATTATAGAGCTTTCTTTGAAGATAGGTAGATAATATTAAAGCCTGGTAGAATTTTGAAGAGAAACATTTGTTAACAAACTAACCATGAAAAGCATGTAAATCAATGGTTCGTATAATGATTTGGTAATATTGGTCTAAATACTTGCCATTTACTGTTTCCAGCGAGGGAAAATTGAGGTTACGATCTTGTGCAAGTAGCATCATCTAGAAAACCTAATCATCAAACAAGTGGATATTGATTAGGAATAAATATTTTCATAAATTGATGGAAATTTCATAATGGAATAATATATTTTCATGGAAATGTGTAAAATTGAGTTAGATTTCTAGATGATATTGGACCTTAATTAAATATCAATCCTACTTGTATCTTTAAATAAGAAATGAAAAGTGAGAGAACAAATTCAGTCTGAAGAATAATCTATTAGGAGTCTATAAAATGCAATTCAGATAATTTTATAAACGCTAAAATTTCTTTTATTATTAATGGTTTTATTTACCCATTTCACGATTCTTTGTCCTAAACCTGCACCTAGGGAAATTGTGATGTTTTGGTACATTATTTCATTATGACATAATTCTAGATGGGTTCTTTTAGTTGAATGGTATCCCGTTACGCTGCATCATTGCTTGTCTGTCCCACTCTACCATTTTTCGTACACAGTCTATAAGTCAAAGAAATTCCCAAGACATATTTCTGCTCTTTTGCACAATATCACTTTGACCAGAATAGATTTTTGTCAGGAATTTCAGTCAATGATGCTTTTGTATGTTGTATATGAAATAGTTAAACATGTTGAAAGAGCAGAAAAGTAAGTCATACAACTTTTACTTTTTCTTATATCAAGTTTGAAGGTGGTGAAATGTTTTTCCTGTTGCATAATTTAATTTTTTGAGAGTGGACGTCATAATGATAGCATCATTTACTGGAACATTAGATTTTTTCCTTTAATTATACCAGTAGCATTTCTTAACTGACACATAGTTAAAGAATTTATCTAGTATTTCATTGTTTGTTTGATTTTTGATAAAAAAAATTATCTATTCACTATAGTTTTTATACAGTTGCAAACTTTCATGGTGTTTTTGATAAAGGAAATTTTCATTAATATGTACTAGTATATTTACTAGTCTTTTTTAAAATTTATTCTAGTTCCTACTAGAATAAGTTAAAATACAACTGCATAAATAATTAAATTTTTAACAGATTTATCATGTCAAATTGTGTAAGGGTAATATACATTTAACAAATGCTTTTACAGCAACTTTTTGTGCCACCTGACAGCAAAAAGTGTTACGACATATGATGATTTCTTCTGTCAAAGTCCATGATAATGAGGGGAGTTTTTAACAACTTTGACTGGCTATATAGCCTTCGCACAGTTGGTCAAGTCCATGTCATTGTCAGTGTTCCACTTATTATTAATCCTCAACTTCTTTTAATCGCTTTACAAACTCAACAGAACTGCACAAAGATTCCTCTATGGAATATGACAATTTGCACTTTTTAGTTTATTTTTTATCAGTTTGACTTTTTTTGATGCCATGTATTTGTTTAAGGGGTATACAGGATTGACTGAAGTACAGAAGTACTTTTCAGAGAGCTGAATTCTGTAACATGTATTAATTAATATACATTGTCCACTCTCAGTAATTGTGGAGGGGCATATTATGCACTCAATTCAATGCCTGACGATATGAAAATAAGTTATTACTATAGGTCACCTTATGGCCTTCAACAATGATTCAGCATGGCTGAGTGTCAACTAACTGGAAAATGGCACAGCAAATGTGAAAGCCAATCATTAACATTTACACATTCTTGTGACACTTGATGCAATTCTCATCAATATTTGTCAACAAGGAGAGAAAGTTGTAATTGAGTCTCAGGTGACAGAAAAAATATCAATTGTTATAATTATCATTGACATTTATACCAGGCATCAATCATACATGTAATTCTGACAAATTATTTCACTATTATATGAATAATATACCAAATTAAACAATGATATATAATTTTTTGATGGAGTAATTGACTTGTAATAGCCTTAAAATTGCTGTTGTTGCTGACAAAAGTAATCTTTTCCATATTTAGAATGATAATGGTTGCTAGTTACACATACTTAAGATATTTTGTTATTTATGATGGAAATGAAGTGAATCAGTTTAATTACCCAAAATGCCTTACATTTCATGACTTCCAAATTAAAGAAATCGTGTAGTCCGTTACCAAACTCACAGAGAACAGATTTTTGTCATCCACTCTTCACTACCCACAAATTCTAATAGCAAACTTTTCCTTGTACCAGTATTACACTTAGAAGTACAAGAAGGGAAACCGAGAAATCACTGATTGCTCAGCATCTACAGATAAAAGAGAAAAGCACCAATATTGATCCCTAAACATCTGTATAGTTATAGTATGTATAGATTATAACATGGCCTTTTCCATATTGGCCCTGGTATCATCCCGAGACTCCCATATCGGCCTCGAGGCTTTAGCCGAGGGCCGATATGGGTCTCGGGATGATACCAGGGCCAATATGGAAAAGACATGTTATAATCTATTTATCACATATCTAAGTTCTGCAGAATAGAGACACAAAGTTCAATTATTACAATTTAATGAAACATAACAGGTAAAATTTTAAATTTTGTATAACAAAAGTGTCGTTAAGGACGCATTGACGTGACGTCATTTGGAATCAGGGCACAATATGAATATCGTCTTTTTTGCCCCGGGCAATTTTGAGGTTATTGCATAGGCAAAACCCAACGTATTCGTAACAAATATGTGATAAAGACCAATACAGCATTAGCATTGCTCAATAGACCCAACGAATGTTAAGACACTCATACTCTGATCTGATGTACATTCAGTAAGCATGTACTCAGTACAATTTTAATAAACCCTGTTAAAAATATTCAAGTGGCCTACTGAATGCAGAGGGACCATCATATTGACGATGTAAATGCTGTATTCAAGAGACTTTATTGATGCATAAATACAAATATGACCCCTAAAGTTCAGCACTGACATAGTATATGCTTCAATAAGGGAACAGAATTATCAATTCAGCCGTAGTAGTAGAATAAGCTTTTGTGCATTTTAAAGAATATTGTATTAATAAACTAAGAACCAAGGTCATTTTTCTTAGAATAGTTAATGTACCTAGTTGATTATCTCCCCTTCTGACCTTATGATATAGTGCATAAAAATGATTAAAAAAATAAATCAAAATGAACCATGTAACCTTTAAAGTATCAATAAAGCATAAAACCACTGATGTTTGTTCAACTTTGTTTAAATGTATGGTCTATTATCTTTTCAGTAGATCACCATTATTCTGCAATCTGTTGCTGAAACAACAAAGTTCAATAAGTATAAACTTTAATTAAATGAAACAATTTAGGGCTGTTTTATTTGTCATCTTAAAGCATGGTACTTAGTAGTTATTTATAGGAGAAAATATGTATTTGATTTGATAAATAAACCTCACAGTACAACTTTTGACCTATGTGATAAGTTATGTCTCTGTACTATTTTCATTTACCAGTTATAAAAAAGTTAGGTTAAAATGGTCATTAATAAAAGTTAAAGGATGGATATACATGTGAAAAGAAAGAATAGTATTGGCTGAGAGTATTGGTAACAAAACTCTCATTGTACATATAAGTATTATCCTGGAACTTAGTATGGGGAATAAACTGTACTTATACTGGAACATAGAACTGTTTGGGAACAAAACTCACATTATATATCAGTGCTATCCTGGTACAGAGTATGGGAAACAAACCGTACTTATACTGGAACATAGAACTGTTTGGGAACAAAACTCACATTATATATCAGTGATATCCTGGTACAGCTAGAGTATGGGAAACAAAACAAAAATCTGATCTTATACCATTCTACTAAAACTGGAACAGACTGACCAGTATGGGAACAAAGCTCACATTGAATAAATCAGTCCTATTGCTGGAAAAAACAAAACAGAATGGGGATCATACTTGTCATACTATGGTAGAACAGACAGATCTGTATTGGAAACATAAAAACATAATGAGAACAAAGACAAGATTCCATGCCAATCCTACAATTTAAACAGACAAAATACTATAGGGAATAAATGAATGAACAACAAAGTATGAGGAACAACTATTTCTTACCAGTTTCTTACTTGTTTGGCTACCTTTTGTCCTTTTCAGTTATATCAATTCTTTAAAATTTGTATTTTGTTTTGATATTATGGCCTTGAGCATCACTGAAGAGACATTTATTGTTAAATTGGCATCTGGTGCTGAAAACTTGGAATGGCTTATTATAATGGTATTCTTCTTTGCACCATTCAAATTGACAACCAGGAATTGGGTCAAACTTAGAATTAGATGTTTTAGATGATTGACATATATAAACAGCTGTTAAGCCATTGTTTCCTACAGTTAACTTATTCCAAATAATCATTCTGTTCAGATTGTTTGCTGTTGGTCTATTATCTGCAAATTGTTTCCCAGTATCTAATACAAAAACTATTGTTTTGTAAATAGCTTAATTGTTTATACTGTAAACAACATTATTGGCTATAGTGTTCTTTATTTATCACACAAGATGTTGCTGTTGGTCTTGTGCTTATCATATGCCAAAATTTGAATGCTTATCATAAGTCATGGTGTTTTCAAACAAATGTTATAAATTGGTGAGCTGTTGGATTTGAAAGAAAATTTACTGTTTCTGGTGTCCAACTGAGATAAACGTGTCATTTATAATGTTCTTTTTCACTTGTTTTATGCATGTATATTGAAATCAAGTACTTGATGTTGATAGTCATTTTAGTTTGGGGATTGTTTTAAAAAGTTAGAATACTTTAGTCTCTAGTATAAATTTAGTCATCGTTGTCCAAACTGTGAACCTCTTTTAGTGATGCAAAAAAAAATTGTGTCAAATCTTGTAGCTAAGAAAACGGATGATTTCTGTAAGTGTTATACAATAAATGTATTGTTATTGTTGTTATGTAAGATTACAATTATTGTTGATTTTGTATCAAATCATTGCACATATTGTTTATCTTCAATTAGCACAGATATTTTGTAGTTTTTTGTTGCATTATTTTTATGCATTATTGCTGTTGCTGTATCCAAGCATATCAGTGATCATTGGTGTTCAAATGAGATGTATGAATTTTGTTTGAGCTGTTTCAGGATATATCTATCATTGTTCTGCATTTGGTCGAACTACTAGTACTTCATTTATTGTTGGTGTAATGTAAACAAGCATATCAAATCGTTATTGTCAGTTTATTTCTTGTTGTTGGTAGTGAAATAATCCATGATCTTGAAATTTGTACATGTAATATTGAAAGTCCATGTTGTGGTTGTCAGTTTATTAACAGTGTACTTAGAGCCATTCATATTAGGGTTTATTTTGTCACAATGGATTGTTTCAAAAGTTATTGTTGATGTTTTATTTAGAGACATGAGATGTTGTTGTGTAGCTTATCATAACACAAAATTGTTGTTTGTCTGTTATCAAGACACAGAAATTGTTGTTGATGTTGTATCAAGGCAATTACCAGTTAATGGTGCTTCAATATGAAGGCAAAATGAGATGGTTGTCTTTGGTGTTATACCAGTATATCATTGTTTCTGGTGATGTTTAAATGCTCAACTGGCAATTCTTTTGGGGGCATCTGAAAAAATAAGTGAAGAAAGGCAAGAATCAATTTGACCAAGAGAAAAAAAAAAGGGGGAAACAACAGTCTACAAAACAGTCTACTTTGAAAATTTAAGATTTATCAAAATGAACCCTATCAAAAACTGGGGATATACTCTGCTCTTTTTGAAACAGTTTCTGCTTCCTTCAGGGTACTCTGAAGAAGTCATTCTTGGTTCTTAGACTTTTTATCACCTTAGATTGGTAAGATGTCCCTTTTTCTGATTCTGATACATAAGAAAATTTAACGAACTGCAAATGTTGAATTTGGTGTTTGAAGTAAGGGTTTTATTGAATTTAAGTCGTGAGAATTGTTTGATTGTCAGCTTCTTAGTATGTTTTCATTAGTAGGCTTATTGTTGGTCTAATTTACAATGTGTAGTCAAACTATTATTTAGTATATGTCATTTTCATAAATAACTAACCATTGTATTCATGTAGTCTTTCATATCATTAAAAAAGTATCATTATTTTACTTATGTGTGGTAGCCCTATTGTTATTTGGTGTGTAAGTTAACAATAATTTGTACTTTGAAGTTGAAAGTGGTTGCCTTTCAATTGACACACAGTATAAATCCATGATAACAATCAGAGAGGCACTTAAAGTATATGAACTGTAGCTAATTTGCCAATTATATTGAGATTATGAAGAGCCTAGATATTATGATGAATAGAATTAGGCACTTTGGCAAGGAAAACAGCTAGGAAGATAAAAGAGGACACAAAAACTGATAAGAAAGAGATACGGACTCCTGTCAGACTCTGTAAATGTTATGTCAGATTGGATCCAAGTCTACAGGGAACAAAATATTTCTTTTATAATTTCTGTTGCATACATTTATATTTTATCAAGTTTCTTGATAACAGGGCATGTAAGTTCTTTATTATTTTTATGTATATTTCACATGGAGTAAGATACTTCAAAGACGAATACCTTTGAAATTGTGTTCCGCCTATAATATTTATTCCCATTATAAACTGCAAAAAATGGGTTTATGAATTTGTACCTGGCTATTTTGCATATAAAAATGTTTTAAAGGGAATTGACAGTGTAATGATTGCACATAGTATTATTACCTACTTCAAATAATTCTGTTTTGATCTAACATTATTCATGTCTCCTCATACAAACATTAAGTGCTTGATTTAACAGGAGATTGTGATGCACTTTTAAGCAAAACAAATCTCATTTCATTTTATATAGTGACTATATTATAGTCTAAAATCAACAAAATGAATGAAGCAACCATACAAATTTCTTTTTCAAGTGGTTTATTGCAATACAATAGCCAAGGCATAGAAAAACTTTATATAAGAGCCTGAAATTACCCTGAACAACAGTATATTTTGCAAATCATCAGAAAGGTTAAAGAAATTAGACACACTTGATGCCTGCTAATGTTTAATGATAGACCTGATTTACTTTCCAATTATATATGTATCACTACATAGATATGGAATCCTAGACCCTTGACTCACAGTATTTTATACTTATGAACAAACTAAGCAATCACTGAGTCTCAAACCTGGACTAAACCCTTTATTTCAGTTGGTAGTAAATTTGAAGGCTTTCATTCTTGAAAGTTTTTATAAAACAGATATGGTGTTTGATTAATAGTGGTAACACGTAACAGTTGAAATTTTGGAATGACAAATTTATGTCTTGTATATTAGATTTAGATTTTTTGTGTTTTAAAGACACTTTTGTACTATTTCTTGGTAGCTCAGTTTTATTGGTGGAGACAGCCTGAGTGTCTGGAAAAACCGCTGACCTTCTATAGGAATCTTTTATATTTAGACATATACTTTCTGTAATGTTTAATATCCATCTAATATGATCAGTCTTTTGACATTACAGTGGCAGATCCAGAAATATTAATAAGTGGGGGCCTGCTCTGGTCACGCTTCAGTGATTCCCTATATGATCAATCAAATTTTTCCCAGAAAAGGGGGGGGCATGGGCCCCCTCTAAATCCACATCTGAATTATACTACAACTAATTTATAAGATACTGTTTTTGGAATTTGCTGAAAAGTGCCAAACTTCATTGAAGCCATTACATTATTTGTTTGCACTTACTACTTGGTATTTCTAATGATCAAATATTTTTCAGATATAAATTATAGATTTAGCTTAAAATAATAGATACAAAAACAATTTGATGCTATGGTTAAGTAACATTATTTGACTATGAGGCTTCCTAATGCAAGCTTTATGTATTTTATGACAGTATTGGTATGGAGGTTGCATTCTTGTCTCAGATGGGGTCTAAACTAATCAGCTAGAAACGTCTCTGCTCATTATCTATTCCAATTACCTTGAATAATATATATTTCATGAAAGCAAGGTTTACATAGATGAACATTTTTTACTGGAGAAAATATGTGTAAAAACCCAAGATGACTGTCATAGATGGACAGGTGATGGGTATTTTTTTGTCATAAGTTGCCCAATACCTGTATAGAGGATGGTTTTTACGTGTCTTGGATAATTAACTGCACATTTATCTTACAAAAAGGTGTGCGAGTGTACATAAAAGAGAATTGCATGACAGAATCATTTAGCCTTTTTCCATGTTAGGTTTTCGGTTAAACCCGATACTACAAGCCTGACGGAGGGTATTGTTGTCGTTCTGTACCATTTGTTCCCAGGGTCACCTTTATCATCATTTAACTCAAAATGTTTCCTAATTAAGAAAAGTCATTACAATTACCCAGTCACAAGTGGTCTGTACATAATGGTGAAAAAGACATTAAAATTTTCAAATCAGTTGGTCCTCATTTTTAAAGGGTTTTTAATCACCATCAACAAGACTATTAATATTTTATGGATTTTTTGCTTGGACAAGATTTACTGTGTAAACTGTACTTAATTTTTTGTAAGTTTTTTGTAAAGTAAGTGATGTTCTTATAAAAGTGATGTTCTTATATTGAGATCTCATAAACATGTTTAACCCCGCCGCAATTTTGCGCCTGTCCCAAGTCAGGAGCCTCTGGCCTTTGTTAGTCTTGTATGATTTTAAATTTTAGTTTCTTGTGTATAATTCGGAGTTTAGTATGACGTCCATTATCACTGTACTATTATGCATATTTTAGGGGCCAGCTGAAGGACACCTACGGGTGCGGGAATTCTCGCTACATTGAAGACCCATTGGTTGCCTTCGGCTGTTGTTTGCTCTATGGTCGGGTGGTTGTCGCTTTGACATATTCACCATTTCCTTTCTCAATTTTATTAATATATCCATTGAAAATTAAAAATATGTTCAACAGTCTAAATAAAAAATTCAAATCTAAAAGTTAGTAATTTACATATTTCTTTTAAAAGTTTCTAGTAATCATTTTATGGAATTTAGATATTTTAAATTCTGGGTGGTTACACATGTAATGAAACAATTTAAATCCAATTTGTTAGATTCATCTTAAAAGTCTTATTTTTTTAGTGCCTTTAGCTCTAAATATGAATATATTATCTTTTATCATAAACATCATAACTTTTCTCCTTTTAACCAGGGTGAATCAGCTAAATTTTAAAGTTATTTTATTTTTTAAATATCATGTATCAAAGTTAATCTAAGTCAGATAGATTAATAATTTATTTTCTGATCAAAAGTAAATTTTTAAAGTAACGGCATAATTTTTTAAACAAAAAATAATCTGATTATTTAGGTTGTATATGATTTTTAGTGACAATGATGGTCTGAGAAATAGCTGAAGCATAGTATATAAAAATTACATAGACTGACAATATCCATTAACCACCCTGAATATCAACAAACAAGCTGATAGAAATTGTTTATTTTCCCAGGTTAGTTATTTATTTGTCATGGAGTAATATATTTTTGACATGTAAAATTATTCACATATGTGAATGTAGAATGTAGACTGGACCTCATGCTATGAACAATCATCAGATATAATGCTAGAATAACATTCAAACCCCAGTTTTTGTAAAAAAAATATTTTTCTTATTTTGAGATAATCATGGTACAGTATTTCAAAACGAAAGAAAAGTATTTTTTCTCTGTCATGACTTGATGTTTTTCTGATTGCATGTGTTTGTCAACTCGTAGATAATGACTTGGTTATGTTTTGCAATATTTTGTTTCAAAATTGATATTCTCTCTTGAAATACAGCACAGTTCCATGAAAATTATCTGACATGATCACCTTGACAATTTTTTTGAAGAATATTCATTTTTGGAAAATTTCATTTTCATAGCACATTTTAATGAAGTCTTATCATGGTTTCAGTAGATTTCAGTAATTGCCTTTAATTACCTTTACAAGCAAATTGTAATTTTGAAAGAGATATGATATCCAAAAAGAAATTGATGAAAAATTCAGTCATTGAAGTCTTTAACAAGCCCTTATGTCTACTCATTAAGCTCAACTTAAATTACAATAAAATTGAGAATGAAAATGGGGAATATGTCAAAGAGACTACAACCCCACCAAAGAGCAGACAAGGGTTGAAGGCAACCAAGTTTATTTAAAGATAATATACCATATAAATAAAACATAACATGCAAATCAATGGCCAATAAAAACTGCTTAACATTAGCTTTTTATTGCAACAACAACTGCTCTCCCCACAGGACACAAATTAGTCATATTTCAATGTAATATTATTTGTAAAAAGTTCTTTACATTGAGCCCTGTGAATCCCACATGTGAGTCATTGTGACCTGGGACTTTTTTAGCATGATTTATCCATTTTTTGGGACCCACATTTAGATTGAAAGACGTTACCTAAGGACCTAATAAGATTATCCACTTAGTCTGTGCAAAAAATGTCTTGATTTCATACAAAAACCAAGTTCTAACTGAAAAATGGACCTGTCTGAGCACCTTAAAAAAGATGATTAATAAGATATACATTAGAGGGTCAATTTTTATACGACCGCAAAAAATTTAATTTTTCGTCGTATATTGCTATCACGTTGGCGTCGTCATCGTCGTCTTGCGTCGTCTTGTGTCGTCGTCGTCGTCGTCGTCGTCCGAATACTTTTAGTTTTCGCACTCTAACTTTAGTAAAAGTGAATAGAAATCTATGAAATTTTAACACAAGGTTTATGACCACAAAAGGAAGGTTGGGATTGATTTTGGGAGTTTTGGTTCCAACATTTTAGGAATTAGGGGCCAAAAAGGGCCCAGATAAGCATTTTCTTGGTTTTCGCACCATAACTTTAGTTTAAGTAAATTGAAATCTATGACATTTAAAGACAATGTTTATAAACACAAAAGGAAGGTAGGGATTAATTTTGGGAGTTGAGATCCCAACAGTTTAGGAATTAGGGGCCAAAAAGGGGCCCAAATAAGCATTTTTCTTGGTTTTCGCACCATAACTTTAGTATAAGTAAATAGAAATCTATGAAATTTAAACACAAGGTTTACGACCATAAAAGGAAGGTTGGGATTGATTTTGAGAGTTTTGGTCCCAACAGTTTAGGAATAAGGGGCCCAAAGGGTCCAAAATTAAACTTTCTTTGATTTCATCAAAAATTCAATAATTGGGGTTCTTTGATATGCTGAATCTAACTGTGAATGTAGATTCTTAATTTTTGGTCCCGTTTTCAAATTGGTCTACATTAAGGTCCAAAGGGTCCAAAATTAAACTCAGTTTGATTTTAACAAAAATTGAATCCTTGGGCTTCTTTGATATGCTGAATCTAAACATGTACTTAGATTTTTGTTTATGGGCCCAGTTTTCAAGTTGGTCCAAATCAGGTTCCTAAATTATTATATTAAGTATTGTGCAATAGCAAGAAATTTTCAATTGCACAATATTCAGCAATAGCAAGAAATCTTCAATTGCACAGTGTTGTGCAATAGCAAGACATTTTCAATTGCACAGTATTGCGCAATAGCAAGAAATCTTCAATTGCACAGTATTGAGCAATAGCAAGTATTTTCAATTTCACAGTATTGCGCAATAGCAAGAAATATCTAATTGCACAATATTGCGCAATAGCAAGAAATTTTCAATTGGAGTTATCTTTCTTTGTCCGGAATAGTAGTTGAATCAACTTAAATCATTGTTTTATACAATATACAATGTATATTTGTCACAGTGAATTTGTATAATCAGGGATTATGTAGAATCCCTAAAATTTTCAGGGATTATGTATAATCACTAGAAAAAACGTCAGGGATTATACAGAATAACTGAAATGATACTTAAATATATCACATATTGAAATATCTTAAAAGTTAACCTTAATATATCATAATAATATAAACCTTAATATTGTAAAATGTTAGGCATAATTTATTAATATGAAAGACAAAAAAATATTGAAATGTTATACACAAAATTATTAAATGATAAGCACAAATAATTAAATGATAAGCAAAATATATATAAAATAATTTATGTTTGGTTTTTAATACTGACTTTATCAGTAATAATATCAAGCGAGCCCTTTTTGATATTGACTGTATTAGTATTAATAATAAAAAGCGAGCCCACACGGGCGGGTTGATGAAGTCAGTATGAAAATATTAAATTGCATAATGATTATTCTTTTTTAAATTTATCGTATTGTTTTAGCAATTGTTTTTAGGTTGAGAATATGAAATAAAATGAAATTGTCATTAAAACTATTTTTATGCATATAGTCGTTTTGATAAATGTTAATGTTATGTATAATATTTTAATATTAAACATTTTATTAACCGGATTTTTGTGACAAAAATGTCGGTTATTGATTTGGGGATGTACGGCGGGCGGGCGGTCGGTCGGGCGGGCGGGCGGCAATCAAATGTTGTCCGTGCATTAACTCATGAACCGTTCAACCAAAGCTTTTAAAATTTTAATATGTTGTTACTGACAACTAAATGAAGGTCAAGTTCAATAATGGCGATTTTGACTTTTACCGTTCAGGAGTTATGGTTCTTGAAAGATTGAAAAATGGAGTTTCCAGTCGTGTCCGTGCATTTACGCATGAACTGTTCTACCTAAGCTTCCCAAATTTTAATATATTGTTACTGATGACAAAATGGAGGTCAAGTTCAATAATGACGATTTTGACTTTTACCGTTCAGGAGTTATGGTTCTTGAAAGATTGAAAAATGGTGTTTCCAGTCGTGTCTGTGCATTTACACATGAACTGTTTTACCAAAGCTTCCCAAATTTTAATATGTTGTTACTGATGACAAAATAAAGGTCAAGTTCAATAATGACGATTTTGACTTTTACGGTTCAGGAGTTATGGTTCTTGAAAGATTGAAAAATGGTGTTTCCTGAGTCGTGTCCGTGCATTTTCTCATGAACCATTCAACCAAAGCTTTTGAAATTTTTATATGTTGTTACTGATGGCAAATTAGAGGTCAAATTCAATGATGACGATTTTGACTTTTACCGTTCAGGAGTTATGGTTCTTGAAAGATTGTGAAATGGCGTTTCCATTCACGTTGTTGCATTTACTCATGAACCATTCAATCTAAGCTTTTCAAATTTTAAGATGTTGATACTGATGACAAAATGGAGGTCAAATTTGATATTGACAATTTTCACTTTCACCATTCATCAGTAATGGTTCTTGTGATATTGCCCGGACACAAATAAATATTAATAAATCCGGTTTGCTGTCGTTGTGACAGCCTCTTGTTTACAAACTAAATTTGGATGGCATCGACTATTACACATTTGGGCTGATTTTCTACAGGCATATCTATCAAATTCACATCTGTTTCTACCACATTATCAACATTAAAAAAAAAACCTTGTCCTCCACGTCAAATCAGATTATACGGCGCGTCTGTGAAAAATAGAGTTTTCAGCACAAACATCTGAAGGTACAAATTGTACCAATGAAGGGAAATCAGCAACCTCAAACTGCTTTCTTGTATCCAAGATCCGAGCAGGATTCCATGCTATATAGCAAGGCAATATCCTTCTTCATTCTTTTCGTGAATATTGACCATAAGTTTTTTGGGATCTCCCTTTCCTGTAACCAAGGATTTGTATAGTAAGACTATACAAATCCTTGCTGGAACCACTATCTTTGAAGCTTTTAATTATTGATAATCCCTGAAATCATATAAGGGAATTTGTAAAATAATAATTAAAATTATCAGTGATTATATAAAATAATATATGGAATAAGGGAAAGGGGGATGTGGAAAAAAAATTGGGGGGTTCAATTTTTCTCATTTCAGATTTCATACATAAAAAGAAAATTTCTTCAAACATTTTTTTGAGAGGATTAATATTCAACAGCATTGCTCAAAGGCAAAAAACAAATTTTAAGTTTATTAGACCACATTCGTTCTGTGTCAGAAACCTATGCTGTGTCAAGTATTTAATCACAATCCAAATTTAGAGCTGAATCCAGCTTGAATGTTGTGTCCATACTTGCCCCAGCCGTTCAGGGTTCAACCTCTGCGGTCGTATAAAGATGCGCCCTGCGGAGCATCTGGTTTATTGGTCAGATTCAAATTGTTTTAACTTCTGATCAGAATGCCTCTTTTCACAAGAGAAGTTATATGCAAGGTTGCATATAAGAATATCTGATGTGCCAAAATTTTTATTAATATTGTACTGAAATGTGGTAACACATCTGATACATTAGCTCATGATAAGGAAAAAATAAAATTGTACCCTGCCTTATATTCAGTAAGAAAAAAGTTTGAAAAGAAACAGGTTTTTATTTTGAATTTAAAAGATGTAAAATGATAAAGAAATTAGAATACATGGGGAGAACCATGACATAGCAGGTAAACTGGCAATCTAAGTAAATCAAGATCAAGAGTTTATTTTAACTGCCAATGGTAGAGTTGACAAACTCATAATCCCAGTGGTGACAGGATAGGAAACTACTTAGATCACTGACGTCCATTTAAGCCATCGAGACTCCTAACCAGAAAGACAATGACATTCCCATCATACAACAGTCTATTTCTGTGCTCCTTTGTCTGATTCTGAAATGATAAAGAGATGAAGCTCAAGATATTTTCAAGAGAATTTTAAGTTGATGATAAAATGTCAGATTTTTTGTAAGAATTAAGTAGTGTTGTTGTTTTTTGAGGAGTAAAAAAGTTATATTTTTGGCATTAATGAAAGTTGATAAATTAAATTATATTAGATACATGAAAACGTGGGGAGATGGATCGAAATTAATATCTTTTATCATATCTTTCAGGTGTTTATTTCAGTATTTAAGGAATATTATATTTCAGTTAATAAGTTTAATATTTATTTATGAAGATAAGGCATTTGTATCCAGTAGATATTCGTGTAATACAAGGTTACTTTGCTCCCAGTTCACCTTATATTAGGTGAATTAGTTGTTCTTTATCAGCACGTGTGTTTCTTAAAATATGTATTGGATAACTTTGAAGATCAAAAACTTTTCATCAATAAAATCAAGGGAGAGACTATAAACTATTGCCAGTTAAAAATGGATAACAGCAACAATTAATATGATCAAAACTCTAAAATCTACAGGGTGGACCATTTTTCATGTCTCTCTAATATCAGCATACCAATTCATAAAATAGTATTGAACCAATAGATGGTTATAGCTTTTGGTCTTTGAAATATCTGATGTTTATTCAAAAAACTTTGCATGCGAACAGAATCATTATGATACTTTTTTACATGGTTTTTCATAGGAAAAAAATAACTAAACAGCTGCCAACAGTTTCTTTTTTCTGTAACTAAAGTATTATGAACTGTTGGACCAATGCTTTTCAAACATTTATATATTGATACTGATGACAATATGGATTTCAATGATTTCCACTTTTGCCTGTCAGGAGTTATGGTCCTTTGATAGATTGGAAAGTCAAACATGCCAGAAAGTGCCATACTTATGAATACATTGATTTCAACAATGGTTACCTTCAAAATACAGAAAACCTGGTTTGCTGTCAATTTGACAGCTCATATCTTGTTTTTATTATCAAAACATGTGATATACTAATATTCTTGTCACCAATATGCTCTCATGAAATACAATCACAAGTGCTGTGTATCAATTGAGCATCAGTATGACATAATTTGTAATCATTTATTAATTTCTGAGCATCCATTTTCATAGCATTTTCAATAAATCACATCATTAGTCCATGACTAAATAACCATTTCATAAACAAAAATATAAAATTTAAAAATAGGAATCCCCACTTTCTCAAAGAAAAACTCAATTGCAAGACCAGTCTGGCCATTAGATAAACGATGTATACTAATTCAGTTTTACAACATATAATCTAGAAAGGATAAGGATTATCGTTGAGATTGTAAAGCAAAGAGACAACAAATTGACCAAATAGCAGGTTTGTGCCGCAGTAAAACTAGTTTCAGCTCACCACATTACCAAGCCAGTCATACTTTCTATTCCTGTTATGAAATACAAAGTTATTTCAATGGTGATTTTGACCAAGGTCTGATATAGCACTAGATGTTAACACACCAACAATCAATCTATCAATTATCTCTATACATAATTATGCACATATTTCTACAATGACTTAATTTATTTGTATATTTTTTGACAGATTTGAAGAAGTCACAGCATCTTGTAATAGGCCTATGTTTTATATTGGTTCTTCAAGGTAAGTGTTTATATAATGTAATGTGTGTGTTGACAATCCTTTTAGAGTATGTGTATTGCTATTTATCTTGAACTTCAAAAAACATGTCAAAAGCTATATCCCTGCAGTGACTTGATATATACAAAAAGTATAGAAGTCTCTTATACACTTGAATAATAGAAGGTTGCTTGTACATGTCTTTGTTGTGGAATAATTTAGTTCAAGATTATGAACCTCTCAACATCTATAAGTAGATTTTATTTGGAAATTAAAGTGCAAAAACCACTATGATGTTTGTATAAAGTAAAACTTTTTGATTTTGATACCTATATAAATTTGACCAAAAATAAAAATGATTCACAAGTTGGTACTTTAATGTCGAGTTCATTGCTATCAAAGCCTTATGTAGTTACAAACAGTCACAGTTTTTCAGAATCTCTCTATTTTGAATAAGAATCTTTTATTCCAATTAAAGAAGGAAACAAGTTATATATTGCTATTTGTAAGATAACATTTACTGAGCTAATATAAAAAAAGAAGATGTGGTATGATTACCAATGAGACAACTCTCCACAAGAGACTAAAATAACACAGAAATTAACAACTATAGGTCACTGTATGGCCTTCAACAATGAGTAAAGCCCATACTGCATAGTCCGCTATAAAAGGCCCCGAAATGACAATGTAAAACAATTCAATCGAGAAAACTAACAGCCTTATTTACTTTTAAAAAAATGATCGAAAAAGGAATATGTAAGTTTGTTTGTTCTTGATAATGTACATCTTTATTCATATTATCTCTAAATTGTGTCAAAAAGTCATCATTGCTTGCATGGGAAAATAGGAACAAATAGTTTTGTACCATAGTTATGCTTTAGATAGAATAATCAAATTACTCACATTGTGAGAGCAAATTGAAACAGAAAATTCTTCATCCTAATTTAGGGAGTATAAAGCTCATAAACATGTAAAACATTCTGCAGAAGTTTACTGGAATTCCTGAAATGTTTATAAAGTAATGTTTAATGGAGACGTGAAGCATTGTTTTATTACCCAGAGAAACCTAATGCGTTAACATGAGCAGCTTTTACATGTCAACTGCTTCAACAAATTTTTCTTTAAAAAAAATTGTTTAATGCATGGAAACATGGTAAAACTTAGAAAACAATAACTTAAAAATATTTTTTTGCGAATATTTGGATGTAGAAATCTGCATATACTTTCATTTACTGACGAAATAATGCTAAGTCAAAGTATTGAAGACTTAAATTCAGTTTAAAATGAATGTGTTAATGATCGAATATGTTTATAAAAAGCACATAACTCAATAGGCTTTGTAAATACAGTGTGAAAACTGGTCTATAAAGTTGATTTTATACCTATTATAATGGTTTTGTAAGAATAAAACAGTAAGAATTGCATCATCTGGTGTTTTGTGTCTATGTCTGTTAGATAATAAATTTCTAACCGAATAATATAGGTCCTTTTATTGTTCTGTACTGTGATGAGCTGGTAGGAGAGATTGATTGGGGGAGGAAATTATAAAAATATTTGAATAAGCTCTCCCAAGATATAGCCTTTTTGCACTTAAAGGCAGCATAAGCAATCAGTTAGATTAGGGGGAGGATCTGTTGTATTTGGGTTAATTAATTCTGGTTATAAATCTATTTATCAGAAGGCATTGAATGATATATTTGTCAAAATATCAGAGCCTCTTTTTAATATACAGTTTCTCAACTTTATATATTATATTTATATATTTACTTATTATACTCATAAGAAAGTTCGCCAAATAGCGGAATATGAAAGATACATAACAGGCTGCTTTTGTTAAAATTTTGTTTACTTCATTCAGATGTAAAACTCACCTTTTTATCAAAATCTTTTCACCAAGCAACATGCATAATCTCGAATTATCTTTTTTGTTTTGTTTTACAAAAAATGAAAGAATGAAAAGAAAGAAAGCTGTGGTTTGTATAGAATGCTTGACTGATATTTCTGATAACAAGCCTAGATAGATTATAATCGCTTCCGAAATTTGTCTTTAATTGAGGAAAACATTATTCTCTTCATTATGCTAATGAAATTTTATATGATTTCATTTATTCATTTTTATGTCTATAAATCTATGGATGACTTGAAAGTTCACTCACACATTTTGTAAAATTGAAATATTTCAAATATATGGTGATGCTCTTGAAATTTCTAAGGATACAGATTGTTATCTTCAAGTGTGGGTGATAAAGGCATATGAATTATGTAAGTTTTATTTTCGGTGAAGTATCAGTTTGGAATATTTGATTTGAATCAGTTGGAAAAAGATTTTTTTCTATTATACAGAAAGACTTGTACTGTACTGTCTGTTCTGTGTGGTATGACCTTGAAAGAATGCTTTGACCTTGAAAAATGCTGAAATATAAAAGTATTCAGATACTAGTAGTTCTTTAACAGTCCATGAATAATATGTTAATTTTATTTCTGTAGCAATTTATCCTTAAATTTTAATTTGAAACCATTATCGTGTTAGAAATATAAAGTCATATGATTTTAAAATGGATTTTGTAATCACTACAATAACCAGCCTGGGAAATAAATTGAGATCTAGACAGCTTTCTAAAATGTGATTTGGAAAAGTATGCTTATACTGCTGAAGTGATTTCTTGGTTATTTCATGTTAAAGTTTTTTCTACACTTTCAAATATCCAGAATTCACATAACCTTGTTACAACTACACTGTTATGCCAAAGACATTGATTCCAGAAATATTGATATAACTAGTATTCAATTATAAGATCGTTGTTTAATTAAACAGAAAGATTACTAAATTATAATATTTCTATTTAAACAGATTGTTAGCTTTACCAATATTATTTCTTTTGAAGGATGATTGATATGACTTGAACATACAATAACAGCATTATTCATTTCCTATTTAATCACAGCAAACAATAGATTTATCATTAAACTTGTAAGGAATGATGGATACCAAATAGGACATGGAGAAATTACATGTACTCATCTTCCATTTAATTATTGCAAACAATAGTTTCACAGTCAAACCTGTAATTTTATGGAGAGCCAGGGTTGACCACTTAAATGCACTTGATATTTTCAATAGAAATATCACAATCTATTAACAAGGTCGTCTTGGGTCATTCTTAAGGTCAGTATCAGGTCGCAGTCTGACTCCCATAAATAACTTGTCTAATTGAACATGCCAAAGTAAATGAATTACACATAGTAATTGAGAAGAATTTAAATTGAAATATATTTAAAGCAGGTTTGTCTTGGTGTGAGTAATGGTATATTATTTTTGTATGGTCACTAGTTTATTGTATAAATCTTAATGTCCAGCAGACTTCTATCTGCCATTTGACACTTTCTGGTGTTATAGGTCAAAGGCTAAGGTGTCAGTGCGTGTGTGGGTTTGTTTTCCTTTGTAGAAAAATTAAAATTAGAAAAAAGAAAATTAAATTCATTGTAAAGGAACATATTTCTAGTATTGTTGTTTTCCCATAATCCTACAGACACACACTATATTTTTTATTGGATGATGATGGGCTATAATCTAGATTGGGCATGTTAGTTTGGAGATGTAAGTACAAGCATATTTTATTGAATTATAATATTAAGGATGACACAGAGACATGCTACATGTAAACTTGTATTGTAGGCTAATTTCAATTATTATATCATGGTTAATAATAAAAAAGGCTTTGAAATATATTTTTAGTGAAGATCACAAAGAAAAGGCTATGTGAAATGTTATGTTGTTGGGAAGAAAACAGTGCAACTAATAACAACTTTTTATAGGAAAATAATCCTATACTTTTGGAATCAAAGCCATGTGCAAAATTCCTCAGATGTCTATGATGGGTCCGATTCTTATTACAAAAGTTCAAAATTAACATGGCATTACATTTGTTCCATTTTATGAAATTGACAAATACATTGCCTACCCATGTTAAAATAAGCAATAGTCTGATGAAGAAGGCAGGGCATGATAGAATAATTTTTTTAACAAATTAATGATAACGAAAGTTAATCAGTGTAGAAATAAATCAGAAATTGAACTGGTACAGGAAGTTTCTTTTATAGAAATTCCAATCCAGTACATGACAGTTACTCTTTAATGTTTAGATGTCTAATGATGTTGTTATCAAGAATGAACTGTTAATGGGCATTTTTTGTTCCGGATGAATTCTCCTCTTTATCTTTGACTTTTACCTTATCATATCAATGCCAATGCTGTACTCACAGAGAACATAAAGAATAGGAAAGTTGAAATAATTTGAGTTCCCTACACAAGTTGTGGGTCTTAGCTTCTGTTCATGTTCATACTTATTTGAGGTTGAAGACATGGAATAAGAGGTGTTGCTGAAGAGAGAATATTATATGAAAGGTTACAGAAGAGTGATCCAGATAGGAGAAAGGATAAATAGAGAATAGAGAAAAAAAGAAAAGGAGAAACTATTAATGACCTACACTGATAATTATCTCATGCGCTACAGGCATTCTTGAATTAATGTGTTATTCTTCACTTGTTGAATATTTTTTAATTATTTTTATAATTTTATGATTAATTCACAACCAACTTAATTTTTAGGAAATTGAAAATATGATATTCGCTTTTATCATGGCATCTCTCTCAAGAGATTTGCCTGAAAGTCATTTCTATAGAGATAGGGATTATAATCTACAAGAGCCTTGATAACTTTTTTATCAAGTGAAAAACAAAGTCTGTTAAAAGATGAAGTTGTCTTGGGTGTTTTTCCTATTTCCTTGTATTTTTTTTATGTTTAGTAGTCATTGTTGTATCTTTTTGATAATGTTAAAAGTTAAAATTCTACAAAAACTTATTTTTGAAATTTCTGGCAAATATATTTATATAGTCTTCTATTGCTAAAACATTACAGTGTGAAAGCACAGTTATAGTTGTGTCATAAATCCCATGTATATCACCTTCTCTAATAATAGGATTTTTTTTTATCATGGAATTTTATACCACTGTCATACAAGTGAGAGGTTTAGCTAGCTATAAAACCAAGTTAAATCCAACTATTTTTTGACACAAGAAAACGCCTGTACCAAGTCGAAATATAACAGTTGGTGTCCATTCGATTGATGTGTTTGAGCTTTTGGTTTTGCCATTTGATTTAGGCCAGACTTTCCGTTTTGAATTTTCCTCGGAGTTGAGTAGTTTTGTGATTTTACATTTTACTGAGTGCATGATAAAATTTCATTGCTACCTATATGTGACGATTAAGTTCTGTCTTCTAATTATATTGGTATTAAACTCAGTCAATAACTAGTCAAATTGGTTTGTTTTAGTTTTTGTTTTGGAATTTAAATCCTAGCCAGGATAAATAAACAATACCTTAACAGATCAACCAAGGGCTTACAGAATTAAACTGAAGGATAATGGAATCCTTATTCAGGATCCCATGGATTAACTTACTACTTAACTTTCTAACATCACATCAGGCTTAGGGTAGTATGATTTTATTGTTTGTGTATATAGATAGTATCTTTGTTTATATTTATAACCCTAGGCATAGGATAAGTCAACAACTAATTGCTTAATGCTATACACTTGTAATTATCAAGTTGATCGACCATTACTTAGGACTAACCCATAAATCTCTTATGATAAATCTCTTACGTATACCCATAAGTAACAGACAGAAGCTACGATTATGATTCATATTCAGCTTTTTGATCCTTAAGGATCTTATGATGATTTCGATAAAGACATCTTCATACAAAACCAATATTTCGCTTCAATGTATATTTTTGATTGTTGATAAAATATAAGTAAAGTTGCACATTTGCTACATAACTATCTGATAATAATAACTTGTGAGTTTTGTTTGTAATGGGAGATAACGATTCTGCAATTCACATCAGCCTGTCAAAATTTCATGGTTAGATGATAATAGAGTGATTGCCACTATAGGTCTATTTTAATGCATCTAAATAATCAACTTTATACAAAGTTGTAAAGGCAGCAGGTGATTTTAGTATCAAAGTCAAGCGTAGCTTGCACTGGCATGGATTGCGGTAGTTTTGGTACTGTGATGGCCGACAGGGAGCCTGTTCAGACACAAATGATCTGCCAACTGCAGCATCTATCAATACTCCCTTCAGAATATGGCAGGAATTTTAGGTAACACAACAAAAAACAGAAAACATTTCAATAAATGAGATTTCAAATGGATAATTTTCTTATTTTGACTACCTCTAATGATTATAGCATATTTTTGAGGATCAGACATTTTATGATTTATTGTGTAGAGAACTTATGATTTATACTTATATGTGTGATGGTATAAGAAGATCAATTATTGCAGACTCTTTTCCCATCACATTAAACAGACATTATTGTATAATATTTATGTACTTTTATTTTTATATGACTCAATTTAGTTGCAAAATGGAGAGTTTTGCTTAGACATGTATTAGATAAATATTTGGCTGCAGATTTTTATGACTTTTTGATTTGTATTTCATTGCAGCACTTCTGTTTTACTGTTCTTATTACCATATGTGTTTGTTACATATCACCATGATTCATCGGTTTCTGTAGTATAATAACTTTATATCAGTTTTAAGTTCTCTTCAAAAATTCAAATTAGAAGATGTGTGAATTAAAAAACTTATTTAGGTGACTTAGATAGTCTGAGATCTACTGTCGTTCTTAATATTCATGAAATGTTTGCTACTGGATGCTAACACATTGGTGGCCTTTAATGACAGTTTTCTACTATTTGGATGGGTTGTCATCTCTTTGACAATTCCCTGTTTCCATTCTCAATTTTAAGCAAGGTTTAATAATCAATCAATCAATCCACCCCAAATCTGCTATATAGCACTACTTCTATGCTGGAATTCAAGTGGTGGTAGTCTTTTGTTTAAATTTTGCTCTTAAGATTCTCAGTTAGTTTAGGCTAAGTAAATGTGATGCTTAAAGACACTATAATATACAGAAAATAGGTTTACATTACGAATGTGCTATTCATCAAAAACCATTGTTGTGAAACTACTTGGAATTGGTTTATTTCCCCTTAATTTATAAGCAATTTGAATAAACTTAAATCTAAAACACATGTATAAAGTAATATAAAAGAAGTCAATTACAACTTATTCTTTATACTATAATTAAGTGAGAGGATGAACTTCTTAATTCAAGATTGAAGTCTGAAGAAGTTCTAAACAAGAGATAATGAATAACTAAACCTCACACACAGTACTTAATGAAACCTCATTGACACATGATTAAATACAATTGGTTTATACAAGAGGGTTCGTGTGCCTCATATTTTCTCATTGTCTCGAGATGAGAGATCAAGAATCAACAAAATAATGTTATATCAAATAGCACAGAAATAGAGAGCGAAGTCAAAAGCCCCAGATGAATTCTAAACTATGAAATCTTGTAGGCAAATGAAAAAGATGACAGTTTAAGCATCACAAACTTTTATGCAATTATAATTATGATATTGAATTATTTATTTAAACATTTATGTGAACATTAACTGAAAGATAAATTTTCAGACCTAAATAAAGAGAAAGGAAAAAACTTTGCACTGCCATAAAACAGCACAAAACAAATGATAACATGCTCAGTGTTCAATGTTTAGACTGTAGTTTGATGCAACAGAACTTGTTTTTAAGAAAATTACGTAAATGCAGCTGAGATTTCAAGACAAATTGTTCTCTTATAGATTAAGAGTAAAACAAATAAAACTTAAATTAGATAAAACTCTGAAAAAATATCTAGCCATCTGGTTAAAAGAAAAGAAAAAAGATGACACTTTAATAGCTACAAAATCTCTTCAAAGTTCTTTTTTACAATTTAGAAAATGGTAAATGTTGGTCAATTACTATTTTATATTACAAAAAGAAGATAAAATGCTTCATACCAACAAATAGATATTTGAAGGCCTGCAGTAGCTGCTTACCAGTTTATCTAAACTGCAACTCCCTCCTATGTAGGGAGGATCACCAATCTTTTAAATTGGTGTAAAATATCTCGAATTAAATTCCTAACATTTGAGCATTACATTACCAGCAGAAGCAACCTGAACCAACGTTTTAGTGGGCTTCGTGATTGCTCAAGTTTTTAAATTTTGTTACCAGGACCTGACGATGTAATATTTGCAGAAGTAAATCAGAAGATTAAATTGAAAATATTAACTGAATTTTTGGAAAGTTGATTACGGTATTAAAATAGTAGGAATAAACTGTCTGTTTGCATGTAGATAAATGGCTTATAAGACAATAAAGTGATTGCATAACATAAGTCAAATATTAGGGCTTTATATGGAACTTTTGCATTACTAGGCGCCAGAAAGACAAACAAACTGATCTTTTTTTTTGCCACTGGTATTAAATCTCGGTGAAAAGATAGAAGTTGTATTGAATAGAAAATTAATTTTATGATTGCAGGATCAAGCTCAGTAGGAACATGTGTTTTGCAAATTAAAAGTATCATATTATGATATAAAATCAAAAAGACAGAGCAACTATCTTTTGTACAAATAAAACTCCTCTATTTGAACAAAACCCTATTCTTTTTATTTAAAGCAGTATTACAAATTCTCCATGGGTGGGCAAGTGAATTAATTTTGTACATTGATATAAAGCTTTAATTGATTACATAAGAGAGACAGTTTAAAGCAGCCATATCATTGATATTATAACAATTATACAATAAATACAAATTAATTTAGAGTTTTCTTTTTGTCTACAACATAAAACAGTCTTCTCAGGCATCTAAACATCTGAATTAGGATTTTCTTTCTTTATTATCTTTCAATTTTGTCATGCCAACATGGGGCCGTGGATGATTGTGTGTGGTTGCAATATGACTTCATCAGTTTTTCTATGGTTGATTTATTCATTACACTAACATACCTATTTGGATATTTTTAATATTCATAGATTGGAGCTGATGTTTATGCTTTAAAAGCTCCTATTAGGATATACACTTTTGTAAATGTCTGAGACCTGCTAGCAGTGTTGGAGATAGGTTGCATATGCAATAGTTCCTTGATATGTTGCATGTACCTTCTTGACCTTTCATGGTAACAGAATTTACAAGATTTATTTATAAGGTATATTCATTGAGAAACAATCCATGAACTCATTCATGAAGTTCTTTGTAGATGATTTTGGTAGTTTTCTTTAAGGTTTTTTTTTATGGCCCTGCTGTCATGGCCATATAGTGTTACTCTTAGCCCTTGTCCCTCTTTTTTTATGGCCTTGCTGTCATGGCCATATAGTGTTACTCTTAGGCCTTGTCCCTCTTTTTATGGCCCTGCTGACACGGCCATATAGTGTTACTCTAGGCCTTGTCCCTCTTTTTATGGCCCTGCTGTCATGGCCATATAGTGTTACTCTTTGGCCTTGTCCCTCCTTTTTTATGGCCCTGCTGTCATGGCCATATAGTGTTACTCTTAGGCCTTGTCCCTTTTTTTATGGCCCTGCTGTCATGGCCATATAGTATTACTCTTAGACCTTGTCCCTCTTTTTTTATGGCCCTGCTGTCATGGCCATATAGTATTACTCTTAGACCTTGTCCCTCTTTTTTTATGGCCATGCTGTCATGGCCATATAGTATTACTCTTAGACCTTGTCCCTCTTTTTTTATGGCCATGCTGTCATGGCCATATAGTATTACTCTTAGACCTTGTCCCTCTTTTTTTATGGCCATGCTGTCATGGCCATATAGTATTACTCTTAGACCTTGTCCCTCTTTTTTTATGGCCATGCTGTCATGGCCATATAGTGTTACTCTTAGGCCTTGTCCCTCTTTTTTATGGTCCTGCTGTCATGGCCATATAGTGTTACTCTTAGGCCTTATCCCTCATTCTGCAACAATTAGTTATACAGACTTTTTTCCTAAACACCTTCACATATTGAACTGATTTTTATGTTACTCTGTAACTTAATAATGATGAGTTATAGATTGAGTTTACAGTAGGTGCCACTCTGCTAAATTTTGCTGAAAAAACAGGCTTTGGATTTTGAAAATTTCATGAAAAAAATAGTTATACAAATCTTTTTTTTCTAAACATCTTCACATATTGAGCTGATTTTTAGTATGTGAGTCTGTAACTATGATGTTGTTACAAATAAATATTATGTTTGGTTTTTCTGTGCTTACTTTTGCGGATATTATGGGCTTTTGACTAGGAAAATTCCACTCCTAACTCCTAGGAAGATTTTTATGCTAAAAACAACAGACTGTTTAGTGCTATCAAGTTATTCCAAGTTTGATAAGTTATTTTTTATAAAAAATGAACTTGTAGGAGTTCTGTATCTTACAAAAAGCTACTAACATCATCAGAATTGGCAGCTAAGTTCTAAAGTATTACCATACTTATCAGAAATAGTTTTATGCCACATTAATAAGAATTACTTCCACCTAAATAGTTACATTCATATTTCTTAGCTTATGTCAATATGTACATGCTGTTGTGAAAATTGTCAATTAAGTTTCTTCTTGAAACTTCAAAAGATTTTACCAGCTGTGAATAACTGCTGTAGTTATGTAATCATTTTAATTGAATGTTAAATTTTACCGAAAAGAAAATTTGATCAATTTTTATGAAAGATGTAAAATGAACTGCCTGCCAATTTTTATTGCAGATTTGTAATTAAAATTATCAGGTTTTTACTATCTCGGCAAAAATTTGTGAACATCTATGAATTAGCTGTTTTTACAAAAGGAGGGAACATGGGTTATCATACTTACATTATCATATAATATCTTACTGAGAACAGAACCACACTACATGAACAACCCACGAAACTTGTACAGTATGCACATGCAGTGTCTAACATGAACAACATGATAGGTTGCCACATATGGAGAAGGATCTGCTTACCCTTCCGGACCACAGCATTTCTGTTTAATACATGAAAGGTTTAGAAGTTATTAGGTAACAATATTACAATAAATTTGAAAACTAATGATTTTGAAACATACTAGGAAATTCCCAATAACTATTTTAATCCCAAACTTATCCTACCAGGATGAATGTTGACTTTTGTGTTTTACTATTACAGTTATTCAGTAATACCTTTGCACCATTATGCAGCTTTATTTCTTGCATGAAGAACCTGTTCTTAATAGAATTAAGAACCAAGTTAATCATTATCAGTTATTATGAATTATTAACTAGTAAACATTACATAATTTGTAGTAGTAGTATTCCTTCTGATGTTGACAACAAACATAGCAAGTCATTCATGTATAATATTAAGATGCCAGGTTGTTTTCTCCATTTCTTTTACTGTTGTGTGTCTGAGCTTGAATCTTATTGATGTTTAATATAGTAGCTTAAATGATTTATGGTATTGTTTGAACAAAGAATTGTCAAGGTTTGAGATACATTGGTTAAAGCTTTCATATTTTATTTAATTCACTTATCAAAATGTTGCAAAAAGAAAAGAATTATCCTACTGTTCTTATCATAATAAGTTATAATTATACATTTATAATGTGGATTCATTTATTTTTTGTGGGTACCCATTTTCGTGGATTGTTGAAAACTTGCCATTTCCTGGAAATGTGATTTTGTTGCTTTGCCAAAGTCTGTATACAACCTGAAATAAAAGATTTGTAATTCCTTGAACATTTAAATCATGGTTCACCAGTACCGTCAAATCTATTTTTATGGGTATCACCAATAATTAACACTTAGTGCTGGCACCATAACAGTTCATTGTTGCTTTATCACTGGATCCTGAAAAAAATTATTTGTGATGGTTTACTTTTCCAGGTTGATACGTAGGCTTGTCTAAGAAAACTAACTGGTATAGGTGATAAACAAATGTGGTGTTGGGTTTTTTGTGGCTTTTTTTTAATGTATTCATACTTGTAAATTACTTTTTTCTGCATTTCACCCTTTCAAAGATTTTATTGCATCAAGTAAAAGAATGTAATGGCCTCAAAATATTCTTTGAGGGCTTGATTCACTGCAATTACAAATACAAATTTAAAAACAAACAACAAAGAAACAACATTGAATGCTAATGTTCTTCTAATGTTGGAAGTCATGCAATTTCTGCTTCTCAAAATAGCTTAAATTTTATTTGATATTTTCTATGTTAAGAATTTCTTATTTATTGCCTTTATTGACTAAGATCATTTAAATGTGATAGCAATAGATTGGTTGATTGTTGGTGACTAAGGCCATTTTAAGTGCTCTTGGTATATATGATGGTGGCCATTAGTCATTGGTGGAAGAGCCAGCTGTATCTTGGTATATATGATGGTGACCATAAGTTATTGGTGGAAGAGCCAGCTGTATCTTGGTATATATATGATGGTGACCATAAGTTATTGGTGGAAGAGCCAGCTGTATCTTGGTATATATATGATGGTGACCATAAGTTATTGGTGGAAGAGCCAGTGTATCTTGGTATATATGATGGTGGCCATAAGTCATTGGTGGAAGAGCCAGCTGTATCTTGGTATATATATGATGGTGACCATAAGTTATTGGTGGAAGAGCCAGCTGTATTTTGGTATATATGATGGTGACCATAAGTTATTGGTGGAAGAGCCAGTGTATCTTGGTATATATGATGATGACCATAAGTTATTGGTGGAAGAGCCAGTGTATCTTGGTATATATGATGGTGGCCATAAGTCATTGGTGGAAGAGCCAGCTGTATCTTGGTATATATATGATGGTGACCATAAGTTATTGGTGGAAGAGCCAGCTGTATCTTGGTATATATATGATGGTGACCATAAGTTATTGGTGGAAGAGCCAGCTGTATCTTGGTATATATGATGGTGACCATAAGTTATTGGTAGAAGAGCCAGCTGTATCTTGGTATATATGTTGATTGGCTATTTATGGCTTCAATATAATTCTATTGTCTATTCTAATGTCTTTACTAAACTAAAGCTAAACCCACCAAGTAACATGTACCTGAAAATAATATAAACAAAATAATAGAAAACACAGTAGTTAACAATCTAATCCTTTTCTCTTTTCACTAGAAATGTTAATGTCCAAATAAAAATGAAAATGAAGGCAATTAAAATGTCATAGTATCAAGTATTTATCTGATCTTTCTTCTCCTTTTTTTTTATTGTCAGTTGCACTAATTACAAAAGGCTTGAATTCAAAAGTCCTTTTTCAAAACAACGTAAAATGTCTTGTCCAGAAGCACCATGCTTTGTAAGAACATTGGCGATTTGTTCATTTGTCTGAATCCATTTTACTTCTTTAAGCTCTCCATCTTGAAGTAATTGCTTTATTGCATTGATCTCCACCCTCAATCTCTTTTCTCCAACAGGTTTATCAGAGTATATTGCATGATAAAGGTCTTTGTTGTCAACGAAACAATCTACTGGAGTATGCATCAAATCGTTCTCATTATGCATTAATTCCTTAAACAGAGCTGCTAAAGATATAACACAGTCCACACCATCAGCTAAGGCCAAGGCTTCACTTGCTAAAGTACTACGTACAGCTCTTCTTAATTTCTTAGACTGCCAAGTGATTGGGTTCACTTTACCATCATCGCCCATCAAAAACACAACATAACCACGCTCTGCTACCACTGTTGATTGGCTATTTATGGCTTCAATATAATTCTATTGTCTATTCTAATGTCTTTACTAAACTAAAGCTAAACCCACCAAGTAACATGTACCTGAAAATAATATAAACAAAATAATAGAAAACACAGTAGTTAACAATATATATGATGGTGACCATAAGTTATTGGTGGAAGAGCCAGCTGTATCTTGGTATATATATGATGGTGACCATAAGTTATTGGTGGAAGAGCCAGCTGTATCTTGGTATATATATGATGCAGTGGCGGATCCAGGGGGTGGTCCCACGGCGCACCGGACCACCCCCATGACGAACCTCAATTTTTTTTTTTTTTTTTCAAAGTGTCTATTTTTTCAATAACTAGCTAATTAATAAATTAACACTTAAGATTAATCCTTTCATCGCACTAATTGGTTATGGATTACCTGGATACCTGGAGGTGTCACAATGATAGAATACGGATCAATGCGTTTCACCTGTATACATGTAATTAAATTGTCAAAACAGCTCGTCAATATGAAGATTGATTGATTGTTGGTTGCTTAACGTCCAGTGGCAAACATTTCATGCATATTCAGGACGAGAACAAGTTCACAAAAAATACAATAGGTAGGTGGTTACGATAGAGGCCATCTGGGAAGATGGTCGGGGGAATTTGGACTGCCACTGGAAAATGAGGGTATATTGGATAGGGACAGAAATTTTGCCTTGCAACAGGCCACCTACGGACCCCTCAAAGAGTTGTTGCAAGGGTTCTTAACGTGCAAAGAGCGTGGCACTCTCTTTACACGAGGCATCGGATTTAACGTCCCCCTTCTGACCGGACGTGACTGCGAACTTGATACATCCCGCACAGCCAAACGGACGCCCCACTTCGGCAAGCGTTTTACTGCCGGTCGGGAGAAGACCAAGTGACCATATGTCTATACCCCAGTCACCCTAGGAGTTTCAATATGAAGAAGTTGACTTCTTTTTTTGAAAGGTAAATACATACAAATTGACTGTCAATTCTTTCAAAACCAGAAACTGTAGCCGGTACTCTGAAAGTATGTTGCAAAACAAACTTTCCAAATATTTCTGTTATCTTAAAAATCATAGCTACCATGGGGGTGACGAGTTGCGAATGTGAGCGATCCAACAGTGAGTTATCAGTTTTAAAAACCTACCTGAGAACAACTATGGGACAATCGCGTTAAACGGACTTGCGTTGATGCATGTGCACTACAGTTTGGAACTTAACATAAAACAAATTATAGATAACTAGGAAACACCCGCGATGCATGATGTTGAATGACCTGATAAACGACTCTTGTTAAATTAGTAAATTTTGAACAATTTTACGTAGAACTATTTTTACCGATTCCGAACATTTTAGCTAAACTTTTAAAAGCTTGCCTAATTCAGATGACAGTTGTATGTTGTGCTATTTTAGATTGCAAGATATTGTATAGAGTCTTATATAAAAATCAGTTTTACATGTCTTTAAATTCCTTTACCTAGGAATATGTGCATTGCATGGTGTTGTCCATGATCTTCCATAATGTCGAAGGTATTTTTTAACCTTTTTCATACCATTCAATATTCATTTGGGACCACCCCCAAATTTTTTTCTGGGTCCGCCACTGTGATGGTGGCCATAAGTCATTGGTGGAAGAGCCAGTGTATCTTTGTATATGTTACAGTGAATTTGTTTAATCAGGGATTATGTAGAATTCCTAAAATTTTCAGGGATTATGTATAATCACTGGTTAGTTTAGGGATTATATATAATCACTAAAACTTTCAGGGATTATGTATAATCACTAGAAAAAACGTCAGGGATTATACAGAATAACTGAAATGATACTAAAATATATAACATATTGAAATATCTTAAAAGTTAACCTTAATATATCATAATAATAACCTTAATATTGTAAAACGTTGGGCATAATTTATTAATATGAAAGACACAAAAATATTGAAATGTTATACACAAAATAATCAAATGATAAGCACAATATAATTAAATGATAAGCAAAATATATATGGAATAATTGATGTTTTGTTTTTAATACTGACTTTATCAGTAATAATATCAAGCGAGCACTTTTTGATATTGACTTTATTAGTAATAATAATATCAAGCGAGCCCACACGGGCAGGTTGATGAAGTCAGTATGAAAATATTAAATTGCATAATGATTATTCTTTTTATCGTATCGTTTTAGCGATTGTTTTTAGGTTAAGAATATGAAATAATTTTAAATGAAATTGTCATTAAAACTATTTTTATGCGTACAGCTGTTTTGATAAATGTTAATGTTATGTATAATATTTTAATATTAAACTTTTATATTGACCATTAGTTTTTTGGGATCTCCCTTTCCTGGAACCAAGGATTTGTATAGTAAGACTAATACAAATCCTTGCTGGAACCACTAGTGTAATTGGTTTGAGATATCATCTTTGAAGCTTTTAATTATTGATAATCCCTGAAATCATATGAGGGAATTTGTAGAATACTAATTAAAATTATCAGTGATTATCTATAATCACTGGTCATTTTCAGGGAATCTATATAATCACTAATGTTTTTAGTGATTCTAGATAATCCCTGAAAAATCAGGGATTCTACATAATCCCTGATTATACAAATTCACTGTAACATATATATGATGGTGGCCATAAGTCATTGGTGGAAGAGCCAGTGTATCTTGGTATATATGATGGTGGCCATAAGTCATTGGTGGAAGAACCAGTGTATCTTTGTATATATGATGGTGGCCATTGGTGGAAGAGCCAGTATATCTGGAGAGAACCTTAAACCCTTCCCATAGAAAAGATAGCAATATACTTTATGTGTATCTCTGATTGATATAATGAGCACAATATTACAGAAGGCAGAAAGTATTCGTGGAAGGTATTATGGATATGTTTTTTTGCAATGAATTAATTTGCTTTAACCTGCGGTTAATTTCTGTATTGTTTATGTTGGCTTGGGGATACATTCTATTTGTTCCAATAAGAATATTATACATGAGTCTTGTTATATGTCTGTATTGATATACACAGTAGAACTTGGCATAAATACTTAAATATTATGAATGAGAAACGTTATTATACTTGCTTGATTATTTTTCAAAATAGAGATCTGTAGTTTGTATGTTATGGTTAGGATACTTTCATAACATCAATCCTTTTAATCCAAACAAATTACAACTGTTATATCTATTAGCAGAGGTGATGATGTCTTAATCTTATAATGTCAGTGGTGTTACTCTTTTCTAATGTGTCTTTTTGTATATCAGACAAAACAGTTTTTTATCAAAGGACTTTTTGGTGTCTTTTGAATTAAACTACCATATTGTGATCACTGCGATTTCTCGGATCTTTTGTTTTCTGTGTAAATGGATGGCATCATCAAACTGTAAGCAGTTTTCTTTATTTTAGTTTAAACAATATTTACTTGAAAAAAATCATTGCATGTTAATAAATTACATAGACCATTAATAAATAAGATCGAATTCAGAAACAAGCAAAGCTGCTTTACAAAAAGAGAGTCTCCTGACTATATCAGCTCCAATGCTCTTCATCTTAAAAGTATTTTTTGGAATCAAGATTAGTGTGTTTTTTCTGTTAGCTAGGTTTATGGCATTACCTTTGTTGTCATTTCAACATCAGTAATTTTGTTGTTGTTGACTTATTGACTTTGCATAAGCACTTTTTTGTTGCAGTCCTTTGAACACTTGCACTGTATTAACTATTTTGTTACTAATTCAAATATTGCCGAGGAGGTACTCCTTTTGTATTGATATTGACACTTCAGATACTAAAAAGTGTATTTTGAACCGTATTGACTATGTTATTACTAAGTTCAAATGGTGCTGACTTTTAACAAGTTCTGTTGGTGTAAGGCTATGAATTACTCCTTTTGTATTGATATTGATACTTCAGATACAAAAAAGTGCATGATCTCTGTTAAATATTATATATGCTGTTGAATCAGAACTAATAGTTGGACTAAAATAAAACTGGTACTTTTCTGTGATATAGGCCACAGGAAGATTAGTATAATGAACATTGTTATCCTCTGATAATAAAATGATACTATTTTCTAAACCCTTTGACATTAAATCAGTATTTTGATAGTACTTCCTTTTTACCAACTGAACAGTATAAGTTCTTATATCTGTAACCCTAAACATCCTTATAGTCTTACTTTTCTTGCCCTCTTGGAACAAAACTGAACGTCAGTGGTATATCATTGCAATGGTCTTACTTATTTTGCTCTCTTGGAACAATACTGAACGTCAGTAATACAGTTCTGTTACCTTAAAAATCATTAAGATAGTCTTACTTTTCTTGCTCTCTTGGAACAATACTGAACGTCAGTAATACAGTTCTGTTACCTTAAAAATCATTAGGATCTTCTTACTTTTCTTGCTCTCTTGGAATAATACTGAACGTCAGTGGTACAGTTCTGTATATATCAAATCAGTTAGATAGTCTTACTTTTCTTGCCCTCTTGGAGCAATACTGAATGTCAGTGGTACGGTTCTGTTACCTTAAATCATTATGATAGTCTTACTTTTCTTGTCCTCATTGAAATATACTGAATGTCAGTGGTACAGTTCTGTTACCTTTAATCTTTATGATAGTCTTACTTTTCTTGTCCTCATTGAAATATACTGAATGTCAGTGGTACAGTTCTGTTACCTTTAATCTTTATAATAGTCTTACTTTTCTTGTCCTCATTGAAATATACTGAATGTCAGTGGTACAGTTCTGTTACCTTTAATCTTTATGATAGTCTTACTTTTCTTGCCTTCTTTGAACAATACTGAACGTTAGTGGTAACATTATGTAACCATCTTTGGCCTTGAATCAGCAGTATTGTAATTATTTTAGAGCATTATTTCCTCTTTTCTATATAAAGCTGTCTGTTTCACTGCTCTGTTCACAGTTTGCTTAAGCTTAGCAGTAATTAAAATCTCCATTAATGTTGATTCATCTCAACTTGAATTTCCAGTCAGTAAAATCAAACCTAATCTGTGTTGTATACAATTCAATTGATTCTGACTTTCTCTACAAATTACTTTATTGAGTTAAGTGTAGATTGTATTTGTATACTTTAGGAGCTGTAAATTGACTGCAATAACTAAAAATTTTAGATTTTTAAGTGAATCAAATATTGATTTTCATCATAGTGCAAATTGCTTTGAAGAAAACATTTTCCTTCATGATTTTTGTTTGAGAGTAAGTTGGCAGCGTTTCTAGAGCCTGTCATCTGTGATTTTAGTAAAGCTGATGGTTAGTCACAAATATTGGTTTATAAAATTGACTGAAGCATACATTTTAATCAACTACAAAGAACTTCACAAGTACTTGGTCTTAAATAATCACTGTGTTATTGCATTTGATTAAAATTTATCATTTAGTATTGACAAAACAAATGTTATACAGTACGAGAGATATTGATGTTAGGATTAGTGCACTGATCTGTGCTGTTCCTTTGTTTCCAAGCATTACAAATCTTTAAGGATCAACTAATATATGTAGCTTACGTGAGTCACGGAAGTGCGGGTCACTTTTATGTTATAAATTAAATTATCATGCATTAGTTTTCACATGAATTGTTAATGTTTTATGTCTAAGATTGGGAGTGAATGGAGCATTGAAAATACTTTTTGAAAACTGCATTGTTTGGCTGTTCAGGATTAAAATGATTTCCAAAGACGGCTGGCTTATTTAAATCCTTTCTGTGTCTGTAATCAGTTGTTTATTAGAAGTTGCCTTTCATTGTATAACATCAGATTGTCAGCGAAAATTCACTGTTAGTTGATATTGTGAAATTAATTACAGGAACGATTCCACATAATTTTGAGATTTCTGAAAAATAGGTTATAGTTTGAAAATTGCGTCAAAGATTTAAAATCTCTCAGAAACATTTATCTGAATCTCTTTCTTCTGATTTCACAAAAAATATGCCAATTGCATTTTCAGTTGTAGCTTCATTTTAACTAAAGGTGTGGCAAATTTAAGAACTGACACATATTTCACATATTCAACTTGTCTTTTGGGTTTCATAGTAAGGTCCAAGATGGCAAGGTGATCCTGCCAAGTCTGAAAGTTAATGCTTTAAGCACAAATTTCTTGTTTTATACTGAGGTAGTATATTTGTGATTTCCTGTATTAATACAACTTAGGTTTTTTTTCTGTTAGTATAATCTGGATAATAGGATATGCACAAAGATACAGGGTTGCATTAAATAATTTTATTGGGAAATGATCAATCTATATCAGAGATAAGGAGAGTTATCTTTCTTTTTCAATGAGAACTATAATTCTTTTACAAATAATAGAAAAGATTTTTTATCACATACTGATATCTGAGCAGGTTGTCTGTGCCTTTTGTTTTTTTAAACAACTCATTGCAGAAATTGCAGTGACTAATAGTAATTTATGTATTATTCGCCTGTGCAAACATATTTTAATTTAATGCATTTTATTATCATGCAAAAGATCTTTAAAAAAAAATGTTTTAAATATGAGCATTTCTATTTTAAGGTATGCATGTAACTCAGTTATGTACTATATAGTTTTACTTTTGTGTAACAGCATAAGGATATTGAATCCACCATTATGATAGCTAGTAATAGTATAAAATGGTTAAGGGATTAGGTTAAGATATCGCTTTCACCTTTAGATCCTTTAAGTACTTTTATAAGAGTTCCTAAATGGGATTTTCTAAGTAACAGATTATTAAGTATTTTTTTGGTAAAATTTACCAAATGAGATTGATATGTGATCAAGTAATTATTTTATAGATGTTTATGAGTTTAATGTTGCAGCTGCTTTATAGTAGATACAATATTGATCTCAGTAAATTGATTTTTATACAAAACATCAACACTTTTAATGAAGAAAATAAAAGAAAAAATGATAAATTTTGTAAGTTTCACTTATATGTATTTTTCAAGCTGCTGCTTAATGTTCTTTTTTAATTCACATTTGTATAAGAAATTATCAAAGAGATTAGCAGATTTAAACAGAATGTAAAAGTAGTAATAGATCAATAGGTTAATGACTTGTCCAACTGTTGTACTAAAGATCATACCAAACATATGTTTCCATCGTAAGTAGAAAATCACGGAAAAGTTTATAAAAAGATCAAAACGAATATAAAAGTGCTACTAACCTATTTTTTCTTTTGTATTTTATATGAATATTGTAATGGAAAAATAACCAAATTGATAAACTTAATCAAAATTTGAACATCCGGAAAGATAAAAATTTTGCAGTTGTTACTTAATGTATGATCAAAATATAAATGTGATTTTGATTCACGAACCATGCATCTGTTGGTTCTGTGAGAAATTTATTTTTAATTTACAGACAAGTTTCCAGAAATGTTCCCTATGTTTTCTCCAACAGAGGAACATCATACACATTTTAAAAATGAAATAAAAACAGTCCTGTAATTATCAAGAAGTCTGAATGAAGAATCTTAACTTAACAAATGAAATCATCTGAATGGTAAAAAAAAACATTACAACCTAATAGTACCTTCTGCAAAAGAAATATTGTTCTCTCTTTGCACTCTGGGCACTCTAGCTACCTCCATCAGTAAAAACTGACCACAACAATATAACCAATAGCGTTGAAAGTGACATTAAAAAACAACAATCAATCAATCAATCAAAATAAATATGTTGTGCATATATATTTCAACATTTAATACTGTATATTCATTATTTCTTTGGATACTAATTTTCACAGATTTCGTGGTTACAGGTAAACCACGAAATCAAATGTTCAATGAATGGCAAAACATTCTATAGACTTGTATGTATGTAGACTTCATCAAAATCACGAAATTAAAATCCACGAACATGCAAGTTCCTGAATCCACGAAAATTGGTACCCCCTAAAAATAAATGAATCCACAGATAGTTGTCAAATAAATAAAAAAGTTTTGCACAGATTTGTTTTTGACAAAGTGCATTCTATACAAAGAATAAAATACATGTTTTTGGTTTTATCGGCTAATCCATTTCATATACCTAATTTAAAGATACTATTGTGCTGATATTGTGTATGACTCCTGTCTGCAGTCAGGATGACAGTTACCATAAAATAAAAAAATCCATTAACCTGATAAGATGTGAATTTTATGAGAAGTTGCAATTATACAGTAGCAGCATGCATATAATAAAGGTTACATAAGGTCAGAGATTATGTGCATGCTTTTCATCAGATCAAAGTATTATGGTTGATACTAATCAATGGTGACATGAGGAATGATCAGAAGTGAGATAAAGTTATCCAATACACTCTATGAGGAGACACTGAGTTTTTTTATTTTTATAAGAACCATATGTATTGTAAGATAAGCATCCCTAGTACCACATGTCAGGACCTAAATGTCTACTTCCATTGACATCTTTAGACAGTTTGATATAGTACGCTCTCATAGATCATAGTTTCAATGTACTGTTTATTAATTTGGATGACTTATTTCTACATAACATAAATTCTGGTAAGTTTGTTTTTTGTGTGTACCAGATGCATTACACATTAAGATAGGCGTGGTTATAACTTGGTATAACAGTAATGTAAATGTACCTCTTGTCATCGTCCTTTCAAGATTTTATGTCTGTCACAATTGCTGTTGTAATCTTACATATATGCTGTCTGAGGATTCTCATCAGTTGCTTGGCTGTTTACCATCCAGAATGTTTGTTACTTCTAAGGTCTTGTTGGTTGTGTGGTCTATTTTGTTCATCTAAAGTGATTACTAAGAATTTGAACACTTGACCCTGTCTCCACCAATAAAAACTGGCAGCCAAAAGAGAAGAATAGCCAAGACACCCAACCGTGCAACATTTGCAAGGGCTGTATAGCCAGTCAAGGTCGTTAAAAACTTCCATTTGTTGTAGCTATGACAGCTGAAGGTAGTGTTTAACATCATCAATCAATCAATGTTACTTCAACTTTATGACCAAAAACTAAGTTACATTGATATATAAAAGTTTAAAAAAAAACATTTTATCATTCATGTCCTTCAAAGTGTGCATAGTTTTCTGTCAATTGGGTTTTTTGTGTAAAAATTATGCTGTGAAAAGCATGATTACAAGTTGAAGGCGTCATTGTTGCAACCAAATTTAGAAAAGTCAGAACCAAAATATATTCATTTGACATTTTAGTGACTAATCTCTTTATTTATGAGCTTAAACCACTCAAAATAATTAAAACTATGCAAATTTAAGAGTTTTTAAAAGGAGACAACTCATGCATACAATTAGAGCAGAGGTTTTAAAAATATGGAATATTAGAACTTCTTTATATTTGATTTGGGATAAATGTGCTTTCCTGTTGTGAATTTGAATGTCTTGTTACATCTTTGGATATGGTATATGAGGGGCGTAAAGGGGGGGTATCTGCACGGAAGAACGCGAAATAATATTGCCATTTCACGATGAACGAACAATTAAAAATTTATTGCACGTTGATCTTTTACCCGATTTCACGAAACACGGTGAATAACGAACCTTTTTCACGGCTGCACGTGAAATAAAAATGGTAAAACACGTTGCACGAAAATAACCCTTTACCACCCTCGTATATGAGAGATGAAAAGTATATCTTCTCTAAACTGATTTCAAACATTTATTATATTATCATAAAGGCTACATCATTATGAGTGACATTCATCAACCTTCTTTGCACTGATCAAATTAACTTCACATGTTATATCAAAGGTTAAATTAACACTACAAATTGGAGCATCTTTGATTACGATTACTCAAACATTATACCAAGAAATCTTCAGCATTATGAGACGAAATATTGGCCTTAAATTATACTAATTTAGACTTGAAAGTGATAGAAAATGGTACTGTGTATTTGAAGGTTGGACTGTAATTACCTGTATATATTGCAGCATGTGTGTAATTGGTCTATTGATGTAGATAATAGGTTCATGTAGAAAATGTTTGACATATACAGCACATCACTCAACTGAAAAATCACAATTTGAAACATTTTCAAAATGATATAATATGCAATTTGAAAAAATAAATAATTACTTTTTAGTTATCAATTTAGTTTGTATTCTGCATAATTTTATGGACTATTTATGCCAAAATTATAGTTAGAAAAGGGATAAGGTAATAAAATGTTTTAGATCAGCTGTGAAGACATGTGTTAATAGAGAATGTGAAGAGGCTCTTAAACACAGTTTGACAGGTGTATTAACATCTTACTTATTAAACTGTCTGACAAGGTCGAGCTTTCTCATTGCATATCATCTGGCTTTATTTCAGTTTGAGTGTGAGGCATATAATACAAACTTCTACAAACACTCCTTGTATATCTTAATGTGGGCTTTTTAAATGTTTTTTGGGGAAAATTGCTATCAGAACTACATCATGATATCGTCATTAAAATTTATTAGATTTTGTGATAAATGATTGTAATTTTAGTATACAGATGTAATATTTGCAAACCTTGGATAATAATATATTCACATTTCTAAAACTATTTATATTATACTGAGATCTTGAACAATTTGTCATCTGTTGTTATGGCTTTTTTTATCTGGTCTTCAATTTTGATACCTGCAAAAAATATTTTGATATGAATGTTGAATATAAGAAGGCACCCTGACACTTCTGCATGCCTCTTCCCCTAAAATAAGAATTATGAAAAGGTGTCTTACCTTATGTTTCTCAATTAATCAAGCAAAAAAAATTTTAAAAGTTTTTCCACATCCATATTAATAACTAACCATTCTAGTAATTAAAATAGATGTTTTAGGATGATGTAAACACCATACATAACTTTAAATAACTGCCTCAGAAAGTTTCTTCAAAAAAATTATCATTGTATAGAAAATATATTTGTCAGAGATTTACAAATAAATGATCAAAAAAATCTGCTAGCCTTTTGTTTCTGTAGAATTTAGATTTTACAATGAAAAAACATGATTTGGTGCCCTCACATGCCAAACTTACAAAGATTGTATATATATCAAACAGCTCTCAGCCGAAAAGCTATGCATTTTTAAATGGCTAAGTGACTGTTTACTGTACAATGGGAGATAACTCTAACCTAATAAAAATATAGAACAAATATTTATATACACATTAGTTCCCCATTAGTCCTTGTCAATTTCTAATAGATAAATAAATAAAAATAGCATTCCATTTAGTACTTTATGTAAATTTACTCCCTCTATTGGTTTCATGGTATTAATTGATTCAGTACTGAGATGTCAGAAATGTTTTTGATAGTAAATGTAACTGACACACAAGCTACGCCATTAAGAACTTCCTGGCTTTCTATTAAGTCAATATTTTTTCTTAAACATTCACTATTATTTGGCATACTGTAAAACATGGTATGGTACGATGGTATGGTATGTGGTATGGTATGATGGTATGGTACGAATACCATCATACCATGGTATACATGAATGGTACCATGGTATGGTATGATGGTATGGTACAAATTACTATACCATGGTACAAATTATTATGCTATGGTATGAAGCATGGTATGGTTTTTCAAAAGAGGAAATTTTGAAAAGTTAATAAACCTATTCTTAAACAGGATTTTATTAAATATCTGTTTTCTTTCTTTCTTTTTTGACCTTTTTCAAAACAAACTTTTTTTTCAATGAGAAACAGGAACAAGAACTTTGGTTGAAAAACAATGTAAACAAAATAGTCATTGGTTCAATTTTAAAATCTATGATCATTTCAAAAAACATTATCAATGCTAATGAGCATATATATGTATATGCTTGGGTGGGTTTGGATGACTTTTAAATAAAACAAGGATTTAGCTGGTTGAGGAGTGGCCAATTTACCCTATAACCATGATAACTTTGATGAATAACTAAGAGGAGGATTATACTTTAATGAGGTTACACTACCACAGTCAACATTTATGAGATCCCTGGCAGCATCCTGTTAACTTTGGGATAAACTATAGATAGGAGACAGTAATGAACTACATTGGTTAGAGGTATAGGGCGAGGGTTGAGATCTCACAAAACATGCTTAACACTGCCACATTTGTTGCACCTGTACCAAGTCTAGAACCTGTTCTCTAGTCTTGTTTTTTTTAAATTTTGGTTCATTTATATGTTTTGGAGTGTATTGTCACGTTTATTTTGTATGAACTAGTACACATTTTTGTTCAGAAAATGGCCATATAACTTCTAACCCCACCCCCTTTTTGAAGTTAAATTATTGCTCCCTTAGGAGCCAGCTTCAGCCCGCCTCCTGGTGCAAGATTTTCTCACTGTGTAAGCGACTTTTTTTGTTTACCTTGGACTGTTTTCTACTCTCTGGTCGGGTTGTTGTTTCTTTGACACATTCCTCATTTCCATTCTAAATTTTATGAAGGATTTACTATACTCAAAGACAGTTACATATATGCTGTTTATGTCACTCCTTTGAGCAAGCACCGTAAAGAAAGAAATGGACAGCAAATTTAATGTGATTAGCGTGAATCTTAAAATTCTTGTAAACAACAGGTACATGTAAGATCAGTTCTCAGGGACAAATTATGTCCAAAAACACTTTAAGTGTCTAGTAACAAATTACAGGAATCCCATTTTCATATAAACAGTAAACAACATTTCAAATTTTAACAGAACAGATGGCAGCCAGTGAGTTGAAAACAGTTAACAGTTTAATTTTGTCTCAAATAACAGTTAAAAACACAAAGGCAAAAACAGGTTAACACAAAAAGGTATTGCCCCCCCCCCCCTTCTCTCTCTCTCTTATAGTTCATTATGTTGATCATTTTCTTATACTTATAGTTCAAAATAAGTCTACATATATAAAGGATACTACATCGTTCATTAATATCATTGAGAAATAAGAACCTCTGGCAAACAGCCTTTTGGTTTCGTATGATATAACACAGATGTTTACTAATCTTCCTCAAACGTCCTGTAAACGAGCCCATGACAGTTTTGACAAATCAAGCTCTGTCATCAACATTTGTTGAGAATTTTTTTAGAAAACATAGCATTTGAATTCGATGGAAAAATTTATAAACAAATAATAGTTGCGGCAATTGGTGCAGTCCCTTCACGGGAAATCTGTGATATATTTAATCATGTTAATATAGTCGAAATAATGAATCAAATACTTTAATTCTGCATTACATAATATTCTATCATGGCAGATATAGGGACAATATGTATTCATAATATTCGATGGAACATCAGATGAAATAATAGATTTTTTTTCGTCTCGCAAATTATTATAACCCTTTATCAAAGCTAAAAGGAAAAACAATCTTTCTTAAATGTTGATGTAATTAAAGGTCAAATATTTACAACACATGGCAATTATAATTGACCTTGAAATACATTTTAAAGAAACTTATTCCTATCTCTATCTGCACAGAAAAAGCTGTCACTCTCAGCATGTATTAAAAAAATGAAATAAAATTGTTTAATAAAATCTCACATAATAAAAAAAGACTCATTCCTTGGTTGATATTGTGCATTAACTTTCATTATGCACATTGTTTTTACATATAAATGAAGAAAACAATATACACTCTACAACATGTGGTATCTATCAACTAACATAGTATTATATTAGTGACAGTTTTAATTAAATTTGAAAGTATGGTGTTTTCTAATCACCACTGGAGATGCATTCACCTTTTATTCACATTTTTAGTTGGATTTATTGGCCATAGATGTAGACAGAATATGCAACTGTTTAAAGTGTCATATTTCAAAACAATATATAAGTTGACCATTGACAGAAGGTTATGCAATAAAACTTTAACTACATTATCTAGATTATCATCAAACGATATGCAGTACTTCCCAAAATTTCAAAGAATAATTGACAGCCATTTATAATGTGTCAGAACAGGACATTATATCTATCTTATCTTGTTATCTGAGATGTTTAAATTCAGTTTTCTCTTGTTTTCTGTTCACAGCTTTATACATGTAAGTGATAGTCTATCTGGTTTGTCTACATCTATTTCGTAAAATATTATTTTAATAAATAAAACATATATATAATGTCAACAAATTAAAACAAAATCATAGTTCATATTACCTAAATTAATTTTTCAAAATTTCCTACTTCAAAAAACCATACCATGCTTCATTCTATCAAGTTATACCATGGTATAATAATTTGTACCATGGTATAGGAATTCGTACCATGGTATAGGAATTTGTACCATACCATCATACCATACCATGGTACCATTCATGCATACCATGGTATGATGGTATTTGTACCATACCATCATACCATAACACATACCATACCATCGTACCATACCATGTTTTACAGTATGCCCTATTATTTATGTTGATTTTACTAAGTGAGGCATGTGTTTTCACTTAATAATGAAAGGAAGCTGGATTATTTATTGAACATGTGTCATTTTAAATGTAAACTTACACACAATGTGAAATTTGATTTAGAGATGATTAATTTCTTTTATTAAATTTGAAATTTGTTTGAAAGTAAATAAATTTAAAACTGAAAAAAAAGTATTTTGTGTACAATTCAGTTTTTTATTGAAATATTTTTATTGAAAATTTTACGTGAAATGAAATTCATGCTTCCTTATGAACGATACCAATTATTTTTTATGTTACTGTACCCAATTCATGAATTGATAAAAATAAGTTTGAGTTATTAACTTTAGTATTTATTGACATTTATTGAGTTTAATATGTGTCAATAAAGATATTATCTATTGGAAATGTCATTTTCCTTATAATTAGCACATCACAACTCTTTAATCCTATACTCAATCTGACCCAAACAATCTGATTCAAAGAAATTTCCGACTCAGTCTGAACAGAACAAAACACATAGTCAAAAAAAGACAAGACCATTGTTTCAAACTAATCCATTCTAATCATAAATTGAGTTTCATTCAGACAAACTGTAAACTTTAAATTATGTATTAAAATGATGGTGCCCATTTTAGTCAAATAGTATGCAGTGAGTAATTTGTTTACAAAAAATACAGCCTGATTGGAGTTGCTTCCCTTACAATATGTTTCTGTTCCATAGATTTTAAGCATGATACACACTTGTAATTAAGACTGATCGATACTTTTAAGGTGTTTGTTATCCTAATTTAACAAATCAGATTGGTTTTATAATAATAACTTTCAAGAAATTATTGTGTAGATGGAATCCAAAGCTTGTAAAGTCAGTTGTGACCTCAGACGGTGTGTTAAGTTGTTTTAATACTGATATAAATTATATTGAATGGCTATAAACATCTGCTCTTAGACATTAATCATTTTAATGTTGAAGTTGAAAAAAAATTTGAGAGCTATGCTGACATGTTCTAAAACAGAATTTGTGTCACTAAAATCACCAGTTGCTACATGCTGATGGGGTCTGTCAGTGTACAATTACCTCTGTTTTTATGCCCCATCTACGATAGTATCGTAGAGGGGCATTATGTTTTCTGGTCTGTGCATCCGTCCGTCTGTGCGTCTGTTCAGGTTGAAGTTTTTGGTCAAGGTAGTTTTTGATGAAGCTAATGTCCAATCAACTTGAAACTTAGTACATTTGTTGCTTACATGATCTTTCTAATTTTAAACCCAAATTAGACTTTAGACCCCAATTTCACGGTCCACTGAACATAGAAAATGAAAGTGGGAGTTTCAGGTTAAAGGAGTAGGTTCAGTAAGACCCCTTTTTAGCCCCAAAATATAGCAGTTTTACAAAATTGTGAAAATGGAATCTTTTAGCTATTTATTGGAAAGTAGAATGCTTCTGCAACATAAATATAGGATGTTTTTGACAATACAGTGCACATATATCGGGTACTAGCATTATTAAGTCATGCTTAATTACTGAAATCTTCACAATTTTAGCATTTTAGTTAAATTTTAGACGGTTTCCGTCTTAAATGAAAGTGGCCGCATTCGTGTTCATTCATAATATTGAATTGCAAGTTGTATTTGATGATAAGACATAACATATATAAAGGTTGAGGATGAACACGAATGCGACCTCATTCATTTTTGACAAAAACCATCTGAAAAGTGACTTTTTTTGCATATTTGATAGATTTTTCATATTTAAACTTGAATCGGAGCGTTTTTAAATACTAAATCAGTCAAAATCGTTCACATAAACTAATTGAATCAATTGAAATAGACACTTAAGTGTTTAAAAATTGTCCAAAATATTTCGATAGATGAACCTGAAATTTGAGGCCAAAATCGGCCCTTACCGGACTTATTCCTTTTTGGTCAAGGTAGTTTTTGATGAAATTGAAGTCCAATCAACTTGAAACTTAGTACATATGTTCCCGATAGTATAATCTTTCTAATTTCAATGCCAAATTAGATCATTACCCAATTTTACGGTCAATGGAACATGGAAAAGGATAGTGTGAGTGGGGCATCCGTGTACTTTGGACACTTTCTTGATGGTTATCTTTTCCAATTGTGTTTCTGTTGAACTGATTTTTTCTCCTCTTTTTATATGGACCTCAAGTATTGAAATGCAATATACAATATAAGTTTGAATGATAAAGTAATGCATAGTTATTGTCAGCAAGCTGTAGAATCATTAGATATATATATGTAAGGAACAAGCTCTGAACTGATACTTCATTCATTACTCTAAATCTAATAAAGGTAAAGGATCTAGATAACTTACTGGTAGTATGTGTTTGAAGAAAGCTTATTATTCATTAAGGTAGAAGATATTTGTTAAGGATACATTTCAATCTGAGGGAATTAGTAGTTTGCTTTGTTCTTTCACATGTACTAATGATAATGACAGTCAGTGTCTGTTGCCCTCTTAAAAAGTTTGCCAAATTTTCCTATCAGTTGAAATAATTGATTTATGATAGAAACTGTAATTGGGTTACATTATAAGCACTATAATAGAAAGAGGGAAGCAATTATAGGCCAGTCACAGCTAAAGTCACGGTAAATGACTTAATTACCCACCTTTCCTTACCTATCAGTCAAAAGCAAATTGCACATTTCGACTTTTAAGTTTAATCTCAACAAAGCAAGTCACACTAAATGGCTTAATTTTCAACCTCTAGTTCACAACTTGCCTTACCTTTCAATCAAAGGCAACTGTTTCAAGATAATTGCCCAATTTTTGTTCAATATATCAAGGTTTTTAAATTTTTGGACAAGCATTTAAAACTGCTGTCTATGCATGAAAAATTACCATCAATCAATCAATAAATTTGACTAATATATGTTGAAGATGGCATTCTTACTCAATTTGAACTCAGCCTGGTTATATAAGAACTCAAGGAGGGTGTTTTGGATGTTTTAGAATGTTTGGACACACATTTAAATTGCTGTCTAAGCATGAAAAAATGATCATCAATCAATCAATAAATTACTGACTAATATATGTTGAAGATGGCATTCTTAATCAATTTAAGCTCAGCCTGGTTAAATTAGAACTCAAGGAGGGGTAAATGGCTAACACTCTAATAATTTGCTCTTTTTTTACTGGACTGAAAGTAAGCTTCATTCTCTTAGGTGTAAATATTAAGAGAAACAGTTGATTACATGTGAATGTTCTGTAAGTGAAAATACATTATAGGATTGATAAGTTATGTAATAGATTTGTTTTTGATGTAGTTAATTCTTTTGAACTAGGTGTGCTCAGTTGTTGATCTATTTCAAGACGAAAATTCTTGAATTCTAAAGAAAAAAAAGAGAAAAAAAGTAAACTGTCATTTTTTGTAGAAAGGTATATTATTGTTATCTACGTAGACTGATTTATGATGCTTTGTGGTGCCGCCATACCGTTTTATTCTGTCAAATATTTGGACAGGATCAGTCAACCTCTCACAAATCTTTCTTTAATTTGGAACTAAAAACATGCAAATATTTTACTTATAAATTCTTTCTGATAAACTGAATCTTGTTAAATGCTTGTTTATGATGCATTTCAAACTTTATTTATTTGAAGTCTTTTGTAGATGAAGATTTAGTAAGACTTATGTGACAGTTGCAAAGATAACTTTCTATAAATATTAGCCCTTTAACAAATTGCTCAAGACTATGCAGTTCTTTGTAATATAAATAAAGTTTTATTTTTGATTAGATCGTTGATTTGCAAGTGCTCGTTTCCTGTAATATCAACATTAGATTGATGTAATCATTGAAAAAAATATCTAAGTACTTGATTTCATTGATTGAAGGATAAAATATTTCTTCAGTGAGTTCAGATTTTCAAGAAAGATCAAATTATAAAGCTTCTTGTTTTTTTTACCTCACCTGGACTTGACATGATAATACACAATATTTTTTTAATGTCTTAGTTATTGTAAACTGAAGTGGCAAACAGGTGGCCTTCAAGACTTAAGTCAATCATCTCCTAGCATAAGCTTAAGTCAAATGTCTACTAGCATAGACTTGAGTCACATGTATCCTTAGCATAAACTTGAGTCACATGTTTCCTAGCATAGACTTAAGTCACATGTCTCCTAGCATAGACTTAAGTCACATGTCTCCTAGCATAGACTTGAGTCAAATGTTGTCTGGCATAGACACAAGTCTAATAATTCAAATGTCTCCAAGGATACACTTAAGTTTATTGAGTTCTAGCATAGACTTTTAGTCAAATGTATCCAAGGATATACTTAAGTTTATTGAGTTCTAGCATAGACTTTTAGTCAAATGTCTCCAAGGATATACTTAAGTTTATTGAGTTCTAGCATAGACTTTTAGTCAAATGTCTCCAAGGATATACTTAAGTTTATTGAGTTCTAGCATAGACTTTTAGTCAAATGTCTCCAAGAATATACTTAAGTTTATTGAGTTCTAGCACAGACTTTTAGTCAAATGTCTCCGAGAATATACTTAAGTTTATTGAGTTCTAGCATAGACTTTTAGTCAAATGTCTCCAAGAATATACTTAAGTTTATTGAGTTCTAGCATAGACTTTTAGTCAAATGTCTCCAAGGATATAATTAAGTTTATTGAGTCCTAGCATAGACTTTTAGTCAAATGTCTCCAAGGATATACTTAAGTTTATTGAGTTCTAGCATAGACTTTTAGTCAAATGTCTCTTAGTACATACTTACCTCAAGTGTCTCCTAGCATAGACTTTAGCCAAATATATCCTAGCATATACTTTAGTCAAATATCTCCTAGAATAGACTAAGTCAAATATTTCTTAGCATAGACTTAAGTCAAATATTTATTAGCATAGACTTACGTCAAATATTTCTTAGCATAGACTAAGTCAAATGTCTCCTAACAAAGACTTACCTCAAATGTCTCCTAGCATAGACTTAAGTCAAATGTCTCCTAGCATAAGCATACGTGTAATGTCTCCTAACATAGACTTAAGTCAAGTGGCTCCTAGCATAGGCATAAGTTTAATGTTGCCTAGCATAGATTGAAGTAAAATGTCTCCAAGCATAGACACATGTCTTATGTCTCCTAGCACAGACTTAGGTCAAATGTCCTAGTATAGACTTAGGTCAAATGTCTCCAAGCATAGACACATGTCTTATGTCTCCTAGCACAGACTTAGGTCAAATGTCCTAGCATAGACTTTTAGTCTAATGTCTCTTAGCATAGACTTATGTCAAATGTTCTAGCATAGACTTTTAGTCTAATGTCTCTTAGCATAGACTTAGGTCAAATGTTCCTAGCATAGACTTAGGTCAAATGTTCCTAGCATAGACTTTTAGTCTAATGTCTCTTAGCATAGACTTAGGTCACATGTTCCTAGCATAGACTTTTAGTCTAATGTCTCTTAGCATAGACTTAAGTCAAGTGGCTCCTACCATAAACACAAGTCTAATGTCTACTTGTATAAACTTAAGTTCAATGTCTCCTAGAATAGACTTAATTCCAATGTCTCCTAGAAAAGACTTAAGTCAAATGTCTCCTAGAAAAGACTTAAGTCAAATGTCTCCTAGAATAGACTTAAGTGAAATGTCTCCTAGAAAAGACTTAGGTCAAATGTCTCCTAGAAAAGACTTAAGTCAAATGTCTCCTAGAAAAGACTTAAGTCCAATGTCTCCTAGAAAAGACTTAAGTCAAATATCTCCTAGAATAGACTTAAGTCAAATATCTCCTAGAATAGACTTAAGTCAAATGTCTCCTAGAATAGACTTAAGTCAAATGTCTCCTAATCTAGACTTAAGTCCAAAGTCTCCTAGAAAAGACTTAAGTCCAATGTCTCCTAGAAAAGAATTAAGTCAAATGTCTCCTAGAATAGACTTAAGCTTTTTATATTTATTTATCCAACCATGTTCAACACTACTATCTGGAATTTGAAGGAACTTTTACTAGCATAGTTGTTGCATTTTTGTCATACCTAATATTATAAATATTGCTAGGAAATGTCCATAAAAAGGGCCAGGTGAAGTACATTTGACCTTGCTAACTACAATAACATGTAAACAGAGATTGCTTGATGTATTGTTTAGAATTTTTAATTGAACATTGATGAAATGCTCCAGAAAAAATCCAGTCACAAGAGTAAAGTTAGTGAGATTTTTTAAGGTTGTGATAGATATAGGAAAAATACAAATTAGATTGTGCAAGCTTCTGGGCACACATGCCATATATAAGTATATATTGTTAAAGTTTGATAATGACACCCATGACAATTGTTGATGATGATTAAAAATGATGTTTTCAACAGATCTGTATGTGTGGGAATTTTGATGGATCAATAGATCCTGATCATTTCATTGATTTAAGTGTAAAATTTGTTTACAATATTCTCACATTTTTATACCACCAAGGTGCTACATGCAAGTGGTGCTCTAAATTCTCAAATATACTTTTTTTCCTTCATGAAGTTGGTTGAATAATTAGTCATGAAAAAAAGATATGTGGTATTGTCAATGAGACAGCAATATAAGAATAAAGAGTTGTGGTACATAACTGCCAGTGTGATTAAACTATCCATATGAGACCAAATGACTTAGATGTAAGCAATTATTGGTCACAGAGACCAAATCATTTAGATGTCAGTAACTTATGGAAGTAGCATAAATATTGACAACAATCAAAACTCATACCATACATTTACATTTAGCTTTAAATTTCAATGCATATTTAAAAAAAGCATAACATAACTCCCATGCTGAGCTGAATGCCTTGTGATCACAAAATTGAAAAAAATACATATTTGTACCCATTGAAGTATATCATTTGTTTAGCGTTACTTAGTGTTTGCCTAAAAACTATAATACAAGTTCCTTAGAAAATTACTTTGTATCAAAAGCGAAACATGCAACTTTATTGTGCAAGAAATTAACTTGCAAACGAATTTGAAAATTATTTTTGTTATATTTTTGGTTTAGTTTGGGGTCTAACTTTGAGCATGACATATAATGACACTAAATTTTGAAAGATACTTTCCCATTTAAAATGCCTTTTGATATTTAGATCCCATCGGAAAACTAAGGTATTTTACACTATTCATGAAAAAATATTTGTCTAAATGAAAAAAAAACCTTTGTGAATAAAAAGAAATTAGATTCCAGTCCCCAAACATTTAGATGAGAAAAATATTTGAATAGAGATATTGGAAATACACTGTCAGATGGTGTCCTTAAGAAATGCAAATCCGTATTTTGATATCATTTTACTTTAATTTATCCTTTAGAACAAGACAAACAGTCAGACATATAATTGCATTTCATTTAGAGATACCCTGTAATTTTCAGCACTTTGTTTATCAAAAGATAAAAATCTATGGGAGATACTTTGAAAGGCTATCCTGACATTTATTAAGAAAACTGAAGATTTTGTGACATTTTGCACTTTGATTTGATATTTTTAAAAGATAAAATTTTAAAGGGAAGAAACCCTATATTTTTTGTATGGAAAACATTACAAAATATTCCAGTCAAAGCTTCTTAAAAAAAATAGTACTTTAATTCTTAATCTTGATTTTATGTGTTGAAATGCAAAACACATATTTTTGTTGATCTTTACACATTCATCAATTGGTGTATTGAGAACTAGTTGGTTGATCTGTTAGCAGAAAATTTTGGCAGTACAAATGTATGCGTACATGCATAAACTTTTTTTTTTTATTTTTTTTTTTCATCCATTCCAATGATAATCGATGTCAACTTTTTTCCTATCTTATGCATGACAGAATGTCTATTTTAAATTTAGCATCTTCTAATTTTTTAGTCTTTATGTTATCTTCAAACCTTAAAAAACTAGGTATAACAACAGTGTAGCCAATTAATGATGGAAAAGTTGTTTTATGACAGTACTCTCTCCTACCAGTTTTAATGAAGAAGTAAATAGCAAATTAAAAAGTTGCCATAAAAATTAACTAGCAAATCCCATAAATCTAAAGTTCATAATTTGCTAACCAAGTGAAACTATAGTTGCCAAAAGACTTGATAAAATAGAGTTTTTTAGATTCATTTGCATGTTATTAAAGATAGCCCAGATTTGGAGTGATGTTCCTGATGTTGAAGTGGTAAAAGAGAGCGTTGAATTACATCAAAACATAGGCTACCAGATCATGACCTATCAGTAGATACTCAGAACAACATTTTTTTCTTAATGAACATAAAATAAATACTTTTTTTATCAGCTTAGGTTCTCAACATGGCCAAACTATCTTGACATTTGTTGATTTTTTACTTATAATTTTTCTGATAAGGGTAGAGATAAAATCAGGGTGTTACCATTACATTTTTTGTGTGAAATATCAAAATGATTTCAATGCTATGATATTTCAGACAGTTGTTACTGAAAATTGATACCCTAATTTAATTAATTTAGTTTTGAAAAAAAAATGGGTTTATACAAGGACTGTCAGAAAAAAATAGTGCCTGTCGGGTTGATTTAAACATTCTTTGTCGTTTGACATTCAAACAAAAAATATATCCTAGCATTTTCTTCACAATTCAGAGACATTAATGCAGCATTTATAATGAAGTGTTAAAGGTCAGAAAAGGTTGTTTAGAAGCAAGTAAAGAGTGAGTCATTTTAATATTTTTTTTAGTTTGATTTGATAAAGTCCACATACTTCAAAAAGAAAGCAAGGTCTATCCTACCAAATACCCCGTTAATGGGGCTTTAATGGTAAACCACTGCACACTGCTGTCACTGTAGAAAATTCTAAAAGCTGAAACATTACCAAACTCCAATAAAAACTCAAAACAGATAGTCCCCCATCTAAGGGCAAAAATAAAAACCTCAAACAAATGGAAAACAACTGCCACACTCCTGACTCGGCACAGGGATTTCCCTATGTAGATAATATAGTCTCAAATATTCAGCATATTCTGGCATTCTGACCAAAGTATGGCAATTTTCAATGTATCAATAATTTGTGGATTGCAGGCTGCAGGTTATTTTGTTTCCTGTCACCTCCATTCAGAACATCGACAATCTACATCATATCCATTGAATCATTTGAGAAATTGGTCCTACCATTTTACCTCGTTTACTACAATATTTATCTAACTCGTGATATTAATATTAAAAAAAAAATTTGGATGATCATTAACTTTGCATTTTAAAGTTTAAAAATGTTTAAAACTATCTCAAGTGGATTATCATATATATAGTAAAATTTAGAATTTAATATTTGCCATTTGGTTGTAATGAGAACAACTGTTTAGTTGAGAAATGCAAAAATGTAAATATATACGGCAGTACAGGAAAGACAATAAATAGTTCTCAATTGTTTATTTGCACTGGCCATTGTTGATGTATGCAAATCTTGGCATTTTGTGGTCACCAGGATGATCCTATTTAATGAAAACTATAATTACATTCAGAAGATGTACTTGATCAAAACAACAATCTTAATATGTTATGCCAGAGTAAAAAAGATCTTACAATTGTCTGCATTTTTGTCTGGATAATAGGGTTTATAGGTTAACAGTGAAATATAAATAAATTTACATGAAAGCATTCTGATTAATTCATTGTCATGCTTTTGATATAAATATGCAGTATATGTTGTGATATATTGTTTGTTTAGATTTACAATGGAAATCATGTACAGGGAATGATATGTTCACCATGATCCTTGTTTTTAATACAAACTGAATCTCCTGTTTTCTTGAAACATTTTATACAAATCAATAATTTTGAAAGAAAAATATTCAGATTTTGACAGTGGTATAAGGGAGACCACTCTTATAAGATATTTTTAAAAAACATCAAAGTTCAGAACTTTATCATTTGGAAGCAATCTTGAAAATCCTTTTGAGCTAATGACTTTGTCCTAGGGCAGTTAAGTGTCTAGTACTTTTCATGTGAAATTTTAATTCATTGTCAATATAAAAAAGTCATAAATGTTTCCTTTTATGGCATGATTTGCTTGAGATAAAACAGACCTCCAATATAGGGAAGTGCAGTGAGATGCATTATCTGGAGAATCTGTGTAAATGTTTGGGTATGAAAGCTATAAAATTATAGATGCAAAACATTTTGTAAGTCTCCCACAGATAACTCATATTTACTGGTTAATTTCATTAAAAGCCTATGAAGAACTTAAAAGATGTAATTATTCTTGATTATTATGCAGAATACTTAGCAATTTTATTTTGACAAAGCTGATTATTTTGGAGTTGATAACAAGCTTAGAGAATTTATTGGATGTGACAAGGTGCCATAGACCACATGAATACTGATAAAGTGTTCCATGGGTGGCCACAAAGTTATAATTGCCATCTCTGTTTAGTGATGTAATATTTTGTGATAACTATTATCAAAAGATTCCCCATTTTATTATAGGCTTGTCAGTCTCAGGATTTTCCTCCAGTTAAAAATTTCTTGCTTTTTTCAGGCCAAGTTTTGGGTTCAATATTCTAAAACTAGGGAAAGTTATATTTTCATGTTTTTTTAACTCCACGTTTGAACTTATGTTGTTGAACTAAGATTCTTATCTATATTTTCTTATTTCTGACCTGAGTTAAACTTATATATCTATTCTCTTGAATTTGCTTTGAAAATGTTGCCCGCTGGGTAGAAAAAAATAAGCTATCAGTTTTCATTCTATTTGTAGTGGGTTAATGAATTTATAGCAAGAAAGATTCACAATAATTTTTTTTTTTTTTTTTTTTCTTTTTTTTCCTTAAATGTAAATAGGGTCACTATCTTCAATCAATTTTGATGGTTTTATTTGAAACACTACAAGCTTTGGTTTGTAATTTGGTATACTTCATTAGTCAATTAAATATAATTATAATGTTTTAATGTAGTTTTATGTTTTTTTGGTTAATCATAAGACTAATAGTCTTCTCTTTCATAGCCTCAGTATAATTTTTTTTAATTTTCTCTGAGCTCTTACATCACTTTCAGTTATTGAGCTGATAATTAGATTTTAAACCTTATAATTCTTGTACAAAGTGTTTGAATGTCAAGAAAAAACAGAAAGCCATTTCCAAACAATCAAACGTCTTAAGAATCAATAGGCTGACTCACTGTGTTGTAATTTTATGACTTGAATACACCTCTAAATGGTGGAATAATGAAGTCTCCCTGATAAAGGGATCCGATTAGTTTACTTTTCTCATTAGATTTACGAATAAAATTGCAAAAGCTTGCCAAATTTGGTTGCCATTCATGTCCTATTGTATTACATGCTATCAATCAATCTGTTTGTGTTTTCTTCTTTATAAGACCATAGATTTTAGAAGCAATATGGAAGGGATAATTTTATGTTCGTAAATCACAAGGCTTACCAAAGAAAAGACATAAGATAATTGCATTTAATTTCTTATTGATTCATACATCGTGGTTCTGTTGAAATATAAATGGCATTCTCCTAATAGAATCCAAAAATAGTGTCAAAAAAATCATTGTTGAAGATTGAAGTTACTTTCTGTAATCATTTCTAGGGGTTTGGTTAACATGGTTAATAGACAGTATCGTATTAAATCTACTTACACATTGCATGTGCTTCACCATTTTGAATTATGCTTTTTTTCAACTTTTCAATCTGTTAACCAAATCAGACTTTGAATCTGACACAAGATAATTAAGAACTGCATACAGATAAACTTTGATCAGATTTCTTCAAACATATCTAAATACTTGTGTAATGAGGCCTACGTAATGATTCATTATTAAACAAGACATATGAACTAACAAAAAGCTTCGCTGCTTGACATAACTATTACAGGGTTAAGATTTTTTGGGAGTCGATCAATGTACGAGATATGTGAGACATAATCAGATGCATATAAAGAACTCATTAGCAAACATAATTATGTCTCTGAATAGCTTCTCTCAAAAATGTGTGAACATTGTTTGAAGATAGTTATTTTGTTGTTAGCATCTTACTGAGTCTACAAATAACATCAAGAGTTATGTCCCTTGGAAAGGTTGAATGACTTAACCTGGCGATGATAAGCATATCTTTGATTTGTTTTAAGATGTCTTCTGTAAATAACAGCCTGTTGAAAGATATGCTAGTCATACTCAAGTACAACATTATATAGTGTCTCATTTAGTTAAAAAAGAGGCATGTTTTTTTTATAGATCCACTCAGTGTTTTCTAATTTTTTTTATAAGGTGCACTTTAGATCTCATGATATAAGTATTTAGTAAGCAATAAGTATTTGATGTAAGCTTGCTTGACTTTAGGACCTGGGAAAACTTGAGAGAAAAAAAATTGTAACAGGGAATGTTTCAAAGACAAAGAGACCTTGATGACCAAACAAAAGAGCAGAAAACAACCCATGGCCATCAATGGGTCTTTAAGCAGACAAAAAAAAACCAGCACCCAGAGATTATATCTTTTTGTTTATTTGAAAATATTATAAATATTCTATTGCCTATTTAAAATACAGATGAATGAAATTTCATTAAAAACTAATTTCTCTTTTTTTCAGTATATGATTGTTGTTGTATAACATTTCCTTAACCTCAATTTTTTAAATTTTTTTCAGTATATGGTCAGATGGAAAAAAGGGCTGATATCAGTGATGAATCCTACAGACAAACTGACAGCTCACAGTAAGTCATATACTTATTTATTGTACGCTCTTTACCGTTTCAGTGAGAGAAAAAAAATGTTGAAATTTTAGGCTGAGATGATAGATTATAGTCTGACTGCTCATAAAAAGACCAGTCATAAAACTTTGCTCAGTGCTCGGAGCACAAAAATCATGCTCGAAACATGAAATCAAGCATTTTGATTGGTTGATTCTCGAGTCTGAGTACAAAAATAGTGCTCGAAAGAATGCTGTCTTGCTGACAACCCATACAATATCTAAACCAAACTTGAATGTTCTCCATGAAAAGAACAATGATTCTTTGGTTAGCAGGTCTAAGGACTAGGTCACAATGCCTAGAAAATCTAGGAATGTTTAGTTTAGTTAAAATGTTTTATATACATTCAATGTTTGAGGATAATAGAACTGGCATCTTTCATTGATAGTGCAATACTTAGATTTTATCAGGTAAGAAATATCTAGATGCAAAGAGTTTCACTCTTCTCCAAATCAAATTAAACTTTAGATTTTTATCTTCAACTTTCTAAAAAATCAAACTAATTTATGAAATTGATCAAAGATCTTGTTTTTTGGTTCTGTCACAGCACAGCATGATATCTAGCATTATGTAACAAAAAGGGTAATGGTTAGTACTGCATGGAACTGCAGCACGTAGTCATAGAAGAGTTGAATAAGTGAATAATACAACTGTATTTTATTTTACACAGTACTATATCCTGGACACAGTTATATTCTGCAACTATAGGCAATATATGTGCATTGTCCAAAAAATATAAAATTTATTTGTACAATCTTAATATTTCAAACACTATGTACATATATTGTATTTATCTTGTAATTTCCTCCCAGTACTTTAAGATGTAGTAAAATCATATGTTTGTCTCTGATTTTTCAAAGAAATCGACTTAGTTTAGACGTGAACGGCCAAGAGGACTCCAAAATAAACTGTTATGCCAAAAGAAATATCCACAATTCCACTTGCTTATCATGAAAGCAGGGTGAACATGAGACTTTATTATTACAAGTAAAAGGTGGAGTGGGTTTTGGCTTAATTCCCTTGTGCCCATTTCCCTGTTAATCTCGATTTTATATTGGCTAGAGAGAAATTGTTTGACAACAGTTTTCCCACATAACAACAGCATACATTCTGTAATTTCAAATCCTTACAATGAGCTTCCTGTTCAATAGATTCAGACATTTATCAATAATATTTGCATTAGATTTGTAACATAGATAAGTTATAAGTATAATTTAGAAGACAATATCTAAGCAGACTAGTGTAATATATTCTGTCAGCCATGATAAATAGTCACACTCTGGTCACAGACTTATTATTGAGGAAGATTGTCACCTATAATGTAATCTATAGAAAATAGATAATTGATTTCCAAGGAAGTCCCTGGCTGTTTATTAAATTGTCATACTGGTGCTATGACATACCACTATAATCACTAATTTTGTATTTTTGATATTATTGAAATTACAGCAAACTATCTATTGATCGATGGTCGAAGAACTTGTAAGTTGGTAGCTTGAATTGCTTCAATATCTTAAAGCTTTGTATTTAATCAGAAATAAATAGTCTTCGATTCTTTCATGCAGTAAACCTAGAGCTTGAACTTTTAAAGAAGAAAATGAGATCAAAACCTAATAGTCTTGCTTCATTCTCTTTTAATTCAGCCATAATAATTTGTACTTAAATATTTTACTGATTGGAAAGGAATGATTTTATCCCTAAAATGTTTTCCGTTTGATAATGACTTTGAACTTATACAAAACAGACTGAAATGTCGCATACATTTAAATCGAATGAATTTTGTTTGTTTTTAGCCAGAATCAATTTGAGAAACATAGTAAAATCATCTGATTGAGGATTAAACAAGCTATAATGAAGCTTTTTATATTGTAATGCATGACATTCTCCTGTCTCATGACATATAGTTTGATTACTTGTATTCCCAATCCTACTCTAAAACTTCTTCTATAAAAAAGGTATTTTGATGTTTATCACCCAGAAAAAAACAAAGCTTGAGGATAATTAAGGTTTGCGGTTATATTTATTCAGCTTTTTAAAATATTTTATAGCCATTTTAAGAATATTTACACAATTGGATATTTTCTCAAACTCATAAGATGTAGAAAAAATGAATTCCCTTGATGAAATACCATAGATATATGCTATGATTTTCCCTCTAGAGTCTTATCGTAATGAAATGGATCACCTGAACCAAGAGTAACACATAAATGCAATTGGTTTTAGCTAAGTAACGAAATGTAATTACGGAGGATTTCTGACGGATGTTTTCCTGAGATGACAAACATTGGCATCGTTGTATGCTGACATTAACTGTATGGATTAATGGCCTTATATGTATATTGGATCTGGAAGGAGTCTGTAGGGAGTAGAATAAAGGAATTGTGATGACAAAAATCTATCAAAGTTTATATACAATTATATATATTGACAGAAATGTCATAAACACATTATAACAACTTAACCCTGGTTTATATCATTACATTTGGTGGCAGGACTTGGTAAACTTCTAAATTCTCAAAAGATGTAGTAGACAAAGTTTTTGATGATGATTTTCAGATTGAAAAGATTATCGATGTAGGTAAACAGTAGTAACATATAAACTATTGTGCCTTCCTCCTACACATACAATGTATTGAACGCAAGCACATTTTTGGAAGGTTTTTGTCGAGCCTGCAACTTTTGTTGCAGAAAGCCAGACATAGGGAAAGTGTTTTGGCGGCGGCCGCAGCGATAGCTAGCTTCTTGAAAGCTTTATATTTTAGAAGGTGGAAGACCTGGATGCTTCATACTTTGTATATAGATGTTTCATGTTACGAAGTTTCCATCAGTCACATGTCCAATGTCCTTGACCTCATTTTCATGGTTCAGTGACCACTTGAAAAAAAAGTTCAGATTAAGTTTTGGTGGTCAAGTTTATATCTCAGACACTATAAGCAATAGGGCTAGTATATTCGGTGTATGGAAGGACTGTAAGGTGTACATGTCCAACTGGCAGGTGTCATTTGACCTTGGCCTCATTTTCATGGTTCAGTGGTTATAGTCAAGTTTTTGTGTTTTGATCTGTTTTTCTCATACTTTATGCAATAGGTCTACTATATTTGTTGTATGGAATGAGTTGTAAGGTGTATATGTCTGGCAGGCAGATGTTATCAGACCTTGACCTCAATTTCATGGTTCAGTGGTCAAAGTTAAGCTTTTGAGTTTTGGTCTTTTTATCTAATAATATATGCCATAGGTCAACTATATTTGGTGTATGGAAATTATTTATGATCTATATGTCGGTCGCACAGGTTTTATTTGACTGTGACCTCATTTTCACTGTTCATTGCGCAGTGTTAAGATTTTGTGTTTTGGTCTATTTTTCTTAAACTATAAGTAATAGGTCAACAATATTTGTTAAATGGAAGCATTGTTAGCTGTACATGTCTGCCTGGCATGGTTCATCTGACCTTGATCTCATTTTCATGGTTCATTTGATTAGTTATCTTGGTTAATATTAAGTTTATGTGACAGTTGTAATAAAGCTTTATGCTTAGGACTATCAACATAATATCAATGATTAGTAAAGAAGGCGAGACATTTCAGCGTGTGCACTCTTGTTGTTTTAGTAGCATGTTCACCATTTCCTCTAAAAGTGTGGTTGTTTGTCCACCTTGAGTGCTGAAGGTCATTGCTTCTTTTTACTGCTTAGTCAAATTAATATGGTCTGCATTCATGCTGTGAGTTGGATTTTGCATTTAGAATCACCAACAAAATATGAAATTAAAAGTTTCTAAGATATACAAATTCATGAATGGTTTGCTTTGATAAATTTATTCTATAACACAGGATGGCTAATCCTGCCCAACAAAAAGTTCAACCTTTCTTGACATAGTTAAAGTGTGTCTCCTCCATTTACTTCCTGGATACTTCCTAAGAACCTAGAGTATACTGATCTAATGTGTATAATGTTTTCATCAAAAAAGGAGCGATTCCGACCCTACAACCCAACCCCCTACTAGAGTATACTGATCTAATGTGTATAATGTTTTCATCAAAAAAGGAGGGATTCCGACCCTAGAACCCAACCCCCTAGAGTATACTGACCTAATGTGTATAATGTTTTCATCAAAAAAGGAGGGATTCTGACCCTAGAACCCAACTCCCTAGATTAGGCACTGTTTTAACAACCTAGATAAGTCTTTTAAAGTTTATTGTTAGTAATTTTGTGAAAATATTGCTTTTACCTGTGGCTACACCTATTTGGATGATTAAATAGATGTCTAGAAAATGGAAATAAATACCAATCTGAAGCATAACAGGAAGTCAGATTTCCTGAAAGTTTTTTTTTTCATTTAGACAAAAGTAAGATGTAAAACTTAAATTTCTTTGATTCATTAGTTTTGCGATCTAAGATTTTGGCAGGCATGTATTTTACCAATAAAAAGTTATTTTATTTCAATGATAAAATCAGATTTAAAGAAAATCTCTTTTAATATAAAAATGATTTTGAAAGAAAATCTCTATAGATATGAAAATAACAGGATGTGGTATGATTTGGGATGAGACATGGTTACAACTATTAGTCACCATTCAGACTTCAACAATGAGCAAAATCTATACCACATAATAATAGTAAGCTAAAAAAAAAAAAGCAAGCCACAGCAAGGCAAAAAAAATCTGAAGAATGGAAACAACAGGAACAAAATGTAATCAAAAATAAATATGGCAGAAAGTAACCAACAACAACCACTGATTTACAGGCTTCTGACTTAGGAAGGACACAGAACCATATTTTACTCCTTTTACAGACCAATTTCCAAAAATCAGGATAACAGACCAAAATTTCATTGAACCAAAAGACAGGTGTTATTGTAAATAAAATTGAACATATGAACAAGATATTAAAATTTTCAGATAATAAATTGCCCGTACCAGTGGTAACAATTTTGAAATAAATTGTTTTTGTATTATATGAAATTACAAATGTATATCCTGTGTGGCGACCACATTTGAAATAACTTTAGAATAATTACCCATCATTTGAAATTCCATTTGCTGACAAGCTTCAGTTGTCTCTTCTTAATCCTACAAAGTCTTATAATATCATACTATTGACTTTTTCAATGAAACCGTGATAAGCTTAATTTTGCAAAAGGAAAAAAAGTGAATTTAATTGTATGAATTTTCTGTTCATTATATTGTATTAATGTTTCTAGGTGATCATTATTTGCAGAATGTTTTTAGCTTGATTAATTCAAATGTCACAAACTAACATTGTGTGAAAATTTTAGTCTTAAAACTGGTGATTTGTACAAACAGGTGAAGTAGAACTTGTTACATGATTTCTTGTGACAACTAATTGCTATTTCCTGATCACTGAAACAAAGATATAATAAGACATGGTTCAAAGCAGCGAGTATTGATCTACTTCATTGTAAGTCAGGATCAAATTCCTTTGCTTGATCCATACTTAAGGTGTGGAGAATCACATACATCACTATCTTGTTTTCATGCAATTAAAACCTGATCCTGGAAAATCTGGTCTTGTAAAATCTAAACTTGTTGCTGCAACAAATTAAATTTTTTTTTGCTTATAAATTGGAATCCATAGCAACAGTAAATTCTGGAGACAAAAAGTTTAATTCTTATTTGAAATTGAATCAAGATTTTCATAAGCTTGGATAAAATCAATGCTATTTAACTGCGTGATGACAGAAATAATTACCGCCAAAGAACAATGAAGAGCATCAATTATTAAACGCTGGAGATATTAATAGATTTAAATATCATACCTAGCAGCGGAATGTTTGTATAGTGAACTGATTCCTGATTGTCCTTATGTGACTTTCATATGATCATATGATCCCTCAAAGCTTCTTTATATTAATTCTCAAATGGTACCCAGTTTATTAAGTACTCTTGAATTGACATTATCTGATGATATTATTTCCTGAAGGTCATCAAGTTGACATTAGGCAAACATTACATTGGAAGGTAGAAAATCAGAAATTATATTTGAAGGTTTCTCTGTGGATACCAGTTGACTTTTATCAAGATATGATATTGGAACCTTCAGTTCACATTTGCGTAGGTTCAAGAAAGGCCCTACATATCAATTTTTTTTAAATCAGGCCAAAATAACTCAAAATTCACTTAGTAATAGTTCTGATATTAGTATTGATACAAAAGAAATTCTTTTTCAGACTTCACCTTATAAATTTCAAAATAATGCAGTTGATGTATTGCTTGTGTAAGAACTTCAGTATGATCCTGAGTGTATGTAGGGCATCAATATTAAAATTGGCACAATATAGTTACTGAACATTTTGGATCATTGGTTGTCGCCACAGTTTTTCTAAAGCTTTGTTGTCTGAAAAAAAGGAAACAAAAAAACTAATTTTAACATTGTGCTCATGTTTGGAGCCCATTGTGTACAATTATGAAGAGATGTGTTTTACCTTGCATTACGACTTTTGAAATAGACTGATTTATATATTGTGGTATGAAATTTCAATTGCTTTAACATTTTAAAAGTGTTGGGTTTTTTTTATGAATGACTAGAAAGAAGATTAACTACGTATTAAATGATTTTGGGTTATATGGAATCAATTTTAATGGCAGATCAGGGGTTCTGTTTGTCCACTTTATTCAGAACATGTGGTTAAAAACCTGTCCATAGCATGTATGCATTTTCTGTGTCATACTCATTGCTGTATCAAATTTAATGAAATGTAATGTACTCTGAAACAATACCAAAAATACTGAAAACCAGGTCATCTATTACGACATACATTGGAGACAAAAAGCTATGAAACACAACAAATTGCAATAGAAAATCACTCAGATTTCAAGAGAAAACATATTGCTTTTTCACTAATTAAAATTTAGACAGAACAGAAATTAATACTTCGTAAAACATTGAAGGTATTATAGAAATCCAAAATTAAACATTTGGTTGCAATATGTCAGAGATATTGAAAACTGTGCACATATTGATATTGTTTTAGGGGAGTAAATTAATAGGATCATACATAATAAAAATCAGTTATTGAACTGTTTTATAGTACTGCATATTTACATAGGAATATTTAACCATTTACATAGGATATTTTTAATCGTGCCATTTTCCATCAACCTGGTTTTCAGTTAGAGCTTATCCATGGTAGATGAAATTGGGTAAATTTATGTGCCTAAACAATATTTGACTTGTCAAGAGGATTTTCTTCCAGATTTTAGTAGGTGAAAAAGGGTAATTTCATCTGGCGCCAAAATTTCAAAGTAAAAAAGCCTAATGTTCAGTACTTTTATTGCAACACTTTTTTAGACACTATACTAAATTATAATTAAGTTTTCTATTTTTGAGCAACTGTGATTTGAACTAGTTTTGCCATTTCATCACATACTATGCATTTTATTCTGTGATATTGCTGTTATAACTCTCTCCCAGTCATAAAACTTCTTCCTTAGACAATGTATCTGGAGACTTTGAGTCACTAATTTTCTCCACATATTGAAAATAATGGTGCAAACTAAGACATAAAATCTTCTGATGAATGGCATTATGTCAGTTGTAATTAGAGGTAATCCTGCAGTTCCTGGAATAAAATTCACTCTGTATTTACTTTAAATTGTCTGGACACCTCATATATTATGTTAACACTAACCAGCCTGATGGGAGAGTGTCATACATGCTACAGAAAACATACCAGCATCAGCTGAAAATGTTAACTAACGTAGATCTATAGCAATGCTTATCTTAAATAAAGGCACTATATAACATTTGTAAATTATAATTAAAGAAAGGAAGATTTCAAGTCAGTCTCAGATGGGAGAGTGTCGTACATCCTACATAAAACATGACAGCATCAGCTGAAAATGTTAACTAACGTAGTAGTGACTCTTCAGCTTTTACCAGTTTAACAGAAGATGATTATGGACCTGACATAGATCTATAGCAATGCTTATCTAGAATAAAGGCACTATATTACATTTATAAATTATAATTATAGAAAGGAATATTTCAAGTCAGTCACGACAGACTACCATAAGCTCTTTAGGAATTAAAATCACAGACAAAATGACCCAGATTATGATTGTTTTTGTAAATAGAATCTTTATCATAGTTATTAAAGTGTCAGTCTCTAAAATCTTGTCTCAAAAACATTTTAATTATATCTTTTTGTTAAATAGTTTCTTAGGAATCATTAAACAAAAATGCTGATAAACTAAAGCTTTTGGATTTGTATGGCAGAATGATTTCATTAAATCATGAACGTGTCTATAAAGTGTTGGTACAAAAATGTATTTCAGGAATTGATATCTATGGTTGCTAAGTAGTAGCAGTTTGTTTACGACTCTATTGTGCTCTAATTAACAAATTAATTAGGTCTGTTCATTAATGGGAGACTGTCTGCATGCAATGTTGATAAAATAAGTTTACCACAGAATTACAATAATTTCTTTTTGTTATCTTTTTTTGAAATCTTACTTGCTATAACCATTTACAATCTTTTTTCCATTCTCCATTTTAATGCCAACACTCTTTAAAATAAAAGTGGAATTAAATTAAAGATAATTTGAGTTGAACAGAAATAGTCAAATAGTCAAAGCAGAACAGATTGTTAGTGATTTTGAAGTATATTGCACTGGAAAAAAGGGGGGACATCACAATTTGAAGAGCTGCATGTATCCATTGTAGTCTTGGACAGCACGATGTACCACTTGACAAACATATTTTTGGACAGCACCTGATGAAATGTGCCCTTGACCAAGATATAATTGGACAACACCACGTACACCTTGACCAATATATTATTGGACAGCACCAGTACACCTTGATCAATATGTTTTTGGACAGCACCATGTACAACTTGACCAATATATTATTGGACAGCACCTTGACCAATATATTTTTGGACAGCACCATGTACAACTTGACCAATATATTATTGGACAGCACCTTGACCAATATGTTTTTGGGCAGCACCTTGACCAATATGTTTTTGGGCAGCACCATGTACAACTTGACCAATATATTATTGGACAGCACCTTGACCAATATGTTTTTGGGCAGCACCATGTACACCTTGACCAATATGTTTTTGGGCAGCACCATGTACAACTTGACCAATATGTTTTTGCACAGCACCATGTACACCTTGACCAATATGTTTTTGCACAGCACCATGTACACCTTGACCAATATGTTTTTGCACAGCACCATGTACACCTTGACCAATATGTTTTGGGCAGCACCATGTACACCTTGACCAATATGTTTTTGGGCAGCACCATGTACACCTTGACCAATATGTTTTTGGGCAGCACCATGTACACCTTGACCAATATGTTTTTGGGCAGCACCATGTACACCTTGACCAATATGTTTTTGCACAGCACCATGTACACCTTGACCAATATGTTTTTGGGCAGCACCATGTACACCTTGACCAATATGTTTTTGGGCAGCACCATGTACACCTTGACCAATATGTTATTGGACAGCACCTTGACCAATATGTTTTTGGGCAGCACCATGTACACCTTGACCAATATGTTTTTGCACAGCACCATGTACACCTTGACCAATATGTTTTTGGGCAGCACCATGTACACCTTGACCAATATGTTTTTGGGCAGCACCATGTACACCTTGACCAATATGTTTTTGCACAGCACCATGTACACCTTGACCAATATGTTTTTGGACAGCACCATGTACACCTTGACCAATATGTTTTTGGGCAGCACCATGTACACCTTGACCAATATGTTTTTGCACAGCACCAGTACACCTTGACCAATATGTTTTTGCACAGCACCATGTACACCTTGACCAATATGTTTTTGCACAGCACCAGTACACCTTGACCAATATGTTTTTGCACAGCACCAGTACACCTTGACCAATATGTTTTTGCACAGCACCAGTACACCTTGACCAATATGTTTTTGGGCAGCACCATGTACACCTTGACCAATATGTTTTTGGGCAGCACCATGTACACCTTGACCAATATGTTTTTGGGCAGCACCATGTACACCTTGACCAATATGTTTTTGGACAGCACCATGTACACCTTGACCAATATGTTTTTGGACAGCACCATGTACACCTTGACCAATATGTTTTTGCACAGCACCATGTACACCTTGACCAATATGTTTTTTGGCAGCACCATGTACACCTTGACCAATATGTTTTTGCACAGCACCAGTACACCTTGACCAATATGTTTTTGGGCAGCACCATGTACAACTTGACCAATATGTTTTTGCACAGCACCAGTACACCTTGACCAATATGTTTTTGCACAGCACCATGTACACCTTGACCAATATGTTTTTGGGCAGCACCATGTACACCTTGACCAATATGTTTTTGGGCAGCACCATGTACACCTTGACCAATATGTTATTGGACAGCACCTTGACCAATATGTTTTTTGGCAGCACCATGTACACCTTGACCAATATGTTTTTGCACAGCACCATGTACACCTTGACCAATATGTTATTGGACAGCACCATGTACACCTTGACCAATATGTTATTGGACAGCACCTTGACCAATATGTTTTTGGGCAGCACCATGTACAACTTGACCAATATGTTATTGGACAGCACCTTGACCAATATGTTTTTGGGCAGCACCATGTACACCTTGACCAATATGTTTTTGCACAGCACCATGTACACCTTGACCAATATGTTTTTGGGCAGCACCATGTACACCTTGACCAATATGTTTTTGCACAGCACCAGTACACCTTGACCAATATGTTTTTGGGCAGCACCATGTACAACTTGACCAATATGTTTTTGCACAGCACCATGTACAACTTGACCAATATATTATTTGACAGCACCATGTACAACTTGACCAATATATTATTTGACAGCACCATGACCAATATCTTTTTGGAAAGCACCATGTACCATTTTACAAACATATTTTTTGGACAGCAACATTACCACTTCTTAAACATATTTGAGATCTCACCAAACAGACATTTGTTTGCACCTGTCCTCTAGTCAGGAACCTAATGTTCAGTAGTTTTTTGTTTGTTGATGTGGGTCATAAGTGTTTCTTGTGTCACAATTTTTATATAGATTAGACTGTTGGTTTTCTTTTTAAATGGTTTTACACTAGTCCTTTTTGGGGCACTTTATAGCTTGCTGTTTGTTGTGAGCCAAGGTTCCGTGTTGAAGACCATACTTTGTCCTATATTGGTTTTTCTTTTACAAATTTTGACTTGGATGGAGAGTTGTCTCATTGGCACTTACCACATCTTCTTATATCAATAAAAGACTGCCACATTTTTGCGCCTGCCCCAAGTTGGGAGCCTCTGTCCTCTAATGTAGTCTTGAATGTTTTTAAATATAGTTCATTTATATGGAGTTTGATGTGACAGTCATTTTCATTGAACTAGTACACTTTTGGTTTATTGGCCAGCTGAATGTCAGCCTCTGGGTGCATGATTTTCTTTGTGTGTTGAAGACCCATTGGTTGCATTTGGCTGCTTTATCTGCTCTTTAGTCTGGTTGTTGTCTCTTTTGACACATTGCCTATTTCCATTCTCAATTTTATTTTGGACAGTACTTATAATGTACAACTTGACATGGTGAAGTAGACTGAGTCGGCCACACACATTACATTGATTAAAACAAATCATATTCTATATGTAATGACATAGGAAGTACTTACAAAGTTTATGTCCTTGATTAGATAGGGCTTCACTGTAGATCAAAGTTAATTCATCATTACAAATCATCAGAGTTTGATCAAGTTTCCATTCAGGAAATTAATTTAATGATGGCATTAACATAGTGGGTTGTAATATCTGTATAGTTTCTCTCCTACTCAAGAAAGTTTAGTCAGTTTTGTACCAGTAAGAGAATTATATATTAAAGATATAAATTTTGATATTAATTGCTAATTTCAACATCATTTGAACTCTGGTAGAGGGTTGTCTTATAGGCAATTATACCACATCTTTTTATTTTTTATCTACCAGTACAATATCAATACACCTGCTTATTCTTAGTTGTACAAACTCTCAAATTTCTGACCAGTTGATCAGTTTGAAGGAAGGACCTTACTAAAACTGGAAACAAGTTTTAGTCATTAGGGATGGTGAAAGGAATTCTTAGAGTCTAGCTATTGCTCTAGCTATTGCATTTGCATGCTAAACAAAATTAAGAATATGAAATGCACAAGACCATCGACAATAAGCACAGCCACATCGCTAATGCCTCGTTCACACAGACATTTAATTCTAATTGAATTCGAATCGAATGCGAACGAATTCGCTAATCGTGTTCACACACTCTTCTTTTTTAATTTGAATTGATTCGAATTAGAAATATGTTTTTGTTAATACGAATTAAAAGTTAACGTCGTTTGGACAGTAAAGCGAAATTGACACGCATTGTAATTCGAATTAGAATTGACGTTAGGACGTAAAACGTTTCAAATGCGAATTAAACTAATTCGAATTAGTTAATGCGAATCGAATTCTAATTACGTGTGAACTCAGCATAATATTGTGTTTTTTTATTGAAAACTTTTGTGCATTCTAAAACTGCACAGCATATTAGAATTTTTATTTTACCTTGACATTAATATAAAGATAAGAATATGTGGCATGATTGCCAATGGGACAACTTAATTCCACCAAAGTCAAATGACATGCTAGATCTAAATATGGACTAATGGTATTTTAAAGGGTTTTCACCGTGTTTCTTGCCATTTGTATTTGATAATTGTATAAATAAACCAATTTATCAAGACGTTTCGGCCATTGGCCTTCTTCAGTTCTTTATTTTTCCTCTCAACTACATGGCTGACATTTTGTTTTCAATCATTTTATTTTGTATTTGACTCAATGTCACTGGATGAAAAGCCATGTTTCTGTTACATGTAATAATTTTGTATGTCTTTTCATTTAATTTCTGTACCTTCATACTTTGACAACTATAATGAAATAGCCGAATATTTTGTAATTATGATTTATCTAAATGACGTACTATGAGGCATGGTTTCAGTCAGAATCGCATTATAGGAAGTTTACTAAGATTAACATTGATAACAGCCTTTTAATTTTCTGAAGTAATAAAAAAACTGTCAGAGCTCACTTAGCAAAATATTTATTAATAATTTTTGCTGCTTTGGTTTTAAAAATAAATGAGTTGTAGATAGATGGATTTGAATACTTGTTTCAGTTATTGCTTTGAATTGATTGACCTGTTTGACAATATCAGAATCAAATTATTCTGTTTAAATTGCGCAATAATATACCATAAGATTCCTTGTTATTTGATATTTACTAGGATATACATTAAAATCTGAGATTAGAATGGAAATAGTCCGTCATTAAATGTTCGCTTGAATAAAGATTTCACTGATTTTTCTGCTGGAATGAATAATTTGCTTTCTTGTTTTTTTTATATTCGATTGTTTTCTGCATTAAACCAAATTTTCTGTGTAAGTCATTTCTAATTGAAGTCCAGTTATTTTATTTAGCTTTGATTGCATTACTTATAAAAAAAACTGGAAATTTTCAGTCCGCAAATTTGTGTGGTAAATGGTATTTGTAATGTTTATAACAGATTCCATTTTAGTGTAAATAGCTTTCACCTATTGTTTTATTTTTTTTTTTAATATAGATTCTTTTTCAGGGTAGGTGCTTATGCCCCGGTTCTCTCATTGGTACTCATACCGTATCTTTATATATCTATCTGATATACTCTTGGATCAATGTTTTGAAAAATTGTCTTTTGATTTTTATGTTGTTGGGTTGCTGTCTCATCTCCTTCTATTCATTTGTTCCTTTTTGGTTTATTTTACATTATTACTAGTTTCTGACATCCAAAAACAACTTCGATATTACATTGGCATTACATGATTAAGGTTATTCATTTATTTTCAAAAAAATAGACATATCTGCCAACTTTCATGATTTAGGTGTGAACTAAATGATTGTGACCATTTTTCATGATTGCTTGATCATGATTGTGTAAAAAACTCTAAAACACTACTTTAGCTTGGATAACTTCTGTAATAATCCATTTTTGCATTGTATTAACCTTCAATTAATTCTTACATAATACTGCGAAATGAGGTTTTTACTTCACTTGGCGACTTGGCTAAAACATTTGTACAGGTTATTCTTGAAAGCACAAACAAATTGCTATTTAATGGTCCACAATTTTTCATAATGAGAAAAAGATCTTTATGTACTTTTATTGATGAAAACCCTAGTGAGATTGCATTGCATTCCTGTGCTTTACATATGCTTGTATTAATTTGATTCAGCTCTTCATTATCAGAACATTTGTGAAGTCCCAATCCACCAATGAAACAGTAGGTTTACAACTATTATCTAGACTGGTATCTTTCTCACAGCAGTAGGTTTCAGATACCAGTTGTCATTGTTAGAGGTTTATCCAATTTTAATGATGATTGTAATACATCTAAGCTTTTTGTTGATGACAATGCACTAACAAGATAATGTAAGAGTACAGCAAAGGCCCAAACAATTGAGAGTGCAGGAAACAAATATTATAACCATACAAGGGTTGTTCTCAAAGAATAAAGTAGGAACTTTATGCTTCAACCTTGTGTTAACACCTAGCTTACACTTATAAACTTAGACTTTCTTTGCTTGTACAGTACTTTTAACTGGTCTGAATATAGGCGGCATTTTTTTCTCTTATCGTTAGACCTGTCGATGAAATAAAACATCTTTCTCAAATCACATTGAGTCTCTAGGAATATGATACAAAAATGCCACATTTTCATTGGCTATTTGTGAGGTCAGTGCTGACTAGAAGAGGCTATTTAATCACAATAATGCCCCAAAGACTTGTTTTTTATTATTTTGAAATTAAATAATCGGAATGGATATATCAAGCGATGTCCAGATGTCCAATTTTCCCTTGTAATGAATAGTAGATAAGTCTGAATATTTCATTATGTATATTGACACTTGAATAAATTTTCTCAAATTGCAAATATAAGAAGACTTTTTCATATAATTTACAAATATTTTAATTAGAAAGCATATTATGCATCTATTGTAATATATTTTTAAATGCAACAAGAGAAAATATTTTGTAATGTAATACATATTAAATAAAAAAATTCAATTTTTTTACTCTAAATATAGTAACTTCAGAAGTAATTCACACTTTTTCTCATTTGGCATTATTCTAATTTTTCATTTATAGCCAAGACTTAAATTACTGCATTCAAATTAAATATACTGAATTTAAAGAAAAATGTCCCCTTTTAACATTAATTGAAAAGAATATTTTGACATAAAACATTACTTTTTAAGCATTTAATAGATACTGAAAGGAAAATTTTGACATTAAACATTTACGTTTTGAATATTGCAAAAGTTTAAACTTAATTGAATATGACTAAGTAAAAAATTAAATTTCAAATAACTTAATGTGTTTGGAAAAAAATTATTAAAAAAAATGTTAAGAGATTCCAACTAAAATTTTTATAGTAATTTTTTTCTCGGCACAGTTTAACATTGAATTGGGCAGTTTTGAAAGTTCACTTGCCTCAATAAGGCAGCAGGAGGCTAAATAATTGTATGACATGTATTGTGTAGACCACTTCCCTGCCCACCCAGTTAGTACCTTAAAGAGAGAGGTAGAATAATTTAATTAGAATATAAATTGCCTCTGAATTATTCAATATCAAATGTCCATAATTTATACATTTATTTTTGACAGGTACAAATCTCGTTAAAGGGGTCGCTTTCATTTAATACCTGTAAATTTAGCCTATCTAAGCTAAAATAAACAACATCTTTTAGGTATAAACATAATCCATTGTTGAAGTTAATAAAGCACAAAATTCTATCAAAGGATGGGGAATATCAGATTAACTAGAAATACAACTTCATTATTAAAGGTGAAAATCCATAGTTAAAACCTTTTCTCTCCATTAAACATATACACTTTGTAATAGCAGATTTAAGGATTAGAGTTATTTTGGTGTTAATATAAAGAATATATTATTGTTTATTTTGACTTTGAAGTTTTATATTTAAGTGGGATGATAATGGACAAAGGATGAGAAGTGTTTGTTAAGGGAAATTAGACAAATTACTTTACAAATCTAAGAAAATAAATTCTGGAGACGGCTCATTAGCTTTTAAGACCATTTTGTTTCATGCTTCATTGTAAATGTTTTGACAAGAGTTATCCCTCATGAATTTTAATTTAATCTGTGAAAGTCGTTTTCCAGTGCAAAAAGAAAAAAAACACTTAAATTAATTTCTTCACCTTTATATGAAAATTAATGACCAAGATCAGAGGCTGATCAAGGATTAATAAGGACAGGGGTCACAAATGGCCATGATGGTTGAAATATTGATGAGCGTAACAGAGGGAGTGTGTAGGCCGTAGTTGCCCCTCCCTTGAATCCCCAACTGAAGATGTTGCAAAAGGTTGGGTCTGCTTGATAAGTATGTGCTGTTGCTTACAGATGGTATGGTTTTGTTGCAAACTGGCTTTATTTCTGAATTGTATTAGACTATCTAAGCTCGTATCACATATTTTTTTAAATATTTGGATGCTATGTATAATGTAACAGATTTTTTTTCTCACTTTTATTCATTAATAAGGTCTGTTTCAGCTGACATCTTAAGAAATTTCATTGACTACAAGATGACACACTTTTCCTATACCTTTCTTATGTTTCACATGCTTGTATGGATGTAAAGGTCTTTTAGCTTAAGTTGTCAAATCAGAGCGATTTGCAGAAATGGTGAAGTTCAAATGTTAAAACTGTAATATATTAATGTTGTTAAAGGGTCAGATATAAATGTAATGTGGTCTAACTGGAAGATAATATCATCAATTCTTGGAAACATGTCCTCAGCTCCATATTCCTTAAATAAGAAAAATGTGTTTTTAAGTTTATACATGTAATTTGTGACACAGGTTCATACATCAAATAAGGGAGATAAATTGTTTCACTTAAAAAAAATAAACGAGGGTAATGTTTTTTGAGGTTATGTGCATAATAAATCGTGGAAAATTGTATTTAAGTGTATACATCAAATAAGTGAGACAAAATTGTCAAGAGACATTGCTAAATATTGGAGCAATATAAATTCCAAGTTTCATAAAAGATTAGGTTGAAAATTACGAAGGTTCATCAATCAAATTGGGGAGAAAAATTTAAACTTTCAAACTCCAAATCAGAGAAAAAATTGCCGAGGTTCACGAATCAATACAAGGGGATTTTTTTAAAACTCTGATACCTTGACCATAATTGAACCATGATTTCTGTCAACTAAAGAATTCATCAATTTATAAATAAACATTTGTCAGAAGGATTGGGTTTCATTGTTGTATGAAAGTGCATATTTTATTCACAGGGAGCTGTCCTGAAATGTTGTAGTACTAGCTTGATCCCTTCTGTCGGTGTTATGAGGACTAATGGCTACATTATAACATTTATATAGGCCCTCTTCTTTTGTTGTCTTCTCAAAGTGTGCTGCATCTCAGCAACTGATTTCAATATTTCAAATATAAATTGTCATTTTATATAAATGTGTTGGAAGATAAATTAGACACAGATCATCTTTTATCTATTTAAGATAAGGATAATGAAATTAATAAGATGATAAATGTTAACATAGGTGGCGTCTGCATTTTTAGACCTATTTTATCTTTTTTTATTAGGAAGATTTATAATTAATAACTTGTCAGTGTGTAAGGCGGTATCATTGTATTTGAAACGTTCGTTAAAGAATTTGTATTTAACACTTGTATTGTACAAAGACTATCATAATATTATTTTCTTTTCTTGAATTACAAGTAGGATCTAGAATTACCACTTTTCTGTATAAACTTTGTGCCAAAGTCTATTTAATAATTACATCTGTGACAAACACAGTTGGATTTATTTTATTGACAGAAATTTACATAGTACTTTAGCATGAAAGTTGTTCACAGTTTGTTCAGGTCCTCCACTTTGTCAATTTGGGATTAACGCCTCAGCTAAACTGATGGAAAAACAGTTTTTATGTGACTTTTAAACTAATTCCAGTTTTATGTGACTTAAAATCTATTTCCACTTTAATGTGATGTTTATGAAATTTCTTCCGTTTTGTGAAGAAATTGTGAAGATCTTGAATGTGTATTGATACAATTTGTGGTACTTTGTTAAGGATGAATTTATTGGACATGTATATAATGGTTCTACTAGCTATAAATGTCTGATTAACATTGGACAGAGGCCGAGTGTGATATAAGGTCAACATAAAAACATCAATACACCATTCTACCTACATCACTTGTACACTGTGTGTATAGGTAGTCGACAACGTTTTTTTATATCAATACTGGACATGTTTATACTTTACTAACTGATTATTGTTGAGTGATTATCAAAATGGTAGAAAATTTCAAGTTTGTGATTAGATAAAAAAAATGTTGTATTTTTGACCAACTGGTAGTGTAGATAAATCACAGTAAATCATGACCACTAAGTGAAACAAGCACCTGTTTTTTCCAGAGCTTTATTTCACTTTCTGTCATATGGAATTTTTAATTTGTTCTTACAGTCAGACTTGGAGGATATAATTTATATTTCTTGTGATTTTTTGCAATTCTTGTACAGAACATTTTGGATATTGAATTGCTTCATTATGTAAATTGGTTCTTTGTGTGCTAAGGGGGTTTTGCAATGGCAAAAAACGACAAGGAGTCGGGTAGAAGACATCATAGGAAAAACAAGATGAGGAATAATAAGAAAAAGAAAAATGATGCATGGGAAACTGATATTCATCGTCTTAATTTGGGGTAAGTTTTCAAATTCATAATGAAAAGTTTTGTTGCAAATTGTTTTATTTTTTAAAGGGAAAAAAGTTTTTCGCTTAATTTGGAATTTCATTTCTTTTCGCTACAAGCTAAAATTCTGCTTCTGGTTTTGAAAGTTTGATAGAATTGTTTTTTTTAATTCAAAACCTTTGAATAAAAAAAAAATGAAAATAATAAAAAAAAAAATGTATATTTGTGGCTCCAAAGCCTCTCAGATTTTCTGTGATTGTACATTTATCACATTTCCCCATGTCTTGTTAGCAAAAGGCAATGTGGTAGGCATTTATCTTAAATTAAAATCAAATTATAAAAATGAAGTTGAAACAGTTTAGTGAGAATTTTATTATGACAGTTATGGGGTTTATTTAATTTTGAACCATGTGCAGATATCAATCTTCCAAATTTTTGCCAGTGATATTTTAAAAGCAATATTAAATTTCTGTGAGAAAAATCTGGATTATGCAATGATATGACAATTGATATATAGAAAAGGTTGTTTTCAATATAATTAATGGGAAAAGGTTAATCATCTTGGTTTAAGAATTAATTTGACCACCAATAGTCTATTCATTATCAGCAAAAAATGAAAAAAAATATAATCTAAGACCATTGTTTTTGTATTTATCTACCTGGTTGCCATAGGAATAAACGGTTTACATGCCACTTTCATCTATTTCTGAGCTAAGACAGCTTGTTTTGTAGATAAAAGAATGAAATTGACATTAGGTATTCTATTGTTCAAATATTCATGACAATTTCTCTTGGTTTGAGTGAACAATTCTATTAACTAGAACATTGTCTATCTATTCCCTAAATTAACTTCACTGTTTTAATGAATGCTATGTCATGTATGTTGAAGAATGCTGACTTTTATTCTTGGTCAATCGATTGAAAAATAATTTGTGTTTTTTTATATTGATTGATGGATAAGATTTTTCCGTATGTTGGCCATTTCAAACGGAAAGGTTTTTATTTTTTTCTATTGGTATATGAATATAAATCTCCAAGGAATGTTGATAAGGTTATTGTTTTTTCTCACTGCAGGAATCCTGCTTTTATGTTTTCATTTATAACATGAAAAATAATGGATGGGGTTCAGACTTAGGCTACTGTCCTTATAAAATGTAATTGAAGTTTTTCATACATTGTGTGTTAACATGAATTTACCTTTAAGTTCCGTAAAATGACAAGAAACAAACATTTTATTTTTGTGTCAACATGTTCTTTGTACCTGGTACATACACATTTTGGTTAAACTCAAAATTTCAAGTGAAAAAAACGCTGTCAAATTACTACAATAAGTAGTCTGTTTAAGAAGATTTTAAAAATGACAATTACATCATTTGAAAATCAAAAACTATCTGAGGTGTCCTACACCTCAGGATCTTAATATTGCATTGCGTAAAAAAATCGCAATATTTATTTTTTTATTAAAATGAATTGATGAACCAGAAGCTAGCTCTTGAAAATACTGATGTAAAGGTTACTTTTTTATGCCTCTATTTTGAATTTAAGTAAATATTTTTAAGTTTGAGATGAAGGACTTTTGAACAAAATTTTCCATCAGTTAACTACTGAATTTTTTGGGGGCATTCAACAAATAAATGTAGTTTCAGTACATAGTGCTCTGAAAACTCAAGGAAATTAAACAAGACAGATTACTATCATGAATCTATACAAAATAAGATATTATAATTCGTTAGAAGAAAAAAATCAAAGACGAACATGTAAATTTGCTGGGCATGTTAATTATGGGACAAGTAAGTAGATCGTTAGGTGTAACATATCGCATATACTGCATCATGTTGACATTGTTGAAAAGCGAGGACACAAATGCCGCCCTGAATAATTTGTTGGGTAGATATAGGGCTATAAGTAGATTTTATCAAATTATCTTGTGGATTAGCAGTATAGACTGTGATAAAGACATTGTGCCACAATATATGTACACAAAATAGTGATAAAGTAAACATGTATACATAGATAGCAATTGTTTGAGTAATCTTCTATTTGATATCTGATTATATTCAAATTATTTTAAAAGTGTTAAATATAGATAAGATATAAAACTGAAGTCTGTAGAGCTTTAATATTTTAATCTCACACATTTATTTAATTTTTTAAAGACTTCCTAAAATTGTGATAAAACCTTAGGTACACAATGCAGGAAGTTTTTATGACCTCATTGTTTTCCTTGTTCTTAGTCATTCTGAGAGGAAATTAAGTGTCTCTAACCCTTTCCTCCATTGATTTTTTTTTTTGCATATTTGATTCACATAAGGATTTTTCAATAAAATGCTAAAAATATGCTTTAATTTAATGCATTTCGAATAACAAATAATTCATCAAATAAATTAAAGTCGGATATTCCTACGATATTCCTTTACATATTGGATACAAATTTTATTAAGTCTACTGCAGACACTTTGTAGTCAAAGCGTTTCAACTGAGGTACTACATAGGCGTCAAAAGGCATCATTATGGAGTAAAGGGGGTGGCTTCAAAAGGCGTCACTATGGAGGAAAGGGTTCTCAAACATTGAATAATTTGTAGTTGAAATTGTTGTTGTCTGTTTGTGTGTATGACCGTTTCAAAATTTTGTAGTATGTTACTATTTAAAAATGTTAGATTTGTTAACTTCAGTTTAATGAAGCAATTGTTAATAAAGTGATGATGTTTTTGTTAATATTTTTAATGAAACATCTGTTATTAAAGTTATGATGTTCGTATAATAGTAAGCAAAGACATTTGAAACTTTGTGTGTGACGTTTGATCCTATAAAACCACCTATTCTATTGTGGTTTTAATGTTAGATATACAAAATATTTAAGATCACATATACAGACAGCATTTATCAAAATCTAGATTAAATCTGACTTCTACACTTGTCTAGTTAAAGGAGAAAAAAGTCATCATTTATATAAAGATCATCCCTGCTATTTTAAGAATTAATGCTCTTTTCTTCTTTTGGTTTTGATAATTATTACATCAACCAATGAAATCCTACCTCCAACTAAATACAACAAAATTCTATGATCCCTAAAAGGCTTTCATTCCCCACAGAGGGCACTGTGGTCATGGGGTACCAATAAAACAAGAGCGAGCATTTTCAGATCCTTGTATAAACTGAAACAATTTGAAACAGGATATGTATCAATCTATTTGGTATATGAAATGAAATGTTCATAGGCATATTTGTTATGAAAAGTTATGTTATATATATTTCCCCACCATCATACATCATAGCAGCATCATCTTGATGAATTAATTACTCCCCATTAAAGATACAAATTTTATGTTATACCCATAATCATGTTGACATGTATGGTCATAGTAATGGGAATTATATGTGGTCATTTGTCCACTCTCAGATTTGTCATAAAATATGTCCATTTGTAATGGTCATCATCAGAGTGTCAGTCAATTTGATATATTGTACATGTGGTCAGATTTGTCATTTTGAAGGTCTGTTATTTATAGAAATTGTAGTTCGATTTGTCAGCTGAAGATTTTAAGGATGTAAGGATATTTTTTTTCTAAATGGACCCAAGGACGTATAACTAACTGGACCTATTAAAAAAATAAAAAATATTATATGCAGAGTCAAATGGTAATCAAGTCAGAAAATCTGCCTACCAAATGATTCTTAGTTACAGATTTCCATTAAGTTAAACAACCTGTTTCAGACATAATGCAATTCACATTAATAAACAGCAAGGTCATCAGATAATGTGACAGTTTGACATTATAATTCAAAATAGCAGGTAAATGTTTTGCAAGAAACAGCTGAAACGCACATAATTGACATAAGTCCACTGTTACAAGTTAATATAAAAGTGGGGGAAAAAAATACCAGCAAAAAAATCAATGGCCATCTTTGATAGCAGATTGAAACGTATGTACACTCAATTTGTTTTATGACAAACTTGGCAAGGTATTTAGTACAATGTCATCCTTATCAGTTTATTAATGGGAAAATTTGAGGATGCTTGTTAAGTGACAGCAAATTAATTTCTTTATTTTTGCATACCCTTTTCTGGTGGGGAGTAAATCATGGACCTCAGTCATGGACTCATTAATCTTTGCCATATATGATATATATAAAATGAATTTACGATTTTCAGGAAGGTATTTTATTTTTATTACAAAATCAATGTTTAGTATCTTTAACAGCTGAGGCAGAAAGTAGCAAGATTAGAATAGAAAAAATGTCAATCGATATGTTGTTAGCCGCAGGAGACCGATCAAAAATTACTTTGATAGATTTTTTTTTCAAAAACTAAATACATGTTTCATGGTTTATTGTACAAAAATGAAAAAATAACATGACTTCCTATAATAAGATTATCAATTTAATCTACATTTTGTATCAATAATATGCTCCCTGTCGGCTATTAATGTCATCGCTGTACAAATTGAAATTCCTACCGATATAATAAAATAACATGCTTCAGTGAAGGGACAATCAGCAAAATAATAAAGCAATAAAGGAAACAAATCATTGCTAGATTTCTGAAATATAAAAATGTAGGCAAATGTTGCTTGACTTTGACAAGCTGTGGATTGTATTATTCTGTCATCTAATGGAGTCTAAATTGAGCTGCGGCTTATTGAACATACTTCTTCACTAGATCAATTATTAATTCACCAAATTCCTCTCCACGTTCTTCTAAATCCAATATTCTCATTACACAAAGTTCTGCTAACTTAACATGTCTCTAGGCAGTAAGGAAGTGTTCTATTTTTTTTTAATTCACAACTAAAACACAGTTGGGTTTCAATACAATTTTCAAGTTAATTGAAAATCTTTGAAGTAAAATTTTCAACACATTTCAAGGAAGGAATTACATGTACTTGTATATTTAATTTGAAAACAGTTGACTTTTTCAGAGAGTTTAAGGTAACGCTTGTTTGATAAATGTTGTTGGTGTTATGTAAAAAGAGCATTAAACACCTAAGAAGTCCTATTAAATTTCTACATAAAAAAAACCTCTGTCAAAAACACAAAAAATTAAAAAGAACTTCAAGAGTCACACGTATTGATAAGATAAAATGGGCATTGCTACAGATATGGTTTATGCTAATAATACTACATGTATATATATTTTGGAATCTTTTATGGATGCCCCATGCAAAAAAATAAAATATCATTTAACTTTTAAAAAGAATACTTATGCCAGAGACATATAATACATTATAGGCAGTGGCTATTCGTCCGGCTATATATATATACATTATATGTCTCTGCTTATGCAACCAGGTTTTAATACTTTCAATGAAACATTATCATATATAATAGGAAAATTATGCAAATTATGCCATAATACATAAGAGTTACAAAGAAAAATGAGTTGGAGAACATGACTCAAAAGTCACAAGATTTTTTTTTAAACCATATTTTTTTTTAACTTGCAAATTATTTCAATAATTGTGAATTATGTCCCCTTTCAGCATACTTTCATTTTCTGAAAGTTTTGAAATGGCTTGAAGTTGACTTTTTATAATATGATACCTTAGACATTCTATGAGCTATGAAGTTGATTTTTTATAATATGAAACCTAACATTTAATAATTATAATCTAGGAGGTAACAGTAATACTGGGAACTAGGATGAGGTTTTTGTTGCACTAGATTAATTGCAAAGACTTTTATAGGCTCCCCATTTTAGATTGTAGTAAGAATAAAAACTGGTACATGGTAATCTAATTAAACTTTGTATTTTAGTATTGTAACTCGTATTCTGTCACTTTCCTAAATAGTAGTAATTAACTATGAAAGAAAAAAGAATGCTGTCATATTTGAATTGTCTACAATATTCTTCAATAGCAATTCTTCATTTTCTTGATGCAATTGACTTTCAGAATGAAATCAATGGCTATATTAAACAACACTTCTGTTAAAGGAGTACATGCTAATCCTTTATAAGGATAAAGGTTTAACAATAATTGGAATATTTATAATGTGAAAATCTCTGCAGGCTTAGAATCTGTATAAAGTGTCAATTTTAGATAATAGGTGTTAGGGTCAAGTGTTGAATCTCTCTCTCCCAACACCCAAGCACACCTGTAACCTTCACACCTATTTTATTACTGTTTTGAACTTAACAATAACAACAATTAAGAGACCTGCTTTGAAGATATAAACATAACTTTCAAAAAGTTTCTATCCCCATTCTAATGTATACCCCATTATGTTATGCTAATACTCAACTTAATGGGTCCATTTGGAACTTTTATATTCCAACTGTTAAGCAAGAAGTGAACATTTTTATGAAATATGTAAATTGTGTTGTTAAATTTCCTTGCGATGTGAGTATATAAAAATTATTGCATTGTATTCATATTCTGTAATTTTATTGAATTTTGTATGGAGTTTATGCATCTGGATAAATAGTTGTCATGCACTTTTTATTTGTATTTAATTTAGATTCTGTTGAAATACAATTTTGCACCTTATAATTGCATTTGTATTGTAAAAAAGGAAATTACACCAGGCAAAATTCTCCTTGAGCAGTTTTGATTTTGATATTGAACGTTCTTTTTGAAGTTGCTGTATTATTCAAAGTCTAACAATTGCTATCAGAGTACCGTCTGGCTCTCTGACAAACTGTGTACTTTACAAATTGAAACAAAATTGGCAAATAATTGTTTGCTCTTAAGATTCACTTGAAACAAATTGTCTGTATGCTGTCTACACTAGAGGTTAATATGTTACATTTATCATTCTATATGACCTCTTTTCCTTGTAAAAGAATACTGAAATCTAAATAAATGGTCTGTGGAAAAAACAAAAACATTGTTTTCTTCTATAATAGCCCAAAAATCTCGGCTTCTATGGACTTTTTAAGTGAAAAATTGCTGTAGAATCAGCGGTATCTGCAATTTGGTGTAAATGTTACATAAGTAGTACTTTAGTAGAAACAAAATAATTATTTTAATAGGTACAAAACAAAAGGATAAAATCAGATAAATACTTTGGTATACAGTAAACAACCAGTTAACTTGATGAGTTCTTGATGCAATGATTTTTAATGATATGAAATAATTTAAAATCATGTGTCAACATAATGATTTTGTGGTCCAAAAATACACATCTGTCAAAAATAATACTGAGTACTCAAAATTCTTTCAGTATATCAGAAAAGTGAGGCACTGATAGAATTTAAAATATTATCAGAACGGGTAATTATTTGATGATTTTTTTTCATTCAGTCTGAATACAAAAACTTAAAACAATATATAAATATTATTATAAATAAATTATTTTACCTTATCTGAAGTATATATCTCGATGGTGAGATATCAACTATTCATATTTCAAACGGAAAATTCAATTAAAAGATTTAACATGTTTTCTTACAACATTCCTTATAAAAATTTCAAAAAATCGTTAGAAAATAATATTTACGATTGATAAGAGATTTAAATTGAAATGTTACATATGTATCTAAGTGGTTTGGTTCCTCAAATCTTTAGGGATTAAGATGTTGAGATAATGAAGTTTGTTTTACTTATTATCCACTGACCAAACAAATTTGTGTGTCCAGAGACAGATGTTGACCGCTATCAGCCACATGTAGTTTGTCTGGTGATTTACACCTCTCTTAGCTTGTTACAGGCCAATTAGGAGAAGTTTATGTGGAATCGTAGATATCTGTCATGACTACACCATAAGTCCATTTGGCCTGCTTCCTGTATTTATCTGTGATTAATCATGGACATTTTAACATGTGATTATAATATACTGCTGATGAAACTTCTCTGAAATGTAATTTTTTTTAAATTATTAAATTGACAAGTTTTTAATTTACAGCAAAAAATAAGGATAAATTCAATAATGTTCAAGTAGCCATCAGATGGTTTTGTATAGTGTTGTCACCTGTTTATTTTCTTTTGTTAGCTTTGTATGTTTCTTAATGGTATTTTTGTGCTTCAGATAATGAAATAACATGATATTTTTTGTCTTTTCAGGGATTTCTTTGGAACGAATGACAGAGATGGAAGTAAGTCCATTATTTATATTAGATCAAACTTATAAGTATAAGTTAAGTCTAGAAATCTGTGATTTGTGCATAAAAAAATCTGATTCAAACAAATTATATTGGCCACTCCAGGACTTACTGTTACTGTTTAAATAATATTCCAATTATATTTCATGTAATGTAAAAAACAGAAATTTTATTGCTTTCAGTACTACTGGAAATGAATTTATAAAGAAGATCTATTTTTAATCAGGGCATTTTTTTAGGGTCAATATTTAGAAATCCAATGTACAAAAAAATCAAATCCAAACAATAAAAAAGATAAACCAATGAAAGAGTTGTAAGTAGAAGAAAGTTTACAAAGGAACTTCTTTAAGTAACAAAGCACTTGAATTTATCTTAGTTGAAAATTATGTTGCTCAATTTTAATTAGTCGTTTTCTGTGTAAAATGTTATGGACCGTTACTCTTTGTCTTTTGATGTTTCTGGGTTGCATTGATTTCTGTGTTGTAATTGCTCCTGTCATATCTTCTCCCCCTTAATTTTTTGTCAGGAATATTTGTTTCAAAAGGAAAGGATAGAGGTAGATGCGTTTTGTTAAAGCTGAAAGGTTATAATTTGCTTATTTTAATATATACAGTAGTAAGATACAATTAAACTTTTTGTCGGTCAGTTCTATTGCTCAAGAAGATTTTAGTGTGCACTATTATGAAAAGAAGACCAGTTTGTCTGTCATTACAGGACAGGATATGAAATGTTTTCCCATAATTTTTTTCTCACTTTAAATATTTGAAACGGTAGATAAAAAGCAAATGTTTTTTCTTACATCATTATAAGGTCAGTAGGGGTAAAAAGTTATAAGGTGTTGACGCAAAATCTTGAAATGAAAAAATCATTTTAGTTTATTTACATGTATAAGAAGTTTACCTTTGACATGAGGGCAGGTTACATAACTTATATATGTAATGCTGTGAAATTTGTACTGCTTGGTGTAAACCATCTTCATAGATATAAATAACTTGTCATATTGTATGCTTTAGTTACATAAAACATATTCAATATAAAAAAAATATTGACAATTCCAATGAGATATCTATCCACTACTAGTGTCATCACTGTGCAGCCTTCAGAAATGAGCAAAACCCATACAGTATAGTAAGTAAACTGTAAAATTGTAACAGAGAAAGACAATTTGTCAAACTATTTAAACTTAAAATAAATTTATGCCTGATTAATGAAAAACAAATATTACAGACAGCAGCCATTTTCAAACACCACAAAATTACAGGCTCCTGACTTGTGACATTCTCATAAGGAATGTTGACGGGTTAAACATGCTATTGATTCTACCCTCCCTTAACCTAAGACAGTGATGACTTACAGCACAATTTAAGAACACCCATTAATGAGCTTACTGAAAGCTAAAGTTCAGCACTAAAATCATGACATAGAATAATCATATACAGTACAATCATTCTGTCAATGACACAATTTAAAAGTGCATGTGTATGTTCAATTCCGTGTTTCTGATCTGTGAAATAACTGATGTGGAATTTACTCACAGTGAATTAGGTCTAAATCTGCATTTAAATTCTTCAGTCAAATGTAATCATTGCAAGAAGTCAAGCATTCTGAATAAATATCTTCTGGTTTTATGGAGATTTTAAGGAGATGTTTGCTCAGAATATATTACAACAGAATATGTCTGACTGCTTACATGAAATACTTACCATAAAAAAGGCACTTTTCAAGTTTATGATATAGATGATAATTTCCATGTAACCATGGCTATAGCCATCCTTTTATAAAATATATTTTATGAAATGAAAGTATGAACCACTTGTCAATCAGAAATATTGGAAATGAAATGATTATGTAATATCTGTTTAACTTACTGATCATGATTACTTAATACATGTAATATCTGTTTAACTTCTTGATCATGATTACTTAATACATGTAATATCTGTTTAACTTACTGATCATGATTACTTAATACATGTAATATCTGTTTAACTTCTTGATCATGATTACTTAATACATGTAATATCTGTTTAACTTACTGATCATGATTACTTAATACATGTTATATCTGTTTAACTTACTGATCATGATTACTTAATACATGTAATATCTGTTTAACTTACTGATCATGATTACTTAATACATGTAATATCTGTTTAACTTACTGATCATGATTACTTAATACATGTAATTGTCGATTAGAAACAGATATAAGGGTAACAAGTGAAACACTTAGACATGTTCTTAAGACTAGAATATCATATCTTTCTATGAAATATTGTTTCAAAAGTTGGAATACCATACCGAGAAAATTAATAATGGACAAAATAATATATATTCTTACAGAACCAAAGTTAATTTCATGAAACGCATTGATACAGTCTTTTTGGGATATACATCATAACTTACAAAAAATACAATCCTTCTGTTCTTTGAAGATCAACCTATTTTTTGGGGTAAAGAATTACCTCTATTGTCAAGCACCAAAAGCCTCTGAAATTACACTGCCAATAGCATCAAATACTTTCTTTTCTCACTTCAATTGTTTATACTACTTTCATAAAATGAAGTCTACTAAATGAAAACATGATATATAGTGAAAAGGGGGCATTTGGCGCTGGACACTGAAGGTCATTCCTTCTCCTAAAGATAAACAGATCTTCAGAGATTGGAAGGATTGGGGTTTTTTTTTGTAAGTTTGATAATGTAGGATTTAATCAGATTTTATATATTTTCACTGAAAACCCAAAAGATAGAAATCTGCCAGAATTTTTCAGCTGTTTGGGAGTGTTAGATTTGTTCATATTGGCTGAAGCATGCAATGTTTTAACAGGTTCTTCTTGTCAGGTGAAAAGCATACAGCAATTGTATCAAATAAATCAAAATAATAACAAATTCCAAGTTTCTATCACTTTCTCTATAAAATATGATCTCTGAAGAGAGAAAGATAAATGAGCTGAGAGTGTTAGTTTGAAGAGCATTATAAATCTTCGTCTATTTATCTTCATCCTTTCATACTTTGTACAGTTATTGAAAGTTTCAGACAATCTGTGCTGATTCAAGTGTATGTCTAAGAGTACAGCTGTATTGTGTTAAAGTGTGCCTTAGGTTTATTTATGCAGTAAAGATTACAAAATAAGGATAAAATCTGTAAAAAATGACATTTTATGATCATTATTTAAACGATTAGCATAAAAGTGATATTGATTATATGATTAGTAAAGACCTTTGAAAACTCTTGCTCATAATTGTACAAAAACTTTTCACTCTTAATTTATAATCTAATGTAAAATGAGTTTGTTCCTTTTAGAATTTGTACCCTTAATTACAACTTATTACAAGACTTCAATATTTAATGAATTTAAATGGAAACTACATTTTTTTTCGTTCTATTCAATTGATTAAAAAGATATCCTGTTCAATATTTTATAATGATAGAGTATAAATGTCATTTAATCTTTCTGATTTTGTTGATTTTTTCCAGTCTGAGTACTTTTTTTATGTTTATCCAATCTTTTAAAAACGTTTCTTGCCTGCGTTATTTGAGTAAAAACAAATAGTTCAATTTGTTTACAGAAAACCCAGTAATTATTATCAATATAATAAGTTGGTCATTTCATATTTGTTAAAAAAAACTTCAGAACTAAGAACTACATGAAAATCTGTTAAATAAATATTCTTAAGTGTGGTCTTTGTGCATTATATTGATTTATACTGAAATTGATATAAAATGTAGAATAAATTGACAAAATCATCATGCAGCGTCACAAACTCAGCTGATTAAATGTTTTATTTACTCAAATCTATAAAGCCTTTCCTTTTCAATGTAGGGAAAAGTCAATTTATGATAGGATAATGATAGGCCATCTGCCAATTAAAAATTATAAAAAGTTGGCCTCCATAGGTGGATCCAGGGGAGGCCCCCTTTCGTGGGAAAAATTTGGTTGGTTATATAGGGAATCATTGAAGCATGACCCCCCCCCCCTTAGGTCAGTCCGCGGGCCCCTCCTTAGGAAAAGTTTTGGATCCGCCACTGCCTTCTTCTGTTTGTTGGGTGATGTGTTTTTATTTGATATGGGGTAAAAGAGAAGCTAGAAATAACAAAGGGGCATTCAAACTCCATAAATGACTTTTTGGATCTTATTTTCTATAGTTAACAAAAACAAAAATTGATACCATATTGAGAAAGAAAAATTGCAGGAACAAAACTTGTTAATTACCATGATTAAAAACAATTAAAACACTGCATTTTAAATAATATAGATTTTCTCGTTGAGTATCAATACAAAATCTAAATTCAGATAGATAACACATAATAGAGAAAAGGATTAATTTAAGAAAACAAATGAAATTATAACACCAATAGGTTAATCTGATCTGATAATATAAAATCTTAATTTCCATTAAATATGAACGAAAAATTGTGGGAAAATAGTTGGAGACATAATACCAGTTGTATAGTTGACATTCAAAACAGCCCAGTATTTTAACAAGGTCAAACAAGGACAAAGGAAAAAGGCCATATTCTCAGCTGCATGTGTTTGAATCAGATCCCTCTAAATTTTATGGATTATAGAAAAAAAGAATTTAATAATCTCTACAAAAAGTAAATTGTGTAATATAAGATTAAGCCTCAGCAGGTGTCGAAGTTGTGATCGATGTTATGACAGTGCTACTGTACAATGTGTAATTGTCATGGAACCTTTAATGGAAAATTGGACAAAAAAATATCTGCTTAGAACACTTTTCAGACTTTAATTATGGGTTTCTGTAAAAAGATTGATGAAACTATTGTCATCAAGTGACAATCTTGTAGAAACAAGTATGAAAGCCATGAAAATGTGACAAAGTAATTATAGCCAAAAGTCACAAGTTAAAAGACTGCCACGCTAATAATGTAAATAAGACAAAGTGTTGTCCACGGAGAAACAGAGGTGTTACTAGCTGGATGGTCAAAGAGAATCAATACCCCATAGAATATTTATTTGTGAAATAACTGGACAAAATTGGACATAATGGGAATATCCGTTCTAGCGCTAACCTTAAAAGGTCACAATCAATATTTCTGTATATGTCGCTGGTTTTGTTGTACTGTCACTTTAATCTGTCATCAATCACTTTTTCTTATACATGCAGCAATAAGAGAATTTTCTCTACCTTTACAAGTACTCAAAAACCAATTAGTCTGATAGACTATAGATTTTGACAGGTTTTAAAGTACCAATTATTGCCTCGATTTGGTCAGTATCGATCCAAGTCTTTGGTACTCTACAACACTTTACTTGTCCATAGCTTAATCCCTGTTTGATAATGAGAAAATGTCAAGTTCTTTAATATTTACTGCTAAAGACAATAAGTAGGCGGAATTTTCTACATGAGTTAACAACAAACATAAAAGCTGGAGCCAGAGACCAATTACACAGGACAGTTTTAGTAAAACATTATGCTTTATTTGATTCCAGACAAATAACTACTTACATGACTTCAATTTTTGGGACACTGCTTGTTTTCTTTGATGAAATCATTAAATTTCAAAAGTTTTTTCCTTCTTCTATTGTTTCAGAGATATACCTGTGAAGGAGGGGGGTATATTTTTGATACTGTATTTACATATATTTTATTTTGATATATCACATTTTCTCGATTATTCTGTACAAGTTTTGAAGTTACTAAAATAATCCTATGATGATGCTGTAAAATATATCGTAAAAATTCATGACACAAAACCCCTGCAAGCATATTGAGGAAAGGACAAGGGTCAGATTTCTATAGCAGGTCATCATCCCAAAGTCAAAGTGAAACCCACTGATAAAAAAACTTCACTGCAATGCAAGTTCAGGACAGCATGTAGCATCAGTAAGTTTAAACATATTTATTTATAGTGGATTGGGAAACAAGTTTTGCAACTTATATTAATCCCTTTCCACTTTGCGGGTGCGAGTGCTGCCTAGTAAGAATGCAACTCTTTGCTAGATGTTGATCTGGCTTCAACTGAGCATTGAACAACATAATTGTAGGATAACATCAACAAATATAAATTATATCTTTAGCCTTCCTGTCCTCATTTATATAGTATAATTATTTTCCTAGAATTACATCTTAATTTTGGGGGGTAGGTTATATATAATGCAATGACGAGATGTAATATACATTTATGTCAACCTGAGAGTTGTAAAATTTGATTTTAAGGATTGTAAGAATTTGCAGGAGACAAGATGACCCTAGATATCTGGAAGTAACCATGTTGTTAATGATATGATCTGGTGTTTTTGTCTTGTCCTGTCAGATTGTATTGAGATCAGTAAGTCGTTATAGACCTCAGTCACTGTATTATTACTTCTAAGTCTGTTAGTGGATAAGGGAGGCATTAAACTAAGTAAAGTACTACTCTAGGATTATTTACAGTATAGTCATATGTTTACTTTTCATGATGGGACCCTGTAAGTACAGTTTGATTTTAGTATTTTGACAGTTGCCTAATTGTTACCTCCCTTGGGTGCTGTTTTCAACACTTAATTTGTTTGATATATGATGTTTGTGCAAACGTCTCATTTATTATAGGTTATACATTTCAATGTTTCAATATATCCATAATTAACTTGTGAATGCCAGACCTGAATGTACATCTGTTCTTATTAGTGGTCAATATGTCTGTCATTAGATTTTCATAAATTCCTGTATTATTTTTTACACTGCCTTTTTGATTGAATTTTGCTTTTTTAATTAAATTTGGTGTCAATTTTGTTTGAAAATTTTATAGGCATTATTATTTCTTTCAAAACATTATTTATGCACAAACTTAGAGTAAACAGGAAAGTTTCTGAAAAGTTTCACATAAATGGTGTAATTTTATACCCTTTAAAATACCTGCTACATGAAACTTAACATTTTCATATTCTTCACAGCTTGAAACACAGTGTTGGGGATGAAATTTTGAAATACCATTGCATTTAAGATTGGGTTTTGAATAAAATACTGGTCCCTTGGCGCACAGCATGTCTATTTCCTGTGACCATGACTCAGAAATTCTGTCACATGATAACAGATTGTTTGTATTCAGCCAGTTTTTGCATTCATTATGAATGATATATAACAAGAATGCAACATGATCAGAAATATCACATGTAGTAGGCGCTTTTGTACTCATTATTAAATGACAGTCTTAGTTTCTCATTTCCTAAGTTATAACCTCCTGCAGTTTGCGGATGATACATTTTGTAAAACATCATGCACTGCGTCTTGCTGTTAAAACAAAATCGATTAGTTTATGAAATTTCCATTCATGTTTTGTTGCATGCAAGTTAATTGAAAATTTTCAACAATGTTCTGGAGAAGCATTTGTAAACAGTTGAAATTACAAAGAGCAGGTGCTTGTTTGTACCAAGTTATCTTACATCCACTTATAAATCAGTGCCTTCTTATTAAGAACATGTATCAGTAATTAATTGGAAGAAGCAAGAAATTTGTTGAATAAATGATTTGTTGTGGATGTGACTGTCATTTGTGGAATTACCATATATTTCTGTTATTTCTTCGTCCTGAATATGTATGAAATATTTTGCTGCTGGACATTAAAACAATCACCAATTGAAATTTATATCATTTTTTGCATGTCAATTTGAAAAAACTTTTAAATAGTTTATAATTGAGCCATGTAAATTATTTTAAGCAAACCGTATCTTATTTATGTGTAAAATATTAAGAAATGTCAAAAACCACTATTATCAATCTCCCAAATTGAAATACATGTTGAAGTTATTTTATCAATGCACTTGAAATGTTGTATTTCTTAGTTTTTTTTTGTCAATGGCATCTTTAAAAAATCAAGATGTATTAGGTTCCAGTTAGATCATTAACCTGATTTTTTGTGGTTTATGCTGAACGAATTCAAGAATCACATTGATGCCCTTAAGTGGAAAAATTCTATTTTATTGTTCACATAAATTAAGACAAAAACTAGATATGGTCACAATATTAATTCATTAGGAGTACTATGTCAAGATGTTCATTAATTGTTTCTTTTTGTTGAAATTTCTTAATATCTTGATATATAGTTAAATTATGTAGATATTTGTTACCATCCAATTATTTCTGGGAGTTTTCACTTTGTGTGGGATGAATTCTGTCATCTTCAAAGCTTACCTACCAAGGAGAAAATGGATAGACTGACTACCAAACATGGCATTTATAGTTAATAACATCAGCTTTTAATGGCTTGTACTTAAATGTGTCACAAATGTCAGTTGCAAAAAATATAGTGGACACAGATATTTATGACAGGTTATTTGCTTTCTACTGACTTTCAAAACTTGTATATGTGTGAAGATCTCTTTTCCTCAATTATTCTTGGTATAAGGAAACAGAACCTTTGCTTTGGGTCATTAAAATTTCGGTGACCATTATCCTATTTGAACTCATAAAACAACGAATCAAAATAGTTAATTTGGTGTTTGGGGCACAAATTTTGTACACTGAGTACTGAATGTAGTTTTTGTGACAGAGATACAGGACCCTAAAACCCTTCATAACTGAGAAGTTTTTACACAATATAGATTGCACTCTATAACAAAGTGAGCAGTTAGCTATATAATAATCTCGTTTCTTTAATTGCATACCACAAATGAAACATATTTCCTGGTTTTCTGGTTGTATGAAACTAATGGTTGCCTGATAATGTAAAAAGAAGTTTAAAGAAAGGTGGCCTGTTCATTTGCTAACATCCTTGCACTTCTAACATTAAGCAAAGTTGTATGTTAAGGAAAATCAAAAAGTATGTGATAAGGTTTTTTTTCCTTCAAATATATAGGTAGTCTTATTAATATTTCCTCAATTTTTCATCTCAAAATAATGGAAAGACCCACAATTTTGTTTGGATTCAATACTCAAAGTGGCAATAGAAATAATGAAACTATCCATCTGCTGCAAGTTTTCTGAACATCCAAATTGATGCACTTGCTCCTGGTTCAAGAACAGATCTGTCCATTAACACCATGAAACATGCTTATACTACACCCTTAATTACATGACAACATAACAGAACACCATGATATATGCCTATATTACTGTCAATGTGACAACATAACAGAACTTAAGACTAGCATCTTGTTGTCATGACCCTTAATTACATGACAACATAACAGAACACCATGATATATGCCTTTATTACTGTCAATGTGACAACACAACAGAACACCATGACACATGCTTATACTACACCCTTAATTACATGACAACATAACAGAACACCATGATATATGCCTTTATTACTGTCAATGTGACAACACAACAGAACACCATGACACATGCTTATACTACACCCTTAATTACATGACAACACAACAGAACACCATGATATATGCCTATATTACTGTCCATGTGACAACATAACAGAACTTAAGACTAACATCTTGTTGTCATGTGACAACACAACAAAACTTAATGCTACATGCTTGTACCACAACTTGTTAGATATCACAATACAACAGAACTTTAAAAATGGTAAATTGAAGTAATATTGCCCTGACATATAACATTTGTATTACAGAACTCCATGACATATGCTTGTGGTAGGCCCTGTTGTTACATTATAACAGAACTCAATGACATATGCTTGTGGTAGGCCCTGTTGTTACATTATAACAGAACCAGAGTTCTAAACATTTTTTCCCTGGTGGTCCTCTAAGAAAATCTGCTGGTCCTCACTATAATTTATATTGCAAAATACCAAAATTATGTCTGTCTTTTGCCAAATATCTGTGGTCAGGACCTTCAGACCAATACTTTACAAGAACTCAGCAGAACTCCACGACACATGCATATACTTCACTCTGTTGTTACATGACAACACAATAGAACTCCATGATACTTGGTTGTAGCACACCTTGTTTTCTGAACACCTGTAGACAATAGATCAGTATTCTCTCCCAAAATAAGCCCAGGATGATTAATTAAGTCTGCTTTCTACTGCTATATGATCCTTGAACATTTTTAAATGAATTTCTAGAAGAAGAAAAAAATGAACATTATATCTGATAAAAATGTGTAGAGAAATTCTTAAAGTTGGAAAAGATGTATTCAAAACATATTGAGGTTATGTGAGAGGATGCAGATTTGGTAATTTGTATCAAAATTAATATATTCTGTCAAGAAAGATACAGGCATGCAGATAAAATTAAAGTTTAGTACAGCCTTCTTCCGAACATTAAGATAGAGATGATAATGACATGTAAAAGTCCATGTTAGAGCCATTCATTCTGGAATGTAAGATTGTTCATTATACTGTTAATTAACTAGTCCTCAGATTTTCAGTAGTTGTCAGTTTCTATACCTATCAAGACACTATTTAATGCCTAGTTGATGCTTTACTTATATTACTCAAATTTCCAAAGCTTTGCATGAAACAAATAATTACGGAAATTAATTAACATTGTTGATTTTTATCCAAGAACAGTATGGTTAAAATATTAGTTTATGTAATTGAGTGCAGATAATAGTTTAATTTGTTTCCATTTGTTTCTTCGTTGGTGATCTTCCTTTTTTTCTGTCTTGCCAGTTACCTCCCCTTTTTATGGGATAAGGGGAGATAAAGCATAGTCAAAGTGATATGAAAATAACAACCTTTAATAAGATTTAAGACATAAGTAGATTTGCAAGGTATTCAGAAGCTATATCTTTTTGTAACAGCTGTGAATTTATGAATTGTAATTGAAAACAATCCAAATCTATTATTTGCTTCTGCCCTCAAAGAAACCATAAATTCTGGAGCAACAAGATTAGGTAGAACAGAATTTAAGGGTAGTTTGTTAACAGATATCAGCTAACCTGACAGTTTTTGGATGATATATGTGCATAGTTACCTTCAATCTACTTCTGTGCAGAAATATTATCCCAACTAACTTTTCATCTTGATTCTTTTATTACCAAAGCACATTAGATATCAATTAATCTTTTGTCCCAAGCTGTACTCAATTTGATTTATTGCTGTAATTGAAAATTTGATACATAATTGATTTATATTAAAAGGTGTTCTAATATTGTACTGTTTTCACTCTGTTGTACATTCATCAATTTTTGTCTTTTTTTTTTTTTTTTTTTTTTTCTTTTCTTTTTTTTTTTGGGGTACTGATTTACTGATAAGTTACTACAGACAATCAGAACTGATAAGATAATCTAAGAATTAAAAAGAACAAAAGGTTCCAAAAAACTTGAACAACTGCACCCTCGTTACATGTACATTGCATAACTACTTGTGTCAGTAAGGACGTCAGATACCATTTCAGACAGACATTTATTTTGATCAATGTTGATGTATGCCTAAGCTTTTATCTCTAGAAAATGTGAAGCACTCAACATTTAGAACTTATTCGTTTTTGAAATAGTCAGTCAGAAATGGCAGAGTTGGTGGCTTGGTGTCAGGTTTTGAAAACACAAATGTGATTATCATTGTGAGTGCTTCCTATTTGTAATGTTCTTGAGTATAGTCTTTTTTAATTTGATATCTCTGAAATATTTGTTTCCTGGCTGTTGAAATGTTGTTAAATCCTAAGTTTTAGCTGTCAGTGTATTTATCAATGACTCATTCTAATTTTGAAGAATTGATGTGACATATTTTCTACAAGAAAACATATTGTTTGTATTGCTATGATTTTTTCTATGAGGCTGGGAATAAGTCAAAATTATTTAAGAATATACATGTACTTAAATTTTATTGTTGAGGTCCTGAAATAATCATGGACCTCTATAAATATTTAAAGATATCTTAAAATCAAATTATAGAGGTCCTAAAATATTGAATTTGAATTCAATGATTGTGACTTAAACTTGTTTTATAATTTAAGTGTTTGAGTTGGACCTTGATCAATCACTGTGCAGTGCAGTTATGAACAATACAAACACTCTATGATAATTTTAGTAATGTTTCAAACCTACAAAATAAAGGAAACAAATGAATTCTCCTAGGAATTGATACATTTCATCTGAAGTCACTTTTTATCTCATCATTTTTCTCATCATCGGCCAATTTATATGCCGATTAAGACAAAGATCTTACATCTGAACATATAATGATTCACTACATCTCGTAATTTCATTTTACAAGAGATAAAGAAACCTGAATCCTGACATTCTGGAATTAATTGATTTTTGTAAGAAACCTTTTTCAATTCCATTATTTATGCAGCTGCTAAGGGAAATGTTGATCTGTTAATTATGAAGGTTTTAGTTGGTGAAACAGTCTCAGACTCATTTCCCAAATTTTGTCTATTTTATACATACAAGATATATAAACTGTTTAATTCAAAACACCAAATGTCTTTATTATTGTATTTTCTTGAAAAAATAAATCCCATGTCTTTCCGTTCGGGAAAGCTATTGCTTGATAAATCAAATGTCTTTCCTGTAGAAAGCTATTGTTTTATACTGCCCTGGCTGTGAGTTAACAATAAACAGGAATCTATGACTAAGCTAATGGTCATCTGATTATGGTTAAACAATCAGGGGATGAATATGTATTGACAAGTATGTGATCTATGTTATATCAAGCTGTTACAAGATATTCATATAGAAAGTACTTTCCTTTTCAAATGAATTTGTGATTGTAGGGATGCATTGACCTATATTAGGCTTGAATGTCAGATTTAGTTATTCTTTATGTTTCTTTTCTAGGATGATCTCATTTTTTATGTCCCATTTATGGGCATTATGTTTTCTGGTCTCTGCATCCGTTCATCCGTCTGTCTGTTCATTCATCTGTTTGTTCGTTCGTCTGTCCTGTTTCAGGTTAAAGTTTTGGTTAAAGTTTTTGGTCGAGGTAGTTTTTGATGAAGTTGAACTGCGTTCAACTTCAAACTTTAATAGTAAACATGTTCCCTATGATATGATCTTTCTTATTTTAATACCAAATTATAGATTTTATCCCATTTTCACGGTCCACTGAACATAGAAAATTATAGTGCTGATGGGGTATCCATGTACTTGGGACACATTCTTGTTTCTTTCAAAAATCACATGAATTTATTTCATACACTGGGTGTCATTAGTGGAGTAGGATTCACTACTGACCCATCAAGATTATCTAAGTTCGTCCTCTGTATAGCCAGTCAAGGTGGTTAAAAACTTTTTTGATTGGTTTTGTCATTTCCATTGTGTTGTCTAGTTTTCTTTGATTTATCATTATTTGTATTGGTATCATTTCCTTCATTTTAATAAAAAAAAAAATAAAAAATTTAAGGAATCTGATTGTACTAAAGGTCCTGGTGATCTTATCTTCCCAGTGTTTACACCTCTTAATTTATATAAACACGAATTGTTCACCTAATTAACTTTGGCATAGCTTTATCATTCTGTAAGGGAATGCATCATTTATTTTGATGGGTAGGTTAATTTAGATGTCAGATTCCAATTTGACAGGGCTGCAGTTGTTTATAGCACTGTTATGCACATTGCTCCAGAGTCAGTTTTGTTGTACTCTGTTTTTTAACATCCTGTAACAAGTTGGCAAATTTCTGGCATTTCACACCTTCTGGTCTCCTTATTGAACTCAAATCAAATTGTCTGGCAAATGAATTATAAACTATCTTACAGGGTCAGCAGATCTGTCAATCTTTAAAATGTTACTTACCAGTAGAAGGTTATAATAAGATTAAGGAATTTTATTTGAGAATGATATTTATTTTCAAAAATTTCTGCTCTTGCATGTTATGGTGTATTGACAGCTACCACCCACATCTTTTAGTGTCCTCACTTTTAATTAAATTTTGTATATAGTACAGTGAAATCAGCCAAAATCAAACTTCTTTTTACCTGAGGATTTTGTTTGAATAAGAAAGCTGTTTGGTATACACAGGTTATATTACCAAAGAATATACGTTGCATTTTCTAATACAATAGTTCTGTTTAGACAGGTTTCTTGTTTTCACAGTGTTTGCTTCACACAGGTTTTACTGTAATTACATACAAGCAATATCAGCTTCCAACATTAAAAGATATTTTTTTTGATTTAATGTTTATGTCTTTGATAAGCCTGATAACTTTGTCTGTATTGGTAGACATGGTTGGTTGGCTCAAGAGGAGTAACCTCCTTAGAGATGACATGACTTCCTTTTAATGATTGTTTATATTCAAGAATATTTCAAAGAAAAGCACATTTTTGACAGCATGTTGTTATATCAAGATAGAATTATTTGTGACTGTGTCACATTCAAGGTCAAATGTTAAGTATGACTTTAGACAGTGCCACTTACAAACTTGTGTGTTTGGGTGTGAATTTAGATGTTTAAGAGCCTCTCAGTTGTTACATTCCAAATGACCTGTTTAATTTGATTGTAATTTCCTCTAATTCTAACCATCAGCTACCATTTTATGTTTACCCTTGTAAGCTTGGTGTTTTGATAAGCTGAAAAGATATCTAAATTTCGTGTTCAGCAACAAAAAATTTAACATAGAAAACAGCTGTTGTAACAAAATTTTTTAAATCTTTGTGTGTTTTGCAGTTGGAGGACAACCCACCTTGAATGTAGACTTCGAAATGAAGAATACCACCAAGTATAAAGGGGAAATTGTACGTCTTCGTTGTGAGATTTCTGGAAACCCGCTTCCCAAGTACAGTTGGTTCAAAGACAGCATTGAAATTGGAGATAAAGAGGATCGATTCAATGTGAAATTGACGCCATGGGGTTCAAGGTAACAAATTTATGTTTTTTCTTTCAACATTGTAATTTTGATTTTAAAAAAGATTTGGTAACTGCAGATGATTGTATTCTTTCAACATTGTATTTTTGATTTTTAAAAAGATTTGGAAACAGCAGTAGATAGTAACATGAGTGATTGAAAGTATAGTTTTAAAGTAAAGGTTAAGTTTACTGTTGATGATTTAAACAAAGGAGCGATGCACGAACATAAAATAAACCATTTAGTGGATTAAGATAAATACAAAAACTGTTAAAATAAACTTTTGTTAAGAGTAAGAAAATAAACCAGATGTAATATCTTCTTCAGCCTATAGTTTTAAATTAGTCAAAGTAATATGGAGTTAATACAAGGATTATATGTTTAGACGAGGGATACCTATCATCTGGTCGCAAGGAGTTATAAATCTGTTCATGTTGGCAATATTTAACATCTTTTGTATGTAAAATAAGCAACCATGTTCATAGTTTACTTTTTAGGTGTGCAGAAATGTAAACAATTTTTCGCAAGATAGGTCTTTTCATACTTGTAATTTATTTATTCATGAACTACATGCCACTGTTCAAATGGATTCAAAGCAAGCAATAATAGATAAAAAGCTCTTCTGAAAACTTCTAATCTTAAATGTTTATAAAAAGACAAAACTAAAAGTTACAAATAAAAATCATCAAAATAAGACATTGAAAAATAAACAACTGTTTTACATAGTTTACATTATAAGTGCTCAGAACTGTAAACAATTTAATGACAAGATGGTGGCAACTGTTCTTGTACATTTCCTGCTTGTTGTTTTTTGTATTCTTGAACTTCATGCCACTGTACAGTGATGGTTTCAAAACAAATAATAATGGTAAATAGCTATCTGAAAACAAACAAAAACTTAGCTAGGATGCTGAATTATAGAGAACAGTCATACAAGTGAGAGGTTTAGCTAGCTATAAAACCAGGTTCAATCCACCATTTTCTACATTAGAAAATGCCTGTACCAAGTCAGGAATATGACAGTTGTTATCCATTCGTTTGATGTGTTTGGACTTTTGATTTTGCCTTTTGATTTTTGATTTTCCTTTTTGAATTTTCCTCGGAGTTCAGTATTTTTGTGTTTTTACTTTTCATTAGCAACTTATGAATTAATTTTTTTTTCAGATTAAAGATAGAGAAATCAGTACCCCATGATAGTGGTTATTATATGTGTATAGCTGCTAACAGGGCTGGGGCCAAAAATGCTACAGCTTATCTACAGATCAAAAATGGTAGGTCAAAGGGGGACAACTGTTTTATAATTTAAGTAAATCATAAAGTTCTAAGATTTGGATTTTTATCTCCCAAACACACTGTATATTAACAAGACAGTTTACTACATGTATTCAGTACTTTCACTTTTTTCTTCTTCAGTAACTAATTTGAATTCTAGTATTTGCAAGTTTTATCCTATTGCTTTACTATTATCAAAATTAATTGGTATTTAAGATTCAGAATGCAATTTAAATTTCCATTTACAGTGCCACCACCTGCCTAATTTTAAGGTGGAGCCGTACTAAATTATTTCTTTTATCTGTTTAAAAAGCATTAAATTAACCTTTAAAAAATATCTGAATATTTAATTGTTTTCACCTGCATTCAGCTGAAAGTGTCAGAATTAGCTGAACATTTGTTTAGCTATAATGATAATAAGTTGGCCATTATAGTTCAAAGGTTATGGAGTTTTTAAATTCTTTGATATCTCAACATGCTTTAAAAAAAATCATCTAGTCTTTATTTAGAATCTTTTAATGTATAGTTTTTTTTATCCTCAAGCCACCAAATTTTACCATATCATTGTATTTATTTCTAGTTTTTATTTCTTTTCAATTTTCTTAAAAAAATTTAATTTCATATCATTTCATTACAAATTAATGATATAAAATTAATTTTAATTTTTACCTCCCTAATATTGTATTTCCACATTTTTTCCATAGAACATCCTCCCAAAAAGGATAACAAGGGTGGAGGATCTAAGACTGATGTGGATTCATCATTCCCAGATCTAGGTGATGATACAGATAGGTAAGTTCAGATATAACGTGGAATATTCCTTCTCTGGAATTAAAAGGTTGTTTATTTTTACATTTGCATATGACAATTTACAATTTCATATGACAAATGTATTTTATGAGCTGAACAGTATATGGATTTATTTTAACACGTGGCTCGAACTCTTTAAATTTTTCTATTGATTTAGAAAATTATTTTATAAATTCTCTATAAATTTCATTTTGAATTAAAAGAAAGTATCAATAAAAATATTTTTTACTTATTGTTTAAGTAAATGAAGTAGTTAAGAAAGAAAGTGTATAAACTAAAGAAGCCTAAACATCTGAAAAATGGTTTAACACTATGACCAAAAAACATGTATTAAGTTGCATTTTAAGATGGAAAATTTTCTTTAAAGATTTTCTGGGAAGTATGATCCAGAAATATATAAAAAGTAAGTAATCATTTTAATGGATTGAGGATTATCATGGCTTCTATTTACATTTTTTAATCTTTTATTAATTTTTTTCCTGACCATTAGTGGGATTTGATACATAACTGGTATATATTTTTAATTGCTAATGTTTAATTCTAATTTATGAACATATTTTTTTTTCTTTCAAATTTCAAATAAAGAGTGGGTCAGTTAGCATTGCCCAATCTTTTTGAATAAGAACATATTAAATTCTTTGTAAATAGAAGCACATATTTAATCCCAATTCTTAATTGTATCTATATATTGTCATCCTGCTTTTGGCTATTCTGCAGCAGTCATTCAGATGTTTATATAGATTTTGATGGCTTGCACTTGCCTTTTGTTAATTATCTGTGTTTCCAATAAACTTCAGTAGCTTTCCACTTCTTTAACTAATCCTATGTAAAAGGTTTCATCTTGCAGTGACTATACCTGATATATAATGTTATTAAACCTGAATAATAACTATGATCCTTGCAGTGCATAGAGCATTAAGTGCACAAAAAGAAAAAAAGGAAATTACTTTGAAATTTAACAATACATTGCAAGATGAAAATATTACAATTCTATCCATTCTTAGCTCTAATGTGAATCAATATTTTCTATTTGTAACAAAACAGTTAGCTTCAAGCTAATGTTCATTCATTTTTCTCAAGCTTTTCCTAATAATGCTTTGCATAAAAAATTTCATGTTCTTACTCTAAATGTAACAACTAATAAGACTATTACACAAGAGATGTTGATCTTTACAATATGCAATTAACCCATGATACTATACAGTTAACCCTTAGGCCTTACACTATACAGTTAAACGCTACATGAGCCAACCTTTACACTAAATAGTTAACATTTGCCCAATGGAGTTAACCTTTACACTATATAGTTAACCTTTACACCATACAGTTAACCTTTACACCATACAGTTAACCTTTACACTCAACATTTTCCCTTATACTAGTTAACCTTTATGCTATACAGTTAACCTTGACACTTTATAATTAACCCTTATACTTGTTAACCCCTACACTATACAGTTTACCTTTACCTTTAAACAATCAAATTAACCTTTACACTATAGTTAACCCTTACACTACTTAACCTTTACACTAGACAGTTATACAGATTGAAACTAATTATGTAGCATATACATGTCATAAATATGATATTTTATATTAAAAAAAAATACAGACGAGGACCCAAGACTTCAGACAATCAGTTGCACAAATTTGTAAATTGATAGAAATGCACCATTTCAAATCTTTTTTATTTATGAATATTTCAAATGTGTAAGTTCCTTAAATTTGACATAATTTACTGAAATACATGTATGTTGTAAATTTGTGTGCTCATATTATTTTTAAAGCATGTTGTATTTTGTGGTATTTTTTTTTAGATTTTTTAGTTTGTGTATAAATGTGTAAAGGCAAATGCTTGCTGTTATTTGGTTTTTACATAAATTATAATTAGAATAAAAATGCATTTCAAAGAAAACATGTTTCTCATTTATGGTAGGAAAAGACATATTTTAATGGAAAATTGTCAAATAAAGGTATAAAAAATGTGATGTAAAGATATAATATTTTTATTTTTTACAGTGAACAATTGCCTTTGACTAAAAAATTACATGTAAAATAGATGTACCAATCTGTTATGTGGACAGTATTAAAAAATTGTCAATACATTATATAAAAAAGCATCTATTTTTCTAGCTGTCAAAATGATTTTATTAATGATACAAAAAAGAAAGCTATCAGATTTTCTTTATACTAACTTTAATTTTACAGATTGAAAGAGGAAAGCAGTGGTAGTACTAAAGATGACAGCAATGGTTTCTGTCAACCATTTCGAGGAAACATGTGTGCCAGATTTATAGGCAATCAGACAATTTATGTCAATTCTGAGTATGCTCAAGGTGTAAAGGAAGAAAAATTTATTGGTATGTATGAATTTTTAATGGCCTATTCAGCAATATTTCAAAAAAGTGTGTTTGAGGGCTTGCACCCTAGAGTTTCATTCGTTATTTTAATCAATTTATGCATGCTTTTCTGGGAAAAGTAGAGGTCTTAAACTAGGAATCTCCCACCATGGTTCATCCCTTATTCATATAATTTTGTAAACAACACTTATTTATGTTCTCCACTTTGATCAATGAAATATATGTTCCGTATTTCATTTTGAAAATTTGTAGTTTAACTACATACAAATTTTATTGTGGACAAGGACTGATCAGAAATAGAAATTGCAGATTTTTTATTCCTCAAGTGTAATAGTATTTGACAAACATTTGAATTTAATCAAGGGACATAACCTACAATACTATGTTCCACCAAAGACAGAAAGAGTTTCTTTATCTCAGTTAAGATTAAATGTAAGAAGCAAGTGCTCTAAAATACAGACAAATGAAGCAAGATTAATTTTACCATTAATTGGCTTAATTTTTATATCTATAGATGGATCACTTAGATAAAACGACAGTGTCAATTAAGTAAAATTTTAAGATTTCCCTGATTTGGGTTTTGGTCATGCAATGGGAAATTGGCCTATTTCCTTTTTTTCCTGCTTCATAATTTATCTAAGATACCAATCATCTTTTACATATTTAGAAACTTTTTAGCTAATACTGTCATAATAGAATGATCAAAAGAATTTGTGTGAAAAGGGACATAATCCAGAAAATGTACCATGTAAGTAAAATATTCTTTAATTGCTATCTTTGTAGCTGCTTTTACTGTGATTGCTGCCTCCAGTGATATGTCAGCAGAATGTCAGAAGTATGCCATAGAGTTTCTATGTTTCTACACCTTCCCTTTATGTGATCGTCAACATATCAACCCTACTCCTCGTAAAGTCTGCAGAGACGAGTGTGAAATGCTCGAGGGCACTATCTGTAAAAAGGAATATGTCATTGGTAGACATCATCCAATGATAGGTAAGTTTGATGTTTCATTGGTTGATATCTAATTAATGGAATATGTCATTGGTAGACATCATCCAATGATAGGTAATATTGATGTTTCATTGGTTGATATCTAATAAATGGAATATGTCATTGGTCGACATCATCCAATGATAGGTAAGTTTGATGTTTCAAAGGTTGATATCTATTTTAAATGAAATATGATTTAAAAGTTGCTCTATGTACCGGTAATATGATTTCAATGTTAATGCCTGTTGCTTCTAATGTTTGTCCTATATACTTGTACCACTGATATTTGGTAAATAGTGGACACTTCTTTTGATGTTCAAGTAGATAAAATACATTTTAAAATTTTGCAAATGACTTCAAACAGAATTCAAACTGTTACAGTTGTAGTTATAAGGTGCAGTTTCCTGGACAGTGAAGGATTTAGATACCAAAGATCCTGAAAATAATATATATAATTGAAAACAGGGGTTGTGGTGTATCAAGTCACCAAACAAAATCCCTACAGGCATTGGACAAAATTAAAAACAATAGAAAAACTTTATTTGCTGTTCTTCATCTTAAAGTCTTAATGAGACATAAAAAAAATGCAAAAGCACATGCATTGAACACAACTCAGAACTAGTAGCACTATTTTTATAATTTAAGTACTCTTTTTTTTAAGGGGAAGGATTCCTTCCTAAGTGCTATGACTTACCACCTAGAGGTACCCCAGAGGGAGATAAATGTAAAGGTATTAATGTACCCATTGATCCTACACAACGACCAGAAGGTAAAATTATCTTTATGATTTACAGAAATTGAGAAATTACAAAGTCAAGCATATCCATTCAAAGATTCCTTTGTTAATTATAGAAGCTATTCAGATTGTACTGAAAGGTTTTAAAAAAAAGCTAGTTGTTGAAACCTAAATCGGTTGATTTATGTTATTTGTAAAGTACATTGTACTATTGATAATTTGAAGAACACTTAAACTAATGCATTATAAACAATATACGGAAATTGTCATTAATAACACCACTAAAAGTTAGGTAATAGTACAATGAAAAAGCTTTATGAAATATTGGCAAATTAAAGGAGAAAACTTGTTTTATAACTTTTTATTTTTTTTAATTCTGGCTACATCTGTTAAAAGTTTCCATTCAATCAGAATTAAAATGGTAGACAATAATATCCCTAGTCAGACACTATACTTAGTGGTTATATTTTATTTTCAAACTTCTGTAATATATTATTTACAAAAGGGATTTGTAACATGATTTTATACTTTCTTTGATATCAACACATTGTGTACATTTCAATGCTTATTTACTGATTGCTTGCTTTTTAGTTCACACATGTTATGGTGGTAATGGCATGAAGTACAAAGGATCTATCAATCACAGTCGGTCTGGAAGGCCATGTATGAACTGGAAAAATAATCCACATTTTAAAGGCAGTGAATATCCTGATCTAGGTTAGTGATTGATAAAGAAATAAGAAAACAAACATCTATTTGTCAAATATGTTTTTTTTTTAAAAGATGAGCATCATTTTTGAATTTAACGATGACTACCAAAGCTCTGTATTGAGCAAATGTTTCTCCTGCAACTTTTGTTAGACAACTGTAAGCCTTTTAGGCATTTCGCTTCTCAGTTTCAAAATAATTATCTTTTCAAAACACTAGTTTATATTGATAAGGGATAAATAAAGGAATCCAAAGAGCAAAAAAAATATATATCACTGTGCTTGTTTTCGAGATATTATTAGCCATTGAAATTTAGCGGGAAACTATTCTCTCTTGACTTTTCATAGCTTTATCATTGACAAGTTTAAGATCTAAAAAAACTATTAAAAAATAATTAAAAATTTTACAGATGGCTTATCATTATATATGTAAAGGATTTACTAAAAGAAAAATGGGGGTCACTGGGCAAATTTTTTCAAGGCATTGAAATAGATGAAACCAGAGGATTCTGAAAATCTGACAAAAAATTCAAAACATGACAAGCCAGCTTCCTTAAGTTTGCATATGATTAAAAAATGAAAGGTTTTGTCAAATTTCAATGATACTTTCACCAAACAACATTCTAGGCGAAAGCATGGAAAGGGTGGCATACATGATAGACAAACATCTTTATCATATGTTTATCCCTTTATCACTGTAAAAATGAGACATTAAAATCTAAATTGACAAAAAAAAGTACAGACATTAGCTTTAACTTGGGACAGACACATTAATTTATGTCTGAGTTATAAAGTTTTTGTGAGTTCAATCTTCATTTATCTGTATATTGATAAGTTAAGATCATTTCTGTTCCATTTATGATCGATATATCATACAGTGAAGCAAAACAAAGATTTTCTGTGCCCTGATAACAGGATTGCGTAACATATTTAATGACTTTAAAATATCTTCATAGCTTGTTTGAATCATGTAAATGATTTTTTTCAAATCACACAAAAACTGGGAACTTTTTGTATTTGCATCAATAGAAAATATAAATATGCTCATCTATTTTCATCCTTTTTTTGCTCTCATTTCAAAAAACATATGACATATGAATATTTAAAATATTTTGGTCTGATTCTTGTGACTTATTTTTATGCCCTATTTATGGACATTATTATGCCCCATTTATGGGCATTATTATGCCCCATTTCTGGGCATTATGTTTTCTGGTCTGTGCGTCCGTCCGTTCATTCGTACGTCTGTTTGTCTGTCTGTTCATCCGTCTGTCCCTCTTCAGGTTAAAGTTTTTGGTCGAGGTAGTTTTTGATGAAGTTGAAGTCCAATCAACTTGAAACTTAGTATACATGTTCCCTATGATATGATCTTTCTAATTTTAATGCCAAATTAGAGATTTCACCAATTTTTATGGTCCACTGAACATAGAAAGTGATAGTGCGGACGGGGCATCAGTGTACTGGGACACATTCTTGTTTATAAATGACACAAACTTAGAACTTCTTGTATTGTATAGAAAAATATGAGACTCTCAGCTTTGTTTGGATAAAAACTAAATATTTCATCCTCTCTTTATGCCCTGTCTTTGATACTTTTCTGGTCTTTGCATCTATCCAACCTATATCGGGTGCAAGATCTGGCTTCAGGTAGTTTGTGGTTAGTTACATCAACTTAATACTTAGTACACATTTTCATTATGGAGTGACCAAATTAGGGTTTTGACCGAGATAGCACAGAGAAGTGAACATAGAAATGAGATTGTGGGAGCGGGGCATGGTGTAACATATGGGGTCAAAGGAAACATGTTCTTGTTCTTTTTATTAAGAATAATATTTAATATTATTATTTAAAAATGTTTTGTAGGAAACCATCATCTGTGTAGAAACCCGAATGGTACATATACAGGACCATGGTGCTATACTGATCCTTCATATCATCATACAGAATTATGTGATATCCCTAAATGTGGTATGTATTTTTATGCCCCCAGTGTAGCTGAGGAGGTATTAAGTTTTACCCTTATCTGTCTGTTTGTCCATCAATACGTCAGGATTGGTTTCCATTCTCTAACTTAAGTTTGCCTCAACCAAATATTATGAAACTTATACATAATGTTTATTACCAAAAAACTCCATATCAAGTACAAAATTTGGATAGCATCACTTTTACAGGTCTTGAGTTATGTCCCTTTATAACATTACATGCAAGAGTATCATCTGTACCTCATTTATTTTAAAATAAAAAAAGTTAAAGTTTAATTTATACTTTAAAAGTTTATGGCAGGGATCATCTTGATCATTGTTCAAGACAGTCAACTATCAAGATGAATTGCTGCAATAGAAACTCTGTACTGGTTATATGTTAGTATTTCATATTGTATTCCAGATTTTTTAGATTTTATATCAAGTGGTTATCTCCCCTTGATATTGTTGGTTTTTGCTGTTTTACAATGATGAAATTAATGTGCTATCACTGAAACAATCTCCAAATTAACAGTCCTTTCCTGTAGAATAACAGACCTTTTCAGCAGCAAATACATAATAAATATGACTCGCATTCATAAATCCATTTTTCTTACAACAAACTTTTAATATCATCAATGTATGTATTATACTTGCCAAAGAGAAAAGATAATAGAAATGTTTGCCTTCATTATTATTGCAATTGTTGAAAAAAAATTGAGCTGAAATTAAAATGTGAGATAGGTGATAGCGATTTAAAAAAATGCAGTATTGAAAATATCCTATCAAAATACAAAAGTGAGTTATTTTTGTGACTCCTTTCTTGTAACTTTTGAATAAATGATGAAGTAAAAAAAACCTTGCAAAAATTTCTGAATTAACAGTAATAAATTTGAAAAAAACATTTTATATCTTGATAGATAACAGCATGTTATATTTCAATCAACCATATTTTTTTTTCACTCCTTTTCAGTTGGTGCTGGTCCCGGTCAAGGAGCTATTGGAGCAGAACCAGTGAACAAATTAATGTATTTAGTACCAGGAATAATTGTACCACTAGCTTTGATAATCTTACTTGCCATTGCATGTTTGTGTCAGAGACATAAAAAACAAAAAGATGCTGGTGTCAAAACTAAAGTTGACCAGCCGGCCACTAACATGGAAACTGTTCCACTGAAGTCAGCCATGAACGTAAGAGACTTTCCGATATCTTCTATCCGGTTCCTACAGGAATTAGGTGAAGGTCAGTTTGGGAAAGTGTTTAAAGGAGAAGTGCTTGGTCTCTATGGTGATAATATGATTTCTAAAGTAGCCATTAAAACTTTGAAGGAGAATTCTTTACCCAAAGTTAAGAACGATTTCCGTCGTGAAGTTGACCTGATGTCTGAACTTAGACATGGAAACATTGTGTGTTTACTTGGTGTTTGTATGAAACAAGAACCTATGTGTATGTTATTTGAATACATGCAACTAGGTGACTTGCATGAATACCTTGTTACTCATTCACCTAATTCAGATGTTGGGTTATCCAATGAATCGGAAGGTTTAAAACATGCGTTAGAATACGGTGACTTATTACACATTGCTACACAAATCGTTGCTGGCATGGAATACTTGTCAAGCCATCATTATGTACACAGAGACTTAGCCGCCAGAAATATACTTGTTGGTGACAATATGTGTGTTAAAATCTCAGATTTTGGTCTATCTAGAGATATATATTCACAAGACTATTACAGAGTTCAAAGTAAATCCATACTTCCTGTAAGATGGATGCCACCGGAGGCCATTTTGTACGGAAAATTCACCACAGAAACAGATATCTGGTCTTTTGGTGTTGTCATGTGGGAAATATTCAGCTTCGGTTTACAGCCATACTATGGTTATTCTAATCCAGAAGTTATTGAAGTTGTAAGAGCTCGGCAAATCTTGCCTTCACCAGAGGAGTGTCCAACAAGAGTATATGGTCTTATGGTTGAATGTTGGCATGAAGTACCCAACAGGAGACCCACTTTTAGAGAAATACATGCACGTCTTCGAGCATGGAAGACGGAAGTATTAATGTTAAATCCCCACTGGAGCTTAAGTCAGAGTCATTCAGCACATTCAGGCAGTACACATCAGAGTTCTCAAAGTGGACCTAGCCATCATAGTAGCACTGGTCCAAGTAATACAACAGCACTGACTGGGCTGACAGGAAGTAGTGGCGGATCAGACCCATCATCAACAATGTCACATCCAGGAATGATAGGCCATCCGGGAATGGTCCATCCAGGAATGGGCCAACCCCCACCAAATTACCAGGATTCAACACGTGTTCATTATTATCCTAACTTAGGTCCGCAACAAATGCAACAGTACCCTGGTCAAGGTCCTATATTAATGCAAAGAGGACCTCCACCCAATCAGATGCCTAACCATAATGGACCTTCAAAATTATCGCCAGCTGGCTCAATAGCTAGTAGTAAACAATCATCTAGTAGTGGTGCTTCATCCAATTATAAACCTAATGTCTCAAACTGTAATACTTTAACTGGACCAGCTACAATAGACGTGTCTGAGTGTCAAAAGTTTTCAAATTTAATGTCACAGAATAGTTACATTCCAGAACAAAGGACGGTAGATTATAACGAGTGTTAGTGATTAGTTATCTCCCCTTGCCAATCAAAAATAATGTTAACTATTACAGACCGGTGTATTAGAGCTCCTTTAACAAACCAGGTCTCAGATGTGCTTTGCATGTAGGAACCGACTTCTCATCTCGTACCTCATTAGTCACATGACATAGTCACATGACATAGTCACATGACATAAAACAAAGTTTATTAATTCATGTAGGGAATATTGAGATGTCAAATTTGTTAAAAACTTTGGAATAAAGAAGAAAAGTTTAAGACTGTGGTGATTTGAAAATTAGGCATAAAGGGAAGTAACTGTTTGAAATGTTATTTGTTTGTCTGTGCTTGGCAGCCTCTAAATTGTCACATTAAAGTGCTTATTTGTGTTGATTGTTATATTTGTTTGTTTTAATTTTACAAAATCACTACCAGTTTTGGCTTTGTTTGGAATTTTTGTTTTTGATTATTACTGTATAAAAATGTTATCGTTTATAGGTATTCAACTTTTACCATAATTTGATTTCCACTTTTCGGCATTTCTGGCAGGAAAAATTGTTGGAAAATAGAATACATAGGTTTCAAGAAAAATCGTTTTTGATTTAAAAATTCAGTTAGATTTGAAGGTGCTAAACCATCTTAAAGATGGGATATATTCATTTTTTTTTTTGCAATATATTACATCATGATTCCATTGTTGCTGGTTTTTTGAATATTATATATATATATAAGTAGATGACAGTATTGTTTTGCATTGCATAATATATCAGTATAAGTTTACAGTAGATACAGCATTTTACCATCATTTACTGTAAAATGGGATATTTTTCGTGAGTTTATTTTTCGCTAAAATCATCATTGAGGTTGAATTACAAAACTATTCACACTATACAAATTAATCTTTTAGGAAGATGAGAAATACTCGAAAATAAAGCCTCAAATTCAGGTTCTAGCCTGAAAATTTTAACTCCACGAAAAAATTACCAATTTACAGTACATTTTTTCAAAGTGTGCTATCAACTCATTTTAACAATTAGTTATAAATATATCATCATTTTATTTTCATGATTTAATTTCAAGTTAAGTTTGATAAAAAGATGCAACATATTAGTTCTGAGTCACAGATTTAGTGGAGTAACTAAAACCACTCAGCTATATTTTTTTTATTTCAGACTGTGAGACATGTTTTCTTGAATAGGAGTATATTTCAGTTCACTGTATTTTACACATTGCCTTTCAGTATTCTTGATTATTTTATTGAGTTATTCCCCTTTTTTGTTTTTGATTTTTGTTTTGAGGTTAATCAAAATAAGTCTAAATGGCAGTAAGAGAATAAAACATTAAATACATTTGATTTTATTTCAATGCTGTGTCTACTCAGAATATAGTTGTCATGGTAACATTTTTGTATATAGTTCACAGCCATATTTTCTTAGTTTTCTGTATATTTTTATATAAAAATCAAATACCAAAGTAACCTGATCTAGTCACCATTATTTATGATGAAATCCTAAGATTTGAGTGATATTCTGTGTATGTATATATATTTTACTTTTTTTTTAAGTCAAGTTAATTGACAATTTAAAATAGACCAGTTCATTTGATTTCTCTTCGACACATACAGCATGGATTGATATATATTTTTATAGGTCACATGTTAGACATGTGGTGCATGTTATACAAAACCCTAGCAAAAACCTAAAACCTAAAACTAATTGCAAACATGTGATTGAAAGAAATTTACAACAATTTATTTTTAAAGAATTGGCTTTTTCTTATAGATGTAAAATCAAAAATGAATCGACCTTTAAATATTTCTTGTTTCTATAAACAAATCACATTTGGCAAATTTCTTATTATTGTTTTTATCCAAAATAGCTGGAATTAAGAAAATGACATTGTATGTGGAAAAATCAAAGAAGAAAAGAATATAGAGATGGACCTTTGTATATTGATTTGGCCACATAAAGCAATTTAAAATCTTCAGTTAATGTAACTTTTTCCAAATTACAAGTATTACAGTAAAATCTGGTTATAAATTATACCATGAGATTATTAAGGATGGAGTAGTTTACTTTATAATAGTGAGGATATGTTTACATATCCCCAAAAATATTGTTGTACAAATTGGTTGTGAAGATTTTGCCTTACACATTGATAGTTATGGATATGTTACAGTTTTACATGGTTTATGTTAGGAGTTATCTACCTTTCTCACATAAAGATACAAATCATCCTTACAAGATAAGTTGTGTAATTGGATATCAGAAATACATGCACAGTAGTAGTATCTGAAAATGGATAATGCTGTAGAATTTAACACACAAATACTTTTTACAAAATGTTTTGGCGAGATAATATGAGTCATGGCTTAAAATTGAAATCTTTTTGTACTTAAGCCACTGTATTGTTAAAAAGTTGAAAATTATCAACCATTATCTATAACTGATAAATTATAAAAAAAAAATTGATTTTTTTTTTAAAAACCATGAATAGTTGAAATAATCTGTATTCAAACCATTGGTCTTAAGCAGCTATGTCTTTTTCAGCAAGCTGTTACTTAATATTAGATCAGAATTTCACCTTTTTTCAACTGTAAAAGATTGTATATCAGATTTCTTTAAATCAGTTTTGAATTATGATTTACAGTATCCATGAGAAATATGTTGTTGAGATTTACACGTTAAGACATTGTCTAAACAAAAGTTAGTTTGTTAATTGGTTGAAAAGTACTAATTAAGAGACCAACTAATTTAGAATTTTATTATACAAGTTTGTTAAGAAGTTGATGTATAAAATCAGTGCCTCTGATGTGAGGTTTATAGTTTTGCTTCATTGTAATCCTAAGGCTTACAGGACTTTAGTGTAGGTTCTATATTGTATGCACTGTTCATGTCTTGTAAGCTGTGGCCTCTGTTGTCACAAAAATAAATTTCATAAAACATTACATACTGTGTTTGTTTACTGTCCACAACCCTTTAGCCATAAGGTATATATAAGATCTGTTTGAGATCGTCATGAGAAGTCAATATCGCAAACCCCCTATATTCTGTGAGGTTGTCACAGATAGTCAATATCTTAAACACCCGGTTCTTTGTAAGATCATCATGGATAGTCAACATCTTAAATTTCATGTTCTGTGTGAAATTGTCGTGGATAGTCAATATCGCAATCACCCTATTCTGTGTGAGATCGTCATGGATAGTCAATACCTTCAACACCCTTCTCTGTGTGAGATCCTATAAAAGAGTAATCACAATTACAGCGGATTCCATTGAGTGTGTAGCGAAAGGTATTATCTTTGGTTTAAGCTTGCTTGTTAGCTGAACCGTGAAGTCATTATTAGGTCAGGTATACTACCCTCCTTTCGAAGTAGCATAGTCCAACAGACAAATAGATTAGTTTTCTGTCGGACTAGTCTATTCTTAAAGTAGGGTAGTTTACCTAACCTTACAATGAATTCACGATTCAGCTAACAAGCAAGCTAACCAGACATTACCTTTGGCTACACATTTAATGGAATCCGCTGTAATAGTTCTTTAACGTGCAGAGAGTATGATGACACTCTACAAACAAAAAAAGAGGCACTAATCTTTAAATTTAAGAATTCAGACTGTTTTTAAAAGATTATGCTATATACTGGCTTCAATCTATTGTCATTGATGGTTTATATCTTAAACCCTCTGTTCTGTGTTAAATCGTCATGGATAGTCAATATCTCAATTATTCTGTTCTATGTGAGATCGTCATGGATAGTCAATATCTCAATCACCCTGTTCTGTGTGAGATCGTCATAGATAGTCAATATCTTAAACACCCTGTTTTGTGTGAGATTGTCATGGATAGTCAATATCTTAATCACCATGGTCTGTGTGATAGCCATGAGTTGTCAATATCTTGAACACCTATTTCTGTTTGAGTTCGTCATGGATAGTCAATATCTTGAACATCCTGTTCTGTGTGAGATCGTCATAAATAGTCAATATCTTAAACCCCTAGTATTATGTAAGATCAACATGGATAGTCAATATCCTAAACACCCTGTTCTACTTGAGATCTTCATGGATAGTCAATATCTTGAACATCCTGTTCTGTGTGAGATCACTAAGAGTAGTCAATAACTTGAACCCCCTGTTATGTGTGAGATCGTCATGAGTAGTCAATTTCTTAAAAACCCTGTATTGTGTGATATCATCAATAGTCAATATCTTGAACACCTGTATTGTGTAAGATCATCATGGATAGTAAATATCTTAAACACCTGATCTATGTGAGATCGTGATGAGTATTCAATATCTCAATATTTCTGTGTGAGAACGTCACGAGTAGCCAATTACTCAACCACCCTAGTTGGTCTGCGGTCGTCATGAGTAGTCAGTATCTCAAACATCATGAATTGTGTGAGATTGCCATGAGTAGTCAATATCTTAAAACCCCTGTTCTGTGTGAAATCGTCACTGTTAGCCATGATTTGAAAAACCCTGTTCTGTGTGAAATTGTCATGAGTAGTCAATATCTTAAACTCCCTGTTGTGTTTGAGATCGTCATAAGTAGTCAATATCTTAAACACCCTGTTCTGTATGATATCGTCATGGATAGTCGATATCTCAAACCACCTGTTCTGTGTGAGATATGAAAAGTCAAATTCTTGAATATGTTGTTCTGTGTGAGATTGTCATGGGTAGTCAATATCTTAAACTCCCTGTTGTGTGTAAACTTATAATGAAAAGTCAATTTCTTGATTATCCTGTTCTGTGTAAGGTCGTTGTGAGAAGTCAATATCTTAAACTGCCTGTTGTCTGCAATATTGTCAGAAGTAGTTAGGATCTCAAACATCCTGTTATGTGTCAAATCGTCATAAGTAGTAACTATCTTAAACACACTATTCTGTGCGAGTTTGGTATGGATAGTCAATATCTGAAACACCCTGTTCTGTGTGAGATCGTCATGGATAGTCAATATCTTAAACCCCCTGTTCTGTGTGGGATAATCATGGATAGTCAATATCTTAAACCCCCTGTTCTGTGTGGGATAATCATGGATAGTCAATATCTTAAACCCCCTGTTCTGTGTGGGATAATCATGGATAGTCAATATTTTAAACCCCCTGTTCTGTGTGGGATAATCATGGATAGTCAATATCTTAAACCCCCTGTTATGTGTGTGATAATCATGGGTAGTCAATATATCGAATACCCTGTTATGTGTGAGATCGTCATGGATAGTCAATATTTCAATCACCCTGTTCTGTGTGAGATCGTCATGGATAGTCAATATCTCAATCACCCTGTTCTGTGTGAGATCGTCATGGATAGTCAATATCTCAATCACCCTGTTCTGTGTGAGATCGTCATGGATAGTCAATATTTCAATCACCCTGTTCTGTGTGAGATCGTCATGGATAGTCAATATTTCAATCACCCTGTTCTGTGTGAGATCGTCATGGATAGTCAATATCTCAATCACCCTGTTCTGTGTGAGATCGTCATGGATAGTCAATATTTCAATCACCCTGTTCTGTGTGAGATCTTCATGGATAGTCAATATCTTGAACATCCTGTTCTGTGTGAGATCGTCATAAATAGTCAATATCTTAAACCCCTAGTATTATGTAAGATCAACATGGATAGTCAATATCCTAAACACCCTGTTCTACTTGAGATCTTCATGGATAGTCAATATCTTGAACATCCTGTTCTGTGTGAGATCACTAAGAGTAGTCAATAACTTGAACCCCCTGTTATGTGTGAGATCGTCATGAGTAGTCAATTTCTTAAAAACCCTGTATTGTGTGATATCATCAATAGTCAATATCTTGAACACCTGTATTGTGTAAGATCATCATGGATAGTAAATATCTTAAACACCTGATCTATGTGAGATCGTGATGAGTATTCAATATCTCAATATTTCTGTGTGAGAACGTCACGAGTAGCCAATTACTCAACCACCCTAGTTGGTCTGCGGTCGTCATGAGTAGTCAGTATCTCAAACATCATGAATTGTGTGAGATTGCCATGAGTAGTCAATATCTTAAAACCCCTGTTCTGTGTGAAATCGTCACTGTTAGCCATGATTTGAAAAACCCTGTTCTGTGTGAAATTGTCATGAGTAGTCAATATCTTAAACTCCCTGTTGTGTTTGAGATCGTCATAAGTAGTCAATATCTTAAACACCCTGTTCTGTATGATATCGTCATGGATAGTCGATATCTCAAACCACCTGTTCTGTGTGAGATATGAAAAGTCAAATTCTTGAATATGTTGTTCTGTGTGAGATTGTCATGGGTAGTCAATATCTTAAACTCCCTGTTGTGTGTAAACTTATAATGAAAAGTCAATTTCTTGATTATCCTGTTCTGTGTAAGGTCGTTGTGAGAAGTCAATATCTTAAACTGCCTGTTGTCTGCAATATTGTCAGAAGTAGTTAGGATCTCAAACATCCTGTTATGTGTCAAATCGTCATAAGTAGTAACTATCTTAAACACACTATTCTGTGCGAGTTTGGTATGGATAGTCAATATCTGAAACACCCTGTTCTGTGTGAGATCGTCATGGATAGTCAATATCTTAAACCCCCTGTTCTGTGTGGGATAATCATGGATAGTCAATATCTTAAACCCCCTGTTCTGTGTGGGATAATCATGGATAGTCAATATCTTAAACCCCCTGTTCTGTGTGGGATAATCATGGATAGTCAATATTTTAAACCCCCTGTTCTGTGTGGGATAATCATGGATAGTCAATATCTTAAACCCCCTGTTATGTGTGTGATAATCATGGGTAGTCAATATATCGAATACCCTGTTATGTGTGAGATCGTCATGGATAGTCAATATTTCAATCACCCTGTTCTGTGTGAGATCGTCATGGATAGTCAATATTTCAATCACCCTGTTCTGTGTGAGATCGTCATGGATAGTCAATATCTCAATCACCCTGTTCTGTGTGAGATCGTCATGGATAGTCAATATCTCAATCACCCTGTTCTGTGTGAGATCGTCATGGATAGTCAATATTTCAATCACCCTGTTCTGTGTGAGATCGTCATGGATAGTCAATATTTCAATCACCCTGTTCTGTGTGAGATCGTCATGGATAGTCAATATCTCAATCACCCTGTTCTGTGTGAGATCGTCATGGATAGTCAATATTTCAATCACCCTGTTCTGTGTGAGATCGTCATGGATAGTCAATATTTCAATCACCCTGTTCTGTGTGAGATCGTCATGGATATATCTAAAACATTCTGTTCTGTGTGAGATCGTCATTGATAATCAATATTTTAAACCTTCAGTTCTAAGATCTTCATTATGAGTCAATATCTTGAACACCCCTGTAGTAGTAATGTTCTGTGTAAGATCTTCATTTGTAGTCAAAATCTTGAACATGTACCATATATGAGGTTGGCATGGATACCGTAGTCAATTTCTTGAACAACCCTGTTATAATAATTTTCTATGTTAGATCTTCATTGGTAGTCAATATCTTGAACATATACCCTTTAAGAGACATTCTCAATGCGAGATCATCATAGGTAGTATTTATCTTGACTATTCCTATATTAATATGTTCTGTATAAGATTTCCATTGGTACATACTCACATGAACTAATATTCCATGAGTTTCAAGTATAAGCTTGTTTGGAGTGAATTTCACGTGAGATTTACATGAATTTATATTCACATGAAATTGATGAGTGAAATTTCCCTATGTAGTCAATGTCTTAATGTTTATGACCCCTTCTGTAGCCATTTTTGTACTAAACTACAGGTATAAGGAATAATAGAGATAGGCCGTTTTGTATATGTACCAAACTTGATGCAAAGCATTATTGTTTACTGTTTTATTGCATTTAATAGAAAAAGAGTACTTTGTGGCAAACAAACCAAGATTTTTATAGAAAATCGACAGCATTTAATAAAGAGAAGTTTTTTTATAAAATTTGAAACAAAGATTACTCACTTGCTTTTCTATGATGTGTTAGTGTTTATTTTTTACAAAAAGTTCTAACCAACCTGTAAATTCCAAAATACCTCGTGCTGAGTCACTAAAGTCGAGGTGTACTTGATTTGGTCCATATTTTTATTTGTTTTAGCCAATAACTATATTAATAAACTTTTTTTAGGGAAATCAATGATAGCACTGCATGCAATAATCCTATATCTATAAGTCCTCAAATTGCCAAATATGAGAGTACAAGGATAAAGGCTGAGGATTTTCTATAAAATTTCCATATGTTTAGCATTGAATCATGACAAGGGTACATAATCCTTAAACACCCTTGTTATAACTATGTTCTTTGTGATATGTAATGGGTAATCAATATCTGTAAGACCCTGTAGAAGTTATATTCTGTGTCAGATCGTAATGGGTAGTCAATATCGTGAACACCCCTGATTTTTTTGTTGTTGCTTATGTTCAGTGACAAATAGCTCAAACTTATACATGACGCTGTCCTTTTATTATCATTTTCTTTTTCCAGTTATGGCATCTTCTTTTACACTATGCAAAAAGTGGACATGACGGGCATACATGCGGAGTACAAAAAGAACAGGCAACCTTCTGAGTATATAGCAAATAAACATGCAGCCTTCTTCCGAGTATATTACAGTGCAAAATGTATGTGTGGTAGACGAATTGGGTTTTCATTTATCAAATTCAAAGGTTGAAAAAGCTTCCTGTGTGACACGAAAACGGAAGATTTTTCAATTTGTCAGCAAGGCCATTATTAGCCAAACCAATATTCGCATCAGCGAGTTTATTTTTGCATCAGCTTTTTATAGAAAACACTTGGAAAACGGTGAAAAAAATAGTCCCCACATACCTCCAACCAATGTTCAGTCTATGTACGATGATTGATTGATTGATCGGTGTTTGCTTTACGCCATATCAGCACACATATGCTATGTTTTGGAGTTGATTGTCACGTCCATTTTCATTGAACTGGTACAATTTTTGTTTAGGGGCTAACTGAAGCCCGCCTCCGGGTGCGTGATTTTCTCGCTTTGTTGAAACCCCATTGGTGGCCTTTGGCAGTTCTCTGTCCTTTGGTCGGCTTGGTGTCTGTTTGTTACATTCCCATTTCCATTCTCAATTTCATTTGTTGCAACGAGAGCTATTTCAAATATCTAAAAGTTAATGATATACCATATGTCCAGGAATTCAAAACTATTATAATTGAATTACTACTGCTGCCCTTTAGGCCGCCACTAGAATATGTATGTTGAATAGGGGCAGGTGTTTCTTTGTGGAATACCACCTAAACGGGGATGTTCTATACGGTCCTATAAAAGAGTAATCACAATTACAGCGGATTCCATCGAGTGTGTAGCGAAAGGTATTATCTTTGGTTTAAGCTTGCTTGTTAGCTGAACCGTGAAGTCATTATTAGGTCAGGTATACTACCCTCCTTTCGAAGTAGCATAGTCCAACAGACAGATAGATTACCTAACCTTACAATGAATTCACGATTCATCTAACAAGCAAGCTAACCAGACATTACCTTTGGCTACACACTTAATGGAATCCGCTGTAATAGTTCTTTAACGTGCAGAGAGTATGATAACACTCTACAAACATAAAAAGAGGCACTAATCTTTAAATTTAAGAATTCAGACTGTTTTTAAAAGATTATGCTATATACTGGCTTCAAGTTCGAAAATTGTTCAAGATAGAATAAAAATTATTCATAATTTCTTATCGTAATCCATCAAACTATCATTTTTTTTTTCACTCCCTCTCTTTAATTAAAAAGAAATTTTCTACACAGACAACAATAGCAAAAGACGTAAAAACTGAATACTCAGGGTAACCGTTCGAATTATTTGCTCTCGGCGGCGTTTTGCATTTGCGCCGATCTGCATTACATTTGCGCCGATTTTTTCTTTCATTTGCGCCGATTTTTTTTTTCATTTGCGCCGATTTTTTTACAGGTAAATTACAGGTGAAAAGATATAAGAAGATGTGATATGAGTGCCAATGAGACAACTCTCTATCCCAGTCATGTTATAGTTGTTTATTCTTTAGTTTTCTATGTTGTGTTATGTGTACTATAATTGTTTGTCTGTTTGTCCTTTTCATTTTTAGCCATGGCGTTGTCAGTTTTTTGTCGATTATTGAGTTTGACTGTCACTCTGGAATATTTCGTCCCTCTTTCATTTACCATTTATCAACCTCTTCCGTAAGCCAGTTGTACTAATGTTATGAATTGTCAATCATAACATGTATATAACTGTTGTCCTCTGCTCACTACGGGGAGGTGGAGGTAGGGTTTAGAGCAAGATAAATCAATATAAAAGCTATATATTTACATACTTTAAAATCAAGAAGTAAAAACCTAAGATAAAAGCACTCTGTTAATGCTAAAATGAAGGATTCAAATCCATTAAAACGGAATACATTCAAATCTTAAATCTGTTCTTGTCGAGGGTGTATAGGCAACACATCTAATATATTCCTACAATTGTCGCTAATTGGGGTCCATCTTTTCTTTGTCTGCCTTACGTACTCTAACTCGCATTTTAACATACGTTACGGCCTCAATTTTCTTGATAAAATCTGTGAAAACATAAAAGTTGGGGTGCAGCTGCTCAGAAATGAGGTGGATAGCGTTACAGTTTGCATATATATGTACTTAGTCTGTAGGCTAAGAATGTAAGACATTTGTCATCAGAAGGAGCGTCAGACATATTGTTAAACGCGAAGCAGTCATTGATTTCATTTGGGGGGAAGGAATGGTAACCCGAAAAAATGGGATAGCCATTTACCAATGATGCTTAATTTGTCTTTATACTCTCACTCTGTGCTCAGCCCATGTAAAAGTATTAAATTACCTGTAACTTACCTGTAAATCCAATTAGGAGAAAAAATAAAATCGGCGCAAATGAAAAAATGAAATCGGCGCAAATGAAAGAATGAAAATTTTCAAAATCGGCGCAAATGTCCTTTCCCATGCCTCTGGGCGGATTTCATTGACGTTTAGGTAACCTTACCAAGTTATGGTGACACCATTCCAATCACTCAGCTATACATGAGATACAATGCTGCCGATAAAGACAATAAATAAGAAGATTATTTTTTCTTCAAATTGTTAAATAATAACACTGTATTAACTAATAAATTTATTATCAAAAATAACTCTATATACATAAAATTTACAAAAATAACAATAAATATATTTTTCATAGATTCTCTGAAATATCAAATTCATTATTTTAGATATCACTTTTGTAGATCACATGCATTTGAGGAATTGCACTATTATAATGCCAAAAAAATCAGTTTGTGGTCGTGTTCAACATATTTTTGAACTACTTGTTTTTTCAGCAAATATATTGCATCTAAGCCGCATACAATTTAGTAATATGCATTGTTAGAAAAATAACATATTTAGTACTCAGAAAAAAAGGTTTTATTTGGCAGGGACATTAAAGCAATCTGGCGTTTCCATAATACAACATCAATTACGATACGATTCTTATCATTTGTGGGTGTTTAAAGTGGAATGTCAAAATATAAGCAAAGTCAATACAACACGATGTACTGTTCGAAGTGATTTTCGTCCAATGTGAATCATTCTCATTGGTACATGATAGGGACAGTTTCTGTCCTTGTAAAAAAATCATGAATAGGTATGATATTGTTAACATTACACTACACAATGTCAACACGCATTAGTTAGGCAATCACTAGAAAAGTTAGCCTAAGCAGAAGTCGAGAAATAAATGGAAGTCATATCTGGCTCCCATAAACATGTGAATCCAGAGTATATCAAAAAAGTTAACCAAACATTGAAAACACTACCTGTGTTTAAATATTAAGAACAAAACAATTTTATAAATTTCCATACATGTGATAATTATTATATCCACGGGGGGATATGTCTTTAAAAACAAACACAATTATTAGAACTAAAAAATAAACAATAAAGAGTATTTTGGGTATCACATGAATGGTTCAACAAAATAAGAATGTAAAAACACTATCTGTGTTTCTAGAAAACAAAAATTAACATAGTTCAAAAATAATAAAAACTAAAAAAAAAGTTATGCTAGAACAAACTAAAGGGTTGAGGACTTATTTAGTTAAATCCCCGAAAGGGGGAGGTATGATAAGGTGGAACCGATACGGTCAATGTCATGTCCCTCTTGACATTAAAAATTTAAGCTTTAAATAAATCAAATGACATTCTTCAGATGTTCATAAGACATTTGATCTGTTGTAAGAAGCCATGACAGTATTCATTTTGTTTTTGTCTTGAATACAGAATTCAAACCTTGCATTTAATGGCAAAACAGCAAAAAGTCTAACTATATTTACTTCGTTTTGAGATCTTTTATAATGCATTTTAGCGTTAGCCACAGTCTTTGTTCTTTATTTCAAGGTAACTATACATAAGACGTTAATGTGGATAATATTTCTTTACAAAAATGACTGTGCTCAAGTAATTTGTTTCCACAGTATATGTAAAAACGACCATTTTAGGTCAAATATGGAAACTCTGATATTTCTATTTCACCACAGTGAAACTTTAGCATAGTGAAATTAAATCATATTATGCCAAGAATTTCACAGCTTAATATTTGTAACAATTCATTTGCAGTTTCAGGGTCTGGGACCTTGAAAGGGATTCTTATCATACCTCCTCTTTTAAATGTGCACATGAGAGAATATTACAAAGAGGGAGATTTTAATCTTATTTCACGATATTTTTTTGGTAGATAATCTGATCATGCTACTAAGTGGAACACAAACTCGTACTTGAAGTAGCAAAACAACAAACGCCATTATTTTGGGCAATGTCTAAAAAGCCGGAAGGTATTTTATACCATAAGATGTTAAACATTAACTATCAATAGGCATGAATAATTGTTTGCAATTTTGCGTGAATCGAAAAAAATAACCAATATGTATTTACAATATTTTGTAAAAACAATAAAAACAAATCTAAAATATCTTATAAACTTAAGATGGTCCTATCGTAAAAAAAATATAAACAGCTAAAGTCAAAATGTTTTTTTACATCACAACATAAAACCTGGTATTTTTTAAGACTATTTGTTATAATTTTACTGATGCTGCATTTAAAAAACGTCACACTTGATTACACTCTCAATCTAGCTAATATTCTCTCATGCTATAAAACTGTATTTTCACCACGTTGACCGACGACCAACAGTTATTCGTAGGACTGATCCACATACAGGACAATTAGGATAAGTCTTGACATCCTTCTTGGGAATATGCCAACAGTGGCCACATCTCATACGATATTTCTTGAACCTACAGAAAAACGACAAAGTATATGTTTTCGGCAATATTTCTCAAATTGTTCTCCCCACAGTCTCAATTTATAGGACAAATAATAAAATCTTGATTGAGTTTACTTATGAAAAAAAAACGTTAACGATGATGATGTCTTCATCACCCAAAGAAGCAACAGAAAAAAAGAAAGGACAAATATGAGATACATGACAGTTAATTTTAAAGTAGACATTCATATTTCGCGCATATAAAACATGGATCCATTATTGCATTCCATGCATGTTCATAGTTTTATTTAAATTTTTCGTTTCCGCTTTCAGAGTTATTTGGTAATCCATACAATTTCGTGTTTTCATCATGACAACATTGAAAATTCAAAAAAAACTATTAAATAAACGATTCTGCTTATTTTTAGTGTTTGGTACAGGTTGACTGTCAATGTGCAAGTTATATAGAACTGTTTGTCATGGGAAATAAGAATGTGTTCAAAGTACATGGATGTCCCACTCGCACTATCATTCCCTATATTCAGTGGACCGTGAAATTGGTGTCAAAACTCTAATTTGGCATTAGAAATCAGAAAGATCATATCATAGGGAACATGTGTACTAAGTTTACAGTTGATTGGACTTCAACTTCAGCAAAAACTACCTTGACCAAAAAATTTAACCTGAAGTGGGACAGACAGACGGACGGACGAACGAAAGAACGTACGAACGAACGAACAGACGCACAGCCCGAAAAACATAATACCCATAAATGATGCATAAAAACAGGGAACTCTAATTGTCAAAAAACACTGCTAAAATCCAAACATAATATCCACACTGATCTGTGTCCACACTTATATAATAAACATCTTGCAAAACAAAATTCGTTGATTGATAGATAATTGCAAATGCTTTGAAATGCTAACAAATTCTCACAAGATATGAAAGGTGTGTAAATATCATATTTAAAAATTAATCAACTTCCAGAAATAGAATTATACCTTATACCACATGCATTACACAATGGAGTACCATCCTCAGCATCTCGCCATAATGGTGTTCTTCTTGTGGAACAGGAGGCACACATTTTGGCTGTAATCAAATAGAAAACAAGATAATTATGGAACAGATCTTCAGCAAAAGTAACTTCAGTCAGTTTAGAGGTAGTAATAGTGGAAGTAACGTTTTTTATTAAAAAAAAAAATACAGCAATATATATATATATATATATATAATATGTATCGCTATTTACCATTTCTGACAATATTGGACGAGTCCATTATTTATGTCAACGAAGACTACCAAGAAGCAATACTGTCTGACTAAGTTTCTCCCCCGTTAATATATTCTATTCTATATTAACTCAGGGTTTTTTCAACCACTAAGCAGGAAGCAGGTATTCATGAGCCAGATTTCACACTTGTTTTGGTTTCAAAACATGAATTCTTGGTTATGTACACATGCAAATCAGATTACAGTTTCAGTTGTAAAAATTAGTCTCGGAAATGATAATCATTGACTACATGCAGACAATGCTCATAACTAAAGGCTACTAATGATAAGAATAATATGTTAACCCCGCCACAATCTGTATGCAGAGCTTCTACCAAGTCAGGAGAGCCTGTAATTCAGTGGTTGTCGTTGGTCGCAGTATATCATATTTAGACTTGGTAGAGGCACCTCATACAGGTTGTGGCGGGTTAAACATATTATCTGGTTTCTTGTTTTGTTTATAAGTCAAGTCGGTCGTTTTTTATTGGTATTTTTTTACATTTCGTCATTTTTGTGGCCTTTTCAAACTATAGGGTTCGTGTTTTTCTTTATTGTTGAAGGCCCTATGTTGGCATGTAATATTGCTTACATTTACGGGGGAATTTATAAATCCTCAACATATATAAAGGAGATATTTTCTCATGTTGTGTCTTTGGTCCTCGGTTGTGCTTTCGAACCACGTATGTGGCAGGTGCGCTCGACTCCGATCTTAATTGACAAGAATGGTCAGTTTTTCAGCCAAAGGTCGGTGTTTATCTCTAGGCAATCCGACTTCCTCCACCAATTAAAACTTACCGTCAAGAAATATGGTATAAGGCTGAAAGTGGCGTTATAGGCCAATCAATAAATCTTATTTTCTTTGTCCACAGTCTAAAAAAAAATCTTGAGAAAAGTGAAACCCGAGATAACTCCGATATTTTTACGTGTAGAAAGCTCTATTATATATTTTTTTTATACGTCATATTTCTTTAAATATCAGACGGAAGCTACCTCTCGGAATATTATTTTAATGCTATATTATGTCGATCTTTTTTCCACTTATTTCACAAGATCATATTTTGTTCCCTGTAGCAATCCTATAAAAAAAAAATGAAATGAATTTGCAGCTAGGAAGATCGGCGACCATGTCTGTGATATATATAAAGACTAGGGCGATGCCACTGCCGGTTGAGGTTGTTTTCCCGAGGGTACCACTAGCCCAGTAGTCAGCACTTTCGTGTTGACAATGATAACTCATTGATATGGTCATAATCATAAATTAACTGTTGATAAAACTTATAATTTTTCGAAACCCCAAGTATTTTCTACCCTAGGAAGAGATCACCTAAGCTATATATTTGGCAAAACTATCGGAATTTTGGGTTATCAATGCTCTTTAACTTTGAACTTAAATTGGTCATTTCTTTTATTCGAGCGTCACAGCCGTTTTTTGGCTGCAGTTTCCTAATGTCATAAAGGATTATGCAATCATTTACAGTAAAAAAGAATTATCTGGATTGGCTTGTGCATTTCAGCGATGATAACTAGTAATACTGTTTGAGTCTAAAGACAAAATTCTGTTGAAAAATACTGATATTATAGGTCGTGGTATTAAAGAATAACCTACACGAACAAGGGATGTAATAATTAGCTGTTTCCTGTGATTCTGGTAAATCTTCATCTTCACTCAAAGAGCCATACAATCCATAGAAAGATTCTCCACATTCATGGTTTCTTTTATTCAGCAAATAATTCACATTACTATAAAATAAAAAATAAATGCACTTTTGATATTGTTTTATTCACAATCTTAGTCATGTAAAATTTAGAAATGATACTAGAAAGTTGCTACGTGACGAATTTACAGATGTCAAACGTCACCGTCTTGGGGTCTACATTGACGAACTGACGATACACGTCCAACATTGAGATTTGTGATATTTGACTATTAAAAATTATCAAATACGACTCTATGTATTTGGATATGAGATAAAAATTTATTGATTTTCATACTTCCCAAAATCATAACTGGTAAGCTGTAAAAGCTACCCACCGAACAATGCTATTTTCTATGGTGGCCGGATGCGGCCATTTCGCCGTTTCGTGTTTTCTCGTTTTCTCCTCTCACTTTTTCAACGCGAAATCGGAAAATCGAGAAATCGAGAAAGCGAAATCGAGAAATCGGGAAATCTAGAAATAGGTAAATCGAGAAATAGGAAAATTTAGAAATCGAGAAATCGGGAAATCGAGAAATCGAGAAATCGGGAAATCGAGAAATCGAGAAAGCAAAAACGAGAAAACACGAAAGCGAAAACAAGAAATCGGGAAATCGAGAAAGCAAAAACGAGAAAACACGAAAGCGAAAACGCGAATGGAAATAGAGAAATCGAGAAAGCAAAAACGAGAAAACATGAAAGCGAAAACGCAAAAACGCAAATGAATGATGCGGTCATTTCCCCTTTTCGTGTTTTCGCGTTTTCTCCTCTCACTTTTCCAACGCAAAATCGGGAAATCGAGAAATTGAGAAATCGGGAAATCGATAAATCGGGAAATCGGGAAATCGAGAAAGCAAAAACGCAAAATCGAGAAATTCATTTCGCGCTTTCGCTTTTTCGCTTTCATGTTTTCGCGTTTTTGCTTTCTCGATTTCTCGATTTCCCGATTTTCCTATTTCTCGATTTCTCGATTTTCCGATTTCCCAATTTCGCGTTTGCAAAGTGAAGGAAGAAAACACGAAAACGCGAAAACGCGAAATGGCCGCATCTGGCCACCATAGAAATGGCCGCATCCGGCCACCATAATTTTCCATATTCAAAATTTTCGAGGTTCAAAGGCATTACAGGAAGACACAATTGTTCCAAACTAAAGTCTAAAGTGCTTGTCCGTGCTCCTAAATTCTATATATTTAGAGGAGAAGCAAACAATTTAATGTTCAACAAAGAGTCATATCGATGGTGATGCAGGGCAGAGGTTCGACTTACGCTATTTATTATACTGTAACTACCTGAAGTGTGCTGATATGAATAGGTGACTGTCTCCATCTTTCACGTGGGTCATCATAGAAACTGTTGCGCCTTTGAATGATGGGTCTGTTTTTGATGCACTTCTAGTTGGTTTATAGCACTTTCTTCTCCTTCTAAATGTTGGAGAACATGTATCATCTGAGGATGACGCCTCCGAACTGTCGTCAACAGACATGGCTATGAAGAAAGATAAAAGTTAGAAAAAATACACAAGGAACTCCAGTTATTAGTAAATTGGTATAAGTAACGAGTTATGAGTATTGAAGACATGAACGGTCAGCTATACATTGAAAACAATCTGTCAAAACAGGAATATGGATATTATTGAGTGAATTAACTAGAAGTTAAGGAAAAGGATGTGGCAGTTGCCTTCCTGTGTCTGTATGACTGCACTCAACTCTTCGTTCAATTGCAGACCACCACAGTAACCAGCGAATTTCAACTGATAGCAAAAAAATCAAATATGTAACATGTATTTTCAGTTGGTTCGATTTTCGTATTTGCAATTTTGTAACTTTGCAACTCGTCCAGAAAGCGATATTTTCATTGGTGAACAAATCTATTAGTAAATTGAATTAAGGATATACTAAAATCAATTAAGTGTATACTAAAATCGTTATTTTATTATGACCTTGATTCCGCGCCTATATATTTCTGTATAAGCTGAATGTTATCCTAAAATCATTTAAGTATATACTGAATTGACTTTAGGATACCCTAAAATGATTTTAGTATATGCTAAAATCATTTTAGGATATCCTAAAATCAATTTAGGGTATGCTAAAATGTAATTTAGTATATACTGAAATCATTTTAGGATATACTAAAATCGATATTTATGACCCTGATTCCGCGCGCCATAGTGAAACTAAAAAAAAATAATTCATTGTTACATTTTCATGCGGTTGTCCCAATTCAGGAACGTTGTCAGTTTTTGTCTTTGGTAGTATATTGGTGCTTTTTGTCTTTTAAATGATTTTGGGTAATATATGTTCAATAGGCATTAGCTATCAAATTCATGTTTACCAATTTTACTTAAATTCTCATCATACAAAAACGTATATCACGGTATATCTAAATTACAAAAAGTCTGAAATGAATAATACATAGACTCGATAATATGTATCAGCATTTCGTGATTATTTTTGTTTATCATTCATCTAGTTAATCATTGAGATAACCTCCGAAGACCACCGATGATCATATATTCCGATATAAACATAAACTCTATAAATATAAATAGATAGCGACCACGTGCAATTGAATTTTTCTGGGTCTGTTTTAATTCATAATGTAGGTTAAAATAGTATGCTTAACATAGTTTTTTTCTTTTGTGGATCGCATTAACATGTAATGATTCGTCTATGTTTCACTTTAAATGTAGACATTTTTACATGTGTAACGCCATCTCCAGCAAAGTGTTCAATTAAAGGTCACAAGAATACGGTTTCAATCAGGTGGAATTATCACTTGCAAGCTAATGACTTTTTAAGGTCGCCAAGTTATTGATGCGTTTACTTATAGTATAGACATGGTTCTGGTTGTATCAGATCAAATGCTGATCTTTAGAAAATGATAAAAAGAAGACGTTTTGTACTGATTTATGATACAAATTTCCTAAAGATATTGGGGATCGGCTGTTGCATTGACGTTTATTAATCAAGACTAAATCTTAATTGAGCAATTTGACCACTAAAATTATCAAAATTACAATTTAAGTTAGTATAAACTGTGCAACTTTCAACCATCAAATAATTTCAGTAGAATCTCAGTGTGGTTATAATTTAATTGCTGTAAATATTTTCGGGGTTGCACATTTTGTTCGTTTTGCCTCAGTCATAGTATTTTTTTTACCCAGTTAAGTTTTTTGATCGTGGAGAATAAACCTTCATACAAGAGAAACCATATTTTCTTGTATTGCAAAACGGGTACTCCTAGACCGAATTCTCTGTCTCTATATAGCATATATTGTCTGATCATCATTTCCCTTTTTACTATTTTTTGCTTTATTCATTTTTTTTTGTTTTTGTTTGCCATATATGCTCAAATTCACCAAAGAGTAAAGGTCAAGTCATACCCAGCTTTTGTAGTTATATACAAAAATATTCTGATATAGTGTACAATTTTGTCGTACAATAGCTACAATTTTATACAAATTTTTTAGTCCTGAAGTCGTGGAATATTTTTTTACAGGCACGCCTTTTTGACATGACCAGAGATACAGATATACTTTACATTTACTGTATCACAAATCTACTCTGAATGTTAAAGTTCAGGTCAACTTGTCCAGGTTTTGACGAGAGGGTAATACGTATTGACAGCACTTGGGAGAGAGAAAAAACTACAGGCTACTGATGGACGATGTGGCAATGAACAAAAAATCATCCTGTAGAAATTGCTTGATTCACATTTAGAAAGTACACTTTTCTAAGAAATTGACAACATTCAACAAACATTCAACTATAAGTCGAAATTCATAAAAAAAAAGTTCGTTCAAAATGTATTGTAATTTGTACCTGAATTAATAAGTTCCGTATAATAAAAATTGTCTCTATAAAATGAGTAGTTAAAATTGTCTATTCGCATGAGCCATAACAGCTAATATAATGGATACCAATGATGCATCATAGAGTCAAATTCTCTAAGTATAGTACACAACCGACTAAACTAAAGTGGTCAACTTACCTTTTGGTGTCTATGTACCCTGATCAACACAGACTGATTAAAGATGAAATCACTGATATGGTCAATTTCTCCTTGGCATGCAGTTGAGTTACCAACAATCGTTGTTTTTTCTGGAAGACTTGAGCTTAATTCCCTTGGATGTACCTAGTAGTTTCTTGAAATAGCGTCACAACAACGACTCCATTGACTTATTGTCATTTATATGCAAATCGATGTCTATATTTGGGATTTGGCTTCGCACGCTTTTGGAGAGCAACCGATTGTAATTCATGAACGTAAAGTACATTCGACCACATGGTCCTTTGTGTTAGCTATACGTTCTATGTTACCAAACCTGTTTTTATTTTATCAAGAAATCATTGTTCACAAAATGAATTTCCGTTACATGATTTCGTGTAAGTAACTCAGTAGCTTATCGCCATCATTACTTTTATTATTTTACATGATTTAAGGAAAACAAGTTTCACATTTTCTTTCTTTTTATCGGGAATGTAAATTTTTCACGCACTGTTTTTTTTTTTAAACATGTTTTACTAAGTGTTTTAGGGGATTTTCACCTGATTTCATTTTTCACATTCGCTTTCACGTCGGTGTGTCGCAGAATTTTTACAGTCGTCTTCTAGTTTGAGAGTTTTGTCTGGCATATGATCTCATATCTTTGACCTTATTTCCATGGTTCAGTGACAAAACGTTAAGGTTTCGTGATAACGTCCGTTCCCCATATACGAAAAGCATTATAATCATCGTTATGTGTAATAGATTTGGTATAAATGATATAAAGATTGTAAGGAGTAAATGTCCGTCTGACATGATTTATCTGACCTTGAATGTCTTGGTTTTTGATGGCTTGTCCATTCACAAGATAGAAGTGTGGTTTCTTTTCACGGCTTCAAGAACCTCAATAACTTTTTCACTGACTGTTTCGCTCTCTGTTTGCATTGAATTTATAAGTCTAAATTGTAAATGTCTTCGCATGCAGTCTTGTGTTAGGCAAACATCAAGAAAAAACAAATGTGGTACAATTACTTCCAAAAAGGCGTCAACTGGTATGTCTCACTGCGTCTATGTGAAAATTCAGCCCGCTTTCTTCTTTACAACATATCTTTTACAAGATGGTGAGGTGTCAAAGAGTGGGAAAAAATAAGTCTCACGAAAATGTCCTATCAGAAAAATATAAAGATAAAGATTTTTCTCTCTAGAGGAAAACACAATTGAAAAGACTAGTTAACAATTTTTACGACTGAAAAAAATAAAGAACAGTGAGATTTTGTTACTCAGTAAAGGATTAAAGTATATACCGTCTCCCTCAACGAAATTTGCATGATCTAGCATTGCATCGAATTTCCATTAATTTGCCAGAAAACTACAGATGTAAATATCATATTGACAATACAGTTATCATGATTAAACGTAGATTCAAATTTCGTTTATCAATGAAGTTTTCTTATCGTTTTAGGATTTTTCAGTAAAGTCTACGGATATGGATGGTAAACTATACCATATTGATTACGATGATTACGAACTATTTTCAACACATAATAAAACTCCCAATTCCTTTTGAAACAATGACAAGAAATATATATAGCAATACACTAACCAAAACATGATTAAGATTTTATAAACACATAAAAAATGTTTTATTTAGAAACAAAGAAGAAAAAATATATAGTGAGTACATAATTGTAATACATTAAACTTTTACTAATGCCAGTAAACACGATTAAGATTTATCCAACACATAAAAAAATATATTTATAGCAATACACTTACGATCACTTACCATGCTTATCATTTATTCAAAACGTTGTCAGATTTGCACTAAATTGACTAGAAACATTGGAAAAACATTTTAATTTATTTCAATGCACTAACCAAAACATGATTAAGAATTATCCAACACATAAATGAAATACTTTTAATATTGTTGTCAGAATCACACTTAAATTAAAAACAATTTTTTTTTTATAGCAATAAACTTACCATGATACAAAAAAAAAACTTGTCAGAATCTCACATTATTTAGAAATAATGATATATATTTATAGCAATACACTTACTAAAACTCGGTAGAATTGGGCGCGAACGTGTAGGGTGCAAACGGACTTTGGGTGCGAACGTCGTGTAGGGTGCAATAGTGAAAGGGGGCGAACGTGGATGGGTGCGAACGGACCCGGATTTAGCCAAACTCCGAAACAGTCGTGACATCTGGCTACGTTTCTTTGTAGAGAAAGGGAAGTATGACCCGAACGATAACACTGTATGGAGTTTGGGATTTAGCCTCTGCGCAGTTTTCAAGTGAAAACTGTTAACATTTTATTTTAGATATTTTATATATCACATCATCAATAAAAAGCGTATTTGCCGCGATTTAAACAAAACCATTCGGAAAGGAAAAGTTCGGAACAGGACATGCGCACATCAGTGGTTGTGAAGATCAACAACATGGAGGATAACTGAACTATATTTGTGAAAAAAATACCCGATTTATGTCATAAATGTAGAGATATCAGCTTAATTATGAGACAATAACTTAATAGAAAAAGAGTAGACGAATTAGGTACAATATTTTATTGCCAAATTAATACTCAAAAGGTTCTATAGCCTAACTATAAAGAAGATATAGAAACAAGTGCCTGTGGTTGTAAAGCTTTATACCTTTATACCTTTATCTTCGGGTCGTTACATAAGCCAAAGGCTTCTACTGACCCCTCATCTTGGATTGTGGTATATGATTTCTCATCTCATACAAGAATATATTTATATATAATATATTAAACTTATCAAAAAATACTTATTTAGGTGTGCGCAGCTGAAACACTTAACACGAACATATGAATTTATATATGTTCCAATTTTCGCCATTTAATGCAGACTTAAAATCATTCAGAGTCTTTGCCGTCACCGTTAAATCTGATTAAGTATTTTTAGTCATTTTGTATAATGCTTGTTAAGGTTAGGCATTTTCCAAATTGCCTGAAAATTCAGTCATTTTACAAAATGTCTAAATTTAGAAAATGCCTGTAACATATATATATTGTTCAGCCTGTATACCATAATTTTGGTTAATAAATCATTACCTTTATTCAGTACCATTCTATAAAAGCCCTACAAGACTCAAACTCGGTACTGATTACAGATTCGTAGGGTGCTACACTAACAAATAGAAATAGTAATCCTCTGAGTACGCAACCTACGACCTGTTTTCAGGTATATAAAATTATCCGACACACAACGCTTATAAGAAAGTTGTCCGTCAACGGAAGTTGGAACCCTCAGCCCCTTACAATAATATTAATAGTACTGGAAAGTTCTTGACTAGGGGTGGGTCTTTTCACCATCGAACACTGCCGAACATCTCAAAAACCACCAACCACTAAGAAAAATTGTGATATTATACAATAATTTAATTTTGGATGTAACGCGTCTTCTGATTGGCTGACGTTATTTTGTTATGAGCCCATAGACATAATTTAGTCATGTGACCGTGATGTCATCAACGTTTTTTTATGGTTTTCTACGGTTTAAAATGGAATTAAGAATTAAATTATAAGAAATGACTAATATTTTTTCTGTCTATTCGAAATAGCATAAAAAATATGGTGCACACTGTTAAATAACCCGCTACTCCCGTTATTCAGTGTGCACCAAATTTTTTATGTTATTTCTTCATAGACAGAAAAAATATTACAGTCATTCCTTAAATAAAATGATAAAACAAATGAAATTACGTATAATTTAATCAATTTTTTTTTATTTTTATGGGCATCATTTTTATGTTAAAATTGATAATAAATATAAGGAAAAACGTCTCCTGATTCATCAATCATCACTTTCCGGATTACATTGTGTGTGTTATTAAAATAAAAGAATTCAAATATATTCATAATTAGTAATCAGTTCAAGCATCCTTGATCTCTGTTCTCAGTTAGATTTTGATATTTGTCTCTTCTCTTATTATTGGTACTACTATTTTAAAGAAGAAAAAAAATGGAAAAAAATATACTTGAGGTGTCCATGGGGGTCTGCAGAGTTCAAAAAGTGGGGTGTTATAGACTCTCCCTTTCTGTTTTCTGTAGATATTTGGACTCTTAATCTTCTGATTTGTTGAATTAATAACTTGATTATTATATTTTAGTGACATTTATAACGATAAAAGACAAAATAATAAATTTTTGGGGTGTTCAGTGGTGAAAAGACCTACCGCTTGACTAGCACTACTGAACATACATTTTCTATTTATAAACATATATTAAAGGATAAAATAATACAAATAATAGTGTTATATCCAGGGTTTACTACAGAATCTGAGATTATAGATTCCTACGCTGCAACAAGTGTATTACGATATTTCTCCACTCGAGACAGTTAAATTTTATTATTTAAAGCGCGAGGCTTGCCGAGCTCTTTAAATAACTAAAATTTAACTGTCGAGAGTGGAGAAATATCGTAATACACGAGTTATCATGGTTATAGTGTAGGAATCTGTTTCTCTAATGATTTTTATCCTTCTTTTTCAAAGATTTTCAGAAATTTGTGTTCTTTATATGCGACGTCATCAGGCATGGTCGCCTTTTTTCATGACGTCACAATAGGAAAATTCAGAAGAAAACAAAACATTTAGACGTCATAATCAAATTTCGACTAATCATTTGCCGAGAACAGATTTTTCACTTGTGAGGAGAAATATTTTTCTCACACCAGTCAGGAAATGTGAAAATAGCACAAAAATTAGAGAAAGTATAAAATTTCTGCTAAAAAGAAAAGTAAAATAAGAAAGGTTTCCTTTTGAACCTATATCTATTTACCAACTAAACATAGAAATATTCAGTGGTCTCGCTAGCCCAAAATAGAAGGGCGCCGCGCCCTGGGTGCCCTCAGCCGCGCCCTGGGTGCCTTCATCCGCGCCCTGTGTGCCTTCATCCGCGCCCTTCTGCCCTGACGTCTTTTTCCAAAATTCTCTTGTGCCGTTTTGGTAAAATTGCCTTTTGTTTCATCGATTTCTGATCTCCAAGTTAATTACATATCTGACACCTGTGTGATTGCCCCCAGGTTAATCATGTCATTATAATCAATTACAATGACAAAGACTTCAAAGGTGTTAATATCTAGGTAATTTAATTAGGACAATGTATCTTTTTGTCATACATTTGATGAATGTGTCAGTGAGTGTGATTAGCTTGGGTCGGCATTTTCGATTTCCAAGTCACAATGGAAGAGTGTATAAATGAAGACTTTCATGACTTTAGAATTGAATTTAAGTCATCAAAATAAAACTATACCTTCAGAGAAATGCCTTCCATCTCAACTTGTTAGCGACAAGCACAGTTTTTAATTAACGCAAACGTGTTGGAAATTAATTTTGGAGTTACTTCCCCTGTTTTAGCTTATTACAAATTTGTGCTCTAAAAATATTATCTAGTATCAAAAAAAGGAATAAAGAACCAATTGAATATATAATAACATAATAATGTTACCTTAAGGATATTAACTGTCTATGAACATATTAAAAAAAATATATTGCAATTTCTGTTTGATAATTATACTTTTAGCAATCCATGTTCTAAACATTGATAAATTAGTAATACACAAAAAGTTAGAGATAATACGTTTAAAAAGCTGAAATTCTTATAAAAATAGAAGAAAAATTCTTCGACAATGGGTAGAGTGAAGCTAAACTATAAACACATAATATGTTGATGAAGATGTACTATATAATTCATAACTACACAAACAATGAAATAAAGACTATAGTTAAAATGCATCTTTATTTAAAAAAAAAAACATATACAGTAAAAAAAAAGAGATTCGTTAACTCGTGATACACACAGAAACGTAGACAAAAAAAATAGCAGTGCCTTTTCTTATCATAAAAAGTGCCCTGCCCTCCACTGGCACCCTGCCCCTTTTGATTTCTAGCTAGAGCACTGAATATTGATATATAAAAGAGGGACTAACACAAACATTTCCCTCATGTGTAGGATTAAAACAGGGGTGTATATTAAGCCCTACATTATTTTCATTGTATATAAATGAACTGGTTGAAATGTTTGACCACAAATGTGATCCGGCATGCCTTGATAATACACAAGTGTCTTGTCTTCTTTATGCAGACGATTTAGTAGTAATATCAGAATCTGCATCTGGCCTACAAAATGCTTTAGAAAAATTAAATATATTTTGTGAAAAATGGAATCTATCTGTTAATCTTAATAAAACCAAAATTATAATATTCAATAAAGCAGGGAAAATTATTAAAAAGCACAAATTCTATTATAATGGAAAATTACTAGAGTTAACTGATGAATACAAGTATCTAGGTATAATTTTTAAACCATCTGGATCTTTTACTACAGCAATTGATCAGTTATGTAAAAAGGCTAGCAAAGCTATATTTTGTATTTGGGCTACTATTAGTTTAGTGAAACAAAATACTACCATCGAGTCAAACTATGCAAACTTCAGTCCAAATAAAATTCAAATAAAATTTTGCTAAATTTTTATTGGGTGTAAATAAAGGTGCTGTTAATAATGCGGTACTTTCTGAATTAGGTTTATTCCCACTTTCATTGTCAGCCCTTAAAAATACAATTAACTTCTGGCTTCATATCATTAATATGGACAGTGAGAGTATGGTAAAGAAAGCATACAATGAAAACTTAAACTTTCCTAATGGTTTTTGTAGTAAATTAAAAGTGTTATTAGGTAAACTTGGTTTTCAGCATGTCTGGGAAAATCAAAACACTTTTCATTTCAAAAGAAATTAGAAGAGGAATTCGTAAAATACTGGAAACAAGCTCTTTTTTGTGACTCTAAAAATGGTAATAGTCATTGTAATAAACTAAGAACATATCACAAAGTTAAAAATAATTTTGAATTAGAAAAATATCTTCTACTGGACCTTAACAAAAGTGTTATTTTTAAAATGGTAAAAATCAGAATTAGTAATAGTAAATTACTAATAGAAGTTGGTAGATACATGTATACTAGAACACCTTTAGAACAGAGAATTTGTCCAATTTGTAAGGATGGAATTGAAGATGAGTTCCATTTCCTCATCCAATGTAAAGCATTAGAACGTAATAGAAATGTACTCTTTTGTAATTTAAATGATATAGTTCCATCTTTTGTTAATATGAGTGAACAAGATAAGTTTAGTTTCATTTTGAAAAGTAATGATACGGACATTAGTACTGCAAGTGTAGCTGTAATAAGTGATATGTATGATTTGAACATTCATTTAAAGCAAACATAATGTTGTTAAGAGCTTTTATAGTATTAAAGCTGATTGTAACAGCTTGAATTAATAATATTGTATGAATAACACCTCCACGCAATGTAAATATAAAATATGTATCTCTTATCATGATCATGGAGAAAATATGTTTGGTTGTTTTTTTGTTTGTTTGTTTATTTTTTGTATTTGTATTTTGTAAATGTCGGCTGGTATCTTTTCTGTATAGGAATTTACACCAATAAAATTATTTGATTTGATTTAGAAATATGTGAGACCTAAGAAGGGGGTAGAGCGATCAAACAAAAGTCTATTTATTATCTCAGTGCAAGTGCAACAATATTGTGTTATTTAAAAATAAAAACAGTAATTTTAGGTAACTTTGAAAGTAACAATAAGATTAAATGCTGACATCATTTTGATTAAAATATCATACTTATTAAATGCTGTAATTTTTTTTATTATTCATGTACATTTGTAGGTGAGAAAGAAAATGTTTTCAAGAGCTCACCTTTTGATTGAGAGAGAATATGAGAAACTGCAGAAGTCTCCTCCTTGGGTATGTTTATTTGTTCTTTCCTTTTTTGCTTTGTTGCATAAATATTACTTTTCAAAATAATTCCTTTTTGAAAAAAGAAAACTTTTGGCCTGAAAAGTTAATGCTGTGTTTGGTAAACACTAAAAGGATATGTTTCTGTCGAGTTTAGCATTAGCAAGCTACATTCCACCTTTGTTAGGGGGCATCAATATATAGTTGAAGTCTGTAGTTAATGTTCTTATAAGACATTGGTGGGACTAATTTCAGTTATTGTAAATCATTGACAAACATATACATGTATTAAAAATCATATATTTTTTATTTAGGGAATAGAAGCCTTACCGTTACAGAATGACAGTTTATTTGAATGGGTAGCCAAGATAAAAGGCTTGAAGGATTCCTTATGGGAAGGTATTTCATAATCTTACATGTACCTTAGATATTTTAGATAAAGTTAACATAAACATTGTAAATGCAACACTGAATAGTTTTGGTTCAGTTGTCATTGTCTTAAAAAAAGAATTGGGCATAATTAAAGCAAACAAAAAGAAAAGAAAATTATTTTTCACCTCATTTCTAATGTGCTGCATTGTTTATTTATGAAATGTCAACCTGTGACCATTTCTTAAGTATGAATAACTAAAGTTGTTGTTATTTCCAAACTAATAACTGTCAAACTGTTTGTGTGAATTAGGTTAAAGGGAGATAATTAAATTTTGATGTGTGAACAACTTTTGATGAACATTTATAATTTAATTTTCAGGTGGAATATTTCGTGTATACATAAAATTTGATGAACATTATAATGTGAGACCTCCTGATGTCTGTTTTCATACCATCCCATTTCACCCTAATGGTAAGTACTATTAATTAATTATCTTCAACATAGATAGCACTGGAAGAATGACGTTTTGTAATAGCCTTATCTAATTTTTAAACTAAAGTTTTATATAATTACTATCTTTTGATGGTTGGTCAAAGTAAAAATGAATTTTTCAAAGGTCAATTAAACCACATATTTACTGAAATTTAAGACAGTATTTTTTTTCGATATTTTTAGAGAAAGCGATGTATAAATTTTTTTACCAAAACCAATTGACATCAAACATCTTGCCATAAAGTTACATGTAAAAGCATGTGATGTTTAGTGTGTTTAATTTCCCTTTTCTGTAGCTGAATATGCTGTTTTATTTTAATCAAATTCATGCAGAAAACCCTTCTAAATTTATACCAATATAGAATACCTTATTATTTATTAAAACAAGACTCATATCATGCATGTTCCTTATGTAGATCACTTTATTTTGTTTATTTCAGTTGACATGATCACAGGAAGACCTTGTATAGATTTCCTAGACGATTATTCAAAGTGGCAAGAGTCCTACAGTCTTTCATTTATATTAATAACGATACAGGTACACGTACATGCATAATTTTAAATTTCCAAGAGTCATAAAAAGTGCAGGTTGACCATCAGCATCAATTTGGTTTATACTTGTGCTTGGGGATGATAGTTAAAATTAAGTCCAAATTAGAATAGCTATCAACCAGTTATTTACATGTATATCATATTCCTACTTCTTTGTTGTGCCAAATTTGCATTAATTTTCATAAAATCAAATGGGATGCACCTGTTACCTTAAATACATAAATTGCATGATCAATCTTTATCATATTGTAGAATTTATTATCCAATCCCAACCTGGACAGTCCTGTGAATCCTGAGGCATCAGATATGATTATACATTCACCTCATGCCTATAGACAAATGGTACTTGACTGTGTTGTAGCTAGTCAGCGTGTTGAAGGTAATAATTAAAACAGGTTATGTTATGTTTTATTTCTTTTGTACCTGTATGTATGAAATTCATGAAACTATCAAAACTGGTATTTGTATCCAGCTTCATTCATTGATCATTTTATCTGCATAAGCCTTCAGAGGGAAACTTTTTTTGTAAGAAAAAATGCCAATAAAGATATGATAGTTCATCCCATGTTCATCTTTAAAAAAATGTTAAAAAGTAAAGTAAGAAGTAAATTTGCTTAGAGTTGTCTCCCTTTGTCAACAATATGAAAAATTTAAACAAATTGATAATTTGAAAATATCAAACTGACAGTTGCATATATTGTCTTAAATATGATATTAAATATCAATTAGATAGTTGTCTTGTCTTGTATAAAAGTCACAGAGTGTGAGACATATGTAGATTTATGTTTTTGACAGTTTCAGTGATAATTGTTAAAACAATCTTTCTCATGCCTTCTTTTACGTATAGCCACTTGGTATACAATAGACTTTTTATGAATCATGGAATAATAATTATCTCATACAAGCAAACCAACATTCTGAAGTTAAAGAAATGGAAGTTCTTATTCTTACTAACACCAAAACATTAATGTAAATTGATTATTGAAAATTTCAATATTTTGATTAAAATATACTGTATAATGACATATACATGTAGCACAAATTGTTCTTAAATTGAGATAAAGTGGCAGACCTCACTACAAAATATAGATGTTAAATATCCTACTATTGGCATTTCCTTAAAACAATTATTTTGAAGTTAGTTATATTTGATAAAACAAATGTTTTAAAGTATTTAATTTATTTTTAGCTGGTGTAACTCCTCATTCCGAGTTGGAGTCGAGAGTGAGATTTGCCACACCCACAGAAACTACAAAAGTAGCCACAGCTGCTTATAAACCTTCATCATCAAAGATAACAAGATTGTCCTTTGATGATTATCACACAACATGGAGTGGTATAGCTACTTCTAAACCAGCACAAGAATTGAAAAATCCATGTAAGTTTAAGAATAAGTGAATGAAATTAACCATGTTTGCATGTTGTATGACTTCTAGAATTATTAAACTATTTGATATTATAATATGATAAGGAAATAATGGATTACATTTTTTCTATTATTTTTTTTAGAGTGTTTGCAATTTGAGTTTGCTGAAACTATTGATTTTATTACAAAGATTACTCAATTTCCATGTATGTTCACATATCCTCATGAAAAGCAATCAGGGTAAAGGGACTTGACATGGTTGTCCAAGAATAGCAAATAAGTAAGAAATGACATGAATTATCAAGGTATCCATACAGTTTTCAACAGATTCTGTTTACCTGCATTTTAAGCTAATATAGCTCGATCAGACTCTTATACCAATAGCCAAATTGAGCTATAATAGAATTATCTCCCTTGTCAATTTTTCAAAGAAATTCCTGTTATTTGTGAATGATTTTTAAACTTTGCAAAAATAATATGGTAGCCATGCTGAGTATAGTGTTATTCTATAATTTTGTGCAAGAAAAAATACACCATTTAATTAGCTATATTCCGGAATAATGTTAATAATGTTGTTATGAAAAATGTCAAAAAGGAGATAAGTCTTTTGATATCTCAATATCTCAATCAAGCTAATTTGTACTAGTCTTGTATTACAACTCCAGTTTCTAGTTAATGTTTAAAGTCATAAGAAACCTCAAATCCAAAAAAAATAATGCATATGATTTTAATAACTCAATGGATAGTTTTCATTATAAATCTTATGTACATATACTTTTTTCTGAAGAAAATTCTTTAATTTATTCATATTTAGAAGAAGTTTACTTTATTTGAATAGCTTCCTTCCAGCAAGCAATTCCCCCGAGATATTTTCCGTATGCAAGGTGACCTCAGTGTGACCCATCTCGTAAAAATCCGGTGACCACAATACGCATGGATGTCCTTAAAATAAACTATTATCTGAATTTACATGTTAAACACGTGCTCAATTTCCATGCTTTTTTGTTTATTTTTCGTCAATTGTTGACAAACAGGTGACAATCGTTAAACTTCGGCTTCAAGACACGAACTTTAATTACCTGCCATATTTTCACAACAACACTGACCGATTGAAAAAAAAAATGACAATTATACGAAATTTACACGAAAAAAATGATAAATTCGAGCACAGAAGACTAAGTTTATGATGTTTGTATGCATTGGTTCAAGAATTGGAAGAACATTATTTTTCACCGGTCACTCGTTTCTTATGACTTTAAACATTGAATAAAAAAGATAGTCCATCATTTTTAGCTCACCTGTCCCAAAGGGACAAGTGAGCTTATGCCATCACTTGGCGTCCGTCGTCGTCTGTCGTCTTCTGTCGTCGTAAACTATTTCAAGAATCTTCTCCTCTGAAACTACTGGGCCTAATACTTTCAAACTTTAACTGAATGTTCCTTAGGGTATCTAATTTATAAATTGTATCCAAAGTTATGATCTATCAACAAACATGGTCGCCATTGCTAAAAATAGAACATAGGGGTCAAATGCAGTTTTTGGCTTATAACTCAAAAACCAAAGCATTTAGAGCAAATCTGACGTGGATAATATTGTTTATAAGGGCAAGATCTATCTGCCCTGAAATTTTCAGATGAATCAGACAACCTGTTGTTGGGTTGCTGCCCCTGAATTGGTAATTTTAAGGAAATTTTGCTGTTTTTGGTTATTATCTTGAATATTATTATAGATAGAGATAAACAGTAAACAGCAATAATGTTCAGCAAAGTAAGATTTACAAATAAGTCAACATGACGGAAATGGTCAGTCCTTTAGGAGTTATTGCCCTTTATAGTCAATTTTTAACCATTTTTCGTAAATCTTAGTAATCTTTTACAAAAATCTTCTCCTCTGAAACTACTGGGCCAAATACTTCCAAACTTTAACTGAATGTTCCTTAGGGTATCTAGTTTGTAAATTGTATCCGAAGTTGTGATCTCTCAACAAACATGGTCGCCATTGCTAAAAATAGAACATAGGGGTCAAATGCAGTTTTTGGCTTATAACTCAAAAACCAAAGCATTTAGAGCAAATCTGACAGGGAGAATGTTGTTTATCAGGTCAGGATCTATCTTCCCTGAAATTTTCAGATGAATCAGACAACCTGTTGTTGGGTTACTGCCCCTGAATTGATAATTTTAAGGAAATTTTGCTGTTTTTGGTTATTATCTTGAATATTATTATAGATAGAGATAAACTGTAAACAGCAATAATGTTCAGCAAAGTAAGATTTACAAATAAGTCAACATGACGGAAATGGTCAGTTGACCCCTTTAGGAGTTATTGCCCTTTATAGTCAATTTTTAACCATTTTTCGTAAATCTTAGTAATCATTTACAAAAATCTTCTCCTCTGAAACTACTGGGCCAAATACTTCCAAACTTTAACTGAATGTTCCTTAGGGTATCTTGTTTGTAAATTGTATCCGAAGTTATGATCTATCAACAAACATGGTCGCCATTGCTAAAAATAGAACATAGGGGTCAAATGCAGTTTTTGGCTTATAACTCAAAAACCAAAGCATTTAGAGCAAATCTGACGTGGGTAATATTGTTTATCAGGTCAAGATCTATCTGCCCTGAAATTTTCAGATGAATCAGACAACCTGTTGTTGGGTTGCTGCCCCTGAATTGATAATTTTAAGGAAATTTTGCTGTTTTTGTTTATTATCTTGAATATAATTATAGATAGAAATAAACTGTAAACAGCAATAATGTTCAGCAAAGTAAGATCTTCAATTAAGTCAAATTGACCAAAATTGTCAATTGACCACTTAAGGAGTTATTGCCCTTTAAAGACTTTTTTCACAATTTGTTCATCATGTTGACTTACTTTAAAAAATCTTCTCCTTTGAAACTGCTGTATCAATTTCAGCCAAACTTAGGCTAAATGAGTTTCAGAGTATCTAGTATAAATTTTATATTTTATTTCCTTGTGTGTCAAGAAACATAGCATAGCTCCTATGGCTAAAATAGAACATAGGAGAAAATGATTATTGTTTTTGGCTTTTGAAGAAAATAGGACTATCCAAAAAACATTCAAATAAATTGAAAAGCCAAAATAATCATTGATGAGAGATTTAACCAATAGAATTAAGGTGAGCGATTCAGGCTCTTGAGAGCCTCTTGTTTTCTGAAATGAAACTTACATTTTAAAATTAAAACAAAATATTACATTTTTGGGGGATATCACACCATGAAAGTGGAAGTTACATTTTTTGTACTATGGAAGTGGTGCAGGATAGTAAAATCAGAAAACAGAAAGTAGAGAAAAGTGGTTTTGAATTGTTTATCTTTGTGTCATGAGGTACCTTTTTTTCAAATAAATCACAATTTCACAGACCAACAGTGTTTGCATATTTAAGATTAAGATTTGCTTGATACAGGCTTTTGTCCTTATATAAAATCTACTAAAAAAATAACTTGATTTTTTGTCCAGGAAACTGTTTATATACAAAGTTATATTTTCAAAGCTTGAAAGCATTGCCGTTATTCAAGATATATAAAGTCAGAAACAAGAATACTTGTCCCAAGTAAATTGAGGGTTTCCATGAATTATGTTTAACAATTCGAGTACAGGAGACCATTAAAAAAATGTTTAGCATTATTATTTTTGATTTCAGTATTAGAGATAATTAAAGAGAGTACAGTTTTACAGAAAGTACATTTAGGTCTACCACAGGAAGAAATCGAAGAACAAATGAAAAGACAAATAGAAGAGTAAGAATAACTGACTTTTATTCTGGGGAAAAAATTAATAGTTAATTTTGAGCTTTCAGTTACTGCAAGTTCTTGAAGGTCCTTAGGCTTAAATTAAAATATTGTTTGTTTGCCCTTTACCGACCTACCCTATAAATTAGTTCCAACTGAAAATCTTTTATTTGTATTTACCAGCAATATTTTTTTTTTTATTTCCTACCGAAAATCTTATATTTGTATTTCCTGTTCAATTTTTTTTTACCAGAATCCTTGGGTTTTATCATCCCTGTATATACTTGAAGAGCAGGGTTCATTTAAAAAAGTTCGTCCAATACAAAATTATCAACATGTACAAAATATTTTGTTAACGGACATCGTACCCTATGTAGGGATGGCCTTTGGTGATGCGTATATCAGGATGATTATGTTAACGCTGCCTTCTACCAGCTTTGACATTTTATTTATATCTGACATGAACCAAAGTCCTGTAAATTGGAGGATAATTGGCAGTAAAATCGCCAAGTTTTCCTTACAGACCATTTATAAATGCGATGTAAGATACGTGACATTTGAGTTTCAAGTCTTTTAGATTTTTATTGATAAAACCGGGACACACGAAATTTTTTAAACACTCAAGTCTCTAGGGTTGTAAGTAAAGTAAGACAAATGCTTAGATGATGATGGAGGGAAATGCACTGCCAGGCAGTGGCTTTATATCAATTCTTGTCAAATATTCTTTTTATTTCACAGATATCATCTCTGATAATTTCAGATAAAATTTTGATAAAATTTAAAGAATGTCGGAATAAAACATGCTGTAGATTGCACATTGTACAGCTGTTTCACAAACCATGCTTGGGAGATATATGATATTAATAAACCCTTCAGTTGAGTTAAACGTACAAGGTACATGTACGTAGTACAGAATACCAGTGCAAATTACAACTCTTAAAAGTTCCAGGCATATAAACGTTGAAAATTTGTTGAAGCCCTATATTTTGATAATTTTAAAAAACAAAATAATAGTGCATAAAAATTAACTTCACATTCTACATGATATTTTTTTTTCATAACTTCCTGGGACTATTATACTATTAATAGTCCAAGAAACTTTAATAATAGTAAAGATCAGTAAAATCATACTTAAAACAAAAGCAAATACAGACAAAAATGATATCATGCAGATTTTTTATCTATAAAATAAAATATTATACCTACCTGCCTAACCATGACAAAAAATGTACCGAGCCAAGTTATTTTTTGGGAAAGAAATATAACATATTTTACCTACCTACCTACCCTGTCTCAAAAAATAGGGTCGGAAAAGGGCAAACAAACAATATTTCAATTTAGGCCTTTTATAATGTCATTTAGGAGATATATGTATTGTATTTTAAGTTCCGACAGCATAATTTTTTTTGTGATTTGATTTTCGGAAATTAAATTTACTGGTGACGTGTTAGCAGAGACAGTATGTATTCGCGACCATCAAATCACCAATTGATGCTCTCGGAGCTTAAAATACAACAAATATTAGAAAGGATGTTGCATTACAATTGTCATTTTATAAATTGTAACAATGTTTCAAGTTTCAAAGATATGTATGAAGTTGTGATATGAATTAGGTGCATGTACTTTGAATGTCACATCAGATTATAAACTTTTGATCCCTAATAAAGACAATTGACATGTTTCTAACATGGTTATAACCAAGAATATTAGTGAGCACATTGCTACAAGTTCTTTTTATTTTATATGTTTTCAGACATTCTGCACTGATGTATGGTAATTTTAAAACCAGGCCTAATGAAGAGGATGAAAAAGCTGCCAAATTAGCAAGATTAAGTAGAATGAAGAAAATATATCTTCCTCCCAGATTATCACCAAGTAAGAACAATCTTACCACTCAAAAAAGAAGAGACAATGTATAAATCTTTAAATTATACCCCACTTAAAAAAAGAGGGGAGGAATATACTGTTTTACCTCTTCATCCCTCCATCTTTCAGTCTGTCAGTCCCATTAATATTTTCTGAAATTTGATTTCAGGGTTTATATGAGTCAGCTTTACTGTGTGATGCGTTTTCAGATTCATCACTCAACAACTTCCTGTTTACCTTATACTTTAAGCAGGGACAGTGTATCATTTATATAATAGTGAGCAGTAGATCAGATTCACTTGTTTAAACTTGTTTTGTTGCATTTTCACTTGAATAAACAAGACTTTCGTGTTGTGGATAGCTGCATGTATTATGAAATATGCCTCATTAAATGAAATTCTATTTGATTTGATAAATTATTGTTGGACTATTTTAGATTAATGTTATCATCAGTGGTTAAAATCTGATATAGTTCATAAAAAGTTGATGTTTGAATTTTTATTGTTTCAATAAAAAATTGACCTTATGACCTTTGATATCTTACAGCACCATCAACAGCTCCACCTCCAACAGGCCACAGAGATGAACCCTGGGAAAATGAAGTTGAAGATCTGGTCACATGGTCTTCTAAACTAGATACTGCTGCTCTTGATGAATAAACCAGTGTTCTTTTATTGTCAAAATCTGTCAGTACAGAACTTAATATTTGATATATGGCCTTGTAGGAGAATCTGCTGAAGGTTCAAAGACAATATATATTTTACTGTTATACTTAGCAGTGAATAACTAAAGTTTCAACAAGTATCTATGGGCAAAACTTTATAAATAAAGCATAGACTTTAACCAGTCTAGTTTAGAAAATACTTTTACATTTTTATAGCACACTTTTTTTTTAAATTGTGTGTTGTGGGTAGGAAAAAAAGATCACATTCCATGAAGCTATGTCAAACCACTGTATTGACCTTATTTTTATTCAAATAAATATATAAAAGTAGTATATGTGTGTGCTCTGTATGAATGTGTTTGTTTGAGAATGTATCATGATCACATTTAATTATATTTGTTCATAAAAAAATACTTTATTTAAAAAGCTGTGATAAATGACATATTTGTGTGAACCTGTTTACTGGTTTTATTTCTCTAGTATCTATAATTGCATTTACTTGATTTAAATCTTACTTCTGTTGTATGATTGCCTTACTATTATACTTTTAATAAACCTCTGTGACAGATTTTGTTTTACCTCTATTTTTGCCCATGTAGAAAAGTCAGTATTTGGTTTCTTAAGTAAATGAAACATGACCTAAACCTGCTTATCGCTATTTTGTGCATTTTTCCTTAAATATTTTTTAGTGATCATTTTTCATATCATGCTACTCGCTTGAGATGGAAAATTATCGCTAGAAACGAAGGTGGCACGTGGCGTTGCTAATGAAATTGACACGAAATTGACAAAGTTGTCATAGGTAAAATAGCGATAAACAGATTATCATTGGTCATCTCAACTTGATTGCTTTTCTCCCTTTCGCCGTCCCGGCTCAAGCGAGAAAATCAATCTCGTTGAGATGATTAATGATAATCTATAAATATATAAATGACAATTTCCAACCACAGACAAGGAGAAAATAAAATGTTATATCTAACAGCTGCTTTATTGCAGTTTACAATGAAAAAAAACCATGGAATGTTGTTTTAATAGAAAACCTTCCAAAGCATAAATCTGAAAAGGGCCTATACAGAAAATCAAAACCTGTTTTGGGTTGGCATGTCCTGATTAGCTTCACAAGTTTAATACATTACACAGGCAACAACTACAAAGTCTTATTAAGGACAATCTTAATTTTTTTTTTCTCACTTGCTTGGTATATTTTCCCCCAGAATACACATTTACCCCATTTAGATGAAAGTGAATAACATGAACTTTTTCAGTACTGAACCAATATAGAATGTTTTTTCACTTTCTAGGTGTCCTTATCTTTTGCCAAACTAAATCTCCATTGACAATTACTTTACACACAAAACATACTTTTGTCTGGCCTACCAACATTGATACCATAACAAAATAAATGTGGAATATGTCCATAGAGACGCAGATGATGCCCCTGCTTGCATATAATGCTATAAATGGACATAACTCGAGAACCGTAAAAGCGCTCCCAAAACTTGAACTTAGACTGAGTTTGTGGTTAAAAGCATTATATATACTTTTCATTAAATTAAGTTGAGACAATAGAATAGAAATAAAAAAATCAGCAATTTGTTCATTTGTAAAGGGGAATAACCCTAGAATGGTAATCACAGCGCTTGTAAGCACTGAATAGTAAATATTGCTTTAATTTACCAATAGGAAGTAAAATTGAATATTGCATTGTATAATGCATTGGTTGTTGTTGATTGAACTACCATTATGGTCAACGCTGCATTGAAGACCTATTGGTGACCTTCTGCTGTTGTCTTTTCTATGGTCGAGTTGTCTCTTTGACACATTCCCAATTTACATTTTCAATTTTAAAGAAAGTAACTCCAATTTGCAAAGAAGACTTTAAATATTTCTAGAAATGGAGGGTAAAAATTGCTTTAATTTATCAGTGGAAGGCAAAATTAAACATTGCAATGTATAAAGCATTGATTGTAGTTGATTCAAATATAATCATGGATAAAGGACGACTACAATTTCAAAAATTACTTGATTGATATTTTGAGGTAAAAAAATTGTGGTAATAAGCATTGTGAATAATTTTCATAACATTTGGTTGAGGCAAACTAAAGTTGGAGAACAGAAACAAAAAATTTGGCAATTTTTCCATTTGTAAAGGGGCATTACTCTAGAATGGTAAAAGTGAGGCCACCAAAATTCAAGCTTGATCTGTATTTAGTGGTAATAAGCATTGTGTATTAGTTTTATTACATTTGGTTGAGGCAAACTAAAGTTAGAGAATGGAAACCAACTATGGGACGTACGTTCAGACAGACCAGGGTAAAACTTGATGCCCCCTCCGCTACAGCGGGTGCATAAAAATGCTACTATAGACCGTATACCTAATGGATTGGAAACATTTGAAATTGTGATTTTCTTTCCTTGTAAGAACCAATGTTTATCAAAAGTAACCACCAGTTTTTGTCTCGTCTTGCATTTAGGCGAGAAGCTAACCTGGCAGCAATGGTGTATACTATTTGTATAAAGCTTTCAGCAGAAGGTTGTACTCCATACCCTGGCTACAGATGCTGTTTGCTGCTAGAAACTAGACAACCATCAATCATATCTTGGAGATTTTTTAAATGTATTGGCCAAGAAATGTAAAATGAAGAGGACTAACAAATGGATGGGCCATTTCTATATATCTCATGATACATTTTGTGGAGAGAGCTTTGCTTTAATAGATCTTTATATGATATCCCAATGAATAAAATATGTTTAGAATCAAATCAACTATATCTGATAATCTTTTGGTATCAAAAACTAAAATGACATCAATTATTATTATTTACTTTTATTCATTGTCTTCATAGCATATAACAATCAAACATTAAACTAAAAATCAATGTCAAGTTCCCTGCAAATATGAAAACAAAATCAATCACAGAAAGTACCATTTATAGTTATAGTTATCTTTTTAGTTGGGAAAAGAAGTCTCCATTGATGTCATCAAGACATCTACATGAACATCATGTTTGTTCTTTATTAACACTTAATTATTTTTTCAATATTATGTGCTGTTTCTGGATATTAAGCAACAACCAACAACAATTAATCAATCAATCAAAGGTAATTTCATTTTAAAATATAACTTTAAATGCCTTTCCATGAGAAGGGTTTAAACTCACATTCTCAAACATACAATTCCATTATAAATAAACAAAATGTAAAAAAAATCCTGAATAATTAAAGTTAATATTTTCAGATCTCACAACAAATAAATGCTTCTTATTTCGTGAAACTATTGTTTTATCAGAAATGTAAAAATATCATAATTAAATTCAGAAAGAAATATATGGTATTTAATTCTTGATCTTGATGTGTAGGTAATCAATAAAATCAAACTTGTTTGTTTGTTAACTGAACATGAATTTGTTTTATTAGGTATGAAAAATACAAAACATTTGAACAATGAAACTGAATCTACATACATCATTAACTTAATATCTTATATTTATAGTCTAAGATTATCATTGGTGATCTCAACAAGATTGATTTTCGTGCTTATGCCAGTACGGCGAAAGTGAGAAAAGCAATCATGTTGAGATGACCAATGATAATCTGTTTATCGCTATTTTACCTATGATGACTTTGTTAATTTCATGGACAACGGCACTTGCACTCTTAGTTTCTAGCAATAATTTTGTATATCACTATTCTGTACTGAGTAAGAATTTATCAGTCAGTAAGATCAAGAGTAAATGCTTAATGAGCGATAATCAATTTTAATGCTCTGATTGTTTGTGTATATTTGGCATTCTATACTTTCTACATTGATGCAAGTCATAAGACTCATAACAGAAATGTGTTACGACAAATCTGAGTTAAAGAGTAAAAAATACTGTTTAATAAATTATGATAAAATATAAGTACTGCGATGTGCTTGTAAATTTATCAATCATTTGTTCCAAACACTAATGAAAATCTTTATTATGAGGTAGAATGAAACAGAATTAATTTCAGGATAATTTCCTCAACAATATTATCATCATTGTTCACCAAGAGCAGTTCTGGGAAAAGAAATCATTGTACAACTCTTGAACATCATCTCCAGTAAATAAAAACTATTTTCAACAATTTAATGCCCATGATGTTATGTTTATATAAATGATCCAAATATTGGCTTGGTGGTTGGTAGAATCTTCAAATAAATAACATGCAAAGAATTCCAAGAAACATATATTACATGACATGATATTCTTACAGCAGGTTCCATTGAGTGTGTAAACAAAGGTAATATCTATGATTAGCTTGCTTGTTAGCTGGACCGTGAAGTCATTGTTAGGTTAGGTAAACTACCCTACTTTAAGAGTAGACTAGTCTGACAGAAAACAAATCGATCTGTCTGTTGGACTATGGTACTTTGAAAGGAGGGTAGTATACCTGACCTAATAATGACTTCACGGTTCAGCTAACAAGCAAGCTAACCAAAAATATTACCTTTTGCTACACACTCAATGGAATCCGCTGTAATTTTATGTGAAGCACAAGCTTCCAGTGAAAAATCAACCAAGTCAAACAATGTGATTTCAAATATCTTGATATTGTCAAGTCAAATGCGATGGAATTACAATAAATAATTTCCATCCTAATAATCTGCTATTTAGTATAGAACTTCACAATGTTTTTATCACTCTCTATCTCTTTCTTGTACAAGGCCTAAAAATACAATTCAACAATAAAAAACTCATTTTATATAAAAATGTTGTTTTTCATGCTTCCTCCCTCTTGATAACATTGTCAGACTTTTCTTGGTAGAGCTCTATATAATTATAATCATTTGTATTTGGTTGAAGTGAAGGTCACACAATGATTCCAATATGAGATTAAAGCTTTGACTATCACTAGATATCAGTGAGGCTGAGGTACATGTCCATCAACATAAAAGTTCCTGGTAGCCTGTGGTAACGTTACTTCTAAACCTTCCAATTCTTTGCTTAATATTATCTGACAACCTGAAATTATAAAAAAAAATTAAGAAAAAAATCTACTGAAAATTCAGTTATCTTTTAGAAGATTTAGTTATTGCTTAGTTTGAACATATTTATCTGTAGTGGATTGGGAAACAAGTTATTACAACTTTAAATATATTAATCCCTTTCCACTTTGCTGGCACAGGTGCTGCCTTGTAGCGGCATGAGCCTGCTCCCTTTTTCAAAATCTACAAGGGTGTCTTTAACGTGTAAGAAATATTGCTTTGCAATTTATCATCCCCTTCCAACAGGCTATCATCATTTCTCTAGACCATACTCGCAAATGTTGTAAGGGAAGGCTGAAAATCAAGTCTGAAATTTTATTCCTGGAATGGGAATCGAACCAGGAACTTGCTTTAGTAGTCCAATGCGCAAACCACTACACCAAGGCTCTCCACATTACAATATTATTGCTTAAATTGTAACAAAATAGGTATCACAAAAATATTAAGAATTTGTCCATAGTACACAGATCATTTTCTATATTCAGTGGACTGTGAAAATGGGGTAAAAACTCTAATTTGGCATTAAATTAGAAAGATCATATCATAGGGAACATGTGTACTAAATTTCAAGTTGATTGGACTTCAACTTCATTAAAAACTACCTTGACAAAAAAACTTTGATCTGAAGCAGAACAGACTAATGAACAGACGAATGAATGAAAAGGGATGAACAAACAAACGGATGCCCAGACTGAAAAACATAATACCCCTACGTGGGGCATAAAAACTCACATTTAAAATTTTGATAGCATTATTTTTATGTAGTATCTAATACAAGAATTGTAAAAAATAAATTGCTCTTTTGTCCATCGCAATAATTTCATCATTTACAGTAGTATTATTAATCAGATTAGATATTTTGATGTCTGATAGTGTTAAATGTTGAACACTTCAACTCCTTTGAAAAGCTAATATGAGGCAGGCATTACCTGTAAATGGGGACGAAGTCTGTGTGAATTATTTTTTTGTAACTTAAATATTTGTTTAAAAAAAAAGAAACGGAAATACCGTAACGTTTCCGATTTTGGTTCTGTTGTTAGGGATTTAGTTGTGACGTTATTTAAATTATGACGTCATATGCAATGTAAACAAAGAACCGCTATCATCAGGTAACATTTTTTCATATCAAGGAATTATTAAAAATGAAATTAGTATTGCGCGTTCGTTCCTATTTTATTCTAGACTGATAAATATATATTTTACTCAAAGTTTCATACAAACGACACCAGAAAAAGGAAGTACATTGTACATTTCTGCGCAGGTCCGGGATTTCAAAACATGACAAAAAAAATTTAAACGATTTTGAGTTCATTAGTACAATGAAAAATTCGGGAAATTTTCCCGTATTTTTTTTTTATTGAATTTTCTACTGTAATTGGGGACTTCGTCCCCATATTAACTCTTAAATCAAATGCTTAACCTTGCAATGTTAAAGTTTTCCAATATTGTTTCAGTTTATACACACCTAATCTAGAATTCTCCTTCAAAAACACAGCCATGTCTAACATATCTTCTTCCCTGAAAAAAAATGTATTTAAATCATGAAAAAACTTATTTCTAATCAAACCTTTAACAATATATCATAGAAATTTCATCTATGCTATTGAATATTTTCCTGTAAGCTTTATAAAAATAATAATTACATTACATGCATGTTTCAGAAGAATCTGTTATTTTGATTGGATAACAACTCTTGTGCGTCATACTAAAATTCACCTTCATATCCCAATGAAGTTTAACATTCATGATGACACATGCTATCACAAAAAAAAGGGATTATTCAAAGAAATAAATGATAAAAAACAATTTTTCCTGATCATAGCGAAACAATTTAATTATAAGTATTTAATGCTTCTTTTAGTAATTTGAATTTACAAAAATAAGCATTCAATTCTTAAGTAAATCTTAAATAAAGCAATTTTCCAGCTAGGTTGTAAGTTAGTTTAAACATATTTATTTATAGTGTATTGGGAAACAAGTTTTGCAACTTATATTAATCCCTTTCCACTTAGCAGGTGCAAGTGCTGACTTGTATCGGCATAAGCCTGCTCTTTTTCGAAGTCTTTAAAGGTGTCTTTTATGTGCAAGAGATATGGCTCTCTCTTAACACGGATCAGCCATTTATCCTCCCCTTCCAATGGACTAACATCGTTTTCTCAAGACCATACTCGCATATGGTGTCAAGGGAGAGCGGAAAATTCAGTTCCTGAAATTTTCATTCTGGACCGGGAATCGAACCAGGAACCTTTGTGATCGTTTTCACAGGGTGGTCCGCCCAACCTTCCCAAAGTGCTGCCCTGTGCCCTTTTTTTTTTTTAAAAGGAAAGATTTTATACTACAAAAGAAAATCACTTTGAGTCAAACAGACTGACAAGGATGGAAAGCAAAAGTTAGCAAAAGTTAATTGAAATAAAAAAAATTAATCAGTAATAAAATACTGATTACAGAAATGAATGCTGTACAGAATAAAGAAATCATACAATCATACAGAAAAAAATAACAGTAAAATCGATCAGACGATTGTAATTTTAAAGGATCTTTAATTGATAATAAATTAAAAAAAAAAAAAATACAAATGTAAATTAATGGAGAACACAGATGCTTCTGCTTGCAAATATATGGCAAATTCTGCACTCATTCAAACCACAAAAAAGACTTAACTCAAGAACAGCCACCCAAAGATTGAACTTGATTTGTGTTAGGTGGCCATTAACATTGTGTATAAGTTTAATAACAATAATTCACAAAAACGAAAGTAAGAGTGCCAAAATGGCAAATAGAGAAATTTCTGAGGGATATAACTTTAGTTTAGAAAAGTGAAAGTGAAACCACCAAAATTCAAACTTGATCTGTATTTGGTGGTAATAAACATTGTGTATGATTTTCATAATAGAATGAAATTCATAACAGTGTAGCTATGGCCATTCATTGACTGGGGAAAATTAGGTGAACGTTCGTCTGTAATGCCCACTGCTCACGACGTACTTATCATAGAAATTTAAACTGTGAGGTCACCAAAGGTTCTAAACGCCTAAATAAAATAGTTAAAAATACTAATCAGGAATAACCTTTGTAATTTGAAAATAAATAAAAATGGCCTTCAACACGGAGTCTTGGCTCACACCGAACAGCAAGCTAAAAAGGTTAAATACTTAAAATTCTTTACTTGATTTTTTGTTATGATTTGACCATCAATTTTCCTAATATGATATCGCACGTTCTTTCAGATTATTTTTTTTACTTAATTGGCTTTAAAAGTTACAATGCATGATGTCGTCTGCTTATGTAGTTCATATGTGTTTTTCGTTTCTCGTTTGTTTTCCCGTTTGAATGGTTTTACACTAGTAGTTTTGGGGCCCTCTATAACTTGCTGTTCGGTGTGAGCCAAGGCTCCGTGTTGCAGGTCGTACCTTGACCTATAATGGTTTACTTTTATGAATTATTACTTGGGAGGAGAGTTGTCTCATTGGCACTCATACCGCATCTTCCTATATCTATCTATATCTATACATTTTTTTTCAACAAAAGAATACATCACAAGAATATAAGTTTTGTAAGAAACGTGAGAAATTGTGTTGGACTTGAAGATAAGGCAAAGTGACAAATATCTGAAAGAATGAATCGTTTTATGGTATTAAACAAAGAAATCAAATGATTTTTTAATTATCCAGAACTCTTCACAAACAAAAACCACATGTATACGCATTGAATAAATAGTAGGCCATTCTTAAATGATCACACCGTAGAAGTAGTTGTGCTCTTAATCAATGAGATATTTTGTGAATTAACCCCATCAACTTAATAGTTTTTTTTACAATGGATAAACCTATTTTTTTTTATTATTATTAAATAATATCATCTCTGAACATTATTATTCTTATAAATGACACGGTTGTATGTGATGATTATAATAAATATTTAAAACAAATTCCTTTCAATCTTTGTAAAAAGAAAGTTTCATTTTATGTATCGGAATGTGTAACAAGTGAATATTTCAATCCCCACTGGAAGGCCTCTGACAGACTGGGTGAGCATAAAATCATAGCCGTTGACAAACAAGTTACAACCTACAAACGTTTTACTGTCGACCACACTGTTATGCAATTAATTCTATTTGGTTAAGTCAATCTAAAGTAAAAGAATGGAAATTAATTTCAGGACTTATCAATGTACCAACAAACAGACAAGGGTAAAACTTAATGTCACCTCTGTCGCAGAGAGGGAACAAAAATAAGACTAAATATTCTTTTCCCAGTCAGAATACAAAAGAACCTTTATATTATGGAATACATACTCTTCTTCAGGCTCTTGTAACTTATCAAAGTAATTGTTATGAACATAAACATGACATGTTGAACAGGCTAGTGATGCTTCACAGGCTCCTGAAATAATAAACAAAATTTGATATTATACAGAGAGACTGATAAGGGTGTTATAGGTGAAGGAAAAAATAATTATCAAAATTTCCTGTCGATATGCACATCTACATTATCTAAAAAGGTTTCATGAAATTCTGTTGTGTGGTTTCAGAGGAGTTGTGATGACAAGAACAGGGCTGATTGACAGACTGACGGACAGACGGACTGGTCCAAAAACATTTACCCTTCGCAACTTTGTTGCATGCGGTGTAAACAATTATTGTTGAACAGTTTGTTCAAAATTTAAAACCATGTTGAGAATGCTTAAAATTAAAATTTGATTAATTAAAATAATCATTGAACTCACAAGAACCTCAAATATATACAATTTTTTGATAGAATACTAAATCATGGTTTTAAACGTTTTGATGATGCTTCAAACATTTAAAAAAGAAAACAAGATTGTGTTTTAATACATATATAACCAAGATTTGAGTTCAGAAAACAAAAATACCATATCCTGATAACTCAAATGATCCAACTGTTCCAACACCATTCCTAACAAAACAATACAATGGTAAAATAGAAGTATTATGATAAGTTTTATTTACCTTCCAACTCTATGTCGTATCTATGAGCTAAATACATCAGATTATCACCAACTTTTCCTCTGACAGGTTTTTTAACTCCATTTCTATCTATATAAGTAATATTTACTCTAAAAAAAAAAAGTAAAATGATGTAGCTCACCAGTTGCATTTTAAATCCTTTTTTTTTTAAATTTATTAACTTTTTTCTGATTAAACTTTTCATAGGTTGATTAATTTGTACACATTAATATAATTTGTGTGAAAATTATGATGAAGGAAATTACTTTTTTGAAATCCCCTGCTTTTTGCTCTGGTTGAGTTTTCAAGAAACGAAAGGTTAAATATCAAATGTTTTTGTTTTGTTTTATATATGTGTTAGACTCAGATGTGCCATGGGGACGCTGAAGTGCGATGGTCATGCTGAACTGTGTCTAATCCAAAGTGTGATGGTCTGTTCGCTGATGTGCGATGGTCTATTTGATGCATGATTTCTATTTTAAAAGCTATAGATGTGCAATTGTTATGAGAAGCATGTATATGTTTAAATAGCTAGTACATGTATATGAATTTACATTCATTTTGTCTATGACTGTCCTAAATAACAGTTGCATATTAAATAAGAGATCGTTCTCTTTGATTTTCTGCATGTCCATATAATTCTGCATTAACATTTTATCTTTACTTGGTTCCTTGCATGAGTTATTGGATTACCGTAATATTATTATACAGATTGTCTGTATGCAAACCTGTACATTGTAAGAGAATGTCATTGTAAGTAAAAAGGAGCTGTTTGTAGATTTTGAAAAAAAAGTTTGCTACAGAAGGTCAACTTTCCCCTATTAAGGCTATTTACCAATCTTCGCAATTTCTCTAGTACAGTTTTTAAAGTTTACAAGCCCCTAATAAACTTTATAACCCAGAAAACTGCTTCTAACATACAAATTGACATGAAAAGCATGGAAAATTAAGTTTATAATATTATCACCATCGCACTTTGGCATAGCTATCAACAAGATAGCGTCACAAAGCCACCATCACACTTCAGCGTAATCAAAAACGTACTTCAGCTTCAGACCATCGCACCTTAGTGTAACCATCACAGTTTGGAGTACCATCACGGTTCAGAGTCCTGTTTTAAGGTTTGCTGTCTCAATTTGTTTGTCAAAATGTTCCCCAAAATCTTCTTTTACTCATTGTTGTTTATATTATAATATTCTTGCATTAATCTAGTTTAGTGCTTCACTTGTGTGTGCATTGATGCTTTTATATAAATGAACATTTTTGCTTATGCAATCACCTAGCTGTTGTATGTCTAATGTGAATATTGTATATGTCCTATATGTATAATATGTACTTACACTTCATCTTCTGATTTTGGATCTTTATATTCATAATCCCCATGACGTAATGGACCTTTAATAAATATCATAAAATTTTTAACTGCTCTTTTTACACAGATTAGTTTAAGGCTACACAAATTTGTGGATGTTTAATTATTAAGGAGGAAAAAACAAAAACAAACACAATTCTATACAGTGTACATGTCATTATGTTGTAGTTCAAACTCCATCTTTAAAGCTACAAAATGTATACAACAAAACATATATTAATTTGATGCATTTTTTAAATATATATTTTATGTTATAGTTGTAATTTTTATTTGCCTATCATAATCATAAGAGAATACATATTTTGTTTATTTGAATAGAAAATTAAACTATATAAATGATTAAACGTTTTATTTCACATAAAATCATACTTCATACAATGTATGTTCAGATGTTGTTTAGTAGTTGTTATTTTTTTTTTAATTCTCAATCTTGTTGCATTTTTATTTTACATTGCATCTTCAGTTGTTATATTTTATAATTCAATTTGGACCCTCTAAAAAAGTGAATTAAAAAAATAAAATTCAAAAACTTAGAGCTTTGAGAAAATGGGTACTTCCAGGTCCTGGCTGTACCCATTTTCTCATGGAAGTACCCATCTAAGTTTTTGAATTTAATTTTTTGAATTCACTTTTTTAGGACTATTCCAAAAAATTATGATGTCCTGCAGGCATGTTTAATTTTATGCTGCATCACTTTTCATTGTAGGAAGTCGTCACAGCAACAACAAAAATAGCATGCAAAGGTCATATAGTTGTTTTGTCTATAAGTAGTTCCTGTTATCTGAACTGTAAATTCCACCTTTATAAGTTTAAACACTTCTTGTAATACTTGTAAGACGTTTCTGTCACATGACCAGTTTGTCCACAGACGTTTCAGACACAGTCGATTAGACCATACTTTTTCATATTGTTCTTATGAGTTTTAAAAGATGGTATATAAGTATAAATTAGCATTAAACAGTTCCGCAGAACCCAGTGTCTCGGCTACTCTTGCTGTTAATCATATTTTGAAAACTATAAACACAGAGGGAATGTTATGTTTCCAAGAAGAATAACTATCTTATGATCATAAACAAGCCTCCTTCCAATTTTGGTAGGAATCTGGTTCTTTTGTAACATTAAAATATGTTTGAATTAAATAGATAATCGATACAGACTTCACCCCCTCATATTATTTCTTAATGTAAAAACAATCCTATTTCTCATTTCTAAATAAATATGAGGCTTTATAACAAGTCAAAAATGACTGAAACGACTTTACAAAGTTTGGCCAAACTGGAAAAGATATTACCGATACAGCATGTGGACGAAACGTCTTGAGCATCGCCTGTAATTACTTATCTTAAAAAGTAAAAACTGCCTTGATAACATGATTATGCAACACTCAGAGCTTAATTTACCTGCACTGACATGAAAATGTCTCGAAATTTTTGGAGTGGTTGTCATTTTTGTCTGTTCTGTTAATTTAAATATTGAAGGAACTCTTTGAGATTGCGCGATCTTGAAGCATTTGCTACAAAATCTTTTAGAAAAAAACTGCAACATGGGGGCTGACATATTGGACAACTAGTTTCTATTTTTTCACTTATTTTCGGATTTTACGAAACTTCCGGCTGTTTTGTGTATTGCTGTAGCTTTACATATTAGCATGCAAGATTGGTGATGACAAAAAAAGCGATACACTCCAATACACTTTATTGATATTTTGCATTATGCTAGGGAATTTAGTGCTGTTTAGTTATGGATATGAAACTTAAGTGAATTTTCCAAAGGACGAGTGTAATAAGAATCTGTTTGGATTTCAGAAATGTTGACAGATGACCATTCAAATAGTCTGTTGAAAGGTCAACAAGATCTTTTTCAACATGGCGACCTGTAATCAAAATAGAATTTTAGTTTGTCTTTGTATTTTTATAACAGCCAATTTGACGTTTGTCAGATCTGATAGTACTAAAAAACGTGATGTGTACAATTATAATGATAAACTTGAACAGGAGGCTTTCAAAGCACTATTCTCTGCTGGTGGATATTTCTCTGACACAAGGCAAGAACCAGTTGACCCTAAAATTTTAGGTGGAATAAGAATTCAGATAGAAGCTTTGAAGTTGTGGTCTCAATTAAGACAAACAGCAAATGTTGAATTAGGGATTCCGCAAATGCAGGTAGGCTACATGTATTTGAAAAAAAGTCTTGAGATCCTGTAATTAAAAGCTTCTTACATGAACATGTATAAATATTTTTTTCTTAGAATGATAAATGAACATGAATGACTTGTCTGAGTTGTCCCTAGTGTACGAAACTGGTTGACAGGTCCGTTCACCCAGATTAAACATGTTCGCCCTGAAACTGATCGCAATGAGTTCATTCACCTCTAGAGGAGGGTGGTAATGCCCTTTTACGTCGGGCGTCAAACAGTTATTTTCGGCTACCATTAGCGTCAAATTGGTAAAATTTTACTGTGATTCGTCAAAGGTCTCAAATAATTATCATTACTGTTATTTTGGAAAAAAATTAACTTCGTTCATCAAAATCATTTCGTCTTAAAGAAAGTGTACATTTTATTGTCATGCACTAAAAATGACCGTTAATGTCATTTGGCAAGAATTTTTATGGTTATACGTCATGAAAGTACCCCCAATACTACCATTATAAAGTCTGCTCGCGCTGGATTCCTTCTCACTACTTTTATTAATGAAATATTAATATTATGGGTATTACAGTTAAATAAACCTTATTCAGATTTTTATATGGTATGAATTCTTGAAAATTCACAAAACACATGGAAATAACTAAAAGTTGGCTTGTTTTGGCGCATTAATATGTCATAATAATAGTTCTCACTGATCACTGTAATTAAATTATTTGGTTGCAGCAATTCCAATATTTGGCAAATTTTCAAAAAAACTCCAATATATTCTGTTCCAATAATAAACATTAATATGCAACTAGACAACAGTAAAAAAAAAAAGAGCAAATGAAACCTGGGCAAACCGGTACATTTATTTTGGTGAACAGGTACTAGGACGAGCCTGAATCAGGGTGAACAATAAAATTGAGAATGGAAATGGGGAATGTGCCAAAGAGACAACAACCCGACCATAGAGCAGACAACAGCAGAAAGTCACCAACAGGTCTTCAATGCAACAAGAAATTCTCGCACCCGGAGGCGTCCTTCAGCTGGCCCCTAAACAAATATATACTGGTTCAGTGATAATGAACACCATACTAAACTCCAAATTGTACACAAGAAACTAAGACCTAAAATGATACAAGACTAACAAAGGCCAGAGGCTCCTGACTTGGGACAGGCGCAAAAATGTGGCGGGGTTAAACATGTTTGTGAGATCTCAACCCTCCCCCTATACCTCTAGCCAATGCAGAAAAGTAAACACATAACAATACGCACATTAAAATTCAGTTCAAGAGAAGTCCGAGTCTGATGTCAGAAGATGTAACCAAAGAAAATAAACAAAATGACAATAATACATAAATAACAACAGACTACTAGCAGTTAACTGACATGTGTTCATGAATCTGTGTCTGTTCGCTCAAAATCTAGTCAGCTCTCATTGCCTCAAAATTACGTTCCACTCTTTTTCTTACGCACCCTAGACCAAAAATGAAATATCTGAAGCATCTTTCAACCCACTGAGTGCACCTTGATTGGCTTTGTGTTTTACCTCTGTTCCTGTTTAAAGGATAAAATCTTTGAGTAAAAATGGTCTGAATCGTGCTTTAAAATCAATCTATTTTGTCTTTGACTTTGAACAGGTTGGGCACAAGTCAGAAAATGTTGGATACATGATTTCTCTGCTTTCACCTCTTGTGTAAACAAAACCAGTTTAAATGTGTTTTTATTTTTCAATTTATGGCATGAAATTTACAAAAGGGCACGTTTTACGTTATAACTGCATCAGTTGAATTTGTAAATACTAAAAGTATTCTAGGAACAACAAAACATAAAAGTGAAGCCTTGTTTTTTCTAGAACTCGAAAAAACATGCAAATCTTTTGTTTACGAATTAATTGACCAAGCTGCATGATCCAGGTGCAACTGAACATAACTGAATAATGTTCATTGCTATTGAAAATTTTTATGCCCCACCTACGATAGTAGAGGGGCATTATGTTTTCTGGTCTGTGCCTCTGTTCGTTCGTCCGTCTGTGCGTCCGTTCGCTTCAGGTTAAAGTTTTTGGTCGAGGTAGTTTTTGATGAAGCTGAAGTCCAATCAACTTGAAACTTGATACACATGTTCCCCATGATATGATCTTTCTAATTTTAATGCCAAATTATAGTTTTGACCCCAATTTCATGGTCCACTGAACATAGAAAATGATAGTGCGAGTGGGGCATCCGTGTACTATGGACACATTCTTGTTATTCATTAAATTTTATTTCCCAAGTCATTAACATATCTTTTCATGTTTGATGATTGGTACGAATTGGTAAACAGGAATTGTTTTTTTGTGAGTTATGCATCAAATTAGACTTGAAATAAGCTTGATTTTTAGCTCACATGGGCCGAAGGGCCAAGTTAGCTTATGCCATCACTTGGCGTCTATCGTCTGTCGTCGTAAACTATTTCAAGAATCTTCTCCTCTGAAACTACTAGGCCAAATACTTCCAAACTTTAACTGAATGTTCCTTAGGGTATCTAGTTTATAAATTGTACCCGAAGTTTTGATCTATCAACAAACATGGTCGCCATTGCTAAAAATAAAACATAGGGGTCAAATACAGTTTTTGGCTTATAACTCAAAAACCAAGCATTTAGAGCAAATCTGACATGGGGTAAGATGTTCATTAGGTCAAGATCTATCAGCCCTGAAATTTTCAGATGAATCAAACAACCCATTGTTGGGTTGCTGCCACTTAATTGGTAATTTTAAGGAAATTTTGCAGTTTTTGGTCATTATCTTGAATATTATTATAGATAAAGATAAACTGTAAACAGCAAAAATGTATACTGTTTTTCTTTAGTATTTTGTGAATTATAGTCATGAATATGATATTGTCATGATGACCAAAGGCCAAGTTCATTCATCTTAGACTAAGACTAAATTGACTTGTAAAAGAAAGGGAATATCAAACTTGTTACAATTACATGTTTATTCCCACAACAATGCAGTCTGTACTAAAATCAATTCTGACTTGAGCTTTTACACTATGTTTCCCACTGTGCTAGGCAATACTCATAAAACCCAGGTTTTTGCTAACCCAATACAATGTACAAATAAGCTCTTCTAAGATTGTGATTAGAAATAAATATTACCAGGAATAAACTAATCGAATATGATCAAATTCTGATTTATTTAATACAAACATAAATAAATTTCTAAAACGTAAATAAAATTACTGTAAATTCAGAAATGATCAAGTGCACTAATTATTGTGATTTTGTCATATAAGATTCAAATGCGATTTAAATTAGGCCGAGAAAAAAAAGATCCGTGTTTCCGGTAACCCGACCGACCCTGTTTTTTTAGCCCCGACCCTAACTTTTTTATTGGATCTTCAAAAAAAATAAAAAAAAAATTTATCAACCGACCCTGTTTTTGACACAGGCTTCTGATAGATGACATAATATTTTTTCTCTCTTGCTTCCTCTTGCATAGAAAGCCAGTAAAACATTTTATTAATGTCAAAAGGTATTCCAAATAGGTTAAAATCCAAGAAATTTGCACAGCAGGTGCTTCAAAAACATTGCAAATGGCACACTTCCGGTTTTTGAAACTAATTACGGATCCGGACTTGGAAAAAACATGAAAATTTTCCGGATTTCATTTACGATGTCAAAAAAAAAAAAAAAAAAAAAAAAAAAAGAATTCCGACCTACCGACCCTATTTTTCAAAATGATGTTACCGGAAACACATATCTTTTTTTTTTAGGCCTTATTGCGATATTGAGAAATATCCATTTTTATTTACATGTATATAAAATATTTCAAAATGCAAGTTTAAATTATTGTGATTATAACCCTGTCATAATTTTCGCAATAATAGAAATTAAACATTGCAACAATTTCTGAATTAACAGTATTCAGAATCAGTGGGTCGGGCGCCTATGTCAAACAAATGAAATTTAATTTTTGGCCTTAGCTATTGATACAAAAAAATGTAGACTCGAGATATTCTTTTCTTAAATGGGCTTCACCAAAATCCAGTGTTTTCCTTTTTTCACTAAGGTAAGGTGGGTGTTTTAAAAAAATAACTTGCAACCGGGTGGTTTTTTTTTTAAATGTCCAACCTTTTTTAATTTACTGTGGGTGCACGTGGGGGTCACAGAAATAAAGATTAGTATAATATTCACATTTTATGGAGTTGAACAAACATAAATAGAAGTATAGTCATATTAATTGTTAGCTGCGGAACCGTAGCTCTTAGGTCCTTATGTTATTTTTTGACTATTTGCGGATCTATGGTCCGCAAATAGTAAAAAAATAACATAAGGACCTAAGAGCTACGGTTCCGCAAATAGTAAAAAAATAACATAAGGACCTAAGAGCTACGGTTCCGCAGCTAATTAATTGTCAAATATTCTTTGATTTTATTTTTTCAAAAATGTATCTCTTTTATCTCTTCTTTCATTTACAATTTTATGCATCAGCATGGATTTAAGGCCTTTTGATCCAGGTTTCTGTTCTGTTTCTTGCTTTTGTGCCTAATTTTTGGCACACAGAACAGTAGTATCCTTCCTCTGTGACTATAAGTCATTTGAAGTCTTGCTCATATTTGTCTTCACTTGCGTGTCTTTTCCGTTGTTTGGTTGATTTTTGTTCAATTTCCACAACTTCAACATTACTATCAATTTTATTTAACTTATTTGGTCTAGTATTTTCTTTATCATCATCGTCATCTTCCTTTCTTTTCCCCCGATTGATTAATGAAAACATTGAAATTTGACGATTGGACGCCATCTTTGTCAATGAAAACAAGGCGGGATTAGTATTCAAATTTTAACGGTACGGAACCGAAAAAAATCCGGATTTTGAAAAAAAAAAGCCGACTTCCTCCTAAAATCGAAAGGTGGTCGGCTTTTGAAAAGAAGGTGGTCGGCACACCCGGCTTAAATGCCGAATGGAAAACACTGAAATCTAACAAAATTTTGCAATATTATCAGACTCATTCAAGTAAATTAATACTGAAAACCCTTAGTGTATGCATGCCAATTTGTCAAATCTTCTAGTTCAGAACTTATTTTAGATGTCTATAATAAAAAAAATATGTATATCAGCATTGTTTTGCACACAACTAAAGTTTGTTAATGTTAAACATGAACATTTAGTAGCTTTGAGTGTGTTCTTTTTACATGTACATGTATATATTTTGTGTTGTCAACACTACACACAAAAAAATGTAAAATGTACCACAAGGGTTAAAGATTCTGGTGCAATATTCCAGTAATGATATACATGTACTGTATCAAGAGGAATCATTAATCTTGTAAAAATTTAAACAGCGTTTAACATGCAAATGGGTATGCCAGATTTTTTGGGGGGTTTTTCCAGTTTGGAAGATACATGAACACCTGAAAAAACTTCCAAGTAAATACAAATTAAACAGCAATATAGGAAAGGTGTACTGACATAAGAGTACAAAAATACAAATTAAAACTTAATAACTAAGGGCTCCAGCAGAAATCTGAGGGGGAAAAGGACCATCACAACATGAGTACAACGAAGAGGCTGTGATACCTAAAATCTTGATGATGTTTTATCAGGTTTATAATAACTTTAAATATAATGTATTTCATCAGTTTTTGATTCTGAAAAATTTACCTGCTGACACAATTTTCACTAAAAAATTATAAAATCAGATTTTGTCCTAAATTGTAAAAGTAATTTTTTTCTATGAATAATTTACATGTTCATAGTTGAAGTTGCAATATAGCTGTGAACAGCTTTCTGTCTCCAATAATTTATAATTTTCATGTAATTTATTCTAAAGTCTTGGTTAAAATAAATTGTTAAATTGTTTTATCCTGCAAACAGCCAATGCAACTATTGTACAAATAACAGGTTCACAATTAAATGTTTGCCTTATTTGTACAAATAAAGTCAACTGTTACCCCACTTTCATGTTGAGCTAGTGGTACTGTGGATATTTCTTTTTGTGTAACATTTCATTTTGGGGTCCTCTTCATGGGCTGCATTTAAACTACAAAAAATGTACATGTAATATGTAGATTTCTTTAAAAATTAGAGACAAAAGATTTGGAGTTCAGCAACTAAAGTTTCATGCATTTACACAATGTATATATGCATATTGGCACATCTTATTTCTATGGAAATTATAATGCCCCACCTTAGTCATAGTAGAATTTTAAGCTATTGCTTTAATAGTGATATACATTTACATGTATGAAAATGCATAATATCAAAGATTCAAAATTGATTAAGTGCAATTATTTCAAAGGAAAGACAACCATAGATCTCTCTTGTATCTTGTTTAAAAGAGAAAACCCTCAACACCAAAATTTATTGTTCTGTTTCGATAAAGCACATCAAAAGGAAATTTAGTACTTAAAAAAAAAAATCAGGGTTGGAATATAAACATGTATAAACAGCAATATCTGCATCTGCGTGTACAAATGTAGGCCGAAATAAGTTTGTGGAAAATGTTTTATTGTTTTATAATAATTTAAAGATTAAACTATCTTTCAAGCTGAATAAATTCTGAAATACAGTGAAATATAACTTTTACAAAACAAATGATCAATCAACAAATTACCACTGAATTGTGCAAGAAAAGTTTGATATTTTTCCTTGAATAAAGATACTTGTGTGGTAACAGTTTTTTGTTCAATCAGAAATTGTTACAGTAAATGTATGCAAGTATCTATTTTCATATAGTTTCTTATCAGACTTCAAAAACTTTGTGAACAAGGTTTGTTTTTAATGTACCAGAGGATTTGTTTACATTTTCCTCCAAGCATACAGACCAACTATTTGCTTTAGGTTGATTTAGGAAGTTTGATCCAATAAAGTTCTTTGAAAGATAAAGACTCTCAACAAATGCTAGACAATATCAAACATATAAATTTGACATATGGATGTGAAATTTCTTTTAAACTTGTTAAATTAAAACCTTTAAAGATCTTTCTATCTTTGATGTTCTAAGTTTACACTGAATCAAATATTAGAACAGGACAAAATGTCAATAATTTCGCTTTATAATATTAGTCTACATTGTATTTTAATATGCATTTGCACCTAAAAATCTATATATGAATAAAATGTTCATGTAGCAAGTTGCAAGCACATGAAAAGGATTTGTGAATAAATTAAACTAAAATTTTGATCAACTAAAAGATAACATTCAGGGTTGTTATTATCTTTAGTTTTCATTTTCCTTGTGAATTTTTAACAGTTAAATACAATCACGGCAGTGTTCTGTTGGTGAATGTACATGTTGGTACATCATTGATTATGTCAGCTGCAATAACAAAGCCTATTTGGTCCATTTTAACTAAAAGTTTACACAAAATATGACCCTGATGACAATCCAGAGACCTAAAGTTTCTTTCCGTTAAAGTGTGGATTTATTACAATTGGAGAATTATTGCTGATGATCTAAACGCCATACACATGTTACTTGGCTGCAGCAATTAATAAAAGTAGAAAAGGGAGTCTGGACAATATAAGACCCTTATTTGATATAATTATAGTGCTAATTTAGAAATGACAATAAGGGATCTGAAATCTGTCTTAAAAATACTGAAGTAATTATATATTAATAAATGTTTAGAAAATAAAAACGTCATTCATATTTTTCATATGATCATGACAACAAACCCAGTCTGCACCATTAGCCACTAGTCCGATGCCTCAGACTAGTAAATATTGATGCAGACTAGTTAGTGAAAATTTTCAAAATTTTATATAGTCGTATTGGGCCAAGTTTTGATATTTAGTTTTCGGACTAGTAGATGAAAAAGATTTGGCGCAGACTGTTTCAAACCATTAAAACATTTGTGTATTTTGTATATTTTGTTCAATTTCTTGATTTTCCTTGTTTAACATCAACTCCCTTAAAGTACATGTATATTTGGGATTGTAAACATATACATGCATGAGCACCAAGGAAAGAACTTTATATTTTGTAAGATTATGTAAATAGTTGTAATAAACCTCTTAGATTATTTTGTTGTTCCCTTTGTCCTGGCTACAAACTTTGATATTAACATGTTATTATTACAAATATGCATGCAACACATGTTTGCTGGATGTTAAACAGTTTTGTAGTAACTTAGCAATTTTTTTTATTTTTTTTTGGCCATCATAATAATTGTGATTTTGAAATGTCTAGCACGCAGTTAAGAAAGATAAAAAACTAAACTGAAGTAGGCCAATTGTCTTAAAAATTGTTTAAATACTACAATAATTTATAATGTGTCCTCTATTGGAATTTTGAAACAAAATGTTTAACAGGTGTCAATTGATATGTGTAACAAGAAAGTTATAGTTTTTATGCCCCATTTATGGGCATTATGTTTTCTGGACTGTGCATCCCTTTGATTGTCTGTTTGTCCCGCTTCAGGTTAAAGTTTTTGATTGAGGCAGTTATTGATGAAGTTCAAGTCCAATCAACTTGAACTTAGTACACATGTTTCCTATGATATGATCTTTCTAATTTTAATGCCAAATTAGAGTTTTTATTCCATTTTCATGGTCAACTGAACATAGAAAATTATAGTGCGGATGGGGCATCCGTGTAATAGGGACACATTCTTGTTTGACCTATTGTTAACTGATTTTTATACGACCGCAAATTTTGAAAAAATTTTCGTCGTATATTGCTATCACGTTGGCGTCTGCGTCGTCGTCGTCGTCCGGCGTCCAAATACTTTTAGTTTTCGCACTCTAACTTTAGTAAAAGTGAATAGAAATCTATGAAATTTTAACACAAGGTTTATGACCATAAAAGGAAGGTTGGTATTGATTTTGGGAGTTTTGGTCCCAACATTTTAGGAATAAGGGGCCAAAAAGGGCCCAAATAAGCATTTTCTTGGTTTTCGCACCATAACTTTAGTTTAAGTTAATAGAAATCTATGAAATTTTGACACAAGGTTTATGACCACAAAAGAAAGATTGGGATTGATTTTGGGAGTTTTGGTTTCAATAGTTTAGGAATAAGGGGCCAATAAAGGGCCCAAATAAGCATTTTTCTTGGTTTTTGCACAATAACCTTAGGTTAAGTAAATGGAAATCTATGAAATTTAAACACAATGTTTATGACCACAAAAGGAAGGTTGGTATTTATTTTGGGAGTTTAGGACCCAACAGATTAGGAATTAGGGGCCAAAAAGGGACCCAAATAAGCATTTTTCTTGGTTTTCGCACTATAATGTTAGTATAAGTAAATACAAATCTATGAAATTTAAACACAAGGCTTATGACCATAAAAGGAAGGTTGGTATTGATTTTGGGAGTTTTGGTCCCAACAGTTTAGGAAAAAGGGGCCCAAAGGGTCCAAAATTAAACTTTGTTTGATTTCATCAAAATTGAATAATTGGGGTTCTTTGATATGCCGAATCTAACTGTATATGTAGATTCTCAACTTTTGGTCCCGTTTTCAAATTGGTCTACATTAAGGTCCAAAGGGTCCAAAATTAAACTTAGTTTGATTTTGACAAAAAATGAATCGGTTGGGTTCTTTGATATGTTGAATCTAAAAATGTACTTAGATTCTTGATTATTGAAGTTTTTTTGGTCCAGTTTTCAAATTGGTCTACATTAAGGTCCAAAGGGTCCAAAATTAAACTTTGTTTGATTTCATCAAAAATTGAATCCTTGGGGTTCTTTGATATGCCAAATCTAACTGTGTATGTAGATTCTTCATTTTTGGTCCTGTTTTCAAATTTCAAATTCTACATTAAAGTCCAAAGGGTCCAAAATTAAACTAAGTTTGATTTTAACAAAAATTGAATTCTTGGGCCTCTTTGATATGCTGAATCTAAACATGTACTTAGATTTTTGATTATGGGCCCAGTTTTCAAGTTGGTCCAAATCAGGATCTAAAATTATTATATTAAGTATTGTGCAATAGCAAGTCTTTTCAATTGCACAGTATTGTGCAATGGCAAGAAATATCTAATTGCACAATATTGTGAAATAGCAAATTTTTTTTTAATTAGAGTTATCTTTCTTTGTCCAGAATAGTAAGCAAGAAATATCCTATTTGTGCAATAGCAAGAATTTTTTTTAATTGGAGTTATCTTTCTTTGTCCAGAATCAACTTAAATCTTTGTTATATACAATATACAATGTATATACACTTTTTACTACCAACTGATAAATTTAAATAATCTTTACCATTCAGTGATAACAAGCAGTTTTTTTACATCTTAATATTTTATGATGTATTTAAATGAGTAGTTATTGTTGCAAACTCCATTAGAAATTTGAATTGATATCAGTTTTGAAAAAGGGAAACGGGGATGTGAAAAAAAAGGGGGGGGGGTTAAATTTTTCTCATTTCAGATTTCATAAATAAAAAGAAAATTTCTTCAAACATTTTTTTGAGAGGATTAATATTCAACAGCATAGTGATTTGCTCAAAGGCAAAAAAAACCTTTTAAGTTCATTAGACCACATTCATTCTGTGTCAGAAACCTACAAAAATGTATGCTGTGTCAACTATTTAATTTTAGATTTAAAAAGTTTGAAGAAGAAATCTTTAATTGATTTGTAAAATCTTGGCATTTGTTTTGTGTAAAAAAAAACCATGTAATGTCAAAAATTTGATCACAATCCAAATTCAGAGCTGTATCATGCTTGAATGTTTTGTCCATACTTGCCCCAACTGTTCAGGGTTCGACCTCTGCGGTCGTATAAAGCTGCGCCCTGCGGAGCACCTGGTTTAATGATTTTATTGCTTGGATTTATATGGTTCTAATGATTTTCATGGATGCCGCCCAAAATAATGTTTATACAGATTTACATCTGTAATGTTTAACCATAGGTTGGGGTCAGTGGTTGATGTTATATTCAGAATCTAGTTGTAGGTAGACAGTTACTTTTCATATTTTCTTTTTTTTACAGTCAATTTATGATTCACTTCCATACAAGAAAAAGAAGACAAATTCACAAGATGTAGTAGAAAGGGTAAATATTTAACATATTACTGAATAATACTGATTCAATCAGGGTTGGCAAAAACCCGGGTTTTATGAGTATTGCCCAGCCCAGTGGGAAATACTGGGAAAACCCGGGTTTTACTGGGTTTTACTGGGTAATACTGGGCAATACTGGGTAATATAGAATACTGGCCTGAATTTTATAGAGGATTCATTTATCAAACACAAATGCAATACATTTAAGATATATATAAACCTATTTTTATTTATAACTACATGTACGTTTACTTGTTTGAGAGTCCTATAAGACATACATGTACAAATGTTCTTGTAAGAGTATACTATACATTTGAGAAAGAATTATTCTAACAACTCTGAGATTTTTGTTTTCAACTATATATAGCCAATATAAAGAATTGACCAATTACATGTAATAAAAATTACTTTGAAATAATTTATAATATGTACAAATGTACATAACTAATTAATAAGTAATTATTCAGATTTGAACATATATGTTTATATAACAAGAATCAGCCTTTTCATTTCTATAAGAGTTAATGACAAGACCCTGTAGGGTGTTTATTTAGCAATCATGATTGCATATATAGCAATTTAATTTACAATCCACATAAACACTGCAATAAAATGTTTAGATTATTGAAACAATAATTGGAAATTAACAAGGAATCCTAAAATGTGCAAAATCTTGTATTTTGCCAAAAGGAAATTTATGTAGAGAAGAGAATGAAATTGAATTTTTTATCTTCTAGAAATGACTCTCAATGGTTATCTGTATAAAATGTATATATTTAGCTATAATACTATGAAACTACAACAAGTCTTTACTATTTATTGTTGAAATAAGCTTAATAAATCATATTGCCCAGTATTGCCCAGTATTACCCATTTCTGGGAGTATTGCCCAGCCCGGGAATACCCGGGTTTTCCCGCCCAGTAAAACCCGGGCGGGTTATACTTTGCCAACCCTGGATTCAATGGGGAAAAGTTAGTTACGTTTTCACACATAATTCTGGTTCAATGGGGAAAAGTTAATTACAATGTACCTTTTCACACACAATTCTTACATGTAATGCTATTTAATTTCCCCCTTATGTACCATGATTTGGAAAATAGAATTGTAGTAGAAGATTTGATGAAATGATTTTATGGTTACAAATTGAGTACTGCCTGTGTCAGTGAAGCCTGATAAGGATATTTGCTATCATCAAATGCAAAACATAGCTTGCAAGCCAACCTGTCTTGATCTACAAGCATTAGGAAATTAGCTCTAAATTCATTTTCATTTTTCATTGATCAGCATAAAAATTTATTGATTTAATTGAAAACAAAGACTAGAAGCAATAGGTCAGCTAGTTTTGGTCCTGGGAATTATTGTTATTTCAATGTCTCTTTGACCTTGACCTTATAATCAAAGTTCATCAATTTACAATTTTTATGGTGAAACATTTAATTATTCTTTTAGTTAGACATAACATTCACTGCTCTCAGACTATTTGTCTCCTTTTATTCCAATACTTGTTACAATGTATGAAATAATATAAATTCATTAAAATGTCATATTTGCCACAATTTTAGATTAGAGCTCTGTAAATTCAGGAAAACATCAATATTGAAGTAATTGCCTTCCTTAAGAATTTCATCAAAGAGTCCTAGAAAGTTTTGAACATGCTAATTGAAAATTATCTTTGCTCCTGAAATAATTACATGTATAATTTGTTTTTCAGATTGCAAATAGGTTAAAAGAAAGATTTTCAGAATATTTCAAAGTGTTAAAAACGAATAAAGTTACTGTGCAAACACTGTACCAGTTTCATGTAAAACAACCAATAACTAAAATCTTTGGATGTTGTGATTTACAGTTTACTCAATTACAGTAAGTACTCATTATCATTTGGTCATCAGCTTACATAGTCAGCCAGTCAAAACTTTTTTGCCAAATCTAGGCGCTTTTCGTGACAGCAAATTTATTTAAAAAGCATGAAAGTGTAGTTTGGATAAAACAATAACCACTTTATATTAAAATGGAATATGTAGATTTTCACTTGTTATACTTTATTTTTACCAAAGTGGTCTAATTTTCAAAGTCTACATGTACTTTAATGTTATTTTTCTATGTACATTGTATTCGTTAGACTGTTTCATTGTAATCTATGATGAGCTGTACTTGTTATGTTCAATCAAAGCATTACTGTTCAGAATTGGGTTGGGGTCCCTGTCTTAATTGTTAGAATCTGTTTCCATTTATTTGATAATGACATTTTTGAGTGGTGGGGAATTTCTTTTGTAAGGTAAAAATGTTGTTCACAGGCAAAACCAAAGAATTTTCAATACTTCTGAGTACAACTTCTGTTTTGGACCTCATGTTCTTCCAGTCTAATCATTATATCAAAAAAAGAAATTCTTTTAATTTTAAACAGATTGACTGATTTCTTTAAAAACCGTCAAATATATAAATGTCACATATCCTTTCATTCATGAAGATATTTTACTACATTGTAAGTGAACCTAAGTTTGCAAGTAAAATATAGCATTTGTTTTAAACTAAATTGCTTTATTTCAGTTCACTTCCACAGTATGGATGTAAAGTGGCAACAAAAACCAGTTGTGACCTGTTCCCAGAAAATCTCAAGAAGGGTTCTTTTAATCCAGGAAGGAATCTCACAGAAGGTATGGTCATCTTGTTATTTAAGGTCTCACAGAAGGTATGGTCATCTTGTTATTTAAGGTCTCACAGAAGGTATGGTCATCTTGTTATTTAAGGTCTCACAGAAGGTATGGTCATCTTGTTATTTAAGGTCTCACAGAAGGTATGGTCATCTTGTTATTTAAGATATTTTAACTTCCAATGTTTGTTATTGTGATCATCTTACTATACCTCTGAAAGGCTTAGATAAGACACAAGTGGGACGGGAAGATGATAGAAAAAAAGTCTCTCTTTTGCCACGAAAACAATCCAAAATATAAAGTAAGTTGTTTGTCAATGTTTTAGTCAATGACTATAAAAGCCAACATTACAGACAGTAACAAGTTTAATTAGACAATGTATATATTAGATGACCAATTTAGTGATGCAGTGCTTATTCCACTATCTGAAATGCCAATCACTAGCCAGTCAACACTGAGGTTGTGAGTTTGAACCTTGCTCCAGTGGGTGCACTTGACTCCAATCTTAGAGTGCATTTGTTTCTAACCCGAAATTTTGTCATCGATGACTATCGTTTAGTAAACGTTAAGCTGCTAGAAATAAATACATCGTTTAATAAACTTTATCGACCCCGCGTAGTCAGACAGAAATAGATTACACTCAGGCACTGTAAACAAACAGGTAAAAGTACGGGAAATAAATAACCAGGACTTTGCGAAAACAACACGTGCTCGTAAATATTTAAACGACAGATGCAGAAACAAATTTATTGTTTACACGTCTCGACGATAAACGACTACGCGACTATTTTGTGTGTGCATCTTTTATGTGAACGATGTCAACGTTGACCAACAAATGTAAGAAACAAATGGATTAAACAACTACGCGCGTAATCGTTTAACTCATTTAGGTTAGAAACAAATGCGCTCTTAATTGACTAGGATTGTCAGTTTTCATAATTTATGTCTGTGGTTTTTACTGGCTTCCTCCACCAATAAAAAGTGGCACTTAAAAGTGGCATTAAAACAACAAAAATCATGAAATGCTTTCAATATAGGCAAGTGGACTTTAAAATATATACATAAAGTATTTTAAAACTAGTTTTACACAGAACATCAACACATCTTTTGTAATCAGCATCCAAATTTCATTACTACAAATGACCCAATTAACAGTTGCAAATACACAATGTATGTCGAACTGCAGGCATTTACTGTCATTTAACAACATGCATTTAAAAAAAAAAATGACAAAGAAGTTACCAACTATAGGTCATCATGTAGCCTTCAACAATTCAAACAAGAATTTGATTGTATTGTACAATAACTGGTAGCTTTTTGCAAAAGAGATATTTTTGTTTGATATTTGATTTAATTTAATTAATAACAATTGCATTTAGAAAAAATCTAGAGTTAAATGGAAATTTTTTGTTTGATATTTGATTTATTTGAATTGAATACATTTGCATTTAGAACAAATCCAGAGTTAAATTAGGAGATAAACCCCTTCAAAGGTACCAGAATAAATATCTTTGAATTTCCAATGCTTTTAGGTGCTAATACATTTGTTATAATTTAATTGTTTTTGATAAAAGATATCTTTGAAACATTTAAAGCTTCATATTGGATTCTTGTTGAATCTCTGTGTTTGTTGAAATTGATTGTTTTGTCAGAACTATTGTAGTAGAGATTTTATCATTTTGCTGTTAAGCAAATGTTTTTCATTACTACAAATTCAATTTCTTTCACGAAAATTAATTCTACATAGTTCACATTAATATAAATGGTTTTGATGAGCGTTTTAACTATTACTACATAAATCACAAAATTATATACTGTTTTATCATAAAGTCTGCTGAGAAAAACTTCAAAGGCCTGTCTTCATTCTATACCGTGTTGATCAATTATACATTCACAGTAGCTCTTGATTAACAAAAAATCTATAGGAATTTATTTAGCTTTTTATCAACTTTTTATCCCTTAGATGTGAGTTCATTTCCTATATTATTTTTGTAGCTCTGACATTGTTCTTGTGAAAATTACTTCCTAAGCAAACCCCTTGGCATAAGTTAAAAGTATTTTGTAAGGGGATATGTAAAAATGTGTAGATAAACTGTTTTCTTTTCCTTCAAATTAGTAAAACGACAGATTTACAAAGAGTTTATATATGTTTTTAAATATGTGTGTGTACATTTATTTGCTATAATAACTCATTCACATGTAAAGTTGAAAGAAAACACCTCTTGTTAAATGTAACTTGAAGAACTATCCCCCTCAATGTACCCCTAACTTTTATAGATGGTTCATCTATACAAACATTTAATGTGGTCTAGCAGTGTGGTGCACATTCAACATTTCTTTATTACCCCTGTTTCTATTCATCTTTTTAATAGTAGTATCATTTAGTTTGTAAGGACTTTTCAATGTGATATTTCAACTCTGACCCTTAACGCCTGTTGAAAGTATGATAGAAATAGTATAGAAATAACTATGACTATTTAAGTGTAAAGTCTGATAAGAAACGCAGAGATAGCTTTGCCATTGTAACTGAAGTCTTCCCTCATTCATGTATTCTATTCCAACCATGTTATTATAATATCTTGTGTTGATAGGACATTGTTAAACTGAAAATTAAAAAGTAATTGATCTGACTAAACCTTAGATTGTAGATAAAATATTGTTATGTAAAGACCTTATTATGTTATTGAATATCTTCAACAAGTTTTCATACATGTAACAAAAAAGGCTTTCTTTTGTTAGTGGTTCATTTAAAACCTTACATTTATGTATTTGTTTGGGACGGCAACCCATCAAAACATGAAAATATCACATCTTGTCGTTAACAACAGGCATGTGTGCATACATCTTTTTATTACCAGGGTTGATATGAGTCTAGACAAGACTAATGACTTTATATATGAGGATTTGGGGGTGTGGTGTGATAGACCTTCCTCAGGTTCCCTCCAATTTTCCTCTAATATCATTGACTGAACAAATAATAATTTGTAAGCATAGAACTCCTCTGAAAAGCATGGTCCTATTTTTCTACTTGAAGATATTCACAGCACAACCCATAATAATTTCTATTGTTTCAGTATGGAGAGGCAATGTACAACTGGTTCCCAGTCTGAAGTGGCAGTATTTTATATCTGTGGATGGTGTCCACAGTGAGTACCCTGGAAATGCCTTCCAATGGTTTGACAACTGCAATGATGCTAATAACATTAGGCACAGGTTAGTATGCATAACAAATTTATTTTACAATGAGTTCAAGGTCAAATTGATTATTTTTATTTTTGCTTACCTTTAGGGTCATATTGTATTGTTATGAAAGCAGTCAGCAAACTTTTACAAATAAATAGGGATGTATGTTGAAATTTTGAGCGTCTTATTGTTCCAATCTTGCAACTACACCAGATTAACATGCAATATGTCACAAAAGGAAAATCTTTATTTCAAGTTCACACTGTCAAGGTCATAGCATGAATTTGGAAATGAATGCTTGAAGATGCCATAGACCTCTAGTCTTTCCTTGCCATGAATAAAACTTTAATCCTTTTTTATGTGGAAGTTTGTTGGTCAAAGATTGCACTCACTTTACAGAATTATGGAGAAACTGACAATTTAAATTAATTAGGATTTTAAAAGGATACTACACTTAATGGTGCCTTTGATTTTAATTGAGTAACACTTTAAGAGGGTATTAATATACTGAAGAAATACTTTATCCTACAGTTTATACTGTTTCAAATACCATAGCTCGTCTTTTGAATAGACTTTCATGTTATGAGAGAGTAACCTAAGACATCAATATTAGAGGGATAATGATAATTTAACCTGTATAATCATAGCTTCATAACTATGCTTAAGATTACCTGCTTCACATAGGTAATAAGGAATACCTGTATTGTAGTATAGGTAAAATGACATTGGTATATATCTGCTCATCAGGAAAATGTTAAGTCTTTTGTTTGGTAATTATCTTATCATTTCGGATGTCATCTCAAATTTACGTAGAAATGAAATGTACTTGTATCATTTTATTTAGGAAATTGTTTAATGCATATTGCATTTGATCTCAAAGTTTGTATATGTATGTTAATAGGAAGGGAGACACCTTAATTTATTTTACCTTGCAAGTCCGCTGCATATATTTACGTAAAGATCAACTCTTTTAAAAGTTTTATCAGAAGTACAGAGCGAAGCATGCATTGTATACCATCACTTATCCTTTTGCAGTTTTCTTTGAACTTAGAATATGATAGTTTGAAACTTTTCCAAGTTGAAGTTGTTTGATAAATATTATAGTGAAAATTTGTGATATTGAATACAAGCCCAACGGTTTCAGTGACCTAGATTTTCTGTTCTTAATGTCTATAAAAATCAAATGAATTTATTTTAATGTACATTTACACATGAGGGAATTTATGAATCTTTTCCTTGTTGTTATATTCAAACATACAGAAGAATATCTGGCATATTGGTATTGATTTATACAGTTTTCCCTCAAAATAACATATTTTACACAGGGTTTCTATATACTTAATGATGGTTTGATTTCACTTTGTGACTCATAATGGTGAAATAATTGCTGGATTTTATTACAAAAGCCATCTTAACCAAAACAGTTTTAAATTGATTTTTACCAGTCTAGCCAAAATCCTGACATCAATAGTAAAGACCTATACTGATATTAAAACCTTTGTTTGAATTTCATGCTACTTTTTTATCTTTTTGTTTGTAAAACTTCAAAAGAATTTTCTGTTATTTGGAACATGTGTTTAATGCAATAAAACCATTTTTATTATAATTCTGAAGGCAGTTGTTAATCTTTGATAATTCTGACTGTGCATGTCAACATGCTTAATGGGGAATACTGCATAGGCTATTTAGTCATAAACACTGCTATTGTCCTATAACTCCAAACATTTAGCCATGCTCTGTAATTATATTGATTTACACTGTGGGCCTTTTATGTTGTTTTGATCATATGTATCACATGTTACATATCTTTTTTATTTGCTTCTTTCCTTTTATCTTGTTACATGTTTGTAAATTGTAGCCATTGTAATGTTAATTGGGTCTCTATGTTAAATGTTCATTTATAGATTTTAAAACAATACAGACTGCAAAACAGGCTGCAAAATATCTACAATACAAATCAATATTTTATCAACTATATAGCTAGGTAGCTGTTATGAAAATATCGTTCTGAACATACATGAAATATTTGCCACTGGACATTTAGCAACCAACAATCAATCAATTTATGAAAATAAACATTTGAAAATAAAATCAATAGGCAGAAATTAGTGTTTAATTTAGCAGGTTCATTTATGTAGTTTCAGTTCGAAGTTAATAGTAGTTTTTCAGAATACCGAAAATTACTGAAAAACTGATGTGAAATCAACCATGCAAACATTAGAAAAATATGTTTATCCCTTACCCAGATTAATTTGACAAAGCATGAAACCAATGTGTTTTCTGGGTCTCAATGTTTGACAACATGTGCTTTACAACTGTCCTGTGATTTTATACACAGGTATTGGCACACTAAACACATTACAAACAATCATAAGCATATTAAACTTTGCTAGAAATAGAGTTACCTAGAGAGATGTGTTAAATGATTTTACAGTATTGTCAAGTGCATCATATCTCTGCTTTCATAATTAAAGATGTTGAATAGGGTAATTGATTGTTTGTTTCTGGTGGTTAACCTGGTCAGGAGGTGTACAATATAAGAACAGTAAAGGACTCACGCTGAGAGATGTAATAGTTTCTCCTTCTAATTTATAGTTATCTATAGAACATTACCACATGTTTTTTTACTCTTTTGATTTTCATACACATACAGGGTTTATCTATATTGCCAATTGCAATTCTGATGGTTTGTGGAGGCTTAGATTTAAGAAGATGTGGTATGAGTGCCAATGAGACAACTCTCCCAATTTGTAAAAGTAAACCATTATAGGTCAAATTAAGGTTTTCAACAGGGAGCCTTGGCTCACACTGAACAGCAAGCCATAAAGAGCCATAAATATAACTAGTGTAAAACCATTCAATCAGGAAAACCAACTGTCTAATCCTGTATAAAAAATAAGAAACACTAACGAACGATTGAACATCAGCCTTGACAAGAGTGATGCACTATTAAGGTTTTTGTCTAGAAAGGAGTACATTAACAGGTTGCAACAGCTGATGTAATCTTACTCTGTCTAACCACATAAAATCATGACTTTCCTTGGTAGTGCGATCCTCTTCATGTTGACATCAAATGATTTTCTCTTCATAAATGTTTTTATATACATGATAAAAGGCATATTTTCTTTATATCTAATGACATGTTAAAGAAACTCTTGTGTTAATCTCAAATTTGTATGTAGGCTTCAAAAGATTTCTTCACTTTGCTCTATACCACAGGAACTGCATCAGACATCAATATTTCTTTGAAATGAGTTGATTACTAAGGTTTATCAGTGCCTTTAGCTTCTCTCTACAAGTCATAAATGGTTTTTACTTTGGATGATGTTACACTTTTTATTCATAAAAAAAGTAATAAATTTTATACCCTAATCCACCAAATTGCTCCTATTTTTAGTTTACTGAAAAAGCTATGATCACCCAGTACTATTATTGAGTAAAAATGTATTTAAGAATCACTATTTTCTAAATTGAATTCATTAAACCTATAACATGCCCCCTATGCCAAGAAATACATATAAAATTTGTTGGTGAAATGGTTCCGCAAGAAATAACTGAAAAGTCAACTGGGTGCAATTGTATTTTTTGTCATTAATAAGCAATTGAACCCTATTATGCAAGAGATATGCAACAAGATCAAAGAAAATAATTGTTGTCAATTGATGTACTTACAGTATTTTTTTAAAGTTACCCTTTCATTTCAAGTGTAGCTCCATATTACCGATAAAAATATGGTTTATAACTCAATGACTTATTTATGATTTCAGAAATGTGTATGTTTCTACAGTACAACCACAGTCAAAGCATCTAGTGATTGTAATGGACCATGGTAATTCATTGAGTCCAAACCAACTACGTATAGCTAAAGGAATAGCTAAACATATACTGTCATCATTGTCAGAAAAAGACAGGGTATGTATGTTGTGGGAGTTATTTCCCTTATGTAGGAAATCAGACTTATTTCCTCAATTAATGGAAATGGTTTTAAAGTATCAATTACATATACATATATATCAAGGTTAATTCTACAAGCTAAGATTTATTTGTAAAGAGAAAAGTAAACACATTTGACAAGATTGATGATAACAACAACAAATTAAAACTACTAAAAGAACCAAGGAATAAAATTGTATGATGAAAAAGTGAAAAGGAATTACATATTTGTTACAAGAGTAAAAGTTATGATCTAAAATTGACTTTGAAGTAAAAATTAAAGGATTAAACCCTTCTCAAATGTGAAATGTAACCATAATTTTAATAATATTATGTAGGTTGCCGTGATTGGTCTTGCATCAAAGGTATCGTTTCCACGAGAACCTGATACAGACTCCTGTCTCCATAACAAGATGGTTCCAGTTACATATGAAGCTAATCTACATTTCAGTAACTTCATTGATAAGCTGGAGAAAGAAAATGGTAGGGACTGTAGTGTTCTTATACATGTTTAATTTATCAGAATTTTAAGTCCAGGTTATAACTTTTTATAAACATTTTTCCTTCTCTTGGAATGTAAACTATGAATTACATATTCCAGAATCCGTCTTGAGTTCTGATTCAGGAATCGGGATCATTGTATACATAGCATTAGAATCAGTGTGAGTCAGTTTCTTGTTCCTACTTAACATCTTATTAAAGGAGTAGGTCCGGTAAGACCCCTTTTTAGCCCCAAAATATAGCAGTTTTACAAAATTGTTAAAATGTAAACTTTTATTTATTAATTGAACAGCAGAATGCTTCTTTTACATACATATGGGCTGTTTTTGACAATACAATGCACATATATCTGGTACTAGCACCATTAAGTCATGCCAAATCACTGAAATCTTCACAATTCTAGCATTTTAGTTAAATTTTAGACGGTTTTCGTGTAAAACGAAAGTGGCCGCATTCGTGTTCATCCTTAATATTAAAATGTAAGTTGTATTTTATGATAATACATAACATATATAAAGGTTGAGGATGAACACGGGTGCGGCCACTTTCATTTTTGACAAAAACCATCTGAAAAGTGACATTTTTTTGTATATTTGGTAGATTTTTCATATTTGAGCTTGAATCGGATCGTTTTAAATGGCACAATCAGTTAAAATCTTTCACATCAACTAATTGAATCAAATAAAATAGACACTTAAGTGTTTAAAAAGTGGTCAAAATCTTTCGTCAGATGAACCTGAAATTTGAGGCCAAAATCGGTCCTTACCGGACCTACTCCTTTTCTTTTTTTTCTTTCACAGTGTAGAAATTTACTGTAAAATTAAAGCCATGTATATTAAGAAAAAAAAAGTTTAAAAAAAAAGGTAATGCATATTTTTTTATTTTTTTATTTTCAGCTGCTACAAACCATACTCTAGGATTTAAGACAGCTTTGGACATTGTACAGAAAACTATGCACAAAAGTCCAGATGTCAACATAGGTAGGTCCTTAAAATATGTATATATGTATAGTAAGTGCACAAAAGTCAAGTCAAGGTTTGATACACATAAAATATGTTCAGTAGATTAAAAACACATTTGTTATTTTTTGTAAGTCCTCATGCATGTGAACACTTTTAATGCACAAAAGTCTTTAATTTTACAAATGGAAAAGGTAGCTGTGTTCAAAATCCCAAGAAAAGTTTACATGTGTACTTTATACTAAGCGTATGCGTAGAATTTTCTAGTTTTTCTAGTGTTGTTTTTTTTGGTGTACTTAAACCTTTTAAAAAATAAATTCTTTGGAAAATATTTTAATTGAATTATTCCTAATAATAATTCTTTCAACTCTTGTTAGGAATAAAGTTTTTTTGGAAGGTTAATGTATTCAGATGATTTCAGATTTATTGGTATATCTGAAATAGACATAAATTTGTTCTTTCATTTTAGGTATTTGTTGACCAATTTATCTCATTTTATTTTTGACTTTGCAGATTATGCTATGGTAGTTTATATCAGTCGTGGATTACTGTCATCTATTAATGAGCCCAGTATAGTGTTAGAAACAATTGCAGAGCTTAATGGGAGACTTAAAAACAGAGTGATTATCAACACATATGCTGTCATTGATGGTAATCATTAGCATGTAGTACTTATGAGTTGTGCAATCTTACAATATTTATAATGTACTAAGAAGTCAAAAGTCAATACTAATAATGATATTTTTGTTTTGAACAGTTTACTGCTTACTTAAAAACTCCTTGACATATGTTTTACATTTACATAAGACATTTTTGGTAATGACGAAAAATTTGGTAACTGTCATAGAAATCAGATTGTTCTACTAGAGATAAAGCTGATTTATTTCAATTTGATAAATAGCGATGTGGAGCAAACATTAATAAAACCAAAATCCAACATTGTAGTTAAACCATTAACTATCTTGTGGTCACAGAAATTCTATGAAAGTCTGGAAATATTATTCAGACCTGTCCTGACACTTCTTAAATCTAGTTGAAATAGTTGTCAAAGATACCAGGATTATAATTTAGTACGCCAGACACGCGTTTCGTCTACATGAAACTCATGAGTGACTCTCATATCAAAATATTTATAAAGCCAAACAAGTACAAAGTTGAAGAGCATTGAGGATCCAAAATTCCAAAAAATTGTGCCAAATACGGCTAAGTTAATCTTATGCCTGGGATAAAAAAATCCTTAGTTTTTCAAAAAAATTCAAAGTTTTGTAAACAGTTAATTTATAAAAATGACCACATTATTGATATTCATGTCAACACCGAAGTGTTGTCTACTGGGCTGGTGATACCCTCGGGGACGAAACATCCACCAGCAGTGGCATCAACCCAGTGATGTAAATAGTTATCAAAGGTACCAGGATTATAATTTAGTACGCCAGACACGCATTTCCAGAAATCCAGAAATGCAATATATATATATATATATACAAGTCTTAGATTTTGTTTGGCCTGATCCAAAATGTAAAACCTTACCATCCAACGCAAGAACACAACCATGGTGGGTTCTTTTGTGAGAATTTAAAAAAAAAAAATTTGTTTCTTTTTTTTTTTTTATAATAGACAAGGATATTTGAATGTCCTCATCATGTTGATTTTAAAGATGCAAAAAGATTGTTCCATAAAAAATATTAATATTACAATTAGACATATAACATGGTATAATTTTGTTCATTACAGATGGAAAACCTGTTACATGGGAGAAGAGTTTTCTGCAGAATGTTGCCAAGCAAAACTTTGCTCAGTATAATGTACAACAAAGAAGTTCTGAACCAATTGTTGTAAGTGAAATGCTCGTTTAATTTATGAACAATATTTATTAGTCAATCTTGTTAGAAAAAACCTTGTAGTCTTGTTTACCTAATAGATATAGTAAGATGTGGTGTGAGTGCCAATGAGACAACTCTCCATACAAATAACAATTTAAAAAGTAAACCATTATAGGTTAAAGTACGGCCTTCAACACGGAGCCTTGGCTCACACCGAACAACAAGCTATAAAGGGCCCCAAAATTACTAGTGTAAAACCATTCAAACGGGAAAACCAACGGTCTAATCTATATAAACAAAATAATAGTCTAATAGACATATACAATTTTACCTATTATGACCATGTATGAAAAATGTAGTCAAATTTTCTCTGAACTACAAATCAGAGCTTCCCAAATTGGTTATCATGCTTCATTTGAACATACTTTAATAATGGAGTAAGCATTTTGTCATTTGACTTATAAATTGTTTACCTTATACTTACATATTCTTAAACACAATGATCATTTACATTTAACCCAAAGAGTAGTAAATTTAGAAATGATATAGTCTTAGATAAAATTTATTCAGATCTTGAACCAGATAAATTACACATGAAAATAACAAAATTTATTTTGGGTGTAAACACAAAAGAGCAGCAATTTTGCTGTACTCTCTGAACTAGGTAGATTTCCTATTTATATTAGTATTGTGAAAAATCTACTGAATTATTATTTTAGAATTGAAAATATGCCTGAGGACTCTTTATTATATAAAGCCTTACAAACCTCTAAAGATTTAGATGATAAAAATCACAATAGTTGGTATAGCAGTGTCAGACACTTATGTAAAATTATTGACCTGCCTAGTAACTTCATTAATTTTAGTAAATACAAATTCAGAAAATGTTTACTTAATTGTTTAAAAGTATCCTATGTCAAATCTTGGGAAAATGCTTATAGCCAAAATAGCCAAGGAAAACTAAGAACATATTGTCAGTTTAAAACATCATTTTGTAAAGAAAATTATTTAAATATCTTGAAAAATTTTGATTTGAGAAAAGCTATCACAAAATTCAGGATTTCATCTCATAGACTTAAAATTGAAACTGGGAGATATTCCAAATTAGAAGTTCATCAAAGAATTTGTGATAAATGCGATTTAAATAAAGTGGAAGATGAACTTCATTTTCTTATAGAATGTCCTGTATACTCTAAGGATAGAGACATGTTATTTGATCTGATATTTAAAGAATGTAAAAAATTTTACTCCTTGGATATGGTCAATAAATTTATTTGGCTATTAAACTGTGAGTCTATTAATATTTTAAAACAACTTGGCTATTTCTTATCAAAACACCTGCCTTGAGTAAACATTTATAATATAACACTGGGATACTGTAAGTAATATTTAAAATGTCTAACTTTTTTAAAGCATACTGTTTTGTTGTTTTGCTTTATTGTATTTGTAATTGTTTGTAACTATATATTGTCATGAATGTATATGCACTATGCCCCTTGAGGGTACCTCTTATGGAAATAAAAGATATTCTATTCTATTCTATATTCTATGAAAGTTTAAAGAGGACAAAAAAACTTTTTTGCTGTCAATGTTTAAAATTGCATAGATTTACCAATACATGAGTTTTCACTTATTCTTCTTATTGCAAGTGCTTCTGATCTTATTGCAGCCTGGTACAATGATGGCTATAAATACCACCAAAGATCTGAGTATGTCTGTAGGAAAGTTTTATTTACCATTTAACCAATCAGCATCAGAACAACCTGTCTTCTCATTACCTTATATAGACAAAGCTGATAAAGGTCAGTAAAGTTACTGGTCTATTTTAGTAATATTTATTTCTATTTGAAGATAAAGTACTTAGAGAAAAATCATAGAATAAGTCAATCTGTTATATGTAGCTATTCATTTTCTTTGCATAAATCTCCTACACCGTCTATAAACATAAGACAGGTGTCTATACATATGTTAAGACTGTTTTAAGTTTTACCCTAAGTGTGTAAACAAGAAGTATATTAGTTTAACAGAGACTATCTAGATTTACCATCAGCAAGTTCCCTAATAGATATTTTTTGAAAAATAAAGGAAACGTTTTGAATTAATAAAGCCTAAATGGAGATCTGGAAGAACCAAATGTTTTCTCTTTCACCATATATAAACCTTTATAAAAGCCACCTCATTGATTTTAAAATGCTCAAATAAATATGATGTTTTTTTTGTTTTTTCAACAGCATTGACCATTACCATTAGTCAGACATGTTTCCATAACAACAAGGTAATTGGAATTATGGGAGTAGATCTACATATGGAGGATATTGTCCAGGATATTACATACTATGATGAAATGGATGATTCATATGCATTTGTAATCACATCTGAAGGTATGAGTCAAAACTTGTAGAATAACTGTCACATTCAGATAATAATGAACTGCTTGCTTATATTGTTTTGTCACAAATCAATCTGAAAGTGACTTCAAATTTCCAAACTTTTTTATGACAATTAGATTCAACACTTTCCCCAAAAATGTAGCGGAATTTCATACAGCAATATACAAACATACCAGAGATATTTATGGATTTAAGTACTGCAGATATTGAAATTTAAGGATTGCTTAATATTACTTTCTAGTAACATGATAAGACCAAAATAGAATGTTATAAAAAAGTTATTTTACTATGTATATAATCACAGTTCATTTAATTGAGGAGATGTTGGTAATTGATCAATAGCACTACAATCCGTCAGCTTTAAAAAAACAAAACTTTATTAGTTAGTATTTACTTACTCATTTATTATTTTTGTTGCAGGTTATACTGTTATGCACCCATCTTTTACACGTCCAGTTAAAACAGATGTACAACCAATGCATACAGACATTTGGCATTTTGAAAACAATGAAGGATTTGCCAGAATAAGGAGTGACATGATCAAGTTAGTATATATTTAAATATTTCATCAAACAAACAAAAAAAGCTAAAAACTTTAAAATCAATATCATTTTATGCCCCACCTACGATAGTAGAGGGGCATTATGTTTTCTGGTCTGTGGCTCCTTTCGTTCGTCCGTCCGTCTGTGCTTCCGTTCAGGTTAAAGTTTTTGGTCAAGGTAGTTTTTGATGAAGCTGAAGTCCAATCAACTTGAAACTTAGTACACTTGTTGCTTATGATATTATCTTTCTAATTTTAACGCCAAATTAGACTTTTGACCCCAATTACACTGAACATAGAAAATGAAAGTGGGAGTTTCAGGTTAAAGTTTTTGGTCAAGGTAGTTTTTGATGAAATTGAAGTCCAATAAACTTGAAACTTAGTACATTTGTTCTCTGTAGTATAATCTTTCTGATTTTAATGCCAAATTAGATTATAACCCAATTTCACGGTCCATGGAACATGGAAAAGGATAGTGCGAGTGGGGCATCTGTGTACTTTGGACACATTCTTGTTAAAACTTTTATTAATTTGCAAAATATTTATAAAAAGCTTTAGTTCATGTATATAATTTATAGGTATAGAAATTAGGGTTATTTTGAAGAAATTCATTGATGTGTATGGGACTATGTTAAGTTTGAGAGTAAAAGCCTGAAACTTTATAACTTTCTAAAAAGAATGAAGGGAAAAAAAGTTCAGAAATTATATTTGTCAACACTTACAGTACAATATTTTGCTTGTGCAGGAATTTTTACTTGTGTGACATCATGGTTGCAATAAAACAAATAAAATAAAATTTGATATACAACAGTAAAATTGCAAATGTATAATAACTTAAATGAATTGTGTTTTCAGTATGGAATCTGGTGAAAGAACATTGATCTTGAGAAATGATGTGAAGACCAATAGATCTGAAAATGATGCTAATTATTATGCTACATACATATGGAAAAGAGTAGATAATACACCATTTATTGTAGCCATTAAAACTTTCTCTCAAATAGAGGATGCAAAAGTGTTAGAGAAAATTACCAGTAAGTTGAAAAATAAACAGTTAGGGTGATATATTTGTTAGTTTAAGATAAATCTGTTAAACCTAAGAAAAAAGTTGTTCACTGTGCGACAGTATTTCTTAAATCATTGTCATACTTTACAAATTTGTTTGACCATGAATCAAGGTGAGACAAAGTAATGACCTTTTATTAAGTTCATCACTGCTTGGCTGAACCCAAACCAATGTATTTTGAAACCTTGTCAGGGCCACATTATGTATGATTTCAGATTTATTAAAGATACAGGCTTGGGTATGACTACCGCAAGGGGACAGTTCCAGTTTACAAACACCACCATTTATTGCATGATAAAAATATAGTCATATTCCTTGAATTCAGAAGAATGTCTGTAAATAATGGTGTTTGATATAAAATAAAACTTTATTCACAATTAATTGATTGATTAATATAAAAAAATAAGTGATAGAGAAAAAAAACATTCGACCAACTTATATCAGTATATATCATAAGCATTAGAGTCAATTTTTCAATAGAAGTTCATTGAATGTTTGTTTTATAGGTTACAGTGCTAGTGATGTTAATATGTTGTATCACCGACTAGATCTTCTTCCAGCTAGTACCATGTGTTTACATCTTAAACAATTGGCCACAGAAGGTATGCAGTTATGACCTAATTATTGTTTAGCTTGATTTATGTTCCAGTGGTGTTTAGGTTACATCTAATGTATGTTTGGATATTGCTTTGGAAGGAATACTGGCCATAGTATCAATTTCAATTAAAGATTAATGTTATTGTATAATATTAAATACCATTTATTAAAGACAGAAAGGACTCTTTGTTCTTTTTGCAGAATACAAGTTAAATGAAAAAGCATTGGTTTCTTCTGATTATATTTTCCTATTGAAAAAGCTCTCTCAACAGTGATTAGAATTAGGATCAAAATATAATGTTATGTACACTTAAAATTTATATCAAAGGAAATGAACATTTGTATTTGAAAATTAAACATCCAAATATTAACCAGGAAATGTTAAACAATGTTATGGGTGTCTTTAGATTAATGAATGTCATTTACCTTTGCAGATACAAGCACAATATTTTTGTCGCCAAAATGTTTTAATGAACCCTACGATCACATGAGTTTACGTGAAGACAAGAAAATGGTCAGAAGTTACACAGCTTACCTGAAAGAACCTTATGTAGAACTAACCAATCCAGGAATTAAGGTATACTAACAAATTGATCAAATAGATGTTAAGACATGTGTTATGAACAAGTCAGTGTCTATTTAAAAAACTTTTAATGCAAGAAAGAATTGAATTTTGTAATGAGTTGTCTTTGGATGTATTATTAAGAAAAAATGCTGTTTCTCCATATGTGCCCTTCAATGCACAACCAAAAATTTGTATTTTCAAAGAGTATTTATCGTTAGATGCTACTGTACCTTGTTTTACGCATTCATTGTCACACACTCTTTTATGAAAATTTCTGAAAGCTCTCTTTTTGAAAATGCCAATGATTTTTTTTAGAGTATTAGGGCTTACATATTGATTTATTTGTTGACAGGATGGTGTTAGAGATGATGCCTTAGCCACTGGTAGAATTACCAATGATTGGAAGTTAAGATACAACACAAGTGCTCACAGAGATAGTATAGTTAGGAGGTCAGTGTTTTTCTTGTAACCCTTTTTAAAGAATAATACAGTAAATTTTATATTAAAGATACATAAAAATGTTTACCTTGTTGAAGTTATATCCACAATTTATAGTAAGGGCTATTTTATAAAAAAAATACTTTTGTTTTCATAAATGACATTCACTTTTTTTTAAAACTCACAAATAGTTCATACCAACAACAAAATATTGTGCGATGTCTAACCTCCCATACAGTTTTTCCTGGAATATAGTCCTTAAAATGTTGGTAATATAGGAGAAGTTATGCTACAATTATCAGCAATAAATGTGGTGTTGATAGACTAATGTTATGGTAACTAATAGGTTTATACTAATCAGGGCTCACACTACTTCAGAATTATAGGGAGAAGTGACTTCTCTTTTTGAAACTGATAGGGAGAAGTGGTGAGATTTGAAAGAGAAGTGCTCATTCGCGCGGGTGCGCTACAATGTTTGGATTTTACAATAGTATAAAGGGCCATATGTAAATAAATGTTCTTTTTATGTTGTTCAATTCATATGAGTAAAAAATTACAATTAAAGTAACATTTGAAATTAAAAGTTGTTTAAGTTTTACTAAGGTTCTTGTGAGAAACTACCAACTAAATATCTAGCACTAAAAAAAAAAATTTATTTTAAAAAATGTAAAGAAATTATATCAATTACAATTTAATTAAAAATTATCTTGTGTATGAAATTCAGTGTTTCTCATAAAAAAAAATAAAAGTTATTAAGCTGGGCCATAATATATTGATATTAGTATAATAGTCTCAGAGTTAAGCAACTTTGATCAATAGTTTGAAACATTCATAAAAAATATAGGGAATTATATACACCAATCAATTAGATGTAACCAAAAGTCTCTTAATGCGTGTGGGATGCGTAATTTTTCCCTTTGGGATCAATATTCTTCTGTCAGCTGTTCCATCCGTGCGTCCGTAGTAATTATTGTAAAAGTACGGATTTCGGTCATAGCTGGTCCGGTTCAGATCCGTAGTTTAGAAATCGGTCAATGGCGGACGAATGCAAAAAAATTTACAAAAATAAACGATGTTTGACAAGTTATTTGGAAAGGAACATGACGGTTTTAATGCAATAAATGGATTAAACATTTACTGGAGGCAACTTTTATCACGTTTAAATGAAGTAACAAACTTATTTTGCCGCTGAAATTTAGGTTGATGTACGTTTTCGAGTAAATAGCACCGGAACTTGCGAAAATGCACGAAGTGATAAAAAGTTGTATTTTTATCAAATAACCTGATACACACTGCGAAGACAATGCTTCAACCTCTTTTCTAAAGATAATGAATAGTTTATGTCTGAATTTCTTTAATTATCAGTAAAAAATTGATGTTTCATCAACTTGGTAAAAATTGAAAATGTCCGATGACGGAAGCGACTGAAAGCGACTTTCGTCAGGAACAGGGCGACTTGTTTTCGCTTTTGGGGGTCGGGGAAAGCGAAGTGACGGTCGGGAGGGCGACTTCTTCGCCCAAGTTGCCTGGTAGCGTGAGCCCTGACTAATATGTGCTCATCTTTTGACCAAAATAAGACCTATTCAGACCATTTTAAACATGTAAGTCTTAAATTATATGAAGTTGAGCTTTTTCAATACTGATGTCTTATTGTGAATAAATCATTATGATTGTAGACTATAAATTCAAAAACTTAACTCAAACTGACCTTGATTAATTTCTGTAGGTATATAGCAACAACAAATGGTGTATTTAGAATGTACCCTGGAACATTACTAGACAAAACATTCGATCCTTCAAAAAGAACATGGTAAGTTAAAGTTATTTAGAATGTACCCTGGAACATTACTAGACAAAACATTTGATCCTTCAAAAAGAAAATGGTAAGTTAAAGTTAGGACCTTGGTGTATTTAGAATGTACCCTGGAACATTACTAGACAAAACATTCGATCCTTCAAAAAGAACATGGTAAGTTAAAGTTATTTAGAATGTACCCTGGAACATTACTAGACAAAACATTTGATCCTTCAAAAAGAACATGGTAAGTTAAAGTTATTTAGAATGTACCCTGGAACATTACTAGACAAAACATTTGATCCTTCAAAAAGAACATGGTAAGTTAAAGTTATTTAGAATGTACCCTGGAACATTACTAGACAAAACATTTGATCCTTCAAAAAGAACATGGTAAGTTAAAGTTAGGACCTGTACTGTTTTAACAGAAATTACTACAAATGCTTTTTAAAATCTGTATTTTATCAAAAGGATGTTTAATTCTTATTTAGAGCAAAAATAAATAAGTGAACATGATTTCTTAATAATTTTTAAAAAATATCATATTTATTGATTAAGATTTATTATACTTTATACATGAACGTCAATCCATAAATTCTTATATGTAAAACATATCAAACTTTTGTTAATGGTGTGTATCCTTCAAACATCATACATTGTGAAAGCCAACTGAAGCAAAATTTTGACTCATTCTTAGTTATACCTTCACACATCACCTTCTATATTTTAGGTATACCAGGGCATTTGAGTTTCCAGGGAAAGTAACTCTGACAGCACCATATTTAGACATGGGTGGAGCTGGTTACATTACAACCATAAGTCATACCATTTATGAGGGAAAGTAAGATATTATATATGTTGAGTTCTTATATCGAAAATTTATGAGATATGTAATAGAGATATGCTATACACACACATTAATTAAATGTTTATATCTGTAAAATCAAGACTTTTTGAACAATTCAAATATAAATAGAAATACCCTAAAAATGAACGCTGAAGCCTTACGATAAAGATACTTTTTATGTTAAGAATTAACAAATGTTGAAATAAGGATTTTGTTTTGTTATAGAGTATTCAAGTATCAAAAGTTTCTTTCAAACAAGAAATCTGCTTTGTAGTATGTAAGTGTTTTAACTATGAGTTTCATGTTTTTAAATCTAAATGTGATATTTATTTCAGAGATGATGCCATGCACAGTTCAGCCAATAAAGTAGTAGCTGTGATGGGTATGGACCTGACTCTAGGATATTTCTACAAAATGTTACAAGATCATATCTATATCTGTAGCCATAAGACTGTCAGGTTAGTATGTTATAACATGCAATTATTGTACATCTGGTTATTTTTACGTTCTGATGTCCAAGTTGAGTCTTTGAAGGGCAGTGCAAACTTGACTATTTTCATTTTAAGCTTTTCACAGCCCAGTACAAGCATTTAAAGCTCGGTAAAATGTTTGCATAGACTTAGTTTTTGCGCAACAATGCTTACACTACAGTGAAAATTAAAAAGTGCTAAAATTTCCTAAAGATGTTTACTGCTAATGAAACTTGAGTTTCCAGTCCTAAATGTTATGGTTTGAATTCTCCAAGGTAGATTTTTCAAAGTGTATTTGCAGAACATTATGAATGGTATTAAGTTTATATGGCTATTCTTTTGAAGTATTTAACATACCCTAATGAATCTAAGTATAATAATATCCAATATGAGATATTTTCTTTGTTTGTTGTAGATGTTTTATAATGGACGACAGAGGTTATCTAGTGGCACATCCTGCTTTGATAGAACCCAATGGCAAAGGGCCTGTAGAAAAACAACATATCACTCATCAGGTATATAAAGTTTATAATTGAAGAAAAACTAAATAATTTCTAAGCTGAAACTTACTTAGAAAAAAATAGTCATAAGAACCAAATACAATGAAGTATTTACTTGTGTGTATTTTACATAAAGGTGGACAGGTTTTCCAGTGTTTCTGAATTAAGCATGATACATAGTAATAAATTATGAAAAAAAAGTTTCATAAGATTGTTATAAATTTTGAATTGACTTTTGGTGTAATTACTTGTTTCAAATTATTTTAAAAGATGGAATATCATTTGATTTCTTAAATTGCAGGAACCACTAGTGGCTAATGACATCTTGAACCACAGATATTTTGTACACAAGAAAAGATGTAATCGATTCAATGATAGAACCATTCAGAGATATTATAATGTAAGTTAACTATATTGATTAGCCTTATCTGATTATATGTGTCAAGCTAGGTTGAATTAAAATGTTTCACTAGTAAAGTATGTTGTTTTAAGGACAATGATAGACAATGTTTATGCCCTGTCTGCAATATTGCAGGGGCATTATGTTTGTTGGTGTGTTTTTTTGTCTATTATTCTTTTTGTCTGTTTGACTCAAATCAGGTTAAATTTTTTGTTTAAGGTAATTTTCCAGGAAGTTTGAGTCACACCAATTTGAAACTTAATGAACATGTTAATTATGATGTATTTTTTTTTAAATTTGTGCCAAAGTGGAAAAGATTAATATAAGTTGTAATAACTTGTTTCCCAATCCACTATAAATAATTAAATTTAAACAAAATTGAGGTTTTTACTCAAATTTCAATGTTCTTGATAATGCAAGATGGGCATGGTATTGTTGTTTTGACGTCAACTAAACAGGGGATTGTATATGTCTTATAAGCCAACAACATAAAAAAGACAGAACAGACATTTAATATATTTTGATTGTTGGCAAGCAAAATTTAACAAGTCTAATATGGAATTTATGCAGGGATTTATAATAGTATGTGTTCTTACTTTTAAGTTTAACACCAGTTTAGATGGAGTTCTTACAAACTTGGTCCATGGAGAAAAATGTTCAAGATACCAGGTTAGTCTCTGTAATATATTTATCAGTATAAAAACATTCTCATAATTCATAGCTAGAACTATCATAGGAAAAGTATCAGGAAATAAATGAAACAAACACAAACAGTATAAAAACAGAAAGATAACAATCTTTTTATGCCCCACCTACGATAGTGGAGGGGCATTATGTTTTCTGGTCTGTTCGTCCGTCCGTCCGTTCGTCCCGCTCCAGGTTAAAGTTTTGGGTCAAGGTAGTTTTTGATGAAGTTGAAGTCCAATCAACTTCAAACTTAGTACACATGTTCCCTATCATATGATCTTTCTAATTTTAATGCCAAATTAGAGTTTTTACCCCAATTTCACGGTCCACTGAACATGGAAAATGATAGTGCGAGTGGGGCATTCATGTACTGAGGACACATTCTTGTTATGTAATGGAATGATAGATCCAAAGGAGTGATAGTTTTCCATGTAGTTTAGAGTGTGGAATACCTAAAGGTAGATACCATTGGTGTATAAACAGCTGGAATTTCCATCTTGTAAATGCAAATTGAAGTTCTTACAGAGAGGACCAAATAGATAACCTTACATTTTTAGTAATCTGGTAAAAGCAAGAAATTTGATAATGACTTCAATAAATGTTTATTAAATCTATTTCAGATTGTACATATTCGAGGAACAAATGCTTTCCTAGGAATAGTAAATCACACATGTGATACAGCAACTGCCTTTTGTCCTTGTAGTATGGTAAGTAAGGAATATATAATCCTACAAATATAGATTAAAGTTTTTTATTATTTTTTTTTTATATACCATCGCAAAAAAAAACACAGACAACGACATCATACCATTATATGAACGCTTTTTTATACGACCGCAAAAAAAAAGTGTTCATATAATGGTATGATGTCTTTGTCTGCGTTGTCATCCGAAGAAATATTTAGTGTCCGGATAATAACTTTAGTTTAAGTGAATGGATCTCTATGAAATTTTATAGGTTTAATACCTGAAAAGGAAGGTTGGGATTGATTTTGGGGATGATGGTCCTTAACGTTTTGAATTAAGGGGCCCAAAACAAACATTTTTTTTCCTTTCAGGAAATCTACTTGTGTACCATCAATGTTTAATACCACAGATAGAAGGTTTGAATTGATTTTGGGGTTATGGTCTGAAATGTGTAGGAATTTGTAAATTTGTCTCATTCCAAAACATACATGATACCCAGGGAAGGCACTTTGAAAACATAGTCCTGATTAATTTTTAACCTGTTCAACACAATATTTTGCATCCATCCATTGTTGCAAATTCCTGGGTCCCATGTATGTTTTTATGGAACTGCCCTTAGACTTAATTGATATTTTTATTTTTCAGTCTGACAGATTATGTTTGAATTGTAAACAAATGGAACAGACAGTATGTGAGTGTCCTTGTGAATGTCAGTTAGATGTAGATTTCTGTACAGGAGGACTACTGGAGGAAGAAAACTTGTAAGTGTAAAATAAAATGTATTCTGCTATTTTATGATTTTGATGCTGGTTTGCTTCTTCATGTATCAATTTCTTTCATAAAAATGACTTATGGAATTGTATCTTTTTATATTGGTGGAAATAAAATGAAAACTGTGATAGTGTTATAAATATATTTATTTGTAAACAATATTTAGCACTCATGTCAATTTCAAATAAATCATATAAATACAATACAAACATAGCTAAAAGTCAGATATAGCACTTAAACAAACTAGTACATGATAATATGAATTAAAAGTCTATCTATAATAGGATCCAGATGTCAACAGGTGGAAACAATCTTGTTCCGACTCCATGATAAGAGGAAGTCTTCTTGGTATCAAAGCTCTGAGATCTTTAGGCTTGGTTTGTTTCTTCTGGTTCAGATATGTACGGAGATCTTCCCTTTGGACTGAGTTGTGGGAGTCAGTTGATCTCTTCTTGTTGTGCCTTCTACGATTTCTGTTGTTATTTGATGAATAAATGTTGTCATACTGTTGTTTTTCTCCAAGTCTTGAGTATACACTGGGTTTTGCCAGTTCTGTTTGGGTTGTGCTTGGTTTCTCTGGAGTTGTCTCCCATCTGATGAGTGATGGCTTAACTTTTTCCTGTTTGATGTCTTGTAAGGTTGGTTTTATGTCTTGGTCCATGGGTTCTATCTTGACGGTTGCATTAATAGTTGGTTCTTGTTTAATATTGGTTGCATACTCCATTGGCTCTTGCTTTACTTGGACTGGGTTACTGTCGACTGGAACTGGATCATTCTTTAAATGCAAGATAAGGAAGTGACCAGTATCTGTTGTCCTCGTATGGTGAGTAACTTGTAGTCCTTGTGGTATTGAAGACAGGTATCTCTGGACAGAAGACTTAATTGACTGGTAGTGAGACATCTTGATGTACTGGAGGTTACTGTTTGAGATTGTTTGATGGATCACCTGGTGGTCATGGGGTTTTTATCATAAAATGTTGTAAAAACACCTAATCTGATTGGCTAGTGCAATGAAAACAATGTTTAATGGAATTTAACAGCTTGGGATTATGAAAAATAAGAAATGATTTCATTGGTTGGTATAGCTTGGGATTTGAGAAGGTAACACAAGCTTATTACCATAATTAATTAATAAGTTCTTGATTTGTAATTAAAGGTTTTAATTATAATTTATCTTTTTAATTAGTTGTATATTACTTATGAACAATAAATGAAACACTGATAAGTGTTCATTGTTTATGTTATTCCAAACAAAACAAAATAAATAGTTAAGAAAAAAATCTGAATAAAGCAAAATATTTGAATTAACATCTTAAACATTTAATATTCAAAAATACTTTTTTTTTCATACTGAAATATTTTTATGTTGAAGAAAACTATTAAACAGATTTATTTTGATTAAATTCAATCTGGCTAAGATAAAACATTAGTTCAGAAAAAAAGTACCATTAGGTCCAATTTCTGTCTTGTTATGTGAGAAACTGATATAACCTTGATAGTTAGCAGTATAACAGTGAAATAAGCACCATTGGATTTAAAGTAAAATCTTACAGTAAAATATTTGTAAATTCTCAAAAAATAGCCATTGCCATTAGGTACAAAATGTATACATTATAATTCAATTCAATTCAAAATATTTTATTGTTCAAATATCAAATGTACATTTAAACAAAGGGATTGGACAAAAGGCAGTGCCTATACAAATCCTTTCCCATACAAGATGGATTGAATAACATGCATGATAGTATATAATTTTCTGATAAGTTAATAGATCATACGTTGTTGCAGTGAGTCAGGGGAGGCAATTCCCCCACTTCTTGAAGTATTTTATTGTGTATATGTATATAAATAACTATGTTAACAAAGTCAAAGCAAGACCTACTGAAGGTGGTGTCGAATTTTATACCACATTAATAAGTGTTGGTAAGGAATCAAGTAGATCATTAAGTGATTTTTTACTCGAATTCACAAACTCACTGCAACAAAGTTGTTCTATTTATAAGAATAACAAGAATTGATTGGCCCTTTTTTGCAATACATAAGTAATTTAGTGTACCATCTTATTACATGACTATTAATTTCTTGGTTTTTGAAAATATAATTACTAATACAAAAAATAAAATAAAATATATATAAATTTATTTGCAAAAAGATGCTAAACACAATTGGTTGTTTTTTTGTGTTAAAAGTTAGGTTTGTCTTTAATTAAGACTAAAGAGTGGTACACTGTGGTTATAAGCTGATTTCTAAACAGTATAGTATCACATGAAATATTATAAAAATCTTCCAGTTTCATGAATATATTGTTGTACATATGTAAATATCTCTGTGTTTTCATCAATATTAAAGTCTGAGCAACCCTGTAGTAGGACATCAAGATTGACATTATTAAAGTTACTTATTTTTCTAAAGAGCTCATATCTCTGATAAATGTAAGATGGACAAACATAAAAGAAATGAAAATTATCTTCTACTGGATCTCCACAGGCACATATAGAGCTGTCTGACAAATGATCACAGAAAAGATGTTGTTTTAGATCACTAGCCTCATTTCTTAATTGGCAGTGGATTATATTAACTTTACGTGAACCAGTGGAAAAGAAAACAGGACAAGGACTTATGTCCTCATTCAGTTTTCTTTTAAATCCTGTAAAGCTTAAAATATTTTTAACTTCTCCATCAAGTGAATTCCACTTTTCAAGAGTATGTGGAATAAAACTGTTCTTATAGGCTGTGGTTCGACACTGAGGAGTTTTAAATTCCCTTTTTTTCCTCAGTCCATACTGGTCATTAGTGTTTGTATACGACAAGATATCAGCATCAATATAACTAGGAATATCTCCAGAAATAGTTTTATGAAGAAACAATAATTTGTTTTTCTGACGTCTATTCTGGAGGGAATCCCAACCTAATTCCTTATATAATTTCCATCTAGGAGTTCCCTTTCGAAGCCCAGTTACAATTCTGGCAGCAGCTTGTTGTACAGACTCAATTAGATCTGATTCTTCTTGTGTGCAGTTATCCCAAATTATGTTCCCATATTCTAGAATAGGCCGTATAAATGCAATATAAAGTCTTTCCAGAGACTGTCTATCAATCTTATGTTTTAAATATCTCATAATATTAAGACGTTTACAAGCTTTTGAATAAATATCCTGTATGTGACTAGACCATTTGGCATTAGATGATAAGGTTATACATGTACCAAGATGTTTATGTTCTGAGACATTTTCTAGAGGTGCATCATTCATGCATAATGATAGACATCAATATTACTTTTTCTCGTAAAGTACATAGATTTGGTTTTGTCTGCATTGAAGGTTACACCCCATTCTCCTGCTCATTGATCTAATGATTCTAGATCTTGCCCCAGGGATTCAGCTGCTGATCTCTCATCATGTACAACACAATATAGACAAGTATCATCTGCAAACAGTTTTATTTTGTTTGTAACCACATCTACTATGTCATTCACAAACAATAAAAACAGAAAAAGGCCCAAGATGGACCCTTGAGGGACTCCTGCCTTGACAGTATTCCAGTTAGAAAAAAAAACCATTTACTCCAACCCTTTGTTGTCTATCAGAAAGATAACTTTTGAACCAGTTAAGCAAATTACCCTTTATTCCATATTTTCTTAACTTATATAGAAGTCCCATGTGCCATACACGATCAAATGCCTTTGACACATCGCAAAAAATAAATCTGACATCTTTCCCTTTGTCAAGATTTTTTACAATCTCATCATATAATAAAAGTAACTGATTTATAGTAGAGTCCTTGTTTCGGAACCCTGACTGTTGGTCAGTTAATATTGCATGATCATGTATATAGTTATGTAAATACTTAAAAATAATTTTCTCCAATATTTTGCTAAAACAATTAGTAACAGAGATAGGTCTGTAGTTTGAAACAATTATTGTATACATTATAATGATGACAAGTCTTCAGTTATGCCTTGTAGTCTGTTGTATTCTCTTTACTTTGGTTACTGCAACATATACAAATTTCTCTGCTGCTGTTATCGATAAAAACAAAGGATATGGGGGTATCCTTCCATGATACAAAATCAGTGAATGCACAGTAAAAAGCACACAAATAGCAAAGGAATAACATTTTTATTGTTGCTCTTCATTTCAAAGTCACAGTAAGGCACTCGACATGTGGGCAAAACCGATCTCACCTCACTGCAAGTTTAAGTTGACCCTTGCATCAACTTGAATGGAATACTTTGCTAAAACAAGTAGGATACAAATACAGTAGAATACTAAATTTGAACATTTCAGGAACTATTTTAAGACTTCTAGTGATATAAGCATTGCAGTAAATATGAATATCATAATCCTGGTTTTACATAGAATGAAAATAATTATTTTACTTTTTCAGTAATCCAAGTTGTGAAAGGGTACCAGAGAAGGAATCAATACTGAGACTGGATCCCAAACTAACAGAAGATAAAACTACATGTGGAAAACATATCTGTGCAGGGAGAACATCTAAATTGTAAGTCTACAGGGCACTTTTTATGGAAAATATGAGTGGGGGAGAGGTTTGTCCTGCTCCCTTAATAAAACATCTCCAAGTTAGCCATTTTGAGATAGATATTATACTTAATTGCTGTTTTTAACTTAAGGGGTATATGATTATTATGGTTCAATAGTTCAAGTCATTCCAGGTAAATGAGATGCAACCCCTTTCTCAAATTTCTACATTGCAAATCAGAGCTATGTTATATTAATTTTATTACTATATTTTACAGGGGTTGTATCAGTGTGATGGGATGTCAGTGGTGCCAGGTTCATAAAGACATGAATCCTATATCTACACCTTATTGTGCAGACCAGAGAGTATGTTTTGGTGGGATAGAGGAAGCACCAACTCCATATGGTGATGAAGTCAGAGGTAAGTAACAGTTTGAAATTACACTTATCAATAAAATACAATTAAAAAAATGGGAGATTTACAAAAGACATATTAAAGAAATGAAAGAAATACTTATTAACACTTTTATTGTAGATCTCAATCTATTCCTTATCCATCAAATAAAACAAACATTCAATATAAAAGAATAACAAAAAATTTGGAAGATTTATGAAAGACATGTTAAAAAAATAGGAGCTATATTGATTGATACTTTTATTGAAGTTTGTGTCTTTTTCTTATTCATCAAATGAAACAAACATTTAATACGATGATGCAAATTACATGTAAATATTTAATTTGGTACAAATTACTCAGATTTTGTATTTCTACAGAATCTCTACACCATATGCTTGTACCAATACAAATACAGTTTTTATCAAATAAAATATTAAATTAACAGCATGAAATATTGAATTAAAAACAATATGCTTCCAGTTTTTAGGAATTGTAAGAAAATTGTTTGAAAGTTTAAATTAAATTTTAATTTATTTTGTAGCAATGGCTCAGAATACTGAACAGACGAATACAAAGACAACCCCAGTAGGTCCAGTGGCAGGTGGAATCATGGGATGTTTCCTGGTTCTAGCGATGGGCGTTTATTGTTATCGTCATCATATTCATCGCACTAATCATCAATATATTACTACTTTACAAGAGAATACCAATCGTACCTCTAATTTTTACGATACAGATGATATTGATCCTATTGATGAACCTGGGACAGGTAACATTTCAATTGTTGAACAACAGTGATTATGATTTAAGAAAATGTGGTATGAGTGCCAATGAGACAACTCTCCATCCAAGTCACAATTTGTAAAAGTAAATGATTATAGGTCAAGGTACAGCCTTCAACAAGGAGCCTTGGCTCACATTAAACAGCAAGCTATTAAGAGCTTCAAAAATGACTAGTATTAAACCATTCAAACGGGCAAAACCAGTAATCTAATCTATATAAAAAACTAGAAACACTTATGAGTCACATCAACAAATGACAACCAGGTTTTGCATTTTAAATAGATAAATAAAATTGGTACTTATCTAATACTAATACCATCACCTTTAAGTTGCCAACACTCAAAGAATGATAAAAGGTGGGGATCAATCAATGATGGAAGTATCACCAAATAGAGGAATACAATGAGTTGATATAATTGAAATTATTCTTCAGGAAGCTGATGTGCATGTTCTTATCAAAATATAAAGTTTTTATTCACTAAATGTATTTCTGATATTGCTTATATTTAAAGTCAAAATAATATTTCATATTTTATCTTATCAAAGCAAATATTTACAGACTGTTTTCCGCGAAGATTTTGTTTAGGGCAAATAACAAACAAGAATTAGTTATAAGTTTGAAATTTCATCGGGATATTTGATGACAAAAGCTTGCAATTTTTAATGCATTAAATTGCTTGCAAGTTTACTTATAATTCTATTTTGTCAGTTAAAACTTAAATTCTTTTGTAGGTCACACAAATTTTCTGTTGGCAACATTTGAAAATCCAGCAGCTGTATCGCCGTATCGTATGAGTACATCATATCGTCGACCTCCAGGTGGTGGTGACAGTGATCATGGTTATAGTACCATGACACCACACGAGGACAGTGAACATGCTAGTTTGCCGTGTTCTGAACCTTTTATAAGTAAAGACAGATACAAACCAGTGTCGTATGCAATAAGCAAATCTCATGCATTACCTCCTCCTCCGTCATCCAATAGGAGGAGTCGAAGTCCAACTCCGCCACAAACAAAACTTACAAACTTTTACCAACCAATACCTGAACAAACTATCATACCTCAACAAACAATCTTACCAGATGTTCACAGTGTAATAGCTAATGTTCAAGTTCACATGGTGGACACACATTAACATGTGACTTAAAGGGCAATTATTTTACATGGAGTACTTCTCATCAGACTGGAGTGATGGTCAGGGATAAAATTCTGAAGAAAATTTAGTGTGTAATACATGACCATTTGAAAAGCATTAATAGTGAAGGTAGACAACTCTTCTCTGATATAAGTGAAGGTAAACAACAAGTGAAGGTAGACAACTCTTCTCAGGTATGATGGACAGATAATTGAAGTGTTTAAATGACCAAATCACTCCATGATGAATAAAGAAGTTGGATCTCAGGAAGATGGCTAAGATTTAATATTTATTATACGTGTACAGATATATATATAGTGCTATAAACCTGCTTTGTTAATATACTGCTGAAGACTTTGTATATACATATTTTATGGCAAGCTCTTTAAATATGCAACTGTTCAAATTTCTTATTGTATTATGCAGTATGTGCATATATTTATTGCCTATTGTAAGCCTTTTCACTTCATATGTTATGAAGGTTAGTATGGTAAAAACCTATAGTGCAACAGAGTAGGTTTCTATAGATGATGTGCAGGTACTTGCTATTTTTGATATTTTAAAAGTATTTTATAAGACAGATTATTTTGCAGATGAAATTTATGCCAACCTACTATATGTTTTAATGAATTAAATTTTAGCTGAGCTTTAAACATATTAATCAAATATTCAGATTCAGAAATAATTGTAACTCCTAGTTATCAAATTTTAATCAATGATGAAATGTATGAAGAGCTAAATTATAAAAAGAAATATATTCTAAAGATTTTTGTTTTAAGCAGTTTCTACATTATTTTAGCAAAACCATTTTTACAGCAGATGTACTTTGATGTGCCATTATTTTTTATAAGTGGATGTTTTTATAGATCTTTTTCAATGTTTTACTGTGAAATATCAGAACAATTTTAATGTATCCCTACTTTATGCAGGATTTTGTGAGTTAGTGTTGTTATCCTGATATAGCATTGTTTTTATGTGGCCTTTTTTACCAAGCTGTCAAATTATTTTAAAATGCCAAACAGGAGAAAATATTAAGTTTTTTTTTTTTAAATATTTGTTCCTTTTCTTCAAACTATTGCATCAGTTGTGACTTTAACTTTCATATGCTGATATTTTTGCAGCTTTTTAAATTTGTCTGAAAATGTATAAAAACATTCAAATAATGCATTTTTAAACTGTGCCATGATATATATGTAACACTGTAAGTTATAGTCTTGTTTTAGTTTTAATTGTTTCTGAAAAAAAATCTACAGTTTTATTTCAATATCTTTGAACACTGAATTTTTGTTTTACTAAAAAAAAAACAATTAAAAAAAAATGACACATGTATTTATAAATTTGATTGAAATTTTGATTCATTTAAAACTTTTTTATACAGAAGAAAATCATGGATATATTTTGACAGGATTGGACATATTTCAAGATAATGACACATTTTTTGGAGTGTTACATACATTTGATGAACACAATTTTAACGGCAATGTTTATGTTAAAATATTTCTCAATAGAAATGTATGTGTGGTATGTTTATTAAAATACATATATAATATATATGTAAGAGCTTTGTACAAACAATACAATTACGTGTTTTTGTTTTAACTACCTCGATATAATATGTCATCCTATGTATATTCCATGCTATTCATCGGTGTGTCGTTCTTACACACGTTATACATAATATTCATCCGTGTGTTGTTCTTGGACACTTTATTTTAGACAATTTATACATACTATTAGTTTATCTGTTTATTTTGTTAGAACTTTACCACTCACACATTGTAATTAGTCAACATAAAATGTTGTTGTATATATGTATATAAGTCATAAATTCATTATTTATATAACAGCATTATAGATATTGAGATAAGTTGAAAGTAAGGTTGAATTTTTAATGTTTTCTAAAAAAAAAATGGTTTACAGATGACTGACTGTTATAAGATCAGATTTTTCCTTTTATAGAATATAATAAGTTAAATTTAAACCATGCTGTTATGAAATATACCTTAAATCAATGCAAATGGTCAAATTATTTGTATCTTTGGTTAAAATTGATCATCTCCTAAAACCGATATTAGAATAATAATTCAATTTTGCATCCTACAAATAGGAATCTTACAGTTCTTTATCAGTTATTCATGATAATAAAAAAAAATAGTATGAGATTGATTAATTTCATTTTCAATACAATAATACCATTATATCAGATTTTAAATTCAAAAAATGTTTTACTGTTTAATATAATTATGAAATGATATTGGGTAAAAGTGATTTTCACAGTACAGTATCTTGTTACTCTTATCATTCTTGGCAAAATAATTTGGAAACAAAGAGTTTTTTGCCAGTGGACAGTGGTCATTTAACACAAAATAAATCTGTTTCTTCAAAATCCATTAAATATTCGATTTCTGAAGTTGATATTTAATGGATTTAGTATTTGTGTTTGACTGCTTATATTGTCTTAATTTCCTATGAAATAAATCAGAGAGAGTGATTTTACAAGTTTATTGTATTCAGATTTGAAAATAAGCCCATACATTTATGTTTTTGGAACAAATTTTATGAAATAATCTTTAGAGTTATGAAATATATTATGTTAAATAGCCTCTGGAATAAGATATAACAATTATTTTACCATTTTTCCTTTGTATAGACTGATGACTATTCTATTTAAGGATAATTTAGGTTTGGGTGCCCTCTAACACCTATGTAGATATGTTAAATAACTTGATAGTATTTGTGTTTGAAAGATACAGACTGTATTATAAATAAATAGTAAGGAGTATCCTAAATAGGTTTACCTTCTACTTCAATTACATAAATGAAATAAAATTGATGAGATCAAAATATATATTTACCCCAGGTCTTCCTACAGAAATATGTATACTTCCAGTGTTAAACATTATGGTTGTTTTATCAATGGCAAAAATGGTGAAGGAAATTTCTCTTTTTTTTTTAAAAGGAGTTCACTTCAAAAACAATGTTTTCATTGTAAATAAATGCCTTTATATATGTTTATTAATTAGCAATATGTGATTTAAGTTCCTGAAGGTTTGCAAATACTTAAAAGGTTTTTGTTAAGACTTTATTAGTTTTTGTTTTATTATTTTATGCTCTTCAAAGTCCAAAGGATAAAGACCACAACTTATATATCACAGCTGAAAATTGATGTCATAGTTAAGGTTTTATTTTAAGTTGATTTAGTTCAAATTATCACCATTGTTTTTGGTGCTTAAAAGTTGATTTTAAGCGTAAAGTTTACATTTTTAATGAATTTTGTATTTTGTGTTGGAATACACAGTCTGAAAATAACTGGATGTACAGGTTGTTTTATATGTCAAATTCAGATAATATAACATTAAGATGACTTTGATCCAAATTGAAGCCAAGAAGAATGATAATTATATTGATTTCCTTTGTCTATATTGACACGGTGCAGAAATAAATTAAATAATAAAAATGAAGTTTCATGTTTGATCCTTCTTTATAACCTATGAAAGTATGTTTTTACTATAATAAAACTAGTATTTGTAAAATTGCAAACAATTCGAAGATTTTTCCTGAAATATTCATTTTGTTAACAGAAAATTTTACTTTTATTAACACCCCTAAGGATCTATAGTTGAGATACTCAATTCAATTATAAAAGAACATGTTTTTTTAAATGGAGAATTATTTTAGTGTAACAACCAAATCTGTACATTGGAAATTCTGCAGTGCCTGAATGGTGAAATTTTTACTTTTCCACTCTGACATAATAAAGGAGGTTATCTCCCTTTTATCTTTCTTAAAGAAGTTATTATCTCCCTTTGTTATGTTAGATTTCAGCAAACCAAGTCTAAGCATATTTATTCACCTGTTTATGAAAACGTTTATTGTTAGTGATGGTAATGTTAGATGTTCATTACTGGTAATGGACTTTGGTTAATATATTATTGTGTCAAACATTAAGTCATATAAAGGTTGTAGCATTACAAAGTTAGTAATTCATTTTTTTTTTTCAAAATAGTTTGTGGAACAAACATAACCTATTGTCATCCTTTACAATGAATTGTCATTGGAATTTTATAATAAAATATGTCAAGAAATTCTTTGTTTTATTTTCTCTGACCAAAAACAGCAACAGAGATGGAACTAAGGAATAAGTCTAAGATTGTGTTTGAGAAATTAACCATAGCTACGCAAGGATCTATTAGGTACAAAGGCTAATACTAAATACCTTCAAGACTTTGTATTGGAATAAATTTAATCAGAATATCAGATGGCTGTGATCCAAAAGAGATCTAGAATAATAAGACATTGGCATAAGGCCCTGTATAATTTTATAAAATTATTATGTGTCAGACTAAGGATGTATGGAGCCAGGAAAATATCTTTATACATATGTACATGGTTTGAAGCAGTCAAAACATATCTGTTGGTCTGTTATATATTGCTTACTTCATATTTAAGAGATTGATTTAACAGCATCAGAGAGAATAGGGTTCACTATTAAATGCTTAATGAAGGAGTTTGAAATTTGTAGAAAAAAAAAAGATATCCCATATCCCCCTCTTTTCTAAGGATAAAAGCCAAAAAGGTTAGACATTGATGACTCATATATTATTCATTTTTTCCTTCCCAAGAAGTTGATTAGGGGATACACAGCTACTTTTGCATAGGTACTATTTCTGTACTAAAAAAATGCAGTACTGGAAATTTACTTTTAATGTTTACTTTAAAAATATAGATACTTGTATTTTACAGCACTTGATATGCACTAAATATTTGGGTACAGAAATAATACAATATTCCATGTTTGAAAATCATAACTTTAAGAGATTTGAAATAGAAAAACTTTCAAAATGCTGAAAATGTATCAGTAGTAACCAACAATCTGTAGTACTTAAATTTCAAGTACGAATAAAGTACTGTAAAATACAGGTACCTTAATAGAATGAAATTCAAAACAGTGTAGCTGTGGCCATTGATTGACACATTAAAATCATCCATTGACTGGGACAATTTACGTGAACGTTTGTCTGTAACGACCACTGTTCACGACGTACCTACAATAGACATTTAAACTGTGGGGTCACCAAAGGTTTCTTAACGCCTTTAATTATAAAATAATTCGAAAAATTAATCAGGAATAACCTTTGTGTTTTGATTTATATAATTGATATAAATCAAAATATCGTGTTATTTCTGATTAATTTTTCGAATTACTTTATTTAGGTGTTGAGAACCTTTGGTGACCCCATAGTTTAAGTGTCTTTAAAAAGTACATACAAACGTTCACCTAAATTGTCACAGTCAATGGATGATTTTAATGTGTCAATCAATGGCCACAGCTACACTATTTTGAATTTCATTCTATTACAATAATTTTAGAGTAACAAAATACATGTAGTACTGAATATTAAAAGAAGATTTCCAGTACTACAAATTTTTAGTACAGAAATAGTACCTATGCAAAAGTAGCTGTCTAGGGATCACCTATGATATCAAATCATGAGGGGGATAGAACGGGTGTTAGGAATAAATATTGGAATCCGCTTTAAGCATGGACCTTCTTTACATAACTTTAGTTTCTTGAGAGTTAAAGTATTCAGTCATTCTAATATATCTATATCTTTTAGGTACTAGGTTAATCTTATAGATAGCTTACAAAGCAGAAAAGATTGCTTAGAAATTGACAGATTTAGATATTGCTCTGGAATCATTATATTCTTTAGATGGAGGAAACTAGTCTGATGTAGACCATTCATTATGTCCTTGTGGAAAAATGTCTCTAAATAAAGTAATTGCTGATAAAGGGACTGAAGAAAAACATTTTTTTTAATTCTCATTGTTTCTTTATTGCTGAAATTTCTTTAGATTGATATGTATAAATCTTTTTTATCTAAAATATTTGAAGTTGATGATAGTTGAAATAAATTATATTGAATACATATACATAGTTTAATTTGGTAATAAACCCTACTTAACACTAGGCTAACAGGTTGAGCTTTATAAAAAGCTAACTCACTAGGTAATTTTAAGACCAACAATAAGACACATTGTTATGGGTTTTTATGGGCCATTATGACTTCTGGTCTGTGCGTCAGTTCATCCGTTCCTTCGTCTGTTTGTTCGTTTGTCCTTTAGTTCGTTCGTTCGTCCTGCTTCAGGTTAAAGTTTTTGGTCAAGGTAGTTTTTGATGAAGTTGAAGTCCAATCAACTTGAAACTTAGTACACATGTTCCTTATGATATGATCTTTGTAATTTTAATGCCAGAGTAGAGTTTTTACCCCACTTCCAAGGTCCATTGAACATAGAAAATGATAGTGCAAGTGGGGCATCCGTGTACTTGGGACTCATTCTTGTTTTTGCTGCTGACTGTCTTTAGTTTCTATGGTAATGCTTCATTATACAGGTACTCCAAATGGAAGTTTAGTTGTCTTTGATTTGAAATCCCAGAATTTGTTTCTGGATGGTAACCTTATTTTTGTCGAGCCATCTTTATATATATATAGTGATCCTACATTCTGTCCTCGTCATAGGCAGCATCCACAAATATTCACTCCATGGTTAAAGTTTTTGAAATTTTGATAACTTTCTTAAACTATCCTGGATTTCTACCAACTTGAACAGAAGCTTGTTTATGATCATAAGATAGTATCCAGAAGTAAATTTTGTAAAATTAAAATCCTGTTTTCCTTATTTTACTTATAAATGGCCTTAGTTTTTTTCTGACAGGAAACATTACATTCACTCTGTTGATAAAGTTTTTTTTAAATTTTGATAACTTTCTTAAACAATCCTGGATTTGTACCAAACTTGGACAGAAGCTTGTTTCTGATCATAAGATAGTATCCAGAAGTAAATTTTGTAATATTTCATATTTACTTATAAATGGACTTAGTTTTTCTTCCAGTTAACATTACATACAGTCTGCAGTTAAAGTTTTAAAAACATATATAAAATTCATAAGCTATCCTGGATTTTTACCAAACTTGGACAGATCGAAGCTTCTTACAATCAAAAGAGAGTATTGAGAGGAATATTTTTATTGATTTTTGTTGAGTGTGATTAACAGCAAAAGTAGGCGAGACACCTTGTAAATATTTAGGGAAGGGTTAGATTTGTTTAGTCAGATCTTTCTACACATTTGATTACTTTTTTCTAACTTGATTATATACTTTTCAAAGTTATAACTCAGACATATTTTGTCCCCAGTTCAACCTTTGGAATAAATAAATCATGTTATCCTAGTATGTCAGTTGACAGAATATAACAAGAAAACTGGAGATAATTTCACATTTTTATGAAATGTTGGACAGATATATTGCTTTGTTTTGTAATTGTTTTGACATTCTTGTGTCCTTAATTCGTCACTCTTAGATATTGTGTAAATTTTGTTCTAGAAGTTTTAATATTTAAAACCACATTAACGCATATATACGCTACCTAATTGATGGTGGAAATTCTAGTCTTTTTCGATATATATTCCAGTTATAAAGCTGATACTATTATTGCCAAGATTTGATAAAATCGTTGTCAGGTGAATATGTCAAGGCGACGGTTCAATTTACCATGACCTTTTTGTTATTTATCTGTAACCTGTCTTATGTATGCATAAACAAATTATGGTCAACTAGTAGTTATAATATGTACTGCATGTCAGAAGAGACATAAAATAGTCTCATGTACCATAATTGCACGAGGGACCATTAGTGAAATAAGAATTGAATATCTAAATGAAAGCCGTTGGGAGTTCCCTGTTTTAAATCTCAAACGCTTGGAACATAGGTCACTGTTAGTCCCAAAAACAACATACTAGTTTATCGTTTTACTCCATAGTTCTTGTTTTCTGGAAAACGCTAGATGTACAACTTCATATCCTGTAGTTTGTGTAAGTCTGTATAAATTGGAGGATTCATTATTCTATCCACATCAGCTGGTTTCAAAGGTATATGCAAAAAACTCCAAATTTTGGTCAGGCAACACTGAACCATGGACCCCAACTCAATCTGATTAGGTAATTGAAAAGGACAGACGTGCTCTAAAGTGAGCCTTATATGAAACACGCTTGCAAATAAAGCACTTCACTACACAATCTTCTAATCACGAGAGTTTAGCTGAATGCATGAAAGTATTATCGTAATCTATGCTATGACTTTTAAATAAATCTACTAATGGACAAAAAAAACCCATAAAATCAGAAATGTAAAGTACATTATATGTATCTGATTAAACCAACAAAAATTGAGAGTGACAAATATTGATTAACAACAATATAAACAGAAGAAATATTCATTTGACCAAATACTTAGTTGGTCAAATTTTCGATTCAACTAGAACATTTGGCCGATGTAGACGACTAAATTTTTTCCACTGCAGTTACCACCACTCATTGTTTTAAATGAAAAAAATAAATAAAACTAAAATGTAGAATAACAAACTTGTTGAAGAAATTGTTAGTAAATCTCGTCTTTATCTCAATGTGAGTAATAGTCGGATTAAGGTAACTGATTGATTAATCAACTTGACGATCTCAAAGATACATTGTGAAAGTTTAAAAGCAATTACAACATGGAGAACAGGATATGAATATAGATAAAATGATATAATAATATCAAACGTTTACAATTGGCAAATTAAACACTTTGATAATGAAAAAAGTACAGAAAATGCATAGATGAATAATGTTTAGATATTCGTTAACTTAAACGAGAGGCTTTACCGAGGCCAAGGATTTTTTTTTCTTTCAATTTTAGCATTACATATAGTGGCAGATGAGGGTGAAACAAACATTTTTTTTTCTCAGAATCAAAAACAAATTATTTTTTTCTCCAAAAACTGGAAACAAACTTTTTTTTCCAAAAAAAAACATAGCCCCTCCCCCCCCCCCCCCCCCCGAAAATCAAATGGTTGCTGCCAAAATCTCCAACAATCTAATTAAAATATAGATCGCTGATTTCGTAGCTCATATGTAACGAAATCAGAGATCTTTTTAATTATATTCAATCTCGAATAAAATCTTGTCAAAACATTTCATTTTCGGAAGTTTTTTTGTTGTTTTTTTTGCGACATCTAAATGATAGTAAAATCAATTCCTTTTCAATCATAGATTTCCAACCATCCCCTCTTTTGAATATGCAAACAAATAATCCAATTTAGATGCAAAATGTTTTAATGTACTTTAACAATTTGACCCGTTTCTAATTCTACGGTTTATCAACAGATTTGTACATCATTAGATATGATTACGCCTGACCTTTTACATGTCCTAGTATGTAATGATTGCTGGGAGACAGTTCTGACAGATTTTTGACAGCTATTACATACTGATATTGTTACCTGGATTTATGTCTCATATTTTTTAGTCAATTCATAAAATCAGTCATTCTCTAAAAAGTGTCACCTTGTCGAGTTAATGACACAGAATAACTGGACTTTACATCAGTTCTACCTAAAAGACGACATTTGAAGGCGAGCGGAGGAGGGTTCATTTTGATGAGAATATTGGCTTTAAAGGTAAGTCACGATTTAGCTCTGAAATTAACAATGTTATGTTTAAATTTTGCATTTCCGTTCTTGAATTTAAGGTGATTAGGTATGAAAACAATGCACTTAATTGTGTTCCCTGAATATGAATTAGTTTTGGGAATGTATAAATAACTAAAATTAAAATAAATATATTTTTATGAATGTACGACAAATTAATTTTAACGTGGAAACCGATTATGATTCGGCCTCTAAACTGTAGTAATAACATTGTGAGCATACTATACAGAGGGGGGCAAGGGGGGTCCCAATAACAGCAAAACAGCAAATTAATTTGGCTTATAACAGATAACAAGGAATTGAAATGGACAAAAACAGATAACAGTAAATGAAATATTAAAATAAGTCGAGTCCTTGACAAATCCAGTATTTCTTATTACGGGTATAATCCTTTGTAATGAATTCCATTTTCTATGAACATGCATGGTTTTTAGAATTATGTATATGTATTTGGTATATTCTTGTCCGTCTGTCGTCAACATGTCGGACATTCTCTCAAACACTCTTTGAACAATTTACATCAAATCTTGGTAAATTGTTTATATCTATTGACGTGAGCTCCCTGGCGTTTTTTATAAATTTTAGATTTTAAGTTTCTGAGAAATGGGGTTTTATTCAATAAAAATGGTGTTTTTTCTTCTTCAGTTTTCTGATAATATCTCAAAAATCCTGTCACAAAATTGCAAGGAATTTTGGTGAATTGTTTATATCTATTGACGTGAGCTCCCTATCGTTTTTTATAAATTTTAGATTTTAAGTTTCTGAGTAATGGGGTTTTATTCAATAAAAATGTTGTTTTTTTTCAGTTTTCTGATAATATCTCAAAAATCCTTTCACAAAATTGCAAGGAATTTTGGTGAATTGTTTATATCTATTGACATGAGCTCCCTTTCAATTTTTATAAATTTTAGATTTTACGTTTCCGAGTTGAGGGGTTTTATTAATTAAAAAGGGGGGATTTTCTAGTTTTCAGACATTAACACAAAAACGTTTTTAGCAGTTCTCATGAAACTTTTCTGAATTGTTTATATCTATTGTTGTAAGCAACCTTTCGATTTTTATTTTTTTTTCATGTTATTCAGTTAAGGGGTTGATTCATTAAAACAGATGGTATTTTCCAGTTTTCGGACAATAACTCAAAATTGTTTTCAGCAGTTCTCATGACACTTTGGTGTATTGTTTATATACATGATACTTATTGACTGATTTTTATAAATATCTGATATGACACTGAGAAGTTATTGAATATTTCAAAAAGATGACGGGCGTATCATGCGCTCATGGTGTAGCTATTTATTTGTTATAGTATACTTTTTTCAGCATTTTTTTTTTGTACAATTATAGAAACTCACACATGCTGATAATTTAAATAGTGAGTACTAAAATTGAGAATGAAAATGAGGAATATGTCAAAGAGACAAAAAAGATATCTAGTAAAAATTCAAGGGCAGTTATTTGTATCAAAGTAGGTCCAATTGACATAATCCTTGTGTTTGTTGCTACTAAAAAATGACCTAAAAGAGTTTTAATATATATATTCGCATTGTGACTTTTTTAAATGCCCATTTAATGAGGTGTGTGATTTTTTTCTGAATAAGACTAATAGGCCAAGTTGTATATAGGGTAGAAAAATCAAAAGCCCCAATTATAAGCATGCAATTTATCAAGTACCTCGAACCAATTTTGACACTCCAAAAGTAATTTATTCCACTATTTTCATAGGCCTTATTTGAACAATTTTTTATCAGGTTTTTGATTGTACCAAGTCTACTAATAAGTAGAATACATAGTTTAGTAGTGGAACGATGGCTTAAAGACGAAATAAATCTTTGTTTGTAAAGAGTTATGTGCAGCTTCGGCCTTGGACCCAGTACATGGTGGGAACTTTCATTGTACAATGTATTTGGTTCTGCTATGAAAAGAGCTGAGTCTATGTGCCATATAATATAAAAGGTTAACTGGTTGCAAGGACCTAGTCCTTAATTAAGATCCTTGTCAGATATTCCTGGCCATATGTTTTCCTCTTTGTCATATTAAGAATTGTTCTAAGTTCATATGTTCGTTCGTGGCTGTCAAAAAAATGCTAACATTCCAATTGTCGATAACAGTTAACAGCAAATACATTATCACAATAACAGATAACAAAAAAACTAAAAGCCCAATAACAGCTAACAAAGAATAAGACAATAACAGCTAACAGCAAATATATTTTCAGAATGACAGATAACAAAGAATTAAAATGCCCCATAACAGCATAACAGCTAAACCCCTTGCCCCCCCTCTATACAAATTTGTAATGTGTGGGAGATAAAGGATGTGAGAAATTGATATCTCAGAGATTGATATACCAGGGATTTAATGAACAGGGATTGTTGCCAGGGATTTTAAGAGGTATGGATTAATAACCTTTTTTCTGGATTGGAATTTTGCCTCACTAAAGGATTGAGGACGTAAGGATCACAGTTATAGGTGTATCATAATTTTCGAGTACTAGTATCGTTTTCTTGAGACAGGATTATTGAAAATATATCCTATGTTATATTTTTGTTATATTATTTCTGTACTTTTCAACAAGTTTATTTTCGGTCGTTGATAATAATTACAGTACGAGTATGTTGATTCTAAAAAAAAGTTTCAAATCTGTTTTTTTTCATTTAATTTAATGAATACGCACGCCATGCCTCTTAATCCTTCTAGTGGACCGCATGATCATTTTAGATATACACATAATCCACCAAGGAGCCTGTATGCATTATCGGGGTCCGTCTTCTCATTCTTGGGGCATGCACAAACACTGATACTTTTTGCGTTAATCGTATACCTCAACATGCATTGGTATACAGACTAATGCAAAGATAAAGTATGAACATCCACGAAACAGTGACCAAACAACAAAAACAACGCATAAACATATACAAATTATCTTGAGTTAAAATAAATCTTCAACAAAAGACAGATGTCTTAACAATATCTCAAAATCTAAATTGCCTAGAGTTTAAACAGTTGAATAAATTTAACATTAATCAGTAAGGTTCAGAAAACTAACAACACACACGCTGCTCAATACTTTATCATTCATATTAATAAAATTATAGTCCGGTGTCAAGCAGGGTTGTTCAATTCCTGCTTCAATAAAATATGATTAATATAAGGTGAATTGGGAAAACGTCAATGGGACAGCAACAAAACAACAAAAAATAAACAAAAGACATTAACACACACAACAGTAGAGACAGGTGTTCTAGCTTCGTGACAATTACATAAATAAGTTGTTATGTAGTATTTCAATTTATTTTAGTTGTATTACATGTTTTATCATGTTGTGGTTTGTTTTAACAGCCAATATAAACACAATTACATTGTTACTTTCAGGGTGACTTTTTCAAGTTTTAGATGAGTCAACAAAAACTTATTTTTATCCTACTGCAATACGTGAGTTTTAATACGATTTTCTATTCTATTTATAAAAAAACATCTACTTATTACTATGTTGTATATTCTATAATTTATGCATATTGTGTAGTAAAGTTTTCAGTGTCTCATCGGCAAATATCCACACTTCTATTTATCTTTGTATTTATTGTTTTTGTGTGACATCATGGTAAAAGAGGGACGAAAGATACCAAAGGGACAGTCAAACTCATAAATCTAAAACAAACTGACAAAGCCATGGCTAAAAATGAATAAGACAAACAAACAACAGCACACACGACACAACATAGAAAACTAAAGAATAAACAACACGAACCCCACCAAAAAACTAGGGGTGATCTCAGGTGCTCCGGAAGGGTAAGCAGATCCTGCTCCACATGCGGCACCCGTCGTGTTGCTTATGTGATAACAAATCCGGTAAATAGTCTAATTAGTAAAGTGTAGCATCAGGCCAAGTTAAAACAAAAGGCTGTCACAACGACAGCAAACCGGATTTATTAATATTTATTTGTGTCCTGGCAATATCACAAGAACCATTACTGATGAATGGTGAAAGTGAAAATCGTCAATATCAAAATTGACCTCCATTTTGTCATCAGTATCAACATATTAAAATTTGAAAAGCTTAGATTGAATGGTTCATGAGTAAATGCAACAACGTGAATGGAAACGCCATTTTACAATCTTTCAAGAACCATAACTCCTGAACGGTAAAAGTCAAAATTGTCATTATTGAACTTGACCTCTATTTTGCCATCAGTAAGGCAGCAACCATTTGATTTTCTGGGGGGGGGGGGGGGGGGGGGGGGGGGGGGCTACGTTTTTTTTTTTCTGTACAAAACTTTTTTTTTCGCCTGTGGCGAAAAACAATCTATTTTTTTTCGCGACAAGTCGAAAACAATTTTTTTCTTTCAATTTTAGCATTACATATAGTGGCAGCTGAGTGTGAAACAAACAATTTTTTTTTCTCAGAATCAAAAACAAATTATTTTTTTCTCCAAAAACTGGAAACAAACTTTTTTTTCCAAAAAAAACCATAGCCCCCCCCCCCCCCCCCCCCCCCAGAAAATCAAATGGTTGCTGCCTAACAACATATAAAAATTTCAAAAGCTTTTGTTGAATGGTTCATGAGAAAATGCACGGACACGACTGGAAACACCATTTTTCAATCTTTCAAGAACCATAACTCCTGAACGGTAAAAGTCAAAATCGTCATTATTAAACTTGACCTCCATTTTGTCATCAGTAACAACATATTAAAATTTGGGAAGCTTTGGTAGAACAGTTCATGCGTAAATGCACGGACACGACTGGAAACTCCATTTTTCAATCTTTCAAGAACCATAACTCCTGAACGGTAAAAGTCAAAATCGTCATTATTAAACTTGACCTCCATTTTGTCATCAGTAACAATATTAAAATTTGGGAAGCTTTGGTAGAACAGTTCATGCGTAAATGCACGGACACGACTGGAAACTCCATTTTTCAATCTTTCAAGAACCATATCTTCTGAACGGTAAAAGTCAAAATCGTCATTATTAAACATGACCTCCATTTTGTCATCAGTAACAACATATTAAAATTTTAAAAGCTTTGATTGAACGGTTCATGAGTTAATGCACGGACAACATTTGATTGCCGCCCGCCCGGCCGCCCGCCGTACATCCCCAAATCAATAACCGACATTTTTGTCACAAAAATCCGGTTAATGAAGAAAAAAAAAGAGAAACCAAAAAAAAAAAGTATCAGCATGAAAATACATGTAGCGTAATTGTTTCGGTACAGATCTATATGCAACGACTGTGATATATAAGAAAAGTAAAGCAAGAATATTTAAGGATACATACTATAGTCTGCCTTAAGTGCTAAGACAACCTCTGCATAAGCCTTTTAGTAACAACCTCAATGTACTGGTCGACTCGGAGTCAGAGTGACACGTTACCTTATAAGCTACACTAACTTAAAACATGCGTCTTTCCAGTGTATAGAAATGTACATGTTGATACTAATATACAGAATCGAGTCCGGAATGTGGCTTTGGAGTATACCCACTGTACAATGGCCATCCATTCATTTCTCCAATACGTATAAATCTTGAGTCTGTTTTATTGAAGGTGTTGTTCTGTTCATCAGTATACTGCTCCGTAACATTAGATGACCACAGCATAGAGTCAGAAGGTCTACTGCCAGCTTACAACATAGTCAGTAATCGTGATGTCGTAGAAGGCAGTGGAGATGAGGGGGTCGCTCCAGCAGAAAACGTTCGTTTTACAGCAGAAAAGTGTGACTGCTCCAATATAAATACAACACCCGACTCACGGGTTTTCTACAGTAAGTGTGATTTTGTTGAAAAAATATTGTGGGTATAAGTCAATCAGACAAAAACAAAAAATGATTATTAGTACTACAAAAGATTTCTACACTCTAAAGTAAGGTTAATACAGCTTTGATTTAAATATTTTCTTATAAAAAAAATCACATGTTTCTGTCATAAAATCCTGCGTCAAGTCAGGAACTAACCTGGGGTCCTGGCTAATCTTGTCAGTAAGCTACGACGCGCAGCTAGATATCGGGTCGGGATACCAGGCTAGTCAGGAACATGGCAGTTGTTTTCCATACGCTGATTGATGTGTTTGAGCTTTGATTTGACCGTTCGTTTAGGGGATTTCCGTTTTGCATTTGCCTTGGGGTCCGTTTTTTTTTTTTAAATTATTTAATTTTATCCTATCGTTCGTTCTTTCAGTAATATGCATCTTCCACTCTTAACTTCTTCTTAACTAGTCAATACTTCCGTGGTACGCACGAATGGCCCTGTAAAGGATGTATCTCTTGTTCGATATTATTTTAGAATGATTTTAGGTGTTCCTCGAAACAAAATATGGACTTATCCTTCAAATTGGGACAAGCGTTTGGAATTGAATACAATGCAGTTTCATTATGTCTTTATAATCATACCTATAGCTATCTAGTTTGTTGACTAGACAGTTTATTTTTAAATCACTAACCCCAAAGGACGCATGGTATCCATCGTATGACATAATATTATGAAACTGAAACAATAAAGACACAGTCAATTGAATATAACATCAATGTCTGTATAAAAAGTTACACCATACATAATTGCCATTGGCCATTTGACCTTAAATTGTACTAGTCCACTTGTTTATTTTCACAGATAGTCCCGAACCACTAGTTGTTACATCGACTCCATCTGTTGTAGTAGCTATAATAGTGATACTATCAATCCTTTTGCTGATCTGTATCAGTGCTATCGCCTATCTACTCGGTAAAGTCAAATACCTTAACATGAGACAGAGGGCTCCAGTGCCGAACAAAACCAAAGAAGATTATGACTCAGATGAATACTCAGTGATGATGGATTGGTCGAATGAACCGAGTATAGTGATCAACCAAAAGAAAAATAGGAAAAGAGAAATATGAAAAGACTCTACTCATCTACGTTAGAGGAAATGAACAAGATCGAAGAAGTCAAAATCCATAATGAGTAAAACAATTTAATAGTAACGAAAAGGATTTACGGGCATGTAGACACATTTATTATTTGAACATTATAAAACAATTTAGTATTTTGATGTAAAAACAAATTGTAATGAACTTTTTGTACTGATAGTTGTGAATATGAGTGTTGTGCTTGATGAAGTACATCGAAAGAACAAGAGACCTTTATTTTTATTCCTTTCATTTTACACCTTTAAAATGTTAGTTTGATTAAAAAGCGTCTTCGTTAGAACCTATAAATGCAATCATTCTATAAAAACGTAATAGTTCTTTTATATTCAATTTTATTTTTTCGCAATCTTTTACAATATATGAAAAATCACTGTATAAAATTTATTTAAGCAATTAGCTCTATACTGTGTTAACAACAGCTATATTTTTATTGGAACACATTCTGCATTCTTGTAACTGGATATTTATACAATTGTTTTGTACTATGTTTACTAGTTATGGCTTTAATGTATTTTTACTGGTAACCCAAATAAACATATAGAACTCGTACAATATGTATATTGTTCTATAATGTTTCATAATAATGTTACAATATAAACATGATCAGTTTACATATTACTTTCAATTTAATTAATAAACATTTAACCTTTTAAAATGAAGACAATATGAATTGATATCTATGGTTCAATATATCTGTGTTTGTTTGCCTTGTTTGATGTTCCACAAAAATCTCTCTACACCAGGCATGGCAATTAAAGACGCTTTTCATTCTTTGTTTGTATAATTTATACATTAACAATACAACCTGGTCAATATTGACATGGACTCCCTCTCTATCCTTTCGTTAGAGTTTGCCGTTCTATCCCAATGATCATTTCAAACACAGATTTGCATTCTTTATGAAAAAGGTAAGATAAATTCCGAAGTTTATATAAAATTATCATTAAATTAATAAAAATAAAGTATTTTCATAGTTTAGTTTTGATTTACTATGTTCGGCAAGTTGTAATCAATTCCAGTTTTCAAAAATGATTAAATTTTAAACACAAAATTTCGTATACTTTAACACCCACTATTTTTTCCACTTGACAACTTATGATTGACGATAAATTTGATAGTTTATTTGATATAAACTTGTTTTACCTGTAAAATATATGATAAAATTTGACTTAACTATATATTATGTAAGATATACAACTTCCTACATTATATGTAATTATATATATAATGTATGTATATAGACTTTAGTCACTTTTTGTCCTCAGTTTTGTCATAGACTAGTTGTTCGGCCTAAAGTTCAATATCGATAAGATGATGAAACCTGAACGAACTTGCTAACCTTCTACGTTATTTTGTCTCTGGTTGAGAGTTGTCTCATTGACAACCATAACACACCATCTTTTTTTATTTTATATATTAAAGAGTCGAAATGATAAACTTTCATAAATTTACTTTACTGACTTACTGCACTGTACGCCATTTGCGTGTAGGGCAACAACGAAGATCTTCTGCTGTTGTTGATCGTTTACAGTTTTCAGTAGCGTGCCCATGCCTGTTGATGTTTACTAGCCTCTGCCTCTACATTGTCCCTCTCTGTCATTTTGGGTCTTCCTCTCTTTCTTTTACCTTCTAGGGTTTAGTTGAGTACTGTCTTAGTGATATCCCTTTTCTCTTTCCATAGGACATGTCCAATCAACATGAACTGTATTCTCACAATGAACGTGGTTATATCGTCCTGTTAGTATCTGATGAGAGGATTCTGGTTTGAGATTTTTTTATGGCTAATATTTATCAAAGGTACCAGGATTATAATTTAATACGCCAGACGCGCGTTTCGTCTACATAATACTCATCAGTGACGCTCATATCAAAATAGTTATAAAGTAAAAAGTTGAAGAGCATTGAGGACCCAAAATTCCAAAAGTTGTGCCAAATACGGCTTAGGTAATCTTATGCCTAAGATAAAAAAATCCTTAGTAATTCAAAAAAATTGTTTTGTAAACAGGAAATTTATAAAAATGACATTATAATTGATATTCATGTCATGTCTCTCATGCTTTTTGTAAGGAATACGGAGTTTGTTTAGGTCGTAATATGCCATTCTCCAAGATTGTGATCCATATAAAAATACAGGTAAGACACATCTGCTGTAAAGTTCTGTCACCAACACCATAGTCTCTCAAATTGAGAGTTATACTATTATTTTCAGAACTTTTGAGCATTTTTAATATTATTCCTTACTAAAACTAAATGGGTTCACATAATTAAATTTTCTCAATGTAATTTTATTAGATAAAATGAAAATTTTTGATAGCGGACTGTCCTCTCGTGCGGAGGATAACATTGATAATGGAAATAGGGAATATGTAAAAAAAAAAAAGACAACAACCCGCCCAAAGAGCATATAACGGACGGTGGCCACCAAAGGGTAACGACTCGATCCCCTCCCTGGTCAAAGAGAAAACTTTGAAAATAATATTTGCTGCTTATCCACAGCATATGCAAAATCATGAAGTGAAAGTAAAGTTGGAATTATGTGTTTGTTTTCTCACCCATGAACAAATCTATGTTTATCGGTCTAGTAGTGTCCATGTTATCTTTTTGTATATGTATGTAAAAGTTTCCGCTGAACTGAGTGAAACAGAAATGTTATGTGTGTCATTTTATTTTCAATTAATCGTTGTAACCTTTAGTCCGCAAAAAATATCGGATTGCAGTCCCTACTTGATGACTTTGTTGTGATAATTCCAATGTAGTCAGTGTATGACCAAAACAAAAAGATCATACATAATCAACATATAGATTAAATACTTGAATCAGGAAATGTTCAACGATTGTTTAAAAGCAAGAGTCGTCTTGTTGGTTTAAAATTTGAGTGTTCTATTAATCATCACATTTTAAATGGAAGTTTAAAAGTCTTTTATTTATTAGTCTTGTTATATTTTGGTTAAAGTGACATATCTACCGATGCACACTCTAGGTAAGTGTTTGATTTGTCAGTTTGTAAAACACTTCTTTTAATTATGACGTTAAAAAGTGTGTATTCCCCAGTCTTCAGTCGGATTTTTAAGATATACTTATTCATATTTCTGGACTTAATTACTTTAACTTAAGTTCTACGCGCAAAATACACCGCGAAAGAGTTCATTTTGGGTATATTTAAAAGATTGAACTATTAGCTTACTGTTTATAGGAAACACGTTAGTGAGAAGTCGGCTTTTAAAATATGCAAAAATAAATTTTATAGTTAAATTAACGATCAGAGTCCTGTTAGACGACGCAATAACAATTGATTTAGTTCTATTAATCCTCTTTAAGGAGAAAAGTTTATGGAGTTTCTTATCAATCTATATTTATTCCGTCTTATAGAGAAGCATAACTCGTCCCTATAAAATGTTTTACATCTATTCATAGGTCGATTAAAATGTTTAACACCATGACACGCAGTCTACAGATTCGTACAATTGGACGTGAAAAAATGTAAATTGGCCTCACTAACAAAGCTAAGTATTTAAACGAAAATTAATTCATCTAGATTAAGAGAAGGAATAGTTGGAACTCATGGCTGGAGCCAAATTACGTCAGAAAAGAACATGTTTGCTAAGTGAAATTAAAAAAGAACCAGTGACTATGGCAATGTTTCCGCAATATGATCTGACGAAAGACGTTCGTTTCGAGCTTATGAAGAAAGTGTTCGGCTCTGAACATTTACACAAGAGACATACATTCTTGACTAAAGACACAGAGCGTGAGTGTAGAGCTCACGACCGACAGAAGAAACTGGTACAAATAGAATACGATAGAGAGAAACAGAAAGTGCAACAACATTTCCTTAAGTTATTGAATAATACTAATATTCCAATGGATGATCTGAGATATAGTTACAATAATTGGCCTCATAACTTCCACAACAGACCAAGTAATAAACAAGAGGAGCTCGAGCAAGCCTCTCTTGAATGTACTGTCACTTACAGAGATGGAAAAGAAATGTACTTTCCCGCTAAAAATAGGAATGAAATTCTACCTAAATTGAAACAGAAGGCAACGAAACCAGAAATAGTTCATAGCAAAGGGACAAAATTTCCGTTGTATAAAGAATTCACAATGTGAAGATGATATGGAATATATACTTACATTGAAAATGATTTTGAGAACAACGGTTAGTTTTTCGCTGTTAATTACCGTGACTTCCTTTCTACCTCGAATGGATCGTTTCAATTTAACGTGTAAGGTAAACATGTCATTTTTATGTTATATTTCTGTGAAAAAGTAAACAAGTGAAAATATTTCCAAAATATAAAACCATATCATAAAGCAGTTTTTTTTTCATTTTGTCGTATAAGGCACCACATTAAACAGAAACAATTTATTTTTGTTTTTCCCTTCGTCAATTATTTCCTGAAAAAAATCCACTATTTATATTGACAAAACAGTTGTGTTTATTATTGTTTAAATAAGAAAATAAAACTAAAATAGCAAGAAGGAGACACAGCCAAAAAATACAATTTGAAACATTTATTGTGTATTACGTCTTCACAGTTAAATCTATCGGATGTGTGCTGATATTTTAGTCTTTGATGTATGAATATCGTGTAAGTTGTTATTGGCTTTCAGTAACTATAAGTACACTAAGATCAGAACTTTGTGTCATTGCATTTTTGTAGTTGTTGCTTTTTGTATGTTTTTTTTGTCGATTTAATGAGTCAAGATATTTTCAACTGATTTTTATATTCTTATGTTGTGTAACTCAATTGAATTATGTTTGTGCTGTTCCAAGTCAGATAAGGCTCTAATTCAATGGTAGTTGATTCTTTCTGTGCGAACAAAACTTCAAACCCAACCTCTCTGAAAAGCCGGATCAGACGGCATCTTGTATTTTGGTGAGATTCGTGGTTTAATTTTCAGTAGTTTTGTGAAGTGTTTTGTAGACTGTTTTATATCTTATCGTTTTTCTCATGCCATGCATGATATTGTCTTTTTTCCATCTACGATGTTGTGTTCTTTACCGTCATCCTGTTATCTCTTTACTCCTTCCCATTACTTCCACAAATTGTCACTGTAATAAGATCTATTAAAAAAAAAACACACGTACAGCAGCTGCAACTGCATATTTTTTTCGACAGAAGTATCTTTTGTAACAATTATTTAGTTATTGCTATGACACAATACTTCGACGATGCAAGTATAATAACTCGAATTAGACTATTCAAATATTAGTCATCACGTGTGTTTTGTTGTTTGAAAATCATTCGTAACTTATTGCCATTGATATAATTATCGAAAAAATGAAAACAAGAGAATTTTAATAATACAAGAACAGACATAAAAGTAACATAATATAAACATAAGTACTGACAATAGAAACTCAAACTAGATAATAAAGTTCCGTTCAAAACCCAAGAGTAAAATCAGGTATCATGGAAGAACTCTCATATTTTGATCCGCCTGTGGATTACACCAGCTTGTCGGTTGGCAAAACCAGATCCGCATATATAATCAAATAAGAGAAGCGACAGGATATTTAGAGAAACAAGTTACATGTCATCAAGCATTCGCCATACCCCCATCTTATGGCATTTCACATATCCGTGATGGGAACCATACAACAGTATTTGAAATGATCTAAATGTATCTTGATTAAACCATTTGATGTTTTGTACGTTAAACACACGTTTTGTCTACAGCATAATTATCAGTGACGCTCAAATCAAAAAGTTAAAAGTCGAAATAAATTAAAGACATTGAAGACCCAAACTTTTGAAAGGTTTTCTTGCAATATATAGCTTCTAAAATATCTGGAGGTATAAAACCTTACTATTTCAAACAATACAAAGTTTTGTAAACAGTTAATTTATAAATAAATGTATGATAGTATCAAAGATAATTCATGTCAACACAGACTATAAGGCTGCTTTAACCACCACCATCAGTGCAATCGACATAGTGGTTAAAAAAGTCATCAAAGATATCAGGCCTGTAATTTTGAACGCCAGCCACATGTTTGGTCTACAACATACTCAGTGACGCTTGAAACAAAAATAAATATTTATGCATTAGGCTTCTCAAACAGGTTGTCGCAATCGAAAACAAGTAAAATAACAAAAATGCAAAACTCCAAAATCCAAAATCTACGTAAGATGTGCAGTAAAATCGATATCATGTGTATGAAATAGGGTGATGTGGTAGGAACATTCAAACTAAAAATCAAAAATAGACTGACAACGTCATTGCAAAAAAGAAAAAGACCATAAAGAAAAACACTATATACAAAACGCAACATAAAAAACCAAAGATTTACTGATAGAAAAAAAAATCGAAAGAGGGACGAAAGAAACCAAAGGGACAGTCAAACTCATAAATCTAAAACAAACTGACAACGCCATGGCTAAAAATGAAAAAGACAAACAAACAACAGCACATTTCACAACATAGAAAACTAAAGAATAAACAACACGAACCCCACCAAAAAACTAGGGGTGATCTCAGGTGCTCCGGAAGGGTAAGCAGATCCTGCTCCACATGTGGCACCCGTCGTGTTGCTTATGTGATAACAAATTCGGTAAACAGTCTATTTCGGTAGGTCACATTCATGAAAGGGAAGGGGATTATAGTTACGACGTAAGGCACATATCCGATAATTAGTTTTCATACAACTTTATCTAAAACTATCCCTGACAGTAGAAAAGAAGAATCAAGATTACTTTTATTTTCAAATGACAAGTATTAATAACTGTAATTTTTTGGTTGACACGAAAATGAAGTTCTTTTAAGTACTCAAAACCTGTGGTGCATAGTGATTTTTAAAAGTTTAATGCATTCTTATGTCTTTTTATGAAGATCGATTGAAAAAGCAGTTTACACATGTTCTAGTTAATAAAGCTTATTTAATAATCGAAACATAAAAAAATAATTACTATTTAAGTATGAAACGCCCGTATTACATGACAATATAAAGCACCTTCTATGTTCGATTACGATACCAAGATATTTATATTTCCACTTTAAATTTCGTTAGAGTCACCTGTTTGCAAAACGTGTATGTCAATTGGGTAAGGGTTACTGATTGTCCATTCTTCCATTTACAGTTATTTTAACACCAGTATATTCTACTACATCACAGACACCTGTCTCAAAAAAAATCCTATATATACCTTAATAGGATATAGGAAAACATTTGCTGAGATTAGTGCATGTGTCCAGCATATATATTTTTATTTCGAATCTATGCATTATCAGCAGATCGAGATTCTATAACATATTTTGAAACTTGCATCATTAACAGATCGTGATCACTTAAAATGCAACAATTCTTACAATGAATATGTAGAAGATGTGGTACGAATGCCAATGAGACAAATGTCTACCAGAGACTAAATAAAGTAGATGTTAGCCTAATGCCTAATGCTTAGTCCGTTTCTGTGTGTGTTACATTTTAATGTTGTATCGTTGTTCTCCTCTTATATTTAATGCGTTTCCCTCAGTCTTGGTTTGTTACCCCGATTTTGTTTGTTGTCCATAGAGTTACGTGTTTAGAACAGCGGTATACTACTGTTGTCTTTATTTAGCAACTATAGTCATTAGATCTCTGTAAAGCTTTTCATGATAAGCAAACTCATACGGTAGAATGAGCTGTAAAAGCCCCCTACTTGATAAAATCAAAACCTGTTTTTTTAAGCTAAGTTTTTATCTCTCTCTCTTCATATTGGATATTGTATCAACTGAGACATATACAGTGAAACTTGGCTATACCGAATCCTGCATTGACCGAACATCGACCAAAACCGAACAAAATTTTAAGTCCAGAAGAGATTCGATGTGAACAGGTTTCACTGTATTTGTTTAAAATATATGAATGCAACAGTAGTTTACCGTTGTTCAATTATCGAAAATCGACTGGAAAGAGATAAATCAAAGAATCAAACATAAACTAAGGAAAGAAAATGAACTTAAACAGCTAGACCAGAAGCGTAGTCAGGGTAAAAATTTAGATAACAAAAAAAAAAAAAAACGAACTCCGAGGTAAAATCAAAATTAATAGTCCATTATTTATATGACCCTTCAATGGTTTGAGTAACACGAAGCGTCTAAAGTAAATGGTTTAATTGGAGACCCATTTGTGGACTTCGGCTGTTATCTGCTCTTTGATCGGGTTGTTGTCTCTTTGCCACATTCCCCATTTCCATTCTCAATTTTATACTTATCAAAATACCGGAGAGAAAGTAAATTGTTTTTTTGTTTGTGAGTTTTTGAATTGGAAGATATATATCTATACTTATCTTTTGAAAATTGTGGTTTACTAGTATTAAATACCTGTAAGTATTTACATTTTCAATTCAAACAAATACTTCCAGAAACTTGATAGCACAATCAATCTGTATTTGAATGTTTGCTCATTAAATCATTGTTGACTTATCTATACGATTATGTTCTTTTAAGATATTATTCATTTAGAAACTACATTATCTGGAAATTTTATGTTCTTCGACCGAATAAGTCCATTTCTATGTCTGTTATTTCATTCATTTGCTTTTGTCATTTGATTAGGTACTTTCCATTTTGAATTTTCCTCGGAGTTCAGTATTTTTTGGAATTTTATTTTTAGCATTTGTTTTTGTTGTTCTGTTGTCTTACTCATGTAGTTGATGTGTTTCCCTCAATTTTAGTTTGTAACCCGGTTTTGTTTTCTCTTAATCGATTGATGACTGCGGTTTCCTACATTTGTTTTTAATTTAACTTAAATTTGACTTATGTAGGATCTACATTCCAGTTACCCTATCCTCCCCAAAAGAAGATAGATTGATTTAACCATACTAGTAATTCCTTAATTTCTTCAGTTGGACTGTAGTGGGACTAGCTTTTTTAGTTTTGTTATTAATCGGTTTAATGAAACGTTTAAGAACATTTTCAAAATGGACACATGTTTTCAGCCCATTCCTCTTTCTATACAGTGGCAAAATGAATCTGTATAATCTGGTTTTCCTAATTTTGAAAGCCAAAATACAATTTCGTTTTCATATTTGAAGCAAATAAACTCATCATAGATACCAGGATTAAATTTTGTATTTACTCCAGACGCGCGTTTCGTCTACAAAAGCCTCATCAGTGACGCTCGAATTCAACTTATACGATAAAGCATTTTGGAATTTGAAACTACTATAGTAACTAAATGTGGCTGAGGGATATATTTGAAAATCAATTAGGATTTGAAACTGATTTTTGATCAGAAACAAATTAAATCGTATGACAGTTTGAGAGTCAAGATTATTACTTTTTTCCATATTAGCACAGTAGTAATTAGTTTTCAAAAGTACCAGGATTATAATTTATTACGACGGACGCCAGTACAAAGTTGAAGAGCATTAATGATCCAAAATTCCAAAAACGTCCACCAGCACTGGCATCGACCCAGTGGTGTAACTAGTTATCAAAAGTACCAGGATTATAATTTAGTACGCCAGACGCGCGTTTCGTCTACATAACACTCATCAGTGACGCTCATATCAAACTATTTATAAAGCCAAACAAGTACAAAGTTGAGGAGCATTAAGGATCCAAAATTCCAAAAAAGTTGTGCCAAATACGGCTAAGGTAATCTATGCCTGTGATAAGAAAATCTTTAGTTTTACGAAAAATTCAAAGTTTTGTAAACAGGAAATTTATAAAAATGACCATATTATTGATATTCATGTCAACACCGAAGTGTAAACTACTTGACTGGTGATACCCTCGGGGACGAAACGTCCACCAGCACTGGCATCGACCCAGTGGTGTAACTAGTTATCAAAAGTACCAGGATTATAATTTTGTACGCCAGACGCGCGTTTCGTCTACATAACACTCATCAGTGACGCTCATATCAAACTATTTATAAAGCCTAACAAGTACAAAGTTGAGGAGCATTAAGGATCCAAAATTCCAAAAAAGTTGTGCCAAATACGACTAAGGTAATCTATGCCTGGGATAAGAAAATCCTTAGTTTTACGAAAAATTCAAAGTTTTGTAAACAGGAAATTTATAAGAATGACCATATTATTGATATTCATGTCAACACCGAAGTGTTAACTACTGGACTGGTGATACCCTCGGGGACAAAACGTCCACCAGCACTGGCATCGACCCAGTGGTGTAACTAGTTATCAAAAGTACCAGGATTATAATTTAGTACGCCAGACGCGCGTTTCGTCTACATAAGACTCATCAGTGACGCTCATATCAAACTATTTATAAAGCCAAACAAGAACAAAGTTGAGGAGAATTAAGGATCCAAAATTCCAAAAAAGTTGTGCCAAATACGGCTAAGGTAATCTATGCCTGGGTTAAGAAAATCCTTAGTTTTACGAAAATTCAAAGTTTTGTAAACAGGAAATTTATAAAAATGACCATATTATTGATATTCATGTCAACACCGAAGTGTTAACTACTGGACTGGTGATACCCTCGGGGACGAAACGTCCACCAGCACTGGCATCGACCCTAAGTGTTTTGAATTTTTCTTCGTGTACGGTATTTTTGTTTTTGTTCAGTGACTTTGATACAACCACTGGACCACAACATATTTTTGAAATCCGAAGATGTATAAGTACCGAGACCGTTGAAGAGCTATGAGTCAAGAATACCTAAAATTAATAGCCAAATTCATCTAAAGCCAACTTTGCCTGACGGAGATGAAACCTTAGTTTCTTAATAATTTATAAATTTATAAACGGACAATTTGAGTAAAATCTGTTAAATCAACAACTGTCATATTTCTGACTTGGTACAGACATTTTCTTCTGTAGAAAATGGTAGATTTAACCTGCAGATTATGAATGAACTAGATCGAAATATCTTAACAATGCAAGACCTGAAAGATCGAGCTTAAAATTGTTAATTCAGGATTTATATGACTTTACATTTATATATCAATTTTTTTCAGACCAAGTATATAAAATGGAGGTTTAAATACAAAATGTATAAGCTATAAAACCAGGTTTAATCCACCATTTTTATATTAGAAAATATCTGTACCAAGTCAGGACTATGACAGTTGTTATTCATTCGTTTGATATGTTTGAGATTTTGATTTTGTCATTTGATTAATGACTTTTCGGTTTGAATTTTCCCCCGAGTTTTTGTTATTTTACTTTTTACCAGTGACATTAATTGTTTTATTTGATGTGCTTCCCTTGGTTTTAGTTTGTAACCCGGATATGTTTTCTCTCAATCGACTTATGACTTGTTGTTGCCTTTAACTATATATCTTTTGGTGATATAGTTGTCATGTATCAGTCCATGAAGATTGAAAATCTGGTAAAGAGCTTCTGAAGCACGCAATTTATGAAGTGTTATTCTTATTTATGTCAATAGCATGTGGATTATATTGATTGTGATAGATTGCCTATATGTTTAGCGAAAAATTAAAGGCATTTTTAGGACGAGAACATGATAATGTGATATGAGTATAAACCCTGCATGGTACTAGATCGACACGCTGAGCCAGATTGTTTTCGTGCTAGTTCACAAGAAAACAGTTCACATGAATACAGTTCACGGTACCTAGACACATTATCCTGATGAGTCTTTGCTCGAACTCATAAATACCGGAGAAGCAGAAACTGCATATTTTCGAGTCTTTGTTTTGATTCTTACATGGCTTGAACCATGGATCTCAATCACTTATGGTGATCAGGCTACCACGACACTGAATGTGCGGTTATTTGCAGATAGAAGATAACAAACAATCTGAGTGATATCAGATTCTTAAAAGGTATATCTGGCTAAGCATGCGACACTTGTCATATTGCTCAGTTGTCGAGGTCAACAAAGGCAATCTCGGTTTTTGTCTTAACTTGGTGGATTTTTTGTTTTGATATCACTTATTTGATTGATAATACGATTATGATAAAAGCCACAAAAATAAACGCTGGAATGTCGCATATGGCCGATTAAGTTGTTTCCTTAACACTTATATAGTAAATTGAATTAGTATAGATACCGATTGTTTTCAAAAGTAAAATTGACTTAAACGTATCAATTTATCAATCAAAGAGTAGAGTGTGTTATTTAGATGAGAAATGTCTAATGATGTTGTCAATTTAGACAAGTTATTATAACACCAATTATATTATACTCGAGGATTCTGCTTAAAACTACTTCGACAGATAGTTATATAAAAATTGACGAATTAAAAATTTACTATTAGTAAGAGTAAAAAATCAAAATTACCATTTATAACCAGATACCTATAACACAAGACGCAAACATAAACCATCCTTAATACTTAGACAGAAGAAAATATACCAGAATTTTACTACAGACTTAAAAATACAGAACATATAAAGAGTTTCCTAAGAGTTACACCATTCTGTGACGACAGACATCTTCTATAACAAAGTAATCTAATGATAAGCAAGACGAGTTGTTGAGAAATTAGACACTGCAAATAGACAGAAAGAACGTTATTTTGAGACATATTTAGTCATTAGGAGCATTTAATCTACACATAACAAGTAAAAGGATGATCAGAAACTGTAGGACAACGTTTGGACAAGAAGTGGAATTAGAGTTATCACCCTTTGCATGGATCTAATTTCTGCAGTATCTCATTCTGGCCTTATATCGTAGTACATATTTGCTTCAGTATGGGGAGTATCATTTTGTCAACAAAATTTTTAGAAAATCACATTAGATAAACCAGGGTTTGAATTTGATACACAAGATACTCGTATCGTTTACATAAACACATTTAAGATACCAGGCTTACAATTTTGTATGTCAGACCAGTTCATAAGACTTTTCAATGGCATTCTAGTCAAATACAAAAGTGTACTGCATAAAATTCCAAAAAGTTGTGCCAAAAATTGACTGTGGTTATCAATGTGGATAGTTTAACTTGAAGATGCAGTATTACTAATGTACATTTTGACGAGAATGGACTTTCATAAGTAAGCAAATAAATGGAAAATGTAAACAATCAAAATTTTATATTTTTAGGGGAATATTCCAACAGATCTTTACGCTTGTTAAGGTGCCTATTCAGTCTAAGATTACGCCATGGAATTTACTATACACAAAAAAGGAGACGTAAACACTCTTTTCGAAATGGTTAATGCTATGAATTCGTTGATCACAATTGAAAATTAAAAAAAATATTGACGTCTATGAATTTTCATGTTTTATCGATCTTCAATGACCCAAAGCTGCTAAGCACCTGTCATTTCCCTCCATGATAAGTATGTTGTTGTCCTTGGATAAAAGCCTAAACAACATCATTCTTGAGTATGAATCACATTGTAGAAGCTGTCGGATAAAGGAATACGGAATTGATATTTTTTTCAGAAACTCAACCCCAACGATACTTAACAATGAAGAAATCCCGAATAACTATAAGTCTGTTTTTCAGTCATTGTATTGTATACTTTAATTGCACAACTGTCCTTTGTTTCATTTAAGGGAAAAGCGATTGTAGATACAAATATATAATTATACAGGAAATAAGCTTTTTGAGAAAGTCATACAAATATTGACAAGAAATGAAAGGAAAAAAAATCACGCAATAAGTGATGTCACTGTTATTGCCCTTTGTATGTATTAAGTTATGTCCTGTCTCTGTCCTTTCTTTTTTTCTATCTTACTTCATTACTTCAAAAAAAATTATTACACACCTCCTAACTATACATTGCTTATACTTTTCATTTGCCAGATACGCGTTTCGTCTATATTGGAGTAATTATCGGCGCACGAATGAAGACAGTGGGAAGGCAAATCAAATACAAAATGGATGAGCACTCAATTTCAAAAAGTTATACAAAGAAATAAATCCAGCGGATACAATTTAAAAGTCTTGCAATAGGATTAGATAAACAACGTTTCTATCCTTTACACATGTATTCCTTATTCTTAGATTAAAGACAGATTGGAGGAATTGGTATAAATCCAAATATTTTTTATGGAGGAATTCATCATACTTTGAAGAAACCTACTCTATTTCATACCAAAAATATGGAAACTGACATTAATAATATTCTTCCTTTCTTTAAACCAAAAGTTTTTACATTCAAAAGGGATGGTAATAATCATAAGATTTAATCCATAGATAACCATCTTTATCGTAGGAAGTTGCAATCATTTTTTTTATATATAAAATTGATATAAATCATCAACTATTAATTTCATTGTCAATTTCAAAATGTGAATAGTTCCTTTGGCACAAAACGTCCAGAATAAATGATTCAAACCGACGAAAGTAAATAAAAATAAGGAAATAATATAGAAATTATGATGATACCTAACTCCTTGGAAAATTCAAACAGCGAGTCCTTTATCAAATGGAAAAAAATTAAAAGGTCAACAACATCAAACGAATGGAAAACAACCCATGTTTTATTTGTAGAACATGATGGATTAAACCTGTTTTTATAGCTATGTCAAACTCTCACTTGTATGACAGTCGTATAGCAAACCATTATATTGACAACAATGTGTGAGCAAGACAAACAGACATAATAGTAAAATTGCCATCCTTATAGTTTAACTTATTTTCATGTGGTACCAACATATCACAAAAACACGATCGGGGTTTGAATATAACATTTGCTACATGGCACACGTTTTAAACATACCATACTATACGTTATTAACAATCCAGACAGATATGAGAAAAAAGAAATGCAGTCTGGTTGAGCTTTGTCAAAGTTTAAAAACAAGATAAATTTGCTATTGAAAAGTACTTTGAAAATAAAAAGGGAAGATAAGGATTTCAATTACGCACAAAAAACGAAGCATAAAAGTTTACATCAAATATATATAGTACTATACATTTACGATATACATTCCTTCCCATTACGCTTATCCAAATTAATGAGGCACTATCTAATATTTGGCTGATAGAAAACAAAGAAGCTCCCTTTAATAAAAACTAAGAGTTCTCAAATTATTTTCAAAAGAACAGACATGAGCAAAGATGACTGCCGATTATCAAAATTCAAACGGAAAACAGAGAGAAGAAAGTTAAAACAAACATTAAGTGAAGAAAATGATAAGAAAAGTGTTTATGTCAAAAGTGCTTGACGGCATTAGAACTACAAGCTGTCGAACAAAGTTGTTTCCATTATGATGTCAGTAGTCTATGGAGAACCCATTCAATGTATCAATTAAACACATTATCTGTTAGATAATTCACTATTTAACGATGTCTACCTTTGATTAATATTAATATGAATTACTCTCTTTTCTTTGTAAACCATTATGCCGGAAAATTTTCTTCAAAGTGCTGCGGTATTAATTTGTAGAGTTAAATATTTAATATTTCATCACTTTCAAGTGCAATGACAGAACACATTGAAATATCATAGTAACATAACTGAGAATTAGACTACAGTCCGATAAAAATACGTTTTCTTTCGTTGAAAGTTGGAAATTTGTCGCATTTCGCATTTCTTTATTGTTAAATCTATATCATAATGCTTTATTTTTTTACGAAGAATAAAATACTACAGCTTGATAGCAACAAGTCTGCAAATAATGGTTTTAACCAAACTATTATATTGATTTGAAATTTAGGGATAGTATAATTTAACAGAAGATTTAGGTCATAGATGGAATATACTGTTTGTGCTGAAATGTGATATTATAATGGAAGTTCACAGCACACCCATTAATGGACAATAATGGATGTTACAATAGACATGTGAAGATATTCTGATACTTTTGTTAAAAACACGATAGTAAGAACTCTTTGATCAAGAATACAATTTACAAGCTTTCAGAAAAAATAAAAGTTAAGGAACCACAGCCATTGCAGTGGAACTAAAGACACTAAACCTAAAAAAAAATAATGTCGAAAATTATTAGAACAGAATAGAAAAGTACCAGTCTTGAACGTTGATACGCCAAATGCACTTTTCGTACATATGAGACTCAGTGGCGCTTGAATCAAAACATGTGTAAGGCTGAATAAAATGAGACGTTTATAAGCATTAAAAACCAAAAATCTAAAAGCAATGATATTTATTTCTTTAATAAAAAGAAGAAGATGAATACAAAAGAAAGTGTTTGTCTAAAACAATGTCTTTTGATTGGGACATCTTTTTTTTCAGTTCTCTTGGAATCCTTTGAGATCCTTAGAATGAAGCAGGATGAAGGAGGATTTATGTATAAACATATGGATTATTTTTTTGTATTTGGATAAGAAAAACTAATGATTGGTCTCATTTTTTCAAAAACTGTAAAGATGCGTCAAAAGGATAATAATTCATTTAAAAACGTAAACATACATTTTTACCATTTATGTGCAAAAGTTGGTAAAACTTGTGTAGCAGTGTTAACTAAGATATCTGATGAAAAAGTCGCACTTTATCTAAATTCCAATTTAAGATTTGTATATTTAATATTTTTGTTGCATTTTTTTTTTATATTTTTGAAGAAACATTTATCAAATTCGAAATATATATATATTGTATTGAAAAATTATTCTTCTATCAAAAGGTTCAAATAATTTGCTGATACCATTTGAAATACATTATACAGCGCAGGGTGGAAGGAATCTTTATAGTTCAAGCTGATATTGGAAATAACTGTTCATAGGATAAATACTAATTCATGCCAACCATTGTTCAAGTTAATTTGTAAGCACGCAAGACAAATTTTCAAGCAAACACATCTTACAAATAACTCATTTCTTTTTGCTGGGTAGTTGCCTTATCAGCAATCATACCACATCATTTTCTTATTATTATATAATTCTGCTCAGAAAAAAACTAGATTACCAACATTGCCGCTCAAATTAATTATCATCAGTTCTATTGTTTTCTAGCACAGCAATTTTGTCGACAGCCATCTAATAGTTATCTTGTTAACTGTAATCGCAACATCCCATAAACCCTGTGCTTTCTGTACTATTTCAAATTTTGACTAGTACCATTTTCAATGAAATGGAATTTAATGTCAAACAAGTGCGAGGTTTATCTAGATATAAAATCAGGTTTTTGCTCACTATTTTCTATATAAGAAAACGTATGTGCCAAGTGAGGAATATGACAATTGTTTTCCATTTGTTTGGTGTGTTAATAGTTTTTATTTTGTTAAGATACTTTCCGTTTTGAATTTTCCTTGGGTATTTTTTAAACTCTGCTCAGGTTGTAATGATATCTGTTGCTAAAGCCTTACATAAAATTTAGACCGCTTTCTGTTGTTTAGTTTCCGACAGATTAAGGTCAATTCTAGCTCCTCATCTTTTTGCTTTACGTGTTGTGCTTTGTTAACTTGCTTGTCTTTCCGTCACTTTTTCCATATTGTACCATGTTGATGCGAGTTTGTCTTTGACTTTTGAATTTGATTAACCCTTTGGTATCTTTCTACAAAATGGTAATCCTGGTATCTATGAGTTTTATGAGTTTCGAACAGCGGTATACTACTGTTGCCTTTCTTTACCTATGATGAGTTATTTTTCTCTATCCTTTTACTCTTGTAGGTGAACTAAGAAATAATCACCCCAATGTTGTTTTCTAAGATTTCATTTACGCTGTGAACAAATATCTAACCAGTGATATAAGTTAGAACTGTTTCATATTGCTTGTTTTTACTTTATATACACTACTTGATTAAGAGATATCGTAATGGAAATTGATTTCCCTCGGAAACCAAACATAAACCGCAACAACACTCACAAAACAGGAAATCATGAACAGGTGTGGGTTGTTTCTTAGAATTGGACCCCAAAAATATAAAATTCATTGCTCTACTTGACATCCAAAATTACATGCATATCCCTACAAACCACATGGAAACGTTGTTTCTAAATTCTAGTATCTATGCAAATATCAATCAACACCAAAATTCTTTGTTACTGATAAACTAAAACCTCTTGGACTTCCACAGATGTGTATTCATAGAACATTCTGAATTCTGATAGAGTAGTTAAAGTACAAAGTCCCTGTCGTCATCTTGTTAAAACGATAATATTTACATTAAAAGTATGTTAATATCTTCATATTTTCTCGATATTGGCACAGATGGACGATTTCAATTTAGAATCTTTGACTTCCGTGATGATTTCAACTTTCCAATTGTCAACTTCACATTTCCCAGTAGTAACATACATTCTGCTCCATCTCAATTGATATGTAACACTCGTGCATGTTTACATTTTTTTACTTTAACAGGATCATGCTTCAAACACAAACATTGTTCCAAACGAGTAATTGGACAAAATGACTGAATTCGATACTACAGACATTTTACGACTACTATCACGAATGGTTGACCAATACAAAATACATGCGTTTCAATTCACTAGCGATACGATTTCCCAGTCTTTGATCTAAAGATTTCATAAAGTTAAAAAAAAAGATTTAAACAAAAAAAATAAGTAAAGCATTTTTTAAACATTGTGGAATTCGAAACTTTTTGTGGAATTTTTTAGTTTTCAATGCGCTTTGATTTTTTTATTTGGTTTGATATTTACTTGTTGATGTGTTTCCCTCGGTTTTAGTTTGTAACCCGGATTCATTTTCTCTCAATCAATTTATGACTTTGATTTGGTCTTCTTAGTTTTTTTATTCGAGCAACACTGGTGAGTTGAGCGTCTACCATACCAAATTATGTCTGGACACTGCTAGAGGTCGTAATATAACTCATCTAATACAAAATATTTAATATTTCTTGTAGAATTATTTACAAAAACACAGAATAGTAAAATAATAAAAAATACTGTATTACAGTATAACAAAACAATCAATATAGGAACCAGTCTCTACATAAAATGTTGATGCCAACGACATGATGTGATAAAAAACATTTAAAACCAAAATCTTGTAACATAATGTTAAAATGTGTTAAAATGACAATTGGTCCCATCAGATATAAACATTGCACATTGATTTCAAAATACATGCAGTAAAACATATTGTGAAGTACGCCATAACATGAAAAATCATCATAGGAATTACAAATCACTTTTAAGCATCAATCATACAATACATTCTACCATTCATCCATTCACTCCTTTTATTGCACAGAATTGTAATAAAAAAATGCTGCTTTTCAATATTTCACTTCAAAACAATAATATTCACTTCTTACAAAATCAATTTCTATAACAACAAAAGAAATACACATTTTTATTAAATATTTGATATTTAAAGTTGTATTTGACTCGCAAATATGAAAAACTCGATTTAAAAACGAATTTGTAACTAAAATGATGCAATGAAAAATGCAGATTAATATTGAAATTAGATAAAAATCATAATAAATAGTATACTCTTAAATATTTTAGTATACAATGACTAATGTATTGGTTAAAATGGATTTCATATAATTGAAAAAATAAGTAAAGCCTTTTCTAAAAATTTTGGAATTCGAAACGCTACTATAAAATTAATAGCACAAAAGTTTTGATTCATCTAAACTAACTGTTTTCGGTGATATTTATATAAATGAAATTATTTACATATGAAAATTTGGCATAATAATGTGTTTGCTTCATCAATAACTGCATAACTTTTTACTCTAGAGTTTTTTATGTATAAATCTTCGAACTACATTTAAAAAGCAAGAATTGTCTTTGGGTATCTACTAAAGCTATCTATAACTCATAAATCATGCATTCTACAAGCAAACTATTTACTGAAGTTATATCGAAATTATTTTCACACTTTCCAACTATACATTGCACAAATACATGTACAATAACAACCTTTCATGAGGTACCATGTATATATCCATATCGTAAAAGCAAAGCAATACATCACTTGACTAAAATGGCAATTTTGCTAATATAGTAACTTCATATAAAGGAACAAGTAGTTTAAAATATACTGACAATTTTAAAAGAAATATATTGATAACTCCTAAACGATAACACATTGTAATATACTTATCAATTTAAATGTTTTATATCATACTAATTGATGCTGAGACGTTTTCTTTCAAATGAAAAACGGCCTGCACTTGTTCTACGTGTCACATTGAGTTAAAAGAAAAAGAAAAATACAGGATAATTACAATTTAAAGATTGCATCTGTTTTGAATAAACAATTCTTCACAGTGTATATAAGCAGTAATGCAAAAATATTCTGTAAAGAGATGGGACTAAATAAACGGATAAAGCGCTGTGACGTGGTCATCAAGCATTTTTGTATGCCCTATATTAAATGTGCGTGCAATTTTGCGCCAAACGGGAAACGCGTTAAACAGTTTTATTGAGGCATATCCTTATTGAAATGCAACAATACAGTGAAAGGGCTGAATGTCTTCGATTGTCACGTGGTATGGGTTATTCCCAACAATTTCTAGCCTCGACTTAACAGTTTAATAGAGTAGCTTCGACCGGAAACGTCGTCTTTGGTATTTTGTCTCACGTGTCTATCATATGCATCTCCATATATGGCACTTTGAGAGGGATTTTAAGAAATCGGACGGAAGCTGTTTATTCATGAGTATAACTTCATACTTCCGCCTCTTGTCCATCGTCGTCATCGTCGTCATCCTCATCTTCCGGATTTACATTGGCACAAAGATAAAACGATATAACAATACCAGCTATCTACAATAGAAACAGAAGAGTAATTTATAAAAATGTGATTATCATTTATATAGAATGCATTGTTTTATTTATTAAAGAACAAAATAAAATAATACCAATGTAGCTCGGTACTTTTTTATGATGACACATAGGAATGTTGATTTAAAATTTCTTCTGAATATAAAAATCAAGGAACAAGGGGAGTACGATAGAAGAATAATGAATATTGTTTGCAATTACTATTGTTATTGTTCTATAGTGCAAATTTTGTATTCTTGTTTTTCATTTTGATAATGTGCTTTATCTATTTGTGTTTCTTTGTTACATATGACGTGGCTCTGTACTTATACATCCCGTCATTGTGTTATTGTGCTTTGGTAACTATGTGCATCCATTTCTTTCATATTTGCAAACGTACATGATCATGTATATGCCTTTTTGTGCTTCTTTGTAACATATTTTATTGTTTTATAGTGATTATGATTATAACACAATGTTGAATGCTGTATCTATCTTTTGACATTTTTACCTGTTATGTCTACTTATGTTCACTATATACAGTTTTACACGACTCTCATACAAATGAGAAGTTTATCTAGCTATAAAAACAGGTTTAATTAACCATTTTCTACATTAGAAAATGCCTGTACCAAGTCAGGAATATGACAGTTGTTATCCATTCGTTTGGTGTGTTTGAGCTTTTGATTAGGGACTTTCCGTTTTGAATTTTCCTCTGAGTTCAGTATTGTTGTGCTTTTACTTTTTGCTAAAAATCATGCTATTAAATAACACATATCTATTTTCATATTGATAACCATATGGAAAAAATCTCAGTTTTTACATATACTACTATTGTGTTTTTTTTTTTAAAGTATACATTAATCTATTAATCTGTGATACGATAAACGAAATGGGAAAACAAAACAAAACAGAACAGAATAGAAGTTAACCAAAAGAACAATAAAACAACTCGTCAACATTGTGTTTCAAACTCTTTTGAAGACCCGATTTTGGCCTTCGGCTGTTGTTTGCTCTTTGGTCGGGTTGTTGTCTCTTTGACACATTCCCCATTTCCATTCTCAATTTTATTTCTTGTTATTTAGAATGATATACTGTAGGAATTAATTCGTTTACAAAACCACCTACCAGAAATACTGGAACTGCGCCTGCTACTATCGCAATGTAAAGACTATGTTTTTCTAAATATTGAATAGCTTTGTCATAGCAACCCTGAAATACAACATTAATAGTTTTAATTACAGAATATTTGATAATCAGTATGTATCTAAAGTATTTTAAAATCTGAATAGTATCAGAGTAAAACATACATGTATGTATCTATTTATCAATTCTGTAAACAAACTCGTCCTAGATATAAGGATAGAAAAAATGTATTTACGCCAGACGCGTTTTTCGTCTACTAAAAGACTCATCAGTGACGCTCGAATAAAAAAAAAGTTAAAAAGGCCAAATAAAGAACGATTAGATTAGTGTTATTATTCATGTTCTTATCGGAAATGAAACAACTTTAATAGCCTATAACTGCTTACATTAACTTTATTTGAACTCTGGTGGTAAATTGTGTCATTTGAATTTTAACCACATCTCATTGTTTTAATATGTTTTTTTAGTGTTTGGGTTTCTTGCAAAAGTCACGACTGAATGTTTAGTAATCCATGGACTTTCTTTAGAATTGAAAGTCCCTGAGTAATCTAAAAGTTATTATTTTTGATATGTTTACTTTATTTATCCCAATGAAATAGTCAAATGTTTTCGTATTATCAAACCGAATTAAAAACTTTCATTCATCAATACGAAAACATTTTTATATACCGTGATAAACTTACATTCGTATATAATGCAGGATTACCATGGACACTTGGGTCTGGTCCCTTTACGGGAACACCATCATATTCACTATTTATACCCTGACAGTCGTGTGAAGGCCACCCTGGATGACAACAACTCTCTGGTACAAAAGGAAACACTTGAAAGAGAAAAATATATATAATATATTATAAATGTGTTTAGGAATACAATATTACAATTGTAACAGGTGTAAATATATCCTGAAAACCATCTGAGATATAGTGAAACAATTATTATAACAGAAACTACAGACAGAATAAATAGAGTTGAACAGACCATCGTACGTACGGGCTTGAAAGATGGACGCAAAATCTGTAAAAAGGCAGAGGATAACAAGCAGACAATCAAAATTCATAAGTCGGAAAGCAATTCACAAAGCTATAGCAACAACAAAAAGACAAGCAAGTCAACATTACATCACATAGAAAACTAAGCACCAGGTACCGGACCAAAAAACTGTGCACCGGAATGGTAATGTGATACTTATCCACATGTAACTATATGGATAGAGCTTTTATAGGCTGTGCCTGTTGCTCAATCATTTTCATATCTGAATAAACAAATGTTTAATCAAATCACATGTGACTGTGACGCGGCTAAACAAGGTCACAAAAACAAATTTAAAGTTAAAACTGATGCTTAATGAAAGGACTTGCTTTTTTTAAATTTTATTTTTAACACATATAGTACCTTTAATTTCATGTATGACAAGTAGGTGTCTTTTTATCTATACTGTTACTTTTATAACAACGTTTACCAATATTCAATTTCCATTCATACTGAGTTATAAACTTACTCTTTTGACTAGGCCGTTTTAAGTACCAAGCAGTTCTTCCTTTGTAAAAAGCCCAGGAATAGCGTGATGTAATATTACCATGCGGACCACAACATTCTAGCTGCAATACAAAATCACAGATCAAGTACATTTTGAATTACAAAATCAAATATTAATGTACATTTAGCTTTAGTCCGAGATAACTGTAACGTCCAACGGTTGGTTGTTTTGCCAGACAAGCGCAGAAATCCAGGAAAGTAACTCATGACCAGAAATTCTTTTTGAAAAATTAACAAAAGCAAAGAGCACATTTTCAGATATGGATCTTCGTCTTTTTTTATATATATAATTTCAAAACACACAAAATTTCGGATGGAAATGTTTCATTTCATAAAACATTACTTTTGTCAACTAAGTGCAGTTTTAAATAAATTTGTACACACTCATTGGCGATTGTACTTTGGACTGCAGTCTATCAAATGTCTGCCTCCATCGACAATACCTATGTTTTCTTATTTCCTAATTTGACCATGTTGAACGTGACAATTAACCTACCGTTCGTTGCATTGCATCCCACGCATCTGTTAAAAGTCTGTTTTCTGAATTTTTTATTATATCAACATTATAATTATATTCTAAAGTATCCTCGAATCTTCTCTTCATTCCTTCGGTTATCTAAAAAAAAATATATATATATTGATAAGTATATAGTGATGCCTTAAGCAAGTTAAGGTGATACAGAGGTTATTTGTCAAAATGTTGTTTATATCGTGTGTTTTTTTAAACGACAAATCACCGTCCTTGTTTACAAACTACATTTTATGATTTTTGTTTACATTTTGTAATTATTTTTTGCTGAAAAAAAACAACAACAAAATTCCGCAATGGAATATAGAAAACTAACCACATCTTTTCTTTCGAATGATTGAGATTATATATACTTATGCAATAATGAATTAGGGAGTTTCGTGTGACTATTACTCTAACACCAAAAAAGAAATAGTTATTACTTTTTCGCTAGACCCGTTCGTTCGTTTTTGGAATAAATCAGTAAAAGAAAAATCTCACGATCTGAAATAAGCTTGTGACAAAGTTGCAAATATGTATACAATACTTATTATTTGAACATTACACTTACTTTTGTTCTGAAAATAATACCAATTACACTGCCTCCGACAAGCACACCTAGCACCATAAATAAAACTGTTCCATACTGTAAATAGATAGTATATTGTTCAATTACATAAATCTGGACAAAGGAAAATGTTGGTAATTATATGTAAAGAACATTCAGTTTATTATCAGTTACTGACGCTGCTGTCTGTTGGCCATGTATCATTTCTTCTTTTTCATGTTTATTTGTACATACATATATTAGCAATAACTATAGTGATAAAGGTATAATTTTTAAACTTCTAGTGGTTCTTTAAAACTTTACATTTCTTTGATTTGTCGGGTTTCTAATTAATTTCAATTATAAAATTGACGAATACAAGTACTCACAAATCCGAGGACATATTTATCCTGTCTCATAGTACCACAGCAACCGCAGAAGGCAAGAATAGCCACAGTACCACCACCTGCCACTAACGCATACGTTACATACTCGAACAGACGAGAATCTACAATGGCAGCTATCTCCCTCGTACTGTAATCTTTGACCAGCATCCATATTCCTAGTCCTAAAACACCTGCACCAAGTATCTGAAAGATACAGATATATCTATATAATTTATACTAAAGATCTGGTAGTAGTCGGTTTTCTATAACTATTTCAGTTTGTAACTTGCACATGTAAAGTATCCTTTGGGGCGGTAAGGTTGAGCTCACACCTTTCCAAAACTTCGATTAAAATTTACAGAAAGCTTTAGTATTCTTAATACACTATTCGTTTCATATATCCATTGCTATATTTCTTTATGTCTACTATTTTTCATGTATATTTACATATGACTGTTGTTACTGTGTTTAAAACTACTTTTTTTTAATTTATGTCAACATTTTGTTTGGTTTGTACGATCGTTCCGTTCCCCCTCCCTCCCTCATGTGTATACTTAGAAGGGAATTATAATAATATGGTATCATTTGTTATGTCATGCATCTCTGTTTATCATACAATAATTTTTAATACATGTATCGTTTACCTTTTACGATTTTGTCGTCGTTTTCGTTATGACTATGGTTATGGTTATATATATTATATATCTCTTGTAAAATTCTTATATTGGTGTAAAATTGTGTATATGTATCCTATAAGCTGTATTGCTTTCGGAATAAAGTATTATTATTATTGGTTGCAAAAGCTTTTGCACTGAACATAGCTCATGCATTTTCAAGTCAGTTTTTATGGAAAATTAAACAGAATTATGATGAAAAATAATGTGTACAGTATTGTTTCTGACCTTTTAGTTATGAACTCGAATTTGTCAGATTGATATTTTGCCACACTGTATACTTAATTTTATAATAAAAAAAGGTTATATTTTGCATTTTAGACAACTTCCTTGTTTTAGATTCTACGTTGTTTTGAAACAATGTTCAAAAATAAGTGTTTGTTTTTACATTAACTGTATGACATGTTTGCTTCCAGATTGTGGTTTTCCATTCTATTACCGTATTCAAATATATACAATTTTCTCTATTTTCCTATCAAATACTGGAAGGATTGTATAACAATGTCTTAAGTGAATCAATCTGCTTGCGAGATGCTATTTGTTTCTCCTGCCAGGGTTCCTGCTTATTGCATTAATTCATCAATTGAAATTCAATGATACAATGCCTTTCTGTCAGAAATACAGCCTTATAGACAATACTCCGAACACAGTCCACTTGATAAATCACATGATTTAATGTCTATGGGCAAACTTGATATTAGGGGATTCAACAAAATGTAATTTTAGGTGATGTGTGATTATTCATGATATCGATATATCAACAAAAATGTGTTTTTGAAGACAAATTTGTAGTGCTAGGGTAACGAAAGCATCTGTTGACAATGCATTAATCAGTATTAGGGTCCGATATCTCTTCCTTACAGATCATCAAATTATGATGGCAGTCGCCGCTATCTTTTTCATCCCGTTTTAGAAACTTCTCAAGTGTCAGGACTTAGTGACATAACTCATCTTACCTAATCATTCATATATTGCATTAACATATAGTTTTATATTTTTATCGTTTCTATGAAGTTTAAAGAGCAGACTATATTATAAAAGATTATATAACGCAGTTTGAACAAAGAATTCAGTTCAGGCAAAGTAAATGTAATTTGGACGATATTGAAAATAATATGTGAAGCTTTTATCTTCCAGTCAATTAAAATTTTGTGAAATAGGTTTATGAATGTATAGAATGAATGCAAAATGCGGCCAACATATGCATTTTTGTTTAAAACTGCGATTTCTCGACAATTTCTTCGCAGAATTTAGATATAGTTAAATGATTCAAAATGATACTTATTGCTTTGACAATTTCCGTTTTAACGATAAAACAATTTAAAATTCAAAACAGATAGACAAACAGATATATAGATACTTGTATTCAGGACAAAATTTGTCCAGCTTTTCTATATTCTAAACTCGGGGTTCCGTTTGGAAATATAACATTTAAACTTAGCAGTATCTAAATTTATTCCACTGAGCCTAGGTTAAAAAATTTAAGATCCACTTTCAATGTCACTAGTAAGTTCAAATGCACTTCAGATATAGCAATGAAATTCGCATAAGCTGATCTGAGAAGTTGGCGAGGGAAATGACATGTAAATTCGTTTCAAAAGAAGTTCCTCGGGACGTGACTAAACATAGCGATGAGAATCCATCGCTCAATAAACTCATTACAGCAAATTACACTTCATTGTATTTTACACAGAGACCAATTATTATTCCAAATACTTTATAATGAGAGTCTTTATATTTGGGGAAATATGTAGTTTCTATTATGCAAATAGATGCAAGTATTTAATGAGAACTGTTAGATAAATCGCTCGAAATGCGTCGTTGGTATATTACATGCTGATAAACCGTTGATTAACGCAAAATCTTTATCAATTAGGTCATACTTGAATAGAAAGTTTAATTGATATATGTTTTGTAATTGGATTTGGTTAGATTTTAGTGAAAATACAAGCATACACATTAGCTTCAACTTCTTGTGGTGTAGAAATACATGGGTTTCTTGTTTTTTTATATAGACCATGTAGATTACACCTTTGGTTTTGCTGTTATAATTGTTTTACTCTAGTATTATTTTTTTGTGCACTTTATGGTTTACTTTTAAGTGTGAGCCAAGGATCGTAGTTGCAGGCCATACTTTGACCTATAATTTTTTATACATTGTGACTTGGATTGCACGTTATCTCATTAGCACTCATATCTCATGTACTCTTGTAGGTCAAAAGCTGAGCTTTACTACAAAAATCACACAATTATGAAGATATTGAAATTTAAATAAAAATGAAATTGATGTCAATGTCATGTGTTTCTGTAGTGCAGATCGATGTGTATTTCACCAAAAGAACAGCGACGATGGTTTCATCACGAAAAAATAACTTTGCTCAATGAACTTTGGAATTTAGTCCAGGCCATGTTAAAATTTATCCTATAGGACATGATTTTCACTTCACAAAATGAAGTTGACCTATTACTCGTAATGACCGATAGATAACCGACCGTAATTACAAACACTTAAAACTTTCCTAAACAAATGCCAATGTAATTATGTCAAATGTCGTTGTCATACAGACAGACATACAGACATGTATATATTGTAATGAATCAATCGGACCAATACAATAACAGTTATAACGGTGACGGTAAATGAAGAAAAGCATGACATTTACAAAGTGTTGTTTTCAATTTTTACTTATAATCATTGTAAAACTGACCAAAATCATGATCATTGTAAAACTGACCAAAATCATGATCATTGTAAAACTGACCAAAATCATGATCATTGTAAAACTGACCAAAATCATCATCATTGTAAAACTGACCAAATCGTGATCATTGTAAAACTGACCAAAATCATCATCATTGTAAAACTGACCAAAATCATCATCATTGTAAAACTGACCAAAATCATGATCATTGTAAAACTGACCAAAATCATGATCATTGTAAAACTGACCAAAATCATGATCATTGTAAAACTGACCAAAATCATGATCATTGTAAAACTGACCAAATCATCATCATTGTAAAACTGACCAAAATCATCATCATTGTAAAACTGACCAAAATCATCATCATTGTAAAACTGACCAAAATCATGATCATTGTAAAACTGACCAAAATCATCATCATTGTAAAACTGACCAAAATCATCATCATTGTAAAACTGACCAAAATCATAATCATTGTAAAACTGACCAAAATGAAAATTAAATGATGATAACATGAGGTTATGGTGAGGTGAACTTTTTTTCAGGCAGGAATGATTTTACAGTTCAAATGAAATATAGGTCGTCTATTACTCATACTAACTGAAGATACAACATGAACATGAAAATTTAATGTTGATCAAAAAGTACCATACAATGAGATCAATGCCCCTTCCAGACTTCCGCAGATTATGTATGAAAATATACTTGAGTTATTACTTATATTACCTGCAAAGATCAACAAACCACTAAAATAATTAAAGCAATTGAACTTTTTAAAAGAGACCACGCACACCGGAAATTAGCCAGTTCATGGAAAACTTCAGACCTCAAAGTTTCTGTAGATGATAAAGATATACTAGTATTGCATTTATTTCTGCTCTTCTGCGTTCTCATAAGAAATAAATCTCAATACTAAACATTTGTAAATGAATATGTCTCGCCAGTGCCAAAACAAAAATCCATTATTTGTATCTGTGCTTACTGTAGTGTTTTGCTAGCAGTAATTGTATTGAAGAATTGACTAGACAATTTAACTCTTGTTTATACTTTAAACTTTTTCTAAGAAGACATAAAATTGATTCCTATTTCAAAAGTTAAATGGATCAAGACCACTGAAGTTCGTCACTGTCTGAAGTAAATACAATTACAATCAAACTGACTAAATCTCCGTGAAATAAAAAAAAAATCAACATCAACGTTAAATTACGTTAAATGTCATTTCAATGACTATTCGTTAAAATATAAAAGATTAAACATTTTATCAAGATTCACGAAAAAATCTAATTTAAGATATGTATAGTAACTGCAACAATGATAAACAACAAAAATCGTAATTCATAAATTCACAACGTATAGGTTGTAAAAGGGGACAGTTAACGTTATTGTAAGGCATTGAAGCATACAGATAAGGTGTGGCAAGTCAGGGACGGATCCACGATTATAAAGGAGGGGGCGTTATCCTGGATTATATATATATATAACGCCATGCGGATGGAGTCAGGAAAAAGTGGGACAATATGATACTAGAAATTTACTTATATCGTGAAAAAAACAATATTTTTGTTTGCGATAAAGGGAAGGGTATACCATCTACGCCCCCTAAACATGTCACTACAAGTGGATACAACGAAAAAGACTTACAAGAAGGAAAACATTATAACAATGTAAAAGTCCAACAAGTTGATTGACACATCGATCAGAGTTAGAGTTGTTTCTCCTGTTTCTTTTTCTTGGTATTGCCCTGTGTGTAGAACTGTCCATATAAAGTCGTTGCTTTTTATGGTGGTTTATGCTGTTGTCTGCACTGTTAGATAAAGATTTCTTTAATGGCTGAAAATAGAAACGGATGTGTCTTCATAAATGATTAAGCAATTACACTATGATTTGGCCTCTTAACATATGACCAATTAACGTTGATCACGCACAGGATGGTGTGACCTATGTACAGCCTCCTCGGATATGGTATAATTCAAGATTAAGTACAACAGTGAAATAAGATTTTAATACACAAAATATTTATTGATATTAAATTTTCGTATTGAAAACGAAAAAACTCACACTGCCTATAGGATTCAAAAGTTCATATTTGCACACAGGTATTCAAAGTATTTTGTAAATGATTTTATAATGTGTAAGCCCCACCTTAAGTGCACACCTTTGCAATTTAAGATGACAATGAAATACAAATGATTTCCGCTATTACCTGTAACTAACATAATTGTACCTGTGTGATGAAATGTCGCAGGTTTCTTTCATAATCTAAAATCTAGTTACTCAGGTCATTTGGAAAACGCGATTTATTAAATAATACAAAAATATTATTTGTATCAATCTGACTGAATAAGATTTTTTTTTTTGTTTACAGAAAACTTCATGTTTTCCTTCACTAAGAGGATTAAATGTCAATCACAAAGCCTGTCGATGTGTTACTATGATACCGAACATTTACCGGAAATACTTAGAAGGGATTTGGTACGAGGTTCAGTAGTCGTAGTCACCAGAATTAAATTTAATGGAAAAACCTTGTCAACATCAATACAAAGATATTTTTCTTAAGCAAACGGAATATGTTCGCATGACAATTGTTTAAATGTCTTTTCATGGAAAGACGTTTTCTGCGGAAACTTTATTTAAGACCTAGTTAATCTTATTTCAAATCTGCCTGTATTGTGAAATGGAGCGACAGAATTTCAGCAGTGTTACAAATCCTGACGTGATCTCAGGAAACGGATTTCAAATTCGTTTTAAGGATCTGGATAAAATAATTAAAATAACGTGTTTTAACTAGGTGTGGCTAAGTCCGGATACATTTTTTCAAATCTTCGTTAATTTCGTGACTATTTGTCCTCTAGAGTACCAATCTTCCCAGAGGTCAATGCTTTTCGAATAATTTTTTTTATATCATGCATTCTCTGATGATGCATTATTTTTAGTAGTTCTTAAGAAAAATATAGACAAAGCTTGGCTTAGTTGATCATCTTGGCTCTTTTTGTCCTTAACGTGTCGATAGCACTTCTGGTGAGCTGTAAGCCTCTCAGCTTATAAGTGATTCAATACTTTGCAAAGCTAATTTTCTTTGTCCTAAACTAAAAACTTAAATTCGATTGTAATGGCTATTCTTTCGATGTTATTTTAAATATATTTTCCACATGATTGCATACATTCCGACTTTTGAAACCGTCTAGGTGTTCTCTTCATTCCGTTCAAGTGCAGGAGTTCGTAGGTTCTGTCAAAGGTTTGCTTAAAACACTCTAAAATTGGCACATGCTGCTTCTCCGCTAGGGTGTGGCATTAGAAGACAAAGCAAAAACTGGTCGGTTTGGAGTCATATGAATGTGTTTAACCCGAGATATATGTCTTTCTGTTGACTTTCAAATTGTGAGTTTGTACATTACCGACTGAATTGTTGTTAAAGTTTAGACTCATCCTGAATATGCTTAAACAGTGACATTTGTCACTGGACGTTTATATGTCACCAATCAATCAATCCATATTTTAACTCTGAATGTGCGTGGGGTTTCCTACCAAAGCGCTTTGAATATCGGTTAAGCCATTGTTATATATGTCTTCGTATTTCTGTATAAATTGTCCTTTTTTCACGAAAGGATGTTTTAAACTTGTTTTCTATTACATTTTTTGGCGTGACAATTTTTACATTTCTGCTATAAAAAAATTAAACAAGTTCTCTGTAATTAGAATGAAAACAGTTTGCATAACACGTATATTACAAAATTACAAAATAGATGGATGTATTTATATTAACTGGAGCAGTAAAAACAGCATTCTAGACAGTGGTTAGAACGAAATCGTTAAACGAGCACTTACAGTTTGCTGGGTAATAGCTCAGAACGGAAGTAGTGAAGAGGTTTATACATTAGTAAACATACTAAAATACATAAAGCCATCTGTTAACCCTTGTCAATTGTGTCTCAATTTGTCAATATGATGACTCTTGCTAATAAAAAAAAGTGATTTCAAAAAACGATAATTAAGAGACTATTCATTAAATGTCTCAAAAAGCGCATTTCGTCAAATGACATTCTTATTATTGTTTTTGCATACAACTTTTTATTGATTTTCTGCAGAAAATGCTAAAACCTTTTTTCCTTTGGCATTTGAAATTAATAAAAACATATGCTTATGAAATTTTCAATCTAGAATTTTCAATCGAAATCTTGTTAAACAAGTGCGATGGACTACAGTCGATCAATCAGATTGGTGCAGAATTTATCACGTTATCACCCATCCCATCCATCAATACAATACAACCACAATGATTACCATCTGAGTATCCAGGGATATCAGATTAAATTTGTCGCTTTTCTGTACAACTTCCGATAAATTTAGTTGGAATATCCACCTCGTGCACCTGCTGGTATGATTAACCCAGAGAGGTCATACAACCACCTTGGACTAACCATACTTTGGAACAACTTTTACCCAGGTACCGTAACTAAATTTCAAACATGGGTTATCATCCAGGATACGTTATAAATAGGAAGATAAGCAATATAGTGTTGTTTTAGTTAACCACTTAACTGATCAATTATCCTCAAAATGCATTTATAACATAATTTCTTATTATCCCCAAAATGTGTTACATAACTACATATTTTAACAACGGGCATCATGGCATTAATGCTTCCTTAGCAAATACAGAAAAAAATATTTCATCACAATAAAGATCATATATTATATATTTGTGCTTTAAAGGTATTAACCGATTTCGAGATGGAAATCGTCTACTCATTGTATTTTACTAATTGTAACAATTTCAGGAGATTATTAAAATCTACACAGTTTTTGCGATGGAAATGATTTAGTCGTAATCAAATAATAGAGAGAACATTTAAATGTAGCTTTTTAGTAACACTTAACTCGTCTTTTATTGTAGAAGTCGATTCGATAAATTGTTAATAACGCATCTATTTAGTTGACAAGCTACTCGTAACAGCTGACATGACTAACCCAAATACAAAGACTTGGTCATCAACGATCTTTCGCCAGTTTCATTTTAGTTAATGAAGTTCCATTTAGGTCCGTTATGTTCATTTCTTCAGTAAGCTATGTTTGAGCAATCTTCTCTGAACCTTGTTCGCTTAAGCAGTCACATCGTGTAATTGTATAGCGGATCGCTGCTTATCAAGTGTATGGAAACGAAAATTTGATTGATTATTTGGTAAAATTTCATTTGCAAATGTCAACCAAGGTTTTGGCCTCGTGAAAGCTTTGGCTAAATGTAAATATATAGATTGAGACAACGACGTTTCTTGTCAAATTAAATATTATTCTCACGTTTTGTTGCAATGCAATCGAACAAGCTGAAAATTAAATTCAATGTCTTTATGAAAAAAATAAACAAAATTGATAGACGAGGAACAATATTTTTGATTATTTAACGTGAGCATGTTAAAATTAAATTTGTTCCAAGTCGTTATCTCTAAAAGGCGTAACTTTACAACAAATTACTTTTACAATTATTGCATTCTTTACCAATTTTGAGAATTATCATCTGTATAATATGATCACAGATTGTATAATCACTTTGTATTTAATAAGTTTGTTCATTTATAGGTCTATTATCAGATAGGACTATAATGACACGTTTGTCCAGGGCAAATTATTATTGATTTTATCATGTATTCATTTCCAGTTTAATACAGAATACGTTTAATGAAATGAAGAACAAAGCAGAAATTTGAATAAATGAATATGATGAAATAGGTCTGTCTTTAAAAAACAGAATAACTAAAGGTTCGTTTTCATTAATCTCAAATTACCAGAAACTTAACATGCTTCCGAGTTAACTGCTCGTAAAATCATGTGAAAATAATGCAATATCAAGTGGAGAGGATTTAGGTTTATTCATCTCTTCCTAGTTGTCGTATTTAACACATGTTTTTAATATCAACCTGTTTTCGGCAGTGCGTTGTAGGTTTGAACTGATGCAACAACAAAAAAACAACGTTTCCTTCCATAAGAATTTTTTATTTCCACTGCCACAACATGAAGTCATAGAATATAACGTATATCACATTACAAATTCATTATTTAATTTTCATAATGAAACAGTCCTCTACAAACCAGATATTATCACTTTGCCTGGAACTGTTTGTATAAGTTGAATTACCCCCTGTAGCGCTCTGATCTATGTACATTTCATAATGTTTATGTAAACATCATAGACCATCAAACAGGTGAAGTACAGTTTCTTCAAATGACTTGAGAATAAATTATAAATTTTTAACAAATTTCCTTAAAAAGTTAAAAGATCAATGGAAATTTCCTTACGCAAGGAAAACCACATTGCACATACTTCTACGCCATAAATATTCAAAAAATAGACGTCAAGTTAAAAATGTGCAATTTATATTATGTCATTTGTAAATAATGAAGGAAAAGAAAACTCACCACTTTGTGCAAAGCAATCCCATGTTTTCGAACATCATATTTCCGTTTCATTTTCACAATTATTTCACAAAGAACACACTAATTTCAAAATAAATTCTCCCATTGGATGGTAAACAATCTCAATCAATTTCCCCTCCAAATACTTATATTGCCTGGGGGATTTACATGGTTTAGATAGTACTGACCACTTTTGACTGACCAGGTTATAATAACTTATATAATCTCTATATCCAAACACAGATTAAATACTTATTGTTATTCTTTCCGATCATTTAACACTATCATACATAATTTTGTTTCAAATCGGACAAATTGTCCAAGCCTGTTTCAATAATTGAATGACATTTGAAATATTCACATGTGGCGGATGTTAAAATGATGACGCTCAAACTGTATGAACCAGTTTCTGTAGGATGTTGTTACATCACCCATCTCAAGCAGTTTTATAATTTGGGATTTTGACTTGTACTCCTTTCAGATTAAGATGCTCCCTTTAGTTTCTTAGTAAGTTTTATCTCTTTTGGTGTTGAATATGACAATACACAAAACAATGTATTCCTAGAGAAAATATCCCCAAGCAAACTTGATGATGTCAATTTTGCGGTTTCAAAGGAAAGAAAGTGTTTAAATTTTCATTGAAAAGTAATTACAATGATTAGTATATACGCCCTTGTAGTTGCGACGAAGAAAAGGCGAATACACAACAAAGGAAGACTTATGTAACTTCACTATCCGATAGTGTCCTTTTTCTGATTTTAAAAATAAACAATAGTGTATTGGGGAAAGTGGTTATTTACACGTTTACTTATACAGATGGAACAGATAAGGATTTAACATGCTTTTAATTCAACTACTTTCGGATTTTCTTGAGCCACGTTGCTAAATTTGCCATACAATCTCAAATTGAAACATGGTAGTAAATGATAGATTGATGAAAATTGTAGACTTTAGTAGAAAAGTTAGACTTGCTACAATTCCCTTTCTAATATTTCTCTCTTACTAATTTATATGTTTACTGATAAGTGCCAGCCTACTGATTGCCCTTGGAGAAAGGTCAGTATAATTGTAATCTCCTAGTTATAGCAGTAAAATTATTAAAGGGGCAAAATTGAAAAAATAATAATAATTAGGAAGGGACATGTAGCAAGTCTATAGAAAAGTACTTACTTCCGTTAGTTCTGTAGGATCCATGTGTTTTTGATGATGGTATTTGATCTCAATTCTTTAAGAACCCTTCACCACAAGTACTTGTTCAAACTTAAAGAAAATGTTATAATCCATTTTAAAAATCCATTTATTTGAATAAAAATACACTGTTATAATTTGTACGTAGAAAGATTTTGATAAATAAAGAAATTTCACATACAGTTGATGATAAGAAAGTTCCCAGACACATGCAGAGCATGAAATCAAGATCGACACGAATGTATCAAATTTCTTCTCTTAGTTGTAAACAAACGTATTTGACAAACATACTCCACTCACATTTTGGCGGGCTTGCTTTCTCTAGGTAACGTTAAGATTAAAATGTAAATTTAGGTTTTTAAAAATATCGACAAAATTTTCAATACAGACCGGTAGTAAAGCTTTTTGTTCGTGTTCATTGAACTTTAATTCCATTCATTCACCTCATCACAAATTGACTCCATTTTTAAAATCGAAAGACTATAATTTTTGGAGAATAATTCAGTTTTACACACACGATTTCCGAAACAAGAGAGATATCCATAATAATTTAACAATTTATGTGATATAGATTAAGCGTAAATTATACAGTTATTTACGATTTTTCTACAGTTATTCATAAATATCTATAGGGCAACTAGCATGTCATCTGTGATAGCAGTAATCAGTTGTAATAAAAACATTTTAGTTGGAACGGACATAAAAAAATCTTTTATAAAAAAAGGTTGAAGACATATTATATATTAAAGTCAAAATTTCTCGGCACTGAATTGAATCAGGGAACTTATTTTCATTTCTAGTCTAGATATATAGCAAACTGCAATAAAAAATACTATATCACATAAGGTATCATAAAACCATATAAGTTCTATACACATCACCCATGAACTACGCATACACAATCTCTCCTTCTAAATGAAACTTTTTTTCTAACACAAAATTACATATAAGTCGACATATGGTTAGACATACGAACAAACTGTGTGATGTGGCAATAGTCTGTTATAGTTCAGATACATGTGACCTTCTCAAATATTTTCTAAATAACTGCAAGGATTAATCAACATATTTTAAATGAGGTACATAGAGATATTTTGCCAACCACTTGCATTTTCAATAATTGAACGTAGATATTGGGTTAATATCAATGAGACAGCCAACAGCAGCAAAACCAAACAAGACATCAATTTGTCAACAAATGGTGGTCAACAAAAGACAAGTGTTCACAAACATGTATACCGATAATCTGTTTGAAATCCCGGGGAGAAAGACTTCAACTATAATGCGATAATCCACTCACTATACGTGCTGTTAATTTGCAATGGGGTTCCTCGATTTTCTTTTATTTGAAATAGGCCGTGCCAATACCAAATACTAACCTTGATAAAGAACAATGCACAGTAATTATATCATGTTGTCTGATTGAACTGTACACAAATTATAATAGAAAAGGTAATATGGCGTAAAAACCCAAAAGCAAATGAACATTGCTTTTATAATACTGTTCTTTATCTTAAGGCATGTGATTCCCTCAATACAGTGCTGCTCAATGCTCGAACCTAAATGCAAGTCTAAGACGGCTCCAAGAATGCACCGGATTGAATTGGATTTTTTCAAGGTGCCGATGTAACAACATGTATGACAATTTCATAAAAGAGCAATTTTCCCCTATGGAAAAGTTCAGAAAAGTATTATGTCTATGGATATCTTAAAAATTGTTGGGACAGTTAAATAACATCGATGTTCAAAGGTTGATTCGGGATTTTTAAGGGGCCAGGAGGTACACCGAAAAAGGTAAAAGTGGCAGTTGAATGTAAAAATGTCTTTGCTTCTACCATATTCGCCAACTCGTAAGCGCATCTCTTTACTCGCTGATTCAAAGGCCACTTTCTATATAGATTTATTTTTTGTGCAAAGAATATTTTCCAAACAGATTGAGTTTACTGTTATAATGTAATTTTTAAGCATTGTATCCAAACTGCTTATCTGCTTATGTGAACAGAAGAAACAAAAAAAATCAATTTACTTATGCAAAATCAATTTCATCAAAGCTATTTAAAAAAAAAACCTGGTTGTTGAAAAGGGAACTGTTCAGGCTGAACTCTGTGTCAGCTTTATGGATTAAATTATTTAACTTGAGCAATTTAAATCATTTCTACACTTATACCATATTTTAAATCGGTGCTTTGCTTTTGCTCCAGTTGGCATTTTATTTGCGTAAAAAACTTTTATTTGGGCCACAAACCATATTTCATTTGCGCCAAAAACAAACATTTCATTTCCGCCATTTACAGATAAATAGTATAATTTTTTTATTCAGTTGACACTTTACTTTAAAACTCAGTATTTGTTTGCATAGTAACACATATTCATCAGAAATCAGGTATCATAAAACCATATTCAATGCACAATACACTGATAAGCGACTTCATAATAACGTTTTAACTAAGTTCTGCTATAAATCAAAGCAATCATATAACCTGTAAGAATGCACTATACACTGGAGTGTTTGCCTAAACAAATCTCCTAAATTCATTAAAATGTATTCTTGCATTTGAAGATAGATAATATAAGAGTATTATTCTATAGATATAAGAAGAAGTGGTATGAGTGCCCATGAGATAGCTCTCATTCCAAGTCATCATTTGTAAAAGTAAACCATTATAGGTCATAGTATGGCCTTCAATATGGACCCTGGATCATACCTAACAGCAAGCAACAAAAGCCCCCCAAAACGACTAGTATAAAACCATTCATACAGGAAAACCAACGTTCTAATATATATATAAAAAAACGAAACAAATAACACTTATGAACCACATCAACAAACTAAAAAACATTGAATGTCAGGTTCCTGACTTAGGACAGGTGTGAACAAATGCTATATTGTTTCAAACGTCTACGTGATATGGTCTCGATTGGAGAGTTCACTCGTTGGAAATCATACAAGACCTTACAATTCCTATCATTATATATTCTTCTTTTTTTGAACTTCAACTTCAATTCGAGTACTCAAGTTTGTTTCAAATTGCGGAGTTAAACAAACACATCGTGAACTCTATTTTTAGACCACTTAATTTTAAAGTTTATACATTTATACAAAAACCGTTAAAAAATATGTGTTCATTGAGGTTGTTGCTAAATTAGTCCCAAACGAGTTAGAGAACAAAGCCTATTGGAATGTTTTGACAGCAATGTCATTATTCATTTCTTCAGTCAATAAAACTCGAATAACAATTTGTCAAATATTCTATTTTCAGTTTGATCTGCGGGGCCAATTTACGATCATAGTTAAAAATCTAAACCATTAACACTGTAAACTAAAAACACTTAAACATTGAATAGGATAACCATTAAAATACGAAAATCAATCCGCAGTGAATGACATGAGTTATGAGAGAGCCAAGTATGGTGCGAAGATCAACATTGACTTAGGAGCTCATCTGTCCTGGGCTTTTGTACTCATTCATTACATCATGTCCCATCAACAATTGCAATCTATTCTTCTCCGTATTCAGTCAACAATACCGCCTTGGTTAAATTGATTTCCTTAATTGTGGTAACGGCAAGTTTATTTGTTTTCTAAGAAATTTATGAAACATGGAGTAAAAATTTAAACAGTTTTATTAATTTACAACTTTCTTTGGTAAATGAATTACTTAAAAGTGACATTACAACCGTTAAAACACGCCATAACTTCTGAAAAGACAAATTACCGACAAATAAGGACATTCTTACAATTATCTAGCATATAATGACCGAAACAGAGACTAGTATAAATATCGTACATCAAGGAAGATTTACATACAGAAAATAAAATAAAAGAATGGTTGTTTCAGTACTGAAATTTAATTATTTTCCAATTTATTAGTCCGATTCACATTATTATCTAATTTATACGGACAATAATCGAGGAAAGGTTCACACAATTTGAACTACTGGAAACCGTCCTATAGAAGTACGTGTGATTTAAAACTTTTTAATTCAATTTTCTGATATAACGTGCTGCTCTTTTTTTTTTAAATACATATTTATATTATGAGGATACCAGCCCAAGCTTCATGTCTCATTCTGAAAACGGATAGATAAGCGAACTCTTTACCATAAACTGCATCACAAGAATAAAGTTATCAGTTTCAAAAGACGTGTATTTTTTTATTTAGTCTTTAAAAATAAATTTTATAATTTGTTTTATTTAAAAGGATTTAAGAATAAAAAACGAGGATAACAAGTTGAAAAATGTATATACATTGTTGCATGTCTGATAAACAACCAGTAGAATTCATCTTAATCAGGAGAAATTGAATTTCTTTTATTTATATCACGTTTAGAAATATACGATTTGTTTTTAATTTCCTCGAAAACAGAAAAGAAGTAAATCGTATGTAATTGTTGCTCAAATAAAGAACTCAATGTGAAGTGTGAATTTTATTCCTGCTCCAGAGATTCTTTGTCAATCACTTATTTCATTAAGGAAGCTTTGACAATACACTAGGGATTTAAAAAAAGTCAGTTCGTGAAGTAAGATCGATCTTTTAGGGTAGAAATCTCTATTGAAATACATAATTCATGCAGCGAGCCAGTATTGTTAACGACTTGACGTCTTAAAGCTACAAGGGGAAAACATGTAGTCCCATCATCGACTTATGTTCGTGTCAAAAATCCACTAAGATCGATGGATTGTTCAAAGACGTTTCGCCACAGTATATACGACTGTATGACTTAAGGTTTTTTGTTATATTTGGTAAAGAATTATGTCTTTGAGCAAGGACTAACGGAGAACAGTTTGAATACAGTATTGTAACATTGAGGTCAATGGTTAAACTTAAAACTAAGAGAGGAAAACATGTCGAGTTGAATCAATAAATACGCTGAAGAAGGCCATGCATCTTTTATAAATCTTTCTGTATCGGACATAGCTTTGATTGAAATTAATTACACTAACCTTACGGTATTAGTAAATTAGGCTAGTAATTAGAATTGTTGTCGTCTCCTGGTTTAATGGATAGTATCAATGCCTCAGTTGTCAGCAAGAAGAACAAATTTCAGCAGCGAAATGCAGGCTGGGCGGCCGTTCCGAAGGTGGCTTAAATATTTACTATATGTACAAACATAGATTTTTTGTATTGTATTTTTGATAGTGAAAAACAAATGCACTATGCGAATCTTTCTATAACAAACGCGAAATTATAAATTTTCAAAATGTAGACCAAAAGAATCGCAGGAAATTATGGAAAATATCGACCCACCCTTCACATTTTCGACTTGATACATAGACATTCTTTGTGCCTACTCCTCATTGCTGATAGTAATAATGTCTTTGTTATTTTCAAAATTGTGCGTCTTAGTAACTAACACGTAGAAGAATTCTTAACAGCAAAGTTTGAAAGTATCCTGGTCAGTGGTAAATAGTGTCTGGTCCTTGGTTTTTTCTATATCAGCACATTGTTCATACTAGCCTTTGTATACCGTTTATATCCAGGAAGAAACAGAGAAAGACAGCCTAATTCTCAAAGACAACGAAATATATAATCAGAAAACCTTTAACGTATGTCAGATTAACATCAAACAGAATGGTTTAAACTATAGATACTCTACACACTTGATTCAGAAATAGTCTTATTCTTACAAATTTATACTATAGGAATGCAAAATGTTTAAGAGTGAGCATGCATCTGCATTGACTTGTTGAAATTAACTTAGTTAGTCATGAGTCTAGCAGTCTTGATGACTACCTCACACGTTTCAAATCACTAATTGGATGAACTCGAAAAAATCCACTCATTTGAATATATTTTTACAAGTCAGAGAATAAAGGAATTACTTAATTTAAACATTTCCTGAATTTTAATTAGTAGCAATTACTTCTTCATGTAGTGAAAAAGATTTATAGCTTCCTTATTTGAGCCCAATTCCAATCTTAACTTCAAATGTCTCGGGTCACGCCAGAACATACAAAGAACAAAGGACAAACACATATCAGCATGGAACAATCTATCTCTGGCATATTAGATAACTTTAATAATCCTCTCACGGAATGAGAAAATATATCGTCTTAAATTCATGTTATTGATGATGGTGTAGTGTATCACAGAGGAACATCAGTCAGGTTTAATACCTGTAATTAATACCTGTAATTCATAAAAGTTGTTGCCGCAAATATAATCATATTAAACATATCATTTTTCTTTATATTGATCTTCTGATACTTTTTACTTTTCTTTTTAAGGTTCTATAATTACATCACTAATCAGGAAATTAGCCAAAGCAGTAAAGTGATATCGTGATCATAGTAATACATCACCTTTGCTTTATATCACTGAGCCAAAGAAGGCAAAATCTTGGTAAGCTTAAACCATAAATACGCGAACTCCCTCTAGTATTTTTCGATTTAATTAAGATTGTTGGATGAATTGTATGGATTCCGGAAACAGGACTAATTTTGATCCACAACTTTCGTGCAAACACGCAGGATTGCAGTGTTATACGACATTTCATCTAAAGATTGAAGCTTTTCTTTATTATTTCTTCAATAAAATATCTGCATCGATCGCAATTCAGAAGAATTAAGTCCAACTAACTTATAACTTTTTTATTTACAATTGTGATTGTTTTCGTCAAGTTTATTGGGAATATACAGTCTATTCCAAACCAAAGTGTGAAGTAATAACGATAAAATGCAAGAATATTTATTATGATCACGCCTAATTTGGTGCCTTTCTCTTGATAACGACTAACATGGGACTCCAAGCTGTAAATCTGATGATTTTAAAAGTGAATAATAGAAGTGAATATTCCCTCTCCAACATTTATTGTCAGTCCTATCCCAGTGGTATTAAAACAGTTGCAGTGATAATAGCATTGCCATTTTGAAAATTTATTAGCCAGAAAAAATGGCACAGATCTCTTTTCATAAGTGAAAATTTCAACACATTTTTACCACAAAATCTACAATTGAATAGGAAATGATCACGAAATAGTTTCTCTCTATGCTTTAGAAAGTTATTTTAGACTTGTATATTTAACATAACAGCAACAACAAAAAAAACGAAACGACCATTTGCGTCGTCAACGTCTTATTTCAAATTCCAATGTCTCAAAATTTACATAGCTGTACACACATTTTATTTGATGGGTCATAAAAACTTTGATATAATTTGATATTTTAGCATGGTTATGTAATATTTTCCCCATGTTGCAAGTTGTACACTTTTAAAACAATGTAGCTTTTAACGAGTTGAGACAGTTTTATAATTGATATAAATTTATATATATAGTTTTATCTTATATACTTACATTCCTGTTTAATTTTATTTATTCCCGACTTTTCATTTCACAATTACGTGTTTCAGCGCATGTTGTGAGTATAACAGTAATTAAGGGAATCCAAAGTTAATATGCTACTAGTATCTTCAAAATTTACCTCCTTTGAACCATCATTGTAGTTTTACTCATATTTTTAGAAATATAGAAACTGCTCCGAATTCATTCGCAATAAACGTTTTTAGAAATCTTTAAACGGTTTCGGTCATTTCTATAAATTTACTGTTTGCAAAAGTAAGAATTATTCGAAATACTTAGAATTTTCTTATCCAAAGCATATATAACCTTAGCCGTATTTGGCACAATTATTTGGGAATTGTGTGTCATTAATGCTCTTCAACTTTGTACTTGTTTAGCTTTCTAACTATTTTGATCTGAGCGTAGCGTATTAAATTATAAGCCTGGTACCTTTTATAACTATTTACAGAACTGGGTGGATGCCACCCCTGGAGGACGTTTCGTCCCCGAGGGTATCACCAGCCCATTAATCAGTATTTCGGTGTTGACATGAATATCAATTATATGATCATTACTATAAATTTACTGATTGCAAAAGTATGAATTATTCGAAAACTAAGGATTGTCTTATCCCAGACATAGATAACCATAGCCGTATTTGGCACAACTTTTTTGAATTTTGGGTCATCAATGCTCTTCAAGTTTGTACTTATTTTACTTTTTAACTATTTTGATCTGAGCGTCACTGACGAGTCTTATGTAGACGACACTCGTGTCTGGAGTTTCATTTATAAGCCTGGTACCTTTGATAACTAATTCGACCAAGAAAACATATAACTGTCGCTTTCGTAAATTATTCTTCAGTATTCATGGTATATTATTTGTTATTATTTGGGATTACTCAAAAATACTTAATTATACGAATATTCATATATCAGCTAAAGGCTAAATAACATAATAATGAAAAGTTGAGAAAACAATCAAACATAAGATTACGGAACTAGCCATGTATGCAGATGAGGCTTATATACACCTACTTCATAATTTTGAATCTAATATTATGGATCCATAGTTCAAACGTCAGCTATTACCATGAATTTGTTTTTTGTACATTTTATGAAAGTTGCTATATACAATCCACCATTTTCTACGTAAGGAAATACCTGTAACAAGTTAAGAAAATGACAGTTGTTTCTATTCGTTTGATGTGTTAGAACTTTTGATTTTGCCATTTGATAAAGAATCTTCTGATTTGAATTTTCCTTGGAGTTCGGTATTTTTGTTATAGACTTTTGTGCATGCATAGTTGGTATTGGTCAGCTTAATAAAATCGCAGTTATAGATGAACAAAGCAATATACAATGAATTTGGGTAACGGTAATCTAGAAATAATATATTGAGTTAGTGATATAGTTGCAGTCGGGTCTTTTTATAGGTAAAATTGATTATTTACTTATTCAGAGTTGTTTTCCTAAATTTATAATTCATTCAAATGATTGCTTTTACTTATTGATAACATTGCATAACTAGAATGTCGAAATTGTATTATACAGCGTAGATATACGTATAACCAAATAAAATGCACTACTACATAAACTGAATATTTATTACTCTGAAATGCGTAATGTACTTCTGCAAAATACAGCTGAACGATTCTCTGAATTTTCTGAGGGTAATAAATTATGTATGGCTGTCTATTTTGTTTTACTCATCTTGCTGGATACTGAGTAAATTTCATTTAAAATGACATTTATACACCACATTACAATTTGCATTCAGCAAAGTGTTTACTAAGTTATATCAGAAAGTTCATGTCCGATATTCGGATATTTCCTATCTTGTTTGCAAATTGCTTAAACCATGAATTGAAATACAGTTCTCCAGATTTCACCACCCTCTCCCTTTTCAATAACCCATACTGAAATATGGTTTTAGATATTACAAGCGCGTAGCCAACAAATAGTCTTTTATCTTGAGAATTTCATTTCTTGACCGAAAGCTACTTTTCTCCGGAATATTAGTTCATTTACATAGAGTGTCAGAAGTGAGACAGTAACTGCTTATCCTTCATAAGAACATGAATATTATATAGATTCGTCTTGCTGAATAAACATCAGGTGTACAAATAAACTCATCATAGATACCATGACTAAATTTTGTATATACGTCAGACGCGCGTTTCGTCTACAAAAGACTCATCAGTGACGCTCGAATCCAAAAAACAAAATTACACAACATTGATATATATCAAAACAGAACTGTGCGCAGAAATATTTAAGAATATCAAGCTTTAAATCAGCAAATGTCTATTTTTGTTTGTTTTGGGTCTGGTGTCCCTTTGACATACACACCACCCTTCATTTTATTCTTATATAATGATTGAGGCGAACTTGAAGCAAGTCTATAATATGACAGCTGTTTTGTTTTTGTTCTGTAGGTTAAAATAGTGGAACGAATGATTTTTGTTTATATTTTATTGACTTGCTATTTTTTTAATTTACCTTGGAGTTTAGTATTTAAAGGGAAGCAATATTTTTAAGAATATTACTTCCATGGTATTTTGTTTATAAATTTTTCACATAAGATTGTTCAGAAATACGTATTATGACAACATCAACCCAACACTAACTACAAAATCCTATTTGCATGTTGATAACCTCGTGATGTATTCTTTATTTCACTGTGTTCGTTTCTTAATTAAGAATTTGCATGTCTATTAATGAATTATACAATGCATACTGATGAAACTCATTGATTTGCAGGTAATGAGAAGTTACACCCTGAGAAAGAAAAAAATAAATTAATAGGAAATACTCTCGAAGAGAAATCATTGAAGCTTAATGGAGAAACAGATCCCTTTATTAAGAAAGATAGTAATTTCCAACAAAGCTTCTTTCTTTTTTGGGGTACATTTTCATTTGTTTTATATATTTACGTTTTGTAGTTTTTATGTATTTTTAATGTATTTTAATTATTGAATATGCTAGTTGTGCTTTGTGTTTGTATTTTCTAATATGAAGATTGAAAAAAAAAATGGAGGAAGAATACTTACTCTGTGACGACATTTCTTTACATATAAAAAGTGGAACAAGTTTATATATTTAAACCTATTGAATACCAACAAATTTCACAAGAGCTACGAACATGAAAAATGAAATTGTTCATGGTAAAACAAAAAGACAAATGAGGCAAATACACACAAATGTTAAATAATTTCATTCTTATCAATACGATATTCTTATGGATTTTCATTCAACATAATCATATGTCACGGGTTTTTACCAGATGATTATAAATACATAAAAAAATGAAACTTCTAACTTGATAGGAAATAACTAGATTTCATTTTGATTGTAACTTTAGAACATTATAAAATTAAATCATTTGAGACCTCGTGAGGGTTCATTGGAACCTCAGGTTTCGTTTGTTCATTCTTCATTTGTCGTTATATCGTCAAAGAAACATCATCAAGCGAAAGTTGATTTCATCCGTGATCTCGTTCCAATAACTACATTAGTCTTGTATTTCAGGAAAACGTTATAGTAATCACCGTGATATTAACTAACTGTCAGATTGGTTTCTATTTAGTGAATCCTTTTGCTATTATGACAAACCATACAAATTCATGGGATCAAGTTTAAATTAATAGTATACATGTATATATAAAGGCAACAATATAGTATAATGCTATTCAAAAGTCAAAAAATCATAAATCGATTGAGAGAAAACAAATCGGGTTAAAAACTTAAACCGAGGGAATCACTTCAATTATGGATTAATAAATAAGTCAGTAAGAAGACATCTCATTGACTTCATTGCCCAAATCTACCAAAATACAGAAGTTGGAAAGTTTTATCATAAGCGACAGAATGGACAATGGACATTTGACTGATATTAAACGGTTAACTTTAAAGTGATGTCGAAAAACTTTGCATTTTTGTTTCTCAGAAGTCCTCAAGGCTTTTTTTCTCCGATTTGGTAGTTTCAACTTTTAATTTAGCGTCACTGATGAGTCTTATAAAGACGAAACGCGCGTCTGGTATACATAAACATTCTGGTATCTATGATGAGTTTATTAAAGTTTTGAAAAATAATATATGAGACATACTTTCATGCAGGTCCCACATTTAAGTATCATGATACCAGGACGGTACATTATATTGTTGTTAAGATATTGATCATCAATATTCAGAGTGAAACGTAGATTCAGTTTAAATGAACTTTTGACAAGATATGTATAAAACTGTCTACGGGTTCGATACTCTATACGGGAAACAATCAGAATATAGCCATGCGTAAGATCTATGCTACGTTAAAAAAATATTGTTTATGGTCACATTTTAGAAGGTTTTTTAGCATAAATGCGTGGCTTTTATCACAGCAAATTCAAATTTAAAGAGATAATTCTGAGGTAATACACAATTTCTTTGATTTCTTTAAAGTGAAAATTGTTTTACAACACCATATATCTTTTCGCAAACTAGAGAGATGTGTTTACTGAAGACAATACCATTAAAGAAACTAACAAGATTGTGAAAGTAGCTCACCAGATAATGATAACACATAACTAACACATAATTTACCACTTCAGTACACACCACATGTACGGTACGCGCATTGGTAGTCACACTGAAATTCGAATTGACATAGGCATGACGAACAGAGCCAATTTGACAAAAAGAGATCAGATTCTATCTATTTAGTTCATGCTTATAGCCTAAATATGGTGGCTAAAAGGTGTATGGCTAATATATTGAAAATTGTCTTCGTAATCAGTTCATACACATGAAATTTAAGATTCAAAAAGCAACTTATTGCAACTGTAGTTGTAGTACATTGCACAAAGTGACCAATACGAGGGAAAGGAGAGATAACTTGGATAAAATGAAATAAGATCAGTGGAAAAGAATATGGACAGACTTTACCGATGGCGATTAAAACAAGAAATATGCACAGCTGAACTATAGAATAACAAAGAAATATAGCATTAAGTTTGGTCAATAAAACCTCAGAACAACTAAGTTAAGAGGTTTAGCTAGCTATTAAACCAGGTTCATAAGAAAATACATGTAATAAGTCAGGAATAGGAAAGTTGGTATCCATTCGTTTGATGTGTTATATCTTTTGATAATGCCATTTGATGGACTTTCTGTTTTGAATTTTGCTCGGAGTTCAGTATTTTTGTGATTTTACTTTTTACCTGTAAAAGCTGCATACAATGACGAGCAAAGACAAAGACACCTGCCAACAATGGATAACATCTTAAAATAATTTTACAAAAAGAAAAGTTATTTAGAAAATGTTTGTTCAAGATGTCAAGTGACTTTGCAAAACATCATGAAATAAACTAGGACAGAAGCTCGTTCCGTCCATACAAGACTCATCAGTCGTCATAGTATCCAATTTATTGTCAGGCAAAATCAAATACAAAAGTAAAGTGCATTAAAAATCAATAATTCCGAAAAGTTGTGTAAAGATACGACTAAGGCTTTCTATGACTGGGTTAATAAAAAAATTTATCTAAAAAAAACCAAGCATCAATGGTATTTCATGTCATCCCAAAAACAAGTCTATTACTCCGAAACATCCAAAGGCAGTGGCACTGACGCTGTTGTTTAAAAACCTCTTTAAAGATACCAGGTTTATAACATTGTACACCAGACGTGTGTTTCGTCATCATAAGATATCAGTGGCGCTAGATTTAAAATAATAGGATGGCCAACTAAATCATTGAGCTGGTGACATTCTCAAGTTTATAAGATAGTCGAGCAAAACATAATACCGTACAGCGTCAACAGGTTTGATGTTCACAAAACTTAGAATCAGTGACCATTCATTATTAATTGAAAAAGGAAGGCATTTTAAAATTCCTCGACAAGACAGACTTTGAAAAAATGCAAAGTACTAGATGATGAGAAACATTTCCTAATAAATTGTTCTCACAATTCTAATATTAGATTAGCATATTTTAATTGCATTATCATAGAAGATAATTAATTTTTCTAATCTCATTGACAATGACAAAGTTATATATATACTTAGTGTTACATATTTGTTTTTCGTTCATTTTTTTTTTATCTAAATAAGGCCGTTTGTTTTCTCGTTTGAATTGTTTTACATTGTCATATCGGGGCCTTTTTTAGCTGACTATGCGGTATGGCCCTTGCTCATTGTTGAAGGTCGTACGGTAAACTATAGTTGTAAACTGTAAAGTTTATATGGCAATAAAGTTTTGAATTTGAAAAAAAAATACTAATTTATGCAAGGGATTAGACAATGATCCAAATTACCAAACTTATATAATTTGTTTCTATAGACTATCTTTTCATCTACATAAAACTTATTTGTTGCGCTTTATTTAGAATAGTTGAATGTCTAAACCAAATACGACTTTGAAGAGATTTAAAAATAAAAATTCCGAAAACTGTACCAAATACGATTATGATCATCTAAATCAGGTATGCCAATATGTGCTACAACATGATAATGGCAGAAGGATTGAGACTTGAAAGATCATACATTACAACACAGATAGTGTTACATACAGTGTTCTTTTTTTTTTAGAATTATTGTTTAACCAAGAACCACTGCAAGAACCACTGAGGCTTCTTGGTTTTTGGAAAGAGCTTACAAATTAATATCCGGTCAGTAAGTTAAGGAATTGTCGACTTCGCTTAAACAAGAATTACTTTCCGATAATAACACGATTTGCATATCTTGGTGTGGTATTCTATATCCCATTGTAAAGAATCGTCGAAAATCAACAGACCATAATAAGACGTAATTGTGATTACGAGATTTTTGTTCACTCTTCAGTAAAATAATACAAACAGTACATATACTTCATTATTTTACTTCTTATGCATTTCTAGTAATATTGTCGATAAAAGTAGACAATTTGCATTCACGAAGGATGCATTTATTCCCACAAAAAAAAGGGTGCAATATCCATTTACGGTAATGAAAAATGTCAGTCTGCAAATTTATTTTGTCTTGTAAAGAATTGTGATGTGATGTTCAAAATCACCTCACAGGACAGAAACGGTTAAACTTGCCGTGAAAGAATTTAACTTGAAACATATTTTCATAGTGTAAGTCTTGTTTAAAATTGATTGACATCCATATACTAGTAGTTGAGAAATCTTTACAAAAGGATTCCCAAAGTTCAAAATGTCATTAATACAACAGTAAACATTGTGCAATGTACAACAAAAAAACAAGGATGTCAAAATGACATATTAGGTCTACTTCGTATCTTGGCTAAAAATATCCAGAAATTAAATGTGAGAGTAAGTAGAGAGCTAATTTTTGTGACAAAAGAGGTTTTCAGTTTTTCAATTGTTCATTTTCATATTGTATTATATTTTGTTTATTTTTGACTGAGTTTTAACTTGCCAAGAGGTTGAACAGAAATGAAGACGAACCAATATGATCCCCTCATATTTTTTTCTTCGGCTAGGTAAGTTTACTCTTGTAGGTTAGTATATTAAAAATGGTTTTGAACATAGATAAACTTCTATTGCCTCTTACTTATTGACCTTAATTTCGTTTTACTAAGTAATGATGATGGAAGGGTTTAACGAACTTGACTGACTATACAAACTTCGCAAAATACGCACGATCGGTAAGTGGTGTTGTTTTAAACTTCTTTCAGTTTAACTTTTGTATTTATGTATATAAGTATTTACTTGTTTATTTATTTATACGTCTTTTGTATATTTGCCATCGAGTTTTTATTTTATGATTTTTATGAAAATGTATTTATAAGTTCCCGTTGGCAACACTAAACCTGCTTTATATGTTAATACCTACTGGAAAAGCAAGTTGATCATGAAAATATGAATTAGTATAAGAAATCTATTAGATGTATAACTGTATACTTTGAAAATGTTTCAACCAATAAAGACGAAACAATCAACAATCAAACATTAACATTAAAAGTTTCAAGATCATTAAATTGATTTCATACAAAGTAAAATGCGATAAAATATTCATTTTCTTAAATAATCATAAATAAATCATAAATCAGTATATTTGCCGAACAAATGCTCACAATATTCTAAAAAGCTTTAAAATCTCTAAACATTGATTTGAAATGTGAAATCTTGGAATTCTATAAATGAAGTACTCCAAGATATAATGTATGTTTACACTGACAAATAAAGTATTCAATCGGACAAGTGTGTCTATTATCCAAAATACAATGTTTTAAGGTATTATCGATTTATAGTAATGGTGAATTTGCATATTAGCAATAAATACTAAAAGCATCTGTTGTTTGAATCATACACCCATTATATTCATGATAATAAAGAAACTTCGTCAGAGTTTAAATAGAATATTTTCTCAAAACAATTTCAAATTTAATGTAGAGGTAACTGCGATAAATCAATGTAAAATTGGCAGTGATAAAGCGTCATGTTTTTTAAGTGGTCTTTCAAAACATTTTCCAATTTAATTCGATTGTCTTTATTGTATGAATATAAACGTATATGTTTGCTGATTTATCACCAGAGTAAAATGTTGTTGTAGTTTAAGATTCTCTGTCGTAATCTATGAAGATTTAATTTTTCAATGACAATTTCAGATGTAATAGTTTTATTTATTTTGATACTATTTTAATACAAATGCTTTATCCTACAAATGCAAAATAGTATCCGAAAGTTTACAATACATACATCATTGCAGCTTATAGTACCTTCGAAAAAATGGATATATTGTATTGAAATCTTACAAAGCTAGCCAAATACAGCTACGGTGATCTATTCATGGGTAGAAAGTTCTTAGTACTAGTATTTTGAAAAAGGACTAAAAGCGACTGGTAATCTTAACATTTCTCGTTTCTGTTACAGTTAGACACTTGCTGTGAGACGTATGTTTGATTCAAGGGGTGTTTACAAAAAATATGTTTTATAAGTGAAGCTATTTATAAGTTTGCAATGATGCCGTTGAATCTGATGCCCCCTGTTAAAATTATTCCAAGTTCGCTGGATTTGTAAAATCCGAATACAGATTATGTTACCTTGAAATTTTTCATAATGCTCAATAAATGTGATTACGAACTAGAGGTAAAAAAATGAAGAAAAAAAAACATATCTAAGAGAACAATTTAAGGAGAAGTCTTTTGTAGACGAAACGCGCGTCTTGCGTAAATACAAAATTTAAACATGGTATCTATGATGAGTTTATCTCACAATGTTGGAAAAAACTATGAACAAATGTGCGAGCGGTCCGTAAAGCAAATTGTCTGCTCCTAAGTGAATGTGCTCTGTTTACAGTTAAATTTCCTCGCCTCCAAACTTGGTCCTTCTTCTTTCATCTAATTTTCCCCAAGCAAAAACCATGGACTTTTGAAGATAGTTGTGAGGTAATTGTAGGTTGTTAGTTGTTTATGATTCAGATGTAATAGAACAAGCACTCTTCTATTTGGATGAAATAGTAGATAAATTTTTATAGGACAGATACAATGCATACTAGTATTAAGAAATACATTTTGGTTTGTGACACTTTAATCAAAATTATTCCAAACAAAGGATTTTCTTTTTGGGGATACAACGTAGCGAGTTATTGTGCTCATATTATTTGAATCAATCAATGCTGTGCTGTTAACGTATAGAATTAAAAAAAAAATCAAATCAATATACTTCAATACTACTGACTATTGAACACAAAATGTTAGTTCAAAATATCCACTAAAATACATCAACACAATTGAAAAAATTCTATTTTTTTTCTTCTTTATTTCTTAACTTACAAGAATAGATTTAGTTCCTTTTTCATACAATTATAAACTGAACTTTCAAAATTCTTTTTCTTCTATCTTTTTCTCGTTTTTGTGACATCATTCATATTGCAAAGTCAAATATTTGAAATTGTACAGCCTCAATTTTTATACTACAGCCATTATGTCTGAGATTGTATATGTAACAAATAATGACATATATATATACTTGCTCTAAATTCGGTCTATGACCATAGGAATTTGTACTTGTTGTGGTCAAAGTTGCTAGCCAGCTTATTATTATTTAAATATATTTGTATACTATTTACTATATGCATTAAAAATAGTTTAACACAAAGTCTATAGCTGATTGCAAGTAAAATGAACCAACAAGGGAAAAAAACAAAAAACAGAAATTAACAACATACCCTCAAAAGCAATTTAAGAGTATACGCACTAACACGATTAAATCGTAATGATGAAAAGTCATAGTACATCAACACTTGTTTTCCCTATTTATGATCAACAGTCAATACATGAATATTTTTCATATAAAGCTTCGCAGACATCTGTTGTAAGCATATTTGTAAGATCAAATCTGAAATATCATAGTTGTATATGCAAATTATCAGATGGCGTATCAGCTACGTTGGTAAGACATAGCTTAATAGCCAGTTTAATGAGAGGGCTTGTAATGTATGAATTCCGACATATAGCAAACCAAGTTTTGTTTTAAATATAGAACACTACTAGGTTTTAACAACGTGGTTATATTTTAACCTCATTGGTTCATTCTAATATAGAGGAAGATACATAAGAGTATTTCTTTGGCCTCGAAATGGGGAAAAAGGTAAATTGCTGAATCCTTTCAAATGAGAAAAATACTTCAAGTTATTTTAGTTTTGTGCCAAATGAAACCCTTTCTTCCAGAACACCCGAGACCACACTTTTTAAATGGGGTTCGTTTTGGTCAGTTTATTTTTCTATTTTTAAATCAGTATATAAACATGGTTTAATCCTTCATTTCTACACAAGAAAATGCCTGTTCAAAGTCAGGATTATGACACTTGTTTTCCATTCGTTTGATATTTTTGAGCTTTTGATTTTGCCATTTGCATATTAACTTTCCGTTTAGAATTTCCCTTTAAGTAAGGTATTTTTGTTATTATACTTTTTTCTATATTTTGTTATGTGTGTACTGTTGTTTGTCTTTTGATCGTTTTGTAATATTGGGTTGTCAGTTTGTTTTCTGCATATTCGTTTGAATGTCCAAATGATATCTTCTTTCCTTTCTATTCAGAAAATGAGTTATTCAATTTGTTTATACTTATCCAAGAAAATAAACAACATCAATTGTTGTCTTCAGATGTGAGTTGATGAATCATGTGACCACTGCTATTTTCGTATTATCCTCCGAAAACAACAAAATTCAAATTTGTATTTGCTTACCATCGCTCAACTATTATGATTAAGCTTAGGTTTAAATTGAAAGTTCTAACTACTAGATAAACCGGTAAAAAAGTTATTTATTTATATTACGGGTATTTATAATTGAACCATTGTATGAATATTTTCATTGGTCGGAGACAAAATAAGAAGGCTTATCTCATTTCACCATAATATATGCAAATAAGATGACGTCATAAGTATGAACAATGGTTGATTAATTAATATATAGATTTATAAAATTACTAATAAAAGTAAAAGAATTGTAGCAACTGTGATTTTATAGAGTATACTTGTAAATTCGTGTTTTAAATTTGAGACCGTTTTGTTCTGTTAAAGTTTGTTAAATCTAACGTTTATAGATACAGAAAAAAAACTTTTCCGTATTCGCTTTTTTAATATGTGCAAGGAACATTTTTTTAACCGGTTGTCCAAGACTTACTCAGCATAATGGAAATATAACAAATGGGACAACTTTTCCTCACCTCATAAAACCACAAGCTATAAAGTGTTATTTCAGAGTAAATTATTTTCCATTAAGTATAGTTAATGGCGGTCAAATGTGGGAAAACAGTATTTCGGATAAGGGATAACACTTTATATTGCATTAACTCTTCAACAGAGCGCACTCGCACCTGCCTCCTTCTACATTATGAAATTACAAATAATGACGTCATGACGTTGAAGACATTAACATGCAACATTCAAGTAAGATAAGATGATTTTATGGATAAAATTGATTTTCTCCCGAGAACTTCTTTTATTACACTTATATTTATTTAATGAAGGACTTTCCTGTAGGTTTACTTACAGGCACACCATAAGAGTAATTACAAAATCTGAAGCCAAGGCTATTTGACACATCAGTGTTAATGCTTCTTATCTACTTATCTAAACATTTCCGTTTCCATCCAACTGACCATACTGATTACTTTATAAGTCAAATACAAGCCTTAACATGGAAAGACACATATAAAAACAATATAAACATTGCGAGAAAATAATTTCAAGATGGTATTGAACAGAAATTTTAACGAATAGTCTTGAGAACTTTTTGAGCCATTATATTTTAAAACAGCAAGATTTTATAAGCATTTCTTACCTTAGTGAAGTGATTTGCTTCCATTTTAGAGTAGATAATAGTCAGAACTTATAACGAACCACCGGTTAGACAAATTAACTTTCAACTAGTAGAGGAATGAGGCATTCACGTGTAACCTTTGAACTTCAAAAGATTCAAATTATCGACAATCATTGTTCATTGCGTCTCATTAATTAACATAACTATGTGTCCGTGTTGCACTTGTAAAAAATCATATAAGTTTGTTACTACTAATTATTCACAACATCTGTTCCTTTTTCGAATCATTTACAACGCATGCGGTTGGCTCTCTGAGTTGGAAACAATGACTACAGTATCAGGATCCGATTACGCTATAGGCCCAGCCTATCAATGCAAAATCCGATTTGAAATAAAAGTTTGTGATATTGATCGTTAATATGAATTCACCATACAAATAACCTTTTCCTTAAACACAGACAATATATTCGTGATTGAGTGATGGATAGGTAAAGATACCTTGTCGCAATGTCCGTTTCTCCGGACACTATTGATTCTAAGAAATTAATATCCCATGTGCAGTACCGAACTGTGAAGACACAGATGAAGACAGTGCTGTGAGTAAATGACTTTAATTTTCTTTTGTGTTTAAATTTATTTAGTTTAAACCTGTCTTAGATGATATTGAATGAAATTTTCATGTGATTCTATGGATATTGTTGTTGGTAAATATCAGAAGTTTATAAAATCTCATTTTGGGTGATTTAAACGAAATTGGATAAATTTGGCAGTTTATTTTGAAACATGTATTGTCAATTTGATGTAATTATTCAGAATATAATACTTCGGATTATTTGTCATGAAATAACTTTATTTAAAATTTAAGTATTAGTTTTTCTTTTGTTGCTTCTGTCACATTATGAAGGACATGTGCAACAAAAATATTATTTTACTTGACTTCAAAGTTCACAAAAAAATTAGCATTTGTCAATTTATTGTAACAAAACATCTGTGATGCTTCATTTCACAAGAAACCTTTAAACGATGTATTTTGATCGAGGCACTTTGCCTCCTCTAATGATGATGTTATGTTTTATATTAAAACGTCTTTTACCCTGAAACAAAAGCTTTTATGTTTTTACGTATTAAATGATGGAATTTTACCTACAGGGCACAAATAAATGAAAAAATCGGATACTAACTACTAAACCTGAATCCTTATTATGTTTTATTTCTTTATATTGTGTCATTACTCACATTTTAAATTAAGAAAACTTAGTGCAAAAAAAAATAATAATTCGACACCAAAGTCGAATTCTCACGGTCACAAATTGTAAATGATTTTATACGTGAAGCTTAATGATATATCAATAGAATTTGATGATATAAAACCAACGATAATTTCTTCCTTAAGATGGGTTTGTGTTTATGTTACACCCATAATAATTTAAGAGTACAAAGTTCCATTTGTAGCGAGATACAAGTAGGGTACAAAATACAATTATGTTTGAACCTAGTTGATACTAGTGATATAACAATTATTTTGACTATTTCATCAACAGGGTCTAACAAACAATCATAAAATTGTCATTATGTCATGATGTCATAGATGGTTTTCAGTAAGACATATTTTCATTTCATTGGAAAGAATTTTTAACACCGTGAGTGTCATTCATTTACTTTTAAATAAAATAAAAAACGTACTATTTTGCCAATTTTCTTCTGGCATCGAAATGAAAATTTCGAAATATTTAAAGAATCATACATGGCTCTAATCATGAAAATTGAAAATCTTCTTCTTAAAAAACTCGTCAAATAACATTCACATTACTGAATATATCATATCAAAAACTGAAAGAAAGAATAAACTCATCATATATACCAGGATTAAAATTACGTACGTCAGATAAACATTTCGTAAACAATAGTCTCATCAGTGACACTCGAATAAAAGACGACTAGCAAGCCAAAAAAACTATGAAGTGAAGTACCAAAATTCCGTAAGAGAAAAAATAACTAAGAACTAAAGGTTTTAATAATAATTCTTTTCATTTTAAAAGTTTTACTGATGAAATTTCAAGGAATTGGAAAGAATTCTATCAGAATGCTATCTTCTTGAGGTAACCGGGTACTGATTTTTTTTTATAACAAAAGCAGTCTTATTGATAAATTAAGAGTTTAGGCAGAAGTAAATTCAAAAATCTGTTTTTAACATATTTTTTTATGTTTTCATGTATTCTCACAAGCCATACAATTTTCACTTAAAATAATTGCTGACTAAATTTCATGGATTTACAATAAACGAGTTATGACGAAAAATATGTATAAGAAAAATAAAATAAACTGATTAAATAATTGAAACAAACGAAAGGATTCAGATTTGACATTTACGTTTTGTTTTTTCTTCTTATAAATAGTTATCAAAGGTACCAGGAATATAATTTAGTACGCCAGACGCGCGTTTCGTCTACATAAGACTCATCAGTGACGCTCATAGCAAAATATTTATAAAGCCAAACAAGTACAAAATTGAAGAACATTGAGGATCCAAAATTCCAAAAAGTTGTGCCAAATACGGCTAAGGTAATCTATGCCTGGGATAAGAAAAGGTTATTTGAGTCAGAAACATCAATATGTTTTACCACATAAATTGTAAGTGTTAGGTTTATATTGGTATATATAATATATGTTATACAAGACAGTAAAGACACTAACACTTATCGAATGTATATGGATATGACCCTCTGTCCAAGTTTTATTTAGGTAAAAAAAAAAAGATTCTGATAATTGTTGTCAGAGTAAAACAATGATATAAATGAATGTGTACCAGAAGAAAATGTGTGCGGAAGGTGTTTGCGGGAGTAAGAGTGAGCACAAGTTTACTCCTTTCTTCCGACACCCTCATAATCAAAATAATGACCTCTTAACGTGCTTAAATTAACATTTTCTGTATAATTAATACGAGTTTGATTAATTCAGTTCAATCTATAAAATAATCATAAGAATAAATTCAAGTTTTTTTTTCTCACTTTATAGAGTATTCCTATGACATTTGATTGTGTAAACACGTTTAATTGTTATATTTAAACCTGTATCAGGTAAAATAAATTGTTATTTTAATGCATGTAGTACATGATTCAAGTGGAACAATGAGAAAACCGATAAAAGGAGAGATAGTCCATATAAAACGAGTAAAAGCTTCTGGGAAAAGAAATATGTCCGATGAATGTTTGAGAGAATATATTTGGAAAGGTCCTAAAACAAAGAAAAAACGATAATTATATTTTATTGCATAGCAATATAATATTGCTCATAGAAAGTTTAAACCAATTTTTACTTTCAAATATTATATTGCTATACAATAAAAGGGTTATTGCATGAATATTGGGGAATATTGTCCCTATTAGAACATATATTGCACTCGCAAGCTCGTGCAATATAAAATTCTACACAGGACAATATTCCCCAATATTCATGCAATAACCCTTAAATACTCTTAGTGAGATTAACCTAATATATAAGTTTTCAAACTATTCATGTTCTTTCAACCCTAAAATGGATTATTTACTATGAAAATGGCCGAGGTTCTCTTGGGAGAACATGACTTCTGATAATAACTAAGTACTCGTAGTAAAAACTCTATTTATCAATACGTTTTCTGGTAAAGATAGACTTTTTATGACATTAGGGATAAACAATACGATACTAAAGTCAATTATTAATGAATTATTTCTTGGACTCTATAGTAACTAATACAAAATCGCCATATTATTATATCAAAATCATCTAAAACAAAAAACAAGCTATCGAATATTCACCATTATCTTTACCATACATGTGTCCACATCTTCATTTAAATAAGGATGTTTTAGGTGAGGTTCAGGAATTTTTGTCAAATGTTCTAACCTTTTCATTATTTTCCAACGATACAGGGTAAAACATTATGCCCAATAACACCAATTTTTCTTTTCTTTTAGACTTCAATAGCTCATAATATGTCATTTACCATAATGTTAACAGATTGTTGTTTCATTTTCTTTCGATTTGTGACCCAATTAGTACCAATGCAAAAATAAAGTAAAAGTTCGAGTAAGCTTTTTTCAAGCCATTTTTGAAATATCTCGAAGGGAGCTCCATAACCTATCAGTATTTTGAGCTTCTTTTATTCCTTAAATTATGTTATGAAATGTAATGTCTATTGTTTGCTTAAAAATGTATAGTATAGTTCTTGTGCTATAGTGATTTTAGCTTTATTTCAAACTCTTATATTTTGAGAGTTAATGGGTCTTTTTCCCCTTAAAATAAGTTTACAAAACATTAGGAAGAAATGAAGGGGCAATTGAAAAACACAAGCCTGAGAAATACAGGCAAACAATGAATGACAAAATAAGGTCGAGTAGACAAACAATATCTTACAAACTCTTCTTTTTGCACTAATGATAATGCAAAGATCTGGACTAAGGTCAAAACCGATAATAATGCACTCCGCTTCTGTCTATTTAGTCGACAAAGAGTTGCAAGTTTAATGATCAATACATTTTCCCGTCTTATTCAAATATGCAAGGGAATTTCCAATCAAGTAGTCAATACCTCCAAACTTGAAAGTACACGCAAGCCCAGTCTTAATGTATTGACCAATCCCTCATACAATTCCTGTTATGTTGTACCCATTGGTTCAACAAATGCATTACGTATAAGAATTAACTGACGACTGTTTCATGTCTTCGTAAATTAAGCGGTTGCTAACCAATAACATTTGGGACAGTTAACCAAAAGTATTTTGCAACTCAATGGTTATTACCTTCGTAGTTCTTGCCATTAAGAGTCCGTAATATTCACTGTTCAAGTGATTAGTACTTACGTCATTTTGTATAAGATGTTTGCGATGTTTTACCAGCAAAGTATCCAAAGACTTATAATATTGAACTTTTTAAGACTCAACAATTTACCAGCATAGTAAATATATCATATTTAGATAACTGGTACCCAAGAATTAACCATCCCTTTTAGTATAGCTCAACTATTATTCTTGGTTGGTGACTTGAATATTATAATCCGAAGGCTCATTCATTCTTGATTGTTACTGCCAAATGATTCCCCGTTCTAGTGGTCAATAGTTATTTTTTTCAAACAGTAATTTTGCGAGAAAAATACTATTTTAATTGTTCAAAACCTAAATCATACTGAATTGAACTTTCTCGTCTCTATAATTCTAAAGCATTTATCTCTCTTGAATGTTGTCTTTGGTAGATAACACTCTCATATACTATGTCAACAGAATACATGATAACGATGTGAATTTTCTGTTATTGAATTTTCCTTGGTGTTCGGTATTTTTATTATGGAGTTTTCCTTGGAGTTCGGTATTTTTGTTATTTTACTTTTTATTGTTATCGTTGGAGGATAAGATTTGCAGACAAAGTTACCTCTATTATAAAGAAAAGCAAGCTATAAAAAAAACCACATTAGATAACTTAAAAACTAAATAATCTGCCTCACAAATTTGTACAAACCTTTTCTTTCCTTAATAAATGCATGATTGGTTAATAAACACTACTATTTGAATTTAATCTCTGAATATGAGGCAATGTTTTCAGACTTTTGTTCTGTCCTAAAATTGAAATAAATAAAAAATAAACATGCGGTAAATGGGGATCATCTAGAAATCTTCAACGTCAAAAAAACAAGAAAAAATTTGAAGTCGAAAGCACGGAAATGAAAGGACGAAGCGTACTTTGAGCAGGTTCATAACATTTACTCTCTCTTGTTTTTTAACGAGAAAAAGTAAAACCATACCGCACCAATTGATATTCTCTTTTTAGATTTCGATACACGAAGATAGTTAAGCCATCAGTTGACACTATTTCAGAATACCTGAATAGCTGGTATGCGATTTTTATCCTTTTTGAAAGACAAAAAGTTTAATGTTGTATCATGAGCATTTTAGACATTCATTTGTTAATGCTTGGATATAAATAAAACCTAAATAGTAAATGTGATTTCGATATTTTCTAATGAAAAGTATAAAAATTTGTAACGTCAAAAGTGGACGTTTTCTGGCACATCGAAGGAAATACGTGGTCTAGCTTCCCCTTTCCTTTTCCTAGAAGCTTTCTATTGTCATAGTGGGTGAAAGAAATTTATATTATATATAATATACATTTACCGGTCTTTGGATTTGATCTACCTATTGCCGGCCTTGATGACTTGATTCAGTTTGATTTCATTTTTCTTAAAACAAGGAAAAGTTAAATCACAAAATTATCCACCTCCAAGAAAAATTCATATAAACAATTATTACCAAGCAAACCTTAAACTTAAATTTTTGGCAAAACCTTTAAAATGGTAAGTCCTCCATGCTCTTCAACTTCATTCTTTATTGGACTTTTTATTAACTTTTTGATTCGAGCATCACATATGCTCTTTTGCAGATGAAACGGTCGTCCACATTTTAAGCCTGCTATCTGTGATGAGTTCTTTCTCACGTATTTTTTGTATCATTCATTAAGTTTTCTTTACATTATTGTTTTCATAATCATGTTTTGTTTATTTCATCAAACAAAACAGTATGCTTATTTCCTTAAACAGGACAATAGCCGATATTTCTAAATAAAGGTAAGCATTGAATATAAACGTCAGTATCATCAGTATTTAACATGCGGACGCGGTGTTCTTATCTTATATACTCTTACTAATAACCCTTATACAAGAAACAAGAAAATGTCTAGTACTATATATTCAGTTCGTTTGAATTTAATCCCTTTAAAAATAAAATCTTATTAAAACAATGGCAGTATAGGCTTACACAAAATAGGCTCTTATTTTTAGATGAATAAAATATGCTAATTTAAGGAATATTCGTTTATGTTACATGAATAACTTGATACCATTTATCAAACATTTTTCAACTGTATAGGCAACTAGGAAAACCCAGCAGTATTGTTATTGTTTTATTTCCTAAATATACCACTCGTGCTAATGATTTTTTTTTGCCGAGTACACGTTTATACAGCGATTCGCATATACACGTGTGTGCGTTAAGTTGATTAATATTTGTAGTAAAAAAATCGAAATTAATCTTGTGTAAATAATTATTAAAGGTACCATGCAGGCTCATAATTTAGTACGTCAGACGCACCTTTCGTCTACATACGACTCATCAGTGACGCTCAGATCAAAATAGTTGGGAAGACAAACAAGTATAAGCTTGAAGAGCATTCATGACTCAAATTTCCAGAAAGCTGTGCAAAATACAGCTAAGGTAATATATACCTGCGATAAGAAAATCCTTAGTATTTCGAATAGTTCAAACTTTTACAAACAGTTAATTAACAAAATTGATCATATAATTTATATTTCTGTCAATACCGAAGTGCGGACTTCTAGGATGATGATACCCTCGGGGACGAAACATTCACCAGCAGTGGCCTCGACCCAGTGGTGAAAATAGTTATCAAAGGTATCAGGCTTATAGTTTGATACGCCAGCCACGCGTTAACTATATTAAAGGTTTTTGTTAGGGATTTTTTATACTTTTCAGTTAGTTTTAACTTTAGAATAAGGTTTCAGTTAAGGTTAGTATAAGGTTATGTTAAAGTGTAGGGTATAACCAGTTAGAACAAAGTTTTAGCAAAATAGGGATAAAGGTTGTGTCTACCTGTAGGATAAACCAAACACAATAAGGTTTTTGTTGAGTTAAACTGAGGTACATGTTGACTGTCCCTTTGGTATCTTTCGTCCCTCATTTATGTTAGGGTGAAACTCAAAGTATAATAAATTTAAAAAAAAGGCTAAAGTTGGATTTATATGTTAGGTGTAGGTTGGAACCTATAATAAACTTTATGGTAGTGATAAGGGAAAAGAGGCTTGATTGTATTGTATTATCATTGTAAGGGTATGGAAGGGGCTAGATGGTGTTGCATAAATGCGATGACGAGAGGGTTTCTTTTAACGACCTTAGTTCCACTTGAGAATCTTGCATGGTCAGTAATGCTAAGAATTCGATAGTGTTGATATCATAATGACCGCCACAAATAGATTTAATGATTGACATGCATGTAGTATTAACCTTTGGTCTTTTATCTTTTCCTTTTAATTCCTTTTTGGTGGAAATACCAATAGATTTATACATTTTACGGTTTTTTTTTGTTACTTGGCTTTAAACTATTCTGGTCTCATCAATACCTGAAAAGCCAGTCAAATATATCGAAGTCGATTTGTTTGAGTTTGATTCACAACAGGCAAAATTAAAAACCAATAGATATGCAATATACAAACCATCACCAGCGGGACAAACTACACCAAATGTTAAATTGAATATTGTGTTTAAAACTTAAAGTACATTATGCTGACTATATATTAACTAGCATTGAAATGACAAAACACCAAGAAGTAAAGTTTTGTACTTGTTTAATCCTGAATTCTAATATGACGTCCTTATTACGCTTTGTAAACAAAGCCGTGTTCTAATGAGCACAAACTATGTTTGACACATGCGCACGAACTTACTGTTTATATTAACGTTATTTCCATTGTTATCCTTTAAAATGTACACTTTTAAGCAGCTAACATAAACTTTTATTATCTATTTTTATAAAACAACATATATTTTCCCTGCACGTAGTTTTGAAACTTATCACATTTGAAATGTAATGTACAGACTCCTCGAGAAGGAAACGGGAATAGCCAAAGATTTGTACGATATTTTCGTACGCTTCAACCTATGAAAATACTGTATTTGTCCTATTAGAATCGAAATAATTCCTTCTGAGTTCATGTCATGCTCTATGCTAATTTTAACATGGGTAGGCATTATATTTGACCACATTTTACACCTCGCTAACGCTCAGTGTAAAATATCGACAAATATAATGCCTACCCATGTTAAAATGAGCATAGAGCATGACATGAAGGAATTATTTCTTAAATATATAATGAAGGAATGATATTTGTTTTCAGTTTTCTGTTTTCATTTATCAACAGTTTAATTGGACATTTAATATTAGCTTGCATGATTTTCAAATCCACGAAGACTAGACAATAATTGGCTGTAATCTCTAATGTTGTTATGAATGTATAGGCCTATAGATTTTCATACTAAAAGTAAATGAATAAAAGAAATGATTTGAATTATTTTCCTTTTTTTTCTAAAAAAAATATTAATTTCTTTGTATTTTAGTATATGAAATGAAAGAAAACAATGGTTTCCGTTTATTTTATGAATTTAGATGACGATAATATAAATCTTCATCAGACTTACCTCTTCGGGTATCAAGGCCAATGTTAAAGTGGTTTCTGATATCCTGTGGCGACATCCTCCACATAACGGAAGCCGTAACAGAAGCTCGACACTTTCACTACGACTAGCGACGATTTCTTCGTCTTCACTTTTCAATGACATTTCTGCCAGTTTTGTCATCTCCCATAAAGTTGGAACTTATCTAAATAAATATTTTAGATATGGTTATAGATCACCAACCCCAGTAAGACCTCTGGACAATGCTACGATCTTGGCACTAAATAAAAATAATATGCAGAAGATATTGAATTTCAATAAAGGAACTGCTCGTTGAATTGTTAAATACAGATAGTTTATATACAATCCTAGTCCTCAGAGATCCCCATCAACACTTCTGAATAAAAACTTTATATATTATCATGTTTCTTGGTTTTGTTATATAAAACAGATACAGCACTGTTTAAGATGTAGTACCTTTCTGACGTTTTGTAACTTACTGGTAGAAGTCTACATTTTTATTGCTATTGGCTTGGTTCAGGGTGTTTAAGCAGTAATAATCCAACGAAAGGAATAAGGTATTTAATTAAATGATAAGATATGAAAGAAGTACGATTAAAAATACGGGTAACAGCAAAGTTTCTAAACGTATGCTTTGGGCTCACAAGGAAATAATAGTATGAGTTTGACTAACAGGAGGTCGACTCTGCTGTTAATAGTCTTTCAGTCGCCTGAAGTCATCTGTCTTATAGTATGTGCTTCAGTATTGACATGAAGGGTTTTGTTCTCTGCAACGTTATATGGCTTTCATTTTCCAATTGATCTCGAGCTTTCATGTGTATTTATTCCACAAAAATGTGTTGCGTGCAGCGGGAAATATCTCCCAACGGATCATTATCGCTGATTGTGGACTTTCACCTGCCAATGATACCTCCCGTCCAGCAACACAAATTTTAGCATTGCAAGTAAATTTCAAATCATTAGAATTATTATTGTGTTCATTTGTATTTGGATATAGGATAAGGTTACGATTTCCTCAACTTAAACTAACCAGTGACAGTTTTTTTATTGTTCTGTTTAGGAACTTTGATTTTTGATTCCTCTTAAGTTTGTGTTTTTCGATCTCCAATGTCTTGGTCCCGAGCTTTACTGGGTAGACACAATTCAGTAACACTTGTTGTTTGCATAGAAATCAAATATCTTACTTTCTGTACATCCATTGTGACGGTACTGATACATGTTGACCATCAGGCCTAGAGGCTAATATTCACCCGAAAGCTTCAAGATTGACATGATTCAAATGAGATATTGTGTGTGTTAATTTCCAGTTCATTAAGAAAGGTAAGTTTGCAAAATAAAGGCAACAGAAATATACCACCGTTCAAACCTATAAATGAAACAAAAACCCAAGCTCGCAGTGATCGTAGCCAAATAAACAGCTGATTTCAGTCAGTTTACTTGCTGTTCTATTTAGTTCATTTTGGCATTTGTTCTCTCATATGTTTTATTTCTCATGATAAAAAAAAACCGTTTGATTTCATGCGTGACCTGAAAAATCATACGTTTAAATTTTTCATTTTGAATATGTATTCTATAAATTCAAAAATTATTACGAAGTTTCAATTAATGCATATAGGTGAGTATCGCAACAATAAGAACCTTTTCCGGATATCTTACACTAATAGACGTATGTAGATATTACTTCAAAAAATTAATAATAGATGCAGTGATAATTTCTCTATACCATTTCATTTATCATTTGAAATATTTGATCTGAAGTCCTGAATACAAAGATTTGAAATAAAAACTAACCTTTAAGTGGAGACACATCTTACATTTCAGGAATGTATTCTTGTCCATTCACTAACTGATGTGAACAATAAACAGTAAAAGTTTTGGTTAGGCATTTTCAAGCATGAATACCCTTGTGGTAACTTACCATTTGAAGAAATATAGCGCATGACTTATATGTAATAGATCGAAAAGCTGATATAATCTAAAGACAATAGTCAAGACTTTTGAACCAAATACACTTTAAATGAATTGTTAAACAAAATTATCAATGCTATAGTGGATCCGCAGAGTGTATATATTAGTATGTTTTTCATAACCAGCAAATATTATTTAATGGAATATGTATAAGTGCGTCTGTCTCTAGTTTAGTAGCAGGTAAAATACACTTGATTATCATCCCAATATTAGATTTGACTAGAGAAACGCATTTTGAAATAATGTAATAACAAGAATTTCCTTATATGAGGTGGTGAAATACACTTGTTACTGGTCTGATTTAAAGAATCAAAGTTATGATAAAACTTATTTGAAGCAGAAATAAAAACACTTCTAAAAGGGCTTGGATGTTTTCACATGGAAAACATGTAAACTACTTTATGAAGAATTTTGTAAACAAATAAAAAAAGGGCTATATATTTTAGTATCGAATATTAGTAAAACAAATAAAACAGTTTGTGTAACATAAGTAGCATGTAATAAATACACGGTATTAAACTGAAATCAACCTGTTAATATTGATTATAATGGAAAATATGTGTATTTGGAAGTAGTACATTCGCAGAAGTAATGGTAACAGATGTAAGAAACTAGTATTACAATTTTAATTAAACTGTCTTTATTACATGTGACAGGTGCGGGCTCCTATATTGTAAAGATAAATAATGGATGTTAATCACTTGCTTTTATGTAAACAGAAATGGACATGAAGATGGATCGATTTTTATATCCTATTAACCGTTCCTTCATTTTATCTTCTGTTGGAATCCAAGACATTGGTGACAGTGAATACCTTCATGCGGCCAATACACGGTAGTCGTTCCAACAACAACATGTGCGTTATCTGCTACCAACCAATCACTGACTAAATGTCGAAATGACATGCAAAGAATTAGAATTTTAATGTACTACGAATTTCGGTATATAGCAATGATATCATATTTTGTTTCTATTTTAAATATATCAACCAAGATACTAGGTCTTTAATTGTGTAAGCCAGACGTTTCTTTCGTTTGCAAATAAATGCTCCCGAATTTAAACAGTTGGTATGCCAAATTGAATTAGACTCGTAAATGGCACTCGAATTAATTAAAAACGACACTTCTTCGTTTGTCTTGAAAGGATATTGTCTTTTGTTTCACTAAATTACAATTTTGGGTTTTAATTTTGTGTATTTTTTTCTTTTTTTAAAAGTGTTTTGTCATTTGTTGTAAATTTCTTTGATAGCCTGTATTTTATTTGTTTCACAATGGTTTAAGACTTGAGCGAATAAGAATTTCATCACCATTGTATTGTTCAAGATCATATGTTGGTCTGTAGTTGTTCTTTTTTTCTTCTTTTTAATCGCTGTCTTAGTAATAAACTCATCATAGATTCCAGGCTTGAAATGATGTTCGCAAGACACGCCTTTCGTCTACGTAAGACTTATAATAAACGCTCCAATTGAAGAAGGACCAATAACGTACGAAGACGAAATTGGAGCTAGAGTATTGAGGACCCACAATTCCAAATGGTTTTGCCAAATACAGCTAAATACAACTACTTTCATAGAACGAAATTGAATATTGAAATTAAAATTGTATTCACTCTAAATAGACTGCCCACATACGGTTCAACTGGTTTGACGTAAAGAGTTAGTGCGCGATTATACAGGTCCAGTTTGCATCTTTCAGATATACTATTGTAGATTTGTCGTTTTTGAATGGATTCGTGTTTGTCGATGTGTTATTTTGGTAGCGAAAATTACGTAAAATCCATATTCAAGTGGCACAAAGAAAACAAACCACAACACAAAGTTTCAATTCAAATCACTATGTAATCTGTTAAATGTATATCAGTTTGACATAAAACAACAGTTGAACAATAATCCTAATTCACTAACACAATATTACTCTCAACACTTCTAGATTACAATCTTAATTCTATATCTTCTCCTCTATATCTGACCTCTCTCACATCCCCTTATATACATAAATACAAAGATGGGGTACCGGGCGGTATCTGAACGGTTCTTAAGATGGGCTACCGGGCGGCACCCTGACAGTTTACAAAGATTGGGTTCCGAACGGTACCCCGACGGTTCCAAAGATAGGGTACCGGGCGGTACCTCAACGGTTCTAAAGATGGGCTACCGGACGGTACCCTGACAGTTTTAAAGATGAGGTACCGGACGGTTCTAAAGATACCGGGCGGTGAATTTAAATAATATAGATACCGTTCAAATAAATAAAAATACCGGACGGTGTCCTATAGAAATGTAATTTAACCCAAACGTATTAACAAAACGATATCTTACGTAATAAGAAATTATACATTCAAACTAAAATGGCTACACTATATCAACATATTTCAAAACATTCAATCTATAATAATCGTTGGTCGTATGAATTTTAATTGAATTTTGATGTGAATATAATATACCATTTTTATTGAATGATGTAGATATAAATACTTAAGACCAACTATACGTGTTATGTTTCCCTATCTTGTATAGTTCGTTTCTGTGTGTGTTGCATTGTCCTTTGGTTTTGTTTTTTTTTTGTTTCACTTCAGTGTTTACCTCTTATAGTTGATGTGTTTCCCTCGGTTTTTGTTTTCTCTCAATCGATTTATGACTTTCGAACAGCGGAATACTACTGTTGCTTTTATTTAAGTTTTTCATGTCAATATTGTTCAATTTTATAACGCACACGTGATAACAAATAATTGCATATGTAGGCGTTAACGCTATGGACTGTTGTCTTCTACGTAGACACCAAAGGAAAATACAAAATCAGTCGAAAAAAAGGGTATTGCAAAAATATGAAAAAGACGAAAAAACAAACAGTCCACTAAACACTGCAGAGATAGCTAAATCTGAACAGCACTAACCTCACAAAAAAACAACGGGATATATCTCAAATGCTCCGGGATGGCAAGCAATTCAAAAAAGAAACACTGCATTCGTTAAAGATTGCCTTTAAGTCTGCTTTGACCAGTGGTTCGGTTTCATGTGTTGTTTTCCATCTTCTCTTTTGTTCTTGCTTTGTTCTTCATGTTTTAACTATTATCCAGAGGTTTATTTTTCTGCATTTTTCATCTTTTCTTTGCATAAAGATAAGATACGATATCTCCTGATCTATCCATAGCTGATTTTTATCTAAAAATATCTACAGTTTTCATTGTACTATTGATCGAAAAAAAATTATTCTATTATTGATCCCATAAAATGTACCTGCGAATGAGTATTAAAGGAAGTACGACAATATGGCAAGATATAAAACTATTTGATTTAGTTTAGTTAAAGTTACTTTGAAGTGTAAAGAAAACATAAAAAGGGAGGTTATTTTTGTTACTTAAGAGTTAACAGATGGTTACTAAACGTTGATTTGTATTTATGTTTTCTTCAGTTGAAGATGATTGAAATAAACAAATGAAGCAAAATGGAACTTGTAGTGTGCTTTACGTGGATGATCTTCTGCAATGGTATATTGAATAAATTTATCCTGAAAAATGAAATAAATTATTTCTTACATTTATATTGTCATAAATGTGTATTGAGACATTCTTAAAGTTGAAATAATATAAGATACTGGTATTTGAAAAATGAAAGGAAATTACCGTGATCGTTATTTAAATTGACCAAGGATTTGTATACTATACAAATCCTTGTATTGACTGATAAATATCAAATGGTGTGCATAAACTCAACATAGATACCAGCATTTAAATTTTGTAAGCAAGACGTGCGTTTCGTCTACAAAAGACTCATCAGTGACGCTTGAATCGAAAAAGTTAAAAAGGCCAAATAAAGTTCGAAATTGAAGAGCATTGAGGACCCGAAATTCTCAAAGGTTTTGTAAAATATGTTTAAGGTGATCTATTCCATGGGTAGAAAATCCGTAGTATTTCGAAAAACTAAAAGTTTTGTAATTCTGAAGCTAAAATTTGATTGTTTTAACTTAAGTTATTTTGACACATTTCCTTTAATATCAAACAAATGATTCAAACTCTGTCTAAACTGAATATTTACTTCAAAATCGGTTTAAAATTTAAAAAAAAAAATTTGTTTACTGCTACTTACCATTCATTTCTCGGCGTATATTTCTATAGATAACATTGTGTAAAAGGATAACTATCTGCCTTTTAAGTTATACTTTTCAAACGGAAAACTCTTGCGTCGCCAGAAAAACTGAAATATTTTTCTTCTGACAGCTGAAGTTGATTTTCTAGTATGTCATTTGAAACAAAAGACACATTAAACTAAGCGTGTTTCTTGTATGTTGCTCTTGTATTTGGAAACTAAATTGGGATATGGTTTTATCAATAAGATGTTGATTAGGAAAATTCGAAGTCAAAACAAATATAGAGTGTGATTATGATCTGTTAGTTTGAGATATGATATTTAGAAACAAATAAGACTATGGTTTACCTTTCATAGATATTTTAAAACATAGACAGATAAGGAAAGATATTTGAGAGGGAACATTAAGAAACAAAGACGAGGAGGATGGTGTAATTTGGGGATAGCTTTAAAGGATGTATGTAGGAACTATATGTTATTGTCAGATAGTTTGAGACATCACAATTTGAAACAAGGATAAGACAGAGCTGTCAGTGGTTGGTATCTGTCACATTTATGGTTTTGTAATAAATAAGTCCATTGATTTTTTTTCGTTTGAATTGTTTCGCGTTTTATCCTGCCAGAGTCGTTTATAAGTGACTATACGGCATGATTTTTGTTCATTGTTTTAGGTCTTACGGTTCATATTGTTGATTCCTGCCAGAGTCGTTTATAAGTGACTATACGGCATGATTTTTGTTCATTGTTTTAGGTCTTACGGTTCATATTGTTGTTTCCTGCCGGAGTCGTTTATAAGTGACTATACGGCATGATTTTTGTTCATTGTTTTAGGTCTTACGGTTCATATTGTTGATTCCTGCCGGAGTCGTTTATAAGTGACTATACGGCATGATTTTTATTCATTGTTTTAGGTCTTACGGTTCATATTGTTGATTCCTGCCGAAGTCGTTTATAAGTGACTATACGGCATGAGTTTTGTTCATTGTTTTAGGTCTTACGGTTCATATTATTGATTCCTGCCGGAGTCGTTTATAAGTGACTATACGGCATGAGTTTTGTTCATTGTTTTAGGTCTTACGGTTCATGTTGTTGATTCCTGCCGGAGTGGTTTATAAGTGACTATACGGCATGATTTTTGTTCATTGTTTTAGGTCTTACGGTTCATATTGTTGATTCCTGCCGGAGCGTTTATAAGTGACTATACGGTATGAGTTTTGTTCATTGTTTTAGGTCTTACGGTTCATATTGTTGATTCCTGCCGGAGTGGTTTATAAGTGACTATAAGGCATGAGTTTTGTTCATTGTTTTAGGTCTTACGGTTCATATTGTTGATTCCTGCCGGAGTCGTTTATAAGTGACTATACGGCATGAGTTTTGTTTATTGTTTTAGGTCTTACGGTTCATATTGTTGATTCCTGTCGGAGTCGTTTATAAGTGACTATACGGCATGAGTTTTGTTTATTGTTTTAGGTCTTACGGTTCATATTGTTTCATCCTGCCGGAGTCGTTTATAAGTGACTATACGGCATGAGTTTTGTTTATTGTTTTAGGTCTTACGGTTCATATTGTTGATTCCTGCCGGAGTCGTTTATAAGTGACTATACGGCATGAGTTTTGTTCATTGTTTTAGGTCTTACGGTTCATATTGTTTCATCCTGCCGGAGTCGTTTATAAGTGACTATACGGCATGAGTTTTGTCCATTGTTTTAGGTCTTACGGTTCATATTGTTTCATCCTGCCGGAGTCGTTTATAAGTGACTATACGGCATGAGTTTTGTTCATTGTTTTAGGTCTTACGGTTCATATTGTTTCATCCTGCCGGAGTCGTTTATAAGTGACTATACGGCATGAGTTTTGTCCATTGTTTTAGGTCTTACGGTTCATATTGTTGATTCCTGCCAGAGTCGTTTATAAGTGACTATACGGCATAAGTTTTGTCCATTGTTTTAGGTCTTACGGTTCATATTATTGATTCCTGTGGGAGTCGTTTATAAGTGACTATACGGCATGAGTTTTGTCCATTGTTTTAGGTCTTACGATTCATATTGTTGATTCCTGCCGGAGTGGTTTATAAGTGACTATACGGCATGAGTTTTGTTCATTGTTTTAGGTCTTACGGTTCATATTGTTGATTCCTGCCGGAGTCGTTTATAAGTGACTATACGGCATGAGTTTTGTTCATTGTTTTAGGTCTTACGGTTCATATTGTTGATTATGTCTTCGTCATATGGATAGTTGTCTCATTGACAATTCTTACACATGGTCTTGTTTAGAAGTCAGGGACAACTCCAGACATATAGTAACAGGAGGTCTGATTCTAAACATTATGTAACAAGTATGCATCGGTTTGATTTATTTACATCAAATTAATTTTGCTATCCTGAAGTGGTTTCCATAGAAAATCTTCTGACTTCATCTGATAAAACATGTTTGAATTTGTTCGTCTGAATTTTATTAAATTATTTCATTTATGATCTGTCCATTATCTAATTATGTTTGTAATATTTCCTTTGTAAAATGTATTCATAATAGATGTTTAAAATTATGAGTATATAATCGGATTTATTCAATAGAGTAACCAAACACGAGTTTGACAGCGTAATTATTTCTTTATTTTGTGGGTTTCCGAAAGTATAATGATTAATCTAAAAGTCATTTGAAACTATTTCCGAATTCTCACGTTCGTGTCATTCATTCTGTTAGTTCTCACTTATCTTTCCAACTAGATGATTTTTCTTTATTCCAAGCGGCAAAATTCTATGAATTCGTCAATATTTTAGCACGCTTTATTTTAACGCGCCATGCGTTTGCATGTTATTAAGATGTATAACCATGAGAATTGAATTTCGAATAATTTCTAAAAGTATTGCTGAAAGTTGGTAATGAAAAACAACACGGAAAGTTCTCTGTAATCCTTTGCGGCTGTCAGAAAATGTCAACTTTAAAAGACAGATTGGTTCTCGTAATTTCCTGACCTTTTTATTAAAATGCTGACATTTCCATTGGTCACCATTTACTAATATCACAATACTTGATCAAAAAGTGTCATTTGCAATAAAGCCTGACAAATTCCCTGTTTGTAATATGATTTGTATCATGTAAAAGTCAACGGAATAATAACAGCAGTAAAGGGTTAATATTTTCTCTATAATTCAAATTGGTATTTTTAACAACTCTCGGTTAATATGTAATTCAATAGGACAATTGTATTGTACTTTCCTTGAATAAAGAAGTTGTTTGACTCGAGGTTTGACTATTTAAAGATTTAGCGTATTAAACTCATTAGAAAATTTCATAACTGCACGTGAATATCTTATCAAAGACTAATACTGACAGATTTTGAAATTCGATAGCAAGGAAAATAAAAAAATCAAGAGTATTCTTGATAAACATAGCAATTTTTTTTCGAGAAAGGATTTTTTTCTATATCTTTATTTTTTGTTTACAACAAAGCATCCAATTTTTTTTTCGACAAAAAGGTCGCAAGAAAAAATGAATCTGCATATCTTTCAAAACGGGAATAAATGTAAACAGACGTCTTTCGGGCGTGTGGAAATTTGTGTACTTATTTGAAATAGCATTGTATGATCAATCCCACATTTTAGGGGTGCAGAAACATACAAGGACATGTCTAAAATTTAAGCTTACACCTTTAACCAAAACGAACGCAAAAATTAATATTAAGCAACCTTATACTATATTGTTTGTTTGTAAATGAAAGTTGGTCTTGAACTAAAATCTACGACACAGCAAAAACAAAAACATATTTTAATGTCAAAATTCGACCCTCAGCAATAAACTACATACTAAAAGTCGGGCAGTTACCGAATATCGAAAAGTTGTATTTTCTTCCTTCAAATATATGTTATATTTATTAACTTTTTTACAGATATCTTTTCTGAACTAAGAAATATAATTTTTATGGTATTTTACATTTTCCATAGTAATATCCAAGGCTTTTTCAAATGGAAATTACGGGAGAATGTTATGGATAAGAAAACAAAGACGTAAAAGACATTGAAATAATGCGTGTTTGAGATGGATCTATCTCGATGATGAAGACGTATAAGATAGATGTCGCTGCGATATTTTTTTAATGTATTGATTAATGGTTTGCATAGATAAAAGTAATAGAAATTGAGAAATTGAAATCGTGATGAGAAAACATCTGTAACGACATTTTTGCATGATTAAAAAATGTTGGTTACCATTCGCATATAAAAGACACATTTTTTCTTAGTTAATATAAACAGAACCTAAATCGTTTAAACATATCTATTTTGATCTGGATTTAGTGTTAAATCCTTTTACTGTAGTTAAAACGGTTAAAAACTGGTTGTTGCCTTTTCCAAAGTGTTGCTGCTAATTGTATCAATGCAAATGTATAATACAGATTCAAGTCCGCATATTTCTTGTATTAAAAATAACTTTTTAAATGTACTATCGAGAATAACAACTACGCGGAAAACTGAAACATATGTAACGTTCTTGACTAACAGTTATGATATATTATTTGTGTTTGTTTTATATATGTTCCTGTTAGTTTTCCAATTAAAGAAATATTTCAAAAATATATATACTATCATGAACAACTATTAAATATATTTCATAGTGAGTATTAGAACAAATGGGTATCAAAATGTACAATTAGAATTTCATATTTAGATATAGCTTCAAAACATGTATATCCCATCGAAAAGGTCAAGTATATGTAAAACAAAAAAAGAACTTTCAAACATATGAAATATGGAAAACTTTAGTAGTTCTTTCCGGAGTATACATTTAAAAGAAGTAGTTAGCACTGTGCATTAGTTGTGTTTTATTTGATGTAATCCACTTAATACAAAATAGCCTTTGTGTACAAAAGCTTACTTAATGCAGCTGTTAAATTACTTGGAGCATAATTCTTATTTCCTACGAAATACTGGAGAAATCATTTGTAATCAAATCGTTTTCATCGGTTAAACTATTTCGATGAATGTACCGAGGCTAAAGCGAGCTAATATTTTTATTCTTTTGTAAAACATCATACCAATTAATAAAAGCGTAATGATAACCCGCTATCATAATAGGAAATTACTATACAAGAACACTCTTGTGTATCAGTGTTTTGAATCGAAAACAGGGTCTGCTTTGATGATCGTTTTCCAATTACAAGAGAAGCACTCAATATTAACCTTTAGGGTTAACCCCATGATGAAACTGATGAGTAAATTTCCATTTCTTTAATTGTTAATGCAAATAGAGAGATAAATGAGATATTGTCCCTTTTTACAAGTTTCCAATTTTCCTATATTGACTAAATATCATTTAGTGACGTGTTACCATAAGTGCATTTAGCGCCAGTGTGACGGAACATAACTAAATGATTTGAACACTAATTTGTAAATTGATACATTAAAACGCACAGTGTTCCCGTACAAATTATATTAGTTGCCAATTTTACGCACAATTTTACATGCAATCTTAGATAGTGTTGTTTGCACTAGTTCTTTACAGGGTTATTTTAATTCTGTCAAACACCACTGAGAGATTGTTTCAAATGGATTCAGCAAACCAGTAGACATGATATGTTCTGTCAAAATTAAACGTTCTATAGGATTATGTTCAATTCTATGTTCATTTGTCTATTCACCTTTACAGTCCTATTTTTATAAAGGATATTTTATCTTAATATGCAATGACTTTCTTTTTAAAAACGATGCATATTCATGACATCTTAATGATTCATAAGAAATATCGTTTTCACAGGTATGTCACTTAATGATCACCTGGCAACCTTATACTGCATTATTCAAATTTTTCTATATGTCATGGCTCTTGAAGCGTACAAACTTTAGTATGAACAATGAAAAAGTATTAATTTAAAAAAAAATTAAAAAATCTTAAAATCCATCAGTGGTTTCATTCAACGAGCGTCTGGCGCAAATATAAAATTTTAATCCTGGTATCAATGATAAGGTTTTTTACAACCACTGGGTCGATGCCACTGCTGCTGGAGTTTTAATTCCCCGAGGGTATCATTAACCCAGAAGTCTGTGTTGAATTGAGTTATCACTGATATGTTCTTAATTATAAATTAACTGTTTAAAAAACTTTGAATTTAAAAAAATAATACTAATGCTTTTCTACCTCAAGTTTGTTTACAACCTAAACCACTGGGTCGGTGCCACTGCTGGTGGCGTTTTAATTCCCCGACACTGCTAGTGGAGTTTTAATTCCCCGAGGTTATCATCAGTCCTGTAGTCAGCACTTCTGTATTGACTTGAATTGTTATTGATACGTTCATTATTATGAATTAACTGTTTACAAAACTTTTTTCTTTTTTAAATAATGCTAATGCTTTTCTACTTCAAGAATATATTACCTTAGCTGTATTTGGCGAAACTTTTTGGATTTGTTTGTCCACAATGCTCTTCAACTTCATACTTTGTTTGGCTTTTTACTTTTTTTTTAAATTCGAGCGTCACTGATAAGTCTTTTGTAGACGAAACGCGCGTCTGGTGCAAATATAAAATTTTAATTCTGGCATCTATGAGTTTATTTACAACCACTGGGTCGATGACACTGCTGGTGGGGTTTTAATTCCCCGAAGGTATCACCAACCCAGTAGTCAGCACTTCTGTGTTGGCTTGAGTTATCATTGATAAGTTCATAATTATGAATAAACTGTTTACAAAACTTTGAATTTTTAATTAATACTAAGGCTTTTCTACCGCAGGAATAGATAACCTTAGCTGTATTCGGAAAACAACTTTTACGAATTTTTTGTCCTCAATACTCTTCAACTTCGAACTTTGTTTGGCTTTTTACTTTTTTTATTCGAGCGTCACTGGTGAGTCTTTTGTAGACGAAACGCGCGTCTGGCGCAAATATAAAATTTAAATCCTGGTATCTATAATGAGTTTATTCATTGATTGTATTAGTAAATGCTGATCAATGTTGTAGGTGTTGCATTCCAAGCAGGATAAAGGACAGTCTGCAATGGATTTCTCATTCCCAGTGTTCCTTCCACCAAAGTCTAATCAGACTGAGTCATCTCTCATGTTTTGCTCTGGATTTCTCATTACTAGTGTTCCTTCTTTAAAAGCCGGTTAATTCATCTCTCCTGTTCTGCTCTGGATTTCTCATTACCAGTGCTCCTTCTCTTATAGCCGGTTCAGTCATCTCTCGTGTTCAGCTCTGGATTTCTCATTACCAGTGCTCCTTCTTTAAAAGTCGGTTAATTCATCTCTCGTGTTCTGCTCTGGATTTCACATTACTAGTGCTCCTTCATTAAAAGTCGGTTAATTCATCTCTCGTGTTCTGCTCTGGATTTCACATTACTAGTGCTCCTTCTTTAAAAGTCGGTTAATTCATCTCTTGTGTTCTGCTCTGGATTTCACATTACTAGTGTTTCTTCTTTAAAAGTCGGTTAATTCATCTCTCGTGTTCTGCTCTGGATTTCACATTACTAGTGTTCCTTCTTTAAAAGTCGGTTAATTCATCTCTTGTGTTCTGCTCTGGATTTCACATTACTAGTGTTCCTTCTTTAAAAGTCGGTTAATTCATCTCTTGTGTTCTGCTCTGGATTTCACATTACTAGTGTTCCTTCTTTAAAAGTCGGTGCAGTCAAATCCCGTGTTATGTTTTGAATTTTTGGTCAGTAATGTTCCTTTCTCAATAATCGTTTCAGTTTTTACTCGTATTTGCTCTGGATTTCTCATGCTCAGTATCCCTTCCTTGATAGTCGTTTAGGTCATACATCCCTCAATTCCTGCACTGGATTTTTCATTACCAGTGCCCCTTCTTAAACAGTCGTTTCAGTCATCTCCTGTGCTTGATGTCTTATGTTTAGTGTTTCTTCCTCAACAGTCATGCATCTCTCATTTCCTGCTCTGGATTTTATATTTCTACTGCTCCTTCCTCAATTGTTGTATTAGTCATTTCGCGTCCTGCTCAGGGTTTCTCATCACTAGTGCTCCTTCCTCACCAGTCGTGTCAGTCATGCATCTTTCATGTCACAGTCTGCTCTGCATGCCTCGTTATTAGTATTCTATCTTCAATAGTCGTTTTATCCATCACTGAAGTCCTACTCTGGGTCATTTTCAGACAAATTGACTATTTATTCAGAATAAAACATAATCATTTGATGCAGTACTAAGAGTGACAACTCTTTCCTACATTTTCTTTCATTAATATAATTCTTTTGTATATAAATGTATTCCATTATCTTAGTCGATTTATTTCTTTAAACAATTTGAAAGCTGCCATTTAATTTCTCTGTCTTTGAACTTGAAACAGCACTCATGATGAGTATCAAAGATTCTTCAAATTATTTCGGCTTAGAATAGTATTCTTGATCTTTAAAGAATTGTTTTATATTCGTTTAACACATAGCTGGAACGGATTTGTACGATTTTCAATTTTTTAGGGTCCGGAAGACAGCGGGAATTCGAAATAGTAACAAACTCGTTAGTGTAAGGCTTCAGGATTCAATAAGGAAAGCATTCTATATGTATATATAAATGATATAAACCAGTCAAATAATAAAAGTTACATATGCACCCAAACGTTTTCCTTAGATCGATGAAGCAAGCGATTGTTCAGTGAATAAAATATCCGACATTGAGATAATAAATTTATTAGATAATAAACGTTGAATTTCTATAGGGACAATGGCTTTTAAACTTTCAGAGATAGTTTCCGTTTTCAAATATTGAAGCAGAAACTTTATATAGTATCAATTGTGTACATCAAACTTTCCATTCAACAACTTATAAATATGTTTTCGGAGGCAGAGTCGCGATTGCCATAATAAAACCAACATAACAATTTGGCTAGCAGGAGAGTACAATTAGTTTCATTTGAAATACCAGCTCTTTTGTAACATGGAACTACCAACCTCAACAATATAAATCTTAAGGATATGACGATTGCGGTTATTTGCTATTCGATTCGAGTATCATTATTTGAATCAGTGTTGTCCAAACTTGATAAAGCAGGATTTTTGTTTGACCATACACAGTATATATGTTACTATTATTTAATGAGAAGTTGTAGTACGACATGTGTATGTGCATGACACAAGTTTCTGGAGGTTATCATTTGATAAACATGCTCATAACATTAGAGCTTGGGAAACCAAAACACATGTTTAGGTAAAATCAAATAAAGTGCATGCTGGTTCTCATATTTGAATCTCGTTTATTATTTTCTTACATAGTCTTACTTAGTCTGTAACTGAGCGCTCCACTATGATCAGATCTTCAGTTATTTGCTGACTTGTTTCGGTTCCGGTTCCTGTGTCAGATTTTGCTCTATAGTTATATATTTCATCTCAATATTTATCAAAATTTGTCTAGTCGGCTTTCAAATGTCTGAATAGTTGGTGCATTTGCAATATTGATGGGTAAGCTGTTCCATATTGGTGCAATTCGTTAGGAGAAATAGTTTGATTTTATATTTATCTATATATAGCCAGTTTCTTTTTGTGTCCTCTTGTTGCAGAAGTACGGTGTTGTATGTTAATAAGTTAGGCAACGCTTTATCGTATATTTCAGATGTTAGTTTGTAAGCTTCTATCATGCGTCTGTATTTTAATGTTAGTAATTAAAGCTTATTCCTACTCTAATTCCTTTAATGTTGGTATCAGTTTCGTTGCTCGCCTTTGAACGTTTTCAATTGCTGTTATATCTTTAACTGTAATATTGTTCTTATATTGTGCCGTTACACAACTGTTCAAGGTTAGGGCTTGAACATAATGTATTGTTTTTATAATAATCCTAGGTTGATGGGAGGGTTGGCGCCTTCAAACATGTTTAACTACGCCACTTCTTTATGTGACTTTCCCAAATCAGAAGCCTGTAATTAGTTAGAGTCGTTAGAGCATGGCTGTCATTTTTTTTTTAAATAAGGCGGTTAGTTTTCTTAATTGAAATGTTTCATATGTTTTAGTTTTATAGTCGACTATACGGTATAGGTTTTACTCATTATGAAAGGCTGCATAGTTGACTATAAATGCTTACATCCACTAAAGTTAAACTTTGAAAAATATTTGTCTCATTGGCAGTCATATCATATCACTGGTTTTTATATTAGATCACCAAAACCCGTATATATTCATTTGTAACTGAGAATCTGAAGGGTGCAAAAAAAAAAACTATTATGCAACATTACTGGTTACAGAATGAATGTTTTATGTACTAAGAGAATTGTTTGTCCACAAGCATTGTCACCATCGAAATGGTAGTATTAAATATAGATATGAGATACCAATAACAGGCAATGCAAATAACATAAATTTCTATAATAATCTATATAAGGGACACTTTAAACTAAAAGCAAATAATAAAACATTATAAAGATACAAAACCAAAATTAAAAATTGTCTTTTTTTTAATTAAGAATAGTAGAGAGTTTTAAAAAAGTCCAACATTTTGATATTGTTATCTTTGGTATTATTTTTATGTCATTGAGCATCAAACAACCATCAGAATTTTTCAGATTTATCCCTCTTGCTACTAGTTGTAATTTTGATGCAAACTAGGGGTTCTTATACCTAGTAGGAAGAGTTGAAGAATTTAAGCAAATCAATTTAAGGGGAAGTTGAGTAGATGAAGAAAATAAAGAGTTTAAACACTGAAATGTCTCATTTAGTTAGCTACATTATCAATGATCCACGATAAATTAATAAGGTCAGATAAATCCGGTCAGATACAGTTTACAACCATTCTATACACCCAATAGTTGACCTATACCTTATAGTGTGCAAGTAACACAAAATAAAGAGACCTTAATGATGACTAAAAAGCATGAGCATCTTGTTAAGGTCAGATGGACACCTTGTAAGGATTCTTTATACCAAATCTATAACTCATTATAACCTTAAAATAAAATCACATGATAAAAAAATATACAGATTATTTAAGTAGTCACTACATTGTGAAAAAGAGTTCAAAGACAATCTTCAGAACATAATTCATCTGCAAACAAGACATGAATTACCAGGTGTTCTACCTTCTGTTATTTAAGGCTTAATACAAAGAGCTAACACCACTCATGGATAAGCATTCCAATCCATCACATTTTACAACATTCCTTGCAGGTGATACAACCCTAGGTAATTCACTGTATATCTTAATTTAGGTATCCAATATCAATATGAATATAAAGATCAAGGAAGAACATCATGACCTGGGCATAATTGTAAATTATCTGTTACAAAACTTTGAATTTTCCAAACTTTTGGATTCTTTTTAGCCTAGGAAGAGATTACAGAAGCTGTGTTTGGCAAATCATTTCAGAATTTTGGGTCCTCAATGCTATTCAACATATTCTATTTTTCCTTTTTTACAATTTTTGGTTCTTGTGTCACTGATGAGTCTCTTGTAAGAATAAATAAACACATGTCTGGTGTACAAAACTGTATGCCTGGTTTCTATGATGAGTTCATTTGTTATAAAGACCAAAGGGAGACAACCCAATCAATAAAAAGTAAAATCACAAAAGTACTGAACTCCAAGGAAAAATCAAAAAGGAAAGTCCCTAATCAAATGGCAAAATCAAAAGCTCAAACCCATCAAAGAATGGATAACAACTGTCATTCAAATAATTCTAATAATTCCTCCTCTTGGGTTATAAGTGTGTACCAGTAAGTAGAATATTACCAGATATATTTGGTAATGATGAAGAATCAGATAGTTCATACACTCTGTGTTGAAGACTGTACTATGACCTATAATATTTTTTCTTTTACAAATTGTACTTGGATGGAGAGTTCACTCATTGGCAATCTTACCAAATCTTCTTATATCTATTTTTAAGCCAGAACTGAATTCCAAGTCACTATGTAGCACAATTGCATTGCCATCTTCTGTATTTCTTTGGCTAAAGACAATATCTATTGATAGTAAAATATTTTTATTTCATTGACAAAGATAGTGATTACAAAAAAGAAGTCATGAAATACACTAATCATGACACAGAAGTCATAAAAAACACTAATCATGACATAAAAGTTAGGCAATAATCAAACTCAAAAGACATTGCTCACACAAAGATATTAAAAGATTCGCATTTATTTCTGACTACAATTTATAATTAACTTTTTTAATTTTTAAAACAAAAAAAGAAGGACACTGTAATATAATGATTGATCTACACATAGATTAAAATTCTGTACAATGAACTTGAATTTATACATAATGATAACATGTTTCCGTTATATGAAAGGAATGTGATTTTATCTATAAAATGACTGATGATCAAATGATATTTTTGCTGCGTAGACATAAATTCGGATCAGGAAAGGTGTTCAACATTGCGATGTACTCAACATTATGCGTTTATTATGTTCAACATGAGATACATTGTAAACTGGTTTAATTTGCTGATACTTTTACTTATAATGAATCTAAGATCCCATATACTATTCAATAAAATAATAAAGTAAATAAGTTTGGAAAGCATCCCTGAAATCATACAATATCAATCCTTTAAATAATTAATATAAATGTAGAATTGTACTAAACAATATAAGATATGTTTAATCGGATATATAAATAAGTACTGTAAAAACTTCAATTTCTTGAACACCAGAAGTATTTTCATAAATGTTTTCTAGGTAATGTTTGTTCTTCTTTAAAGGGTTCATTTGTATAGGATTTGAAATTGCTGGAACTTAAAAATATAGTCTAACATTTCATGGTGCTCTATACACAAAAAGTTTAACTGTAATATATTCCTATATAGTATAGTGCTTCTTCGCAACTATCTTTTAGAACTTGCTCCCAAATTCTTTGTGAAGAAAAGTATAATATATTTTTCTTTTTGATATTAATATTCTTGTTTGAATTCACATAACTAATATCAGATGTGTATATTTTGCAAATGATATCTCATGTTTGTTAAATTCTTATTGGATTATTTCCTTCATTTTATCCTTTTTTAAGTATTACTGGTAGTTTAACACAAACAAACAAAACTTTAACATTGATATATAGTATCTCAGAATATGGCACTGTGATCAACACTGTAAAGAATCTCACCATATTGTCTGAAAAAGTTAAATAAAAATATTTCTGTAATACAGAAACCTTTATAAAATTTTCAAATTTGTCCATCTTACATTAAAGGCTATTAGAGAATAACTGCAGTCCTGCAGTTACATGTATTAACTGAAAAATGAAATTATGATGGTATTCTAAAAGATGTTTTTTTTTCAAAGTCTTTTTGCTAGATTTTACTCTATGTTCTCCTAAAGTAAGAATGTTTTTGTGTCTGGTAAAATTTCTTATCACCTCACTGTAAATAATTCACAGTAAAATTGAGAAAAAAATATCTAGTTCCATCACAATCTTAGTTCAGATGATTTAACTAGGTAACCAACAGTGGTATGATTTATATTTATATTTTCAGTGAATTAGTAGGGCCCATTATGTCCAAAAATGTACCTTCTCTTATTCAAATACTAGTAGTTCAATACGACAAGGGCGGTTTTTTACAACCTTTACTACCTATTAGTGTCTTGCACAATCGGGAGAGTCCCAAAAAGCTGCCATTGGGAATTATTTTTAAAATGCAGTTTGATTTAATAAAAGCTTTAATTATGTCAAGTGTTTTACTGGTTGACAAAAATCTTACCGGTAATTAATGATATAAAACCTTAAGTATCAACAAATTAAATAATAATAATAAATCTAAAATATATGTAACAATGGAAAATACAACAAATAAAATATAAACACTAACTTAATGTTCACAACTTTACTACACAAATCACAGAGCTCTTAATAAAATATGAAGATATTCAATCTTTAGAATAATATTGTGCTATCAAAAAAATGTAAACTTTCACAAATTTAAACATTTTTTACTGGCATTTAAATCAATATCTAGTCCATATACTTGTAATATCCAACTGGCAAGTAAAAGAGGTAACATACTTTATCACAGAAAAAATAAAACAAAACCAATTAAAAAAAAAATTGTAACAAAATTCAAGAGTTACTTTCTTTTCTTTTTGATATTACACATACATATATATGTAAGACTCAGATCGACTTCCGGTCTCTAATCGACGGCCGTTCCTCAAATCGACGTCCAAATGAGACGTCATAATAAAATAACATTCCAAATCGACGGCCAATTTTATGCTTGGCTATCTAATCGACGTCCATTTCTTGGCATTCTCCAATCGACGTCTGATTTTGAGCCTTTCTAATCAACGTCCGTTTTGGACACAGAATACAAAACTGAACTGAACAGCTCGTGTTTATCTTTTAAAACAAAAAAGTTATGTTTTTCTATCGAAAGGAAAAATATGTCCACAAATCCGTATTTTGAGGAAATATCCGAAATTTCAACCAATTAAAAAGTAGCACATGAAGGTATAAATTTTTTATAACATATTTTATTTAATCAGGTAAAAAGTAGCCTACATGCAAATTTTCATCAAAATTTCAATATGAGATCAAAACTGTATCGTATGCCCTTAAAAAGAAATGTGTGTGAGTTTTTTTTAATTTGTTACATACTACACTAAGTATGTAAACAGGTTGTGATATCAATTTTTAAATTTTAGAGATTGGTATGATTTCCAGAGGGACAACTATAAACCAGAGTTGAAATAAAATGGATGTGAGCAAATTGAATTATAAACCATACGGCTTTCAACAATGATAAAAACCAATAACGCAAAGGCTATAAAAGGCCACAACATAAAAAGTGTAAACAATTCAATGATAAGAAACTTAAAGGTCTTATTTATGATAAAAAAACAATTCCGAAAAAAAAAAATGACAGACATAAACCATCGAAAACCAATGCACTGCAGGCCCATAAATAATATGTCGGGGTTAAACATGTGCGTGAGCACTTAACCTAGAACAGTGGTGTAACCGCACAAGATAAAAACATTATGCCAATTTCTTGCGTTCACGTGTGTAAAACTCAGAAATTTGTTGAAAAAAAACTTACAGAGTCCGAATTATAATACTCTCAAAACAATTGGCTGTGCTTCTTTATTTTGCATATTTATGAAAACTGAATAAAGCTCCTATATGTTGTTTGGTTTTCTTTGTCGTTGGGTTGCTTACTCATTTCATACACTTACATGCAGTCACATTGGACGTCGATTAGAGAATCAAAATATTGGACGTCGATTTAAGAATGTGACGTCAGATTTGGACGTCGATTTGAGGAACGGACATCGATTTGAAGAATGAACGTCGATTAGAGGCCGGACGTTGATCTGAGTCTAACATATATAAGTCTAAAAACCATTTTTTTGGTAAGGAAAAACAACTTTTCGTTCAAAAAAACAACTGATTTTTTTAGGGGGACGGGGACATGTTTTACTGATATGAACTATTTTTTCACATATTCAAAACATACTACATGCGCAATTGGAATTGTTTACACAGTTTGTTGAACATTTGTAAATGAAATAAGATACATATTTACATCATGTATAATTTTATAATTGACTAGCATTAAAACAGAATAATGAAAAACAATAAATGCAGTTTGGATGTATGTTTGGTATAATAACCAGTCCATCATGTGAACTCTGGACACATAAATAACTATTTTTATATCTGATGTAACCTAGTTCTATTTTACAATACACTTTCAACATAATTTTTAATCAATCTTGGATAATTTATGGATGAGATTGTCATTTATGTCTTGATTTCAGTTAATGGTTCATTTAAATATATAAATACTCTTGTATTTGTACAACAAATTCAAAAGTGAATAATAAAAGTGCAATCAGCAATTCTTCAATTTTATATATCCTCTTATAACAGAAGTTTAAATAAAACTATTTTTAATAGATACCTTAGAACTGTTTATTTTAGAGTTTCTCCTATTTCAAAAAACAAAACAACAATAAAAAAAAACAATATGAGAAAAAACTAAAAAAATCAAAATTACTGACTGTATTGTTCAATACTAATGAAATACCATTTCTTATTTTATAAAAACAAAAAATTCAGGCGATTTTAAAAATATGCAACTAAACCAAATATGCAACAGACTTCTCCTCTACTAGTTACGGTAGTAAATATTAGTATTTCACAATGCAATCAATTCTAAAGTTCTAATGAAAATAATGCTGCAAGTAAATATTTACAAAAAAGAAAATGGTTTTAACAAAATAATAAAGAATTACTGTGGATTTCATTAAAGTTTGGGTACTAATTTCCTTAGAATCATATTTTTAGCGGATTTTTAAAATTTAAGTGGATTGAAATAAATTGGTACTTTCATGTTTTTTTTGTTTTGTTTCATGGTTTAAAAAAAGTCTGCATACAAGACTATAGAAAATGTGTACTTTGTTGTACATTTAAATTTGTTACTAAAATAGTACAATAGAAATTGGTACCTCACAACTAATAATGAATCCACAGTACTCAAAACTACATGAATATCAACAAAATAAAAACAATGATTTTAATTTTTCTATAATATGCGTACACCACAATGACTGATTTCAAAACATAGTTAAACAAGGAACCAGATTGATGTTTCATTTCTTGGGTACCAGTTTTTGATTCTTAATGAAAGGTGGGTCAGTTTATTCTGATAGTTGATGTTAAAATTCAAACAAAATGATTGTAACATGTATTTGAAATACAGATTTGCTGTTAAATGATTAAATGATTGCTTCATGAAATGTTTTGAGATCTACTTTAAGTCATCTTATAAATTGTATAAAACCAGTACAAATTAAGATAATGTGTAGCTTATGTCTTTTCACCCTTCTTCATATTGCACCTATGAAACAATCTTCCCCGGTAAATTGTTATATTTGTGAACCATAGATATTTTTTTTTTAATTTCTTCATAATTGCTACTGGTTTACAATCACTCTTTAAATATATGTATTTTAACCATATACATGTTGCTAAAATGTGACCCATATGTAAGCCACATATGTGAACTGAATATATGAACACACATCATGACACATGTAAAGGTGACATATGGAAAACATCTCACAAATATATCACATGCATGGCATATATATTTATATTTTAGAAAAGTGCACACAATTCTCATAAATTGAATGTTTGCCCTGGATATGAAACTCTGTAATGGTATCATGGTGATTTAAATATTCATCACATCAACAGAAAGCTAGTTTACATTTCAATTGTAAACACTGAATTCAAGAATGTTGTCTGTTTGTTTAATCATGAAAATTAATTTGACTATATTTAGAAGTATTTACATTGAAATCAAATGTCAATCAATATTACCAAATATGGTCATTCAAAATGTACTACACTTTTCTCTGCAACTTTTTCTTTTTTACAGTTAAAACTTAAAAAAAAAGTTTGCTTAAAAATTATACAGCATTCTTCTGCACAGAAGCCAAAATAAGACTTGTATTAATTAAAAATCTCCAAAGCTTACATTGTTTAACCTTTGGAATGAAATGGCAGCATTTGGTTAATACAACAAAAGCATGTATACACAACAATAATATGTCATATGTACGTGTTGTGCAAATAAGAACTACATATATTTGACATATATTATCAATGTCTGTGATGGCTTCACAAGTCAATTAAAACAATTTTTGATCAAGTATTTGGAAACAATAATATATATATATACTTTGGAATGTTTTGTGTCATAGTTTACTCCACCACATTAAATATCTTCCTGATTAAACTACTTCTGTTTTAAGCACATCACAACCAATAACAAAAAGCCTTTGTACAAAGCACTAAAGCAACAAATGGCTACAAAATGACTGTCCTGGTGACAGATCTTCTTCACTTGTCACAGTCGCATGAATTACTATTCAAATCAACTTGAATAATGTAAATTATTCATATCGTTTGTGAAAGGAATAGGCAGTCTATCTAACTCTGGTATTACTATAATCTATCTTCTGTTGTTGTACATGTATTTGCATATGTAGTAGGCTGCGTTTAAATGCTTAGCATTAATATGGTCTTATTGAGTTTTTTTATATTTTTTTTTTTACTTTTCACATCACTACACATTTTTTTCTTCAATATTTATCCAATTTTCAAATAATAAATCCACATGCTATATTAATCCAATGGCAAATATTTAATCCACTTGATTCCACTTTTAATTTTTTTTTAAGCATCATTTTTAAAAATAAATGCAAGCAACATTGTCAGTCACAGAAGGAATCCATGAAGTCAACAGATTGTCCATTTGATGGTTGCTTTAGAGACAATACTATTATTGATGGCAGTGTTGTAATGAGTGGACGGGTTTCATAACTACGTGTATTATTAGAAGATCTCTTCGTCACCTTCACCTTCAGCCTTTTTAACTTTACAACACATACAAAATGTAATTATAACTCCAACAATCTGTAAAATAGAAACATAAAATTTATTATTTCAAATTACTCAATTGTTCTAGTATGCCAACATGATTCACTGTTCTATCTAGTCCTTTTGTTGTTTAAGAAACAATTTTTTGGCTGAGACATGATAACACTTCTACGTAAATATTTATATTTCATGATTAAGTTGATATTTATTTTTGAGTTATCTCCCGTTGACTGATAACAATAACAATGAACACATACTTCATTAAAATTGTCTCCCCTTGGACCATGAATGTAATTTTTGATAGTTATAGAGAAACACATATACAAATACTCACCAAAAATAATGGAACTGCTAAAGCAACTGCTCCAAGAATTAAAGAATGTTGCTGAATATGGAGAAGAACTTTATCATAACATCCCTGAAATAAAACAAGTACATTTAATTATCCAAATACATTATATAAAATCCAGTTACATTTAGTTCTAGAACAGTGTCAGGGGCGGATCCAGCCATTTTAAAAAGTAGGGGTTCCCAACCAAGGACAAAGGGGTTCCAACTATATGTCCCCATTCAAAATAAAGGGGGTTCCAACCACCTGAACCCTCCCCCTGGATCCGCCACTGAGTGTAATGCAAGATAAGCTGGGTTTACTGACATAATTCAATCCACTGCATTACTAACTACCGGTAACTTACAAAACATAACATTATCCTGAAAGGTTTACAGTTTAAATGATCAACAAAGGTCATTTATTAAGACAAATTTAGACCATATTTTTTTAGTTGTTGAAATTGAAAGTTTGCATATGAAAGCATCAATAGTTAGATTTCATTCTATAAATGTATATTTGTCAATGAGAATTTGTATGTGTTTGATTTCTGAAGGAATTGAAAATATTTGATCATAAAACAAGTGAATAGTTTATTATGGTTGAATTACACAGATTCATGATTGATTTTAAAATAATAAATGACTGTCAATTATTTGTTTGACAAGACTGGTCATTCACAGTTGTCTCTTGCTAACCTACATCATTTGTGAACAAGAAATGAGAATTTAATCCTTGAAATATATTAAAATATCTATTTGTTAGTAATTTCACACATAAATGGAAACAAGTGGCAGGGGCGGATCCAGCCATTTTAAAAAGGGGGGTTCCCAACCCAGGACAAATGGGGGGTTCCAACTATATGTCTCCATTCAAATGCATTGATCGTCCAAAAAAAAGGGGGGGTTCCAACCCCCGGAACCCTCCCCCTGGATCCGCCACTGAGTGGCTTACTGCGGTGTACAATTTCTTGGTGAGACAACTCTTCACATGAGACCAAATGAAACAAAAATTAACAACTATAGGTTACTGTATGACCTTCAAGGCTTCAACAATGAGCAAAGCCAATACCACATAGTTCTATTAACTGTATATTTTGATAGTAACTTACATCTGTATACAAATGTGGGTTTACAGGGTGTCCTGGTTCATGAGGCATAGATGGAGGACCCATAAACTTTTTGCCCTGACACATTTCTAAATCAGCATTGGGTGTACAACAGCTCTCTGGTACAAATGGAACCTCTGAAAAAGAAAATCATGAAATATAGAGATAAAAAATTTAAATAAAAGGATATATGTGGGAAATATCTTCGACACAATAGCACAACACTACAATTAAAAAATATTCTAAGGTTATCTTCTACTGAATATAGTCTAACCCTTATCATGTACTAGTAACTAAATTTAGGTATTTCTAATGCTACTTGTTTTTGTATATCCACAGAGGGAAACTGTCATGCAGGAAACATTTAAATTGTATTTAAATCATACTCAAGGAAATAGTTTGACTATATTTGAATGATATCTAAGAAAACACTGTTTTTAAAAAAAATGATTTTTATCTTTTTTTCAGATTTCCAATGGATTACTTATTCTTGGAGTTTAAGATTTCATACTTGTGAATTTCTATAGGATATAGTAAACAGAGAATGTGTTTTTTCAATGTGTTACATAAACAATGTGGATTAAGTTTTTCAATAGTGAAGATGGGAAGAAATGCTCACAACTATCTTGATTTTAAGCAGGTAAGAGCAATTAAAAGAAATATATATAGTTCACATATGATTCAAACAGGAAAATATTAGTATACTCAACTTGCAAAAGACATTTATTTCATAGTCTTAGATCTAAAGATACCAAAAAGGTAATTTGTTTGGTTCAATCCCTGACATTGTGACATTTTTTTTGAGAGTGGATTTGCATGAATAGCAGGAGACACTTTCACTTTCACCACCACTAGACTTTCCTGTTTGGAGTTTATGAAATTTATTTCCTAATAGATTAAAGGAGATTTGAATTTCAGTAAAGAACTACGTCCTATGAAAATATGAGGATGACTTTAACTTGCACCTAACTGTACAATATATTTTAATGATTTAATACAAATTAACAAACTAAACAAGAATGTGTCCTCAGTACACGAATGCCCCACTAGCACTATGTTCTATGTTCAGTGGACCGTAAAATTGGGGTAAAATCTCTAATTTGGCATTAAAATTAGAAAGATCATATCATAGGGAACATGTGTACCAAGTTTGAAGTCGATTGGACTTCAACTTCATCAAAAACTACCTCGACCAAAAACTTTAACCTGAAGCGGGACAGACGGACGAACGGACGAACGAACGGACGAATGGACGCACAGACCAGAAAACATAATGCCCCTCTACTATCGTAGGTGGGGCATAAAAATCAATTTATATATATATATATGTGTGTGTAAACACTTACGCTCAGTTCTACTTCTGTACCAATGACTTCCATCTCTATAAATTTCCCAAGAATTTTTTGAGAACGAAATATTTCCAGTAACTCCACAACATCCAAGCTGTAAATAACAATTAAGGTATGGTAACATTTCTGGCCAAGTAAATTAAATATTGATGTAAATTTCTATAAAAGGTAAAGTTACATTATTGGGCAGTCTTATCAAATAATGTTAAAAATATCAATGAAAGGTAAAGTAACTTTGTAATGCAGGTAAATCAAGATGGATATTTTTTTTTAATTTGTTTAATTTAGATTTGGTACTTTGCACATGCAAATTAATAATAGTATGTAAATTAGATATATAATGTTAAGAAACAGGACTACAACCTTCAAATTAAATAATTTCTTTCATAATAAAAAAGATATAACTGGGATTCTGATCCAGTGTCTTAATCAAAGAAACATACAACCATGGTCTTTTCACTAACAGTGATATTTTGATTTATTTTTTTAATTAAATTTGACTAGTTTAAACCTTTGTACTTGAAACGTTTACCTCTATCTTATATATTTATTAATTCCACATCTAGAGATAAGGAGGGGCACATTATATTCAGTTAAATTCTTCATGTTTTTTTTCTTAGATTCAATTGGACTTTGTTGCCGTTTGCGGTTTTTTAAATAGATCTGAGTTTATCCATTAGTTTTTCTTTAAGAGAAGAAAACAGACAGATTTAGATGTGAAATTGTTGCATATAATTCATTACATAAACACAAGACTTGTAGGAAGTGTTTGAACAAGTTGTGAAGCTTTCATCAAACACCAATAATCTATAAAGAGACTAGTTGATTAATCACATTTTACTTTCTTGATTTGTGTAATAAATTTTAAAACTATTCTTAAACAAAACACATGGATGGTTCCTATTAATTAACTGCCAATGCAATAACTTATTCCAATAAGAAAACCTGATATATATGTGAAGGACAAAGCAATTTCTTGTTAATGGAAAATTTAGCCATCATTTACGGGAGTTATGAATCAATAAGTTTATATATGGGTATTTATAATTGATATCTGATTAATAACCTCGTATGATGTCATTCATGTAAGTTACGATGAATCACTCATTAGAGGATTCAGAATAAATACGTAATTCACAACGTAATGAAACAGTATGGTAAGGGTCATTGTATTTCTAAAGAGATTCAAAATCAAAGCATAGACAAACAAAAACATTCTGATTTTTAAATCGTGATAAAATTGAATTGAAAAAATAAACATATTGTGAATAGTATTTTTATGTCATATTGTCTCTGGTGGTTAGTTGTCCAAATCAGCAATCATACCACATCTTCTGTTTTTTTTATATGGTGTTTGAAGATATATTCGAAAATGTTAGAAAATAAAATTTCTTGTGGTAACGTTTCGAGGAGTAAAAAGAAGATGTAACAAGGTTTTGTTCATAAAATATATCTTAAATTGTTATTATTACCTTTCTCTGCATGGAATCCCAAGCGTCAGTAATTAGCCTGTTTGTAGAGTTGGATCTCACATCATTACCATATTGTAATCGGATTGATCTGATCATTTTTTGTGACATGTCATCTCTTAACTGAAAATATACATAGCAAATATTCAGTTTTGCTTATTGCAACATCAATCCTAAACCCAGACCAAACTCGCCTGTAAACTACAGATTTTTGTTGGTTTAAATATAAAATAGCCCTAAACGAAACCACAACTCTGCCCAGCAAGGGTTTACTAAAAATTATAATCATTTAAATTTCCAAATGAAAATGCATATCTGTCCATCTTTTCTATATCTATTTTTGATTTGGTCATTTTGTTTTCAATTGTACCCTAGTAGTCTTGAGCTCAGATATTATACATATTTCAGACATTATATCACAATGTTTATAGGTGCAAAAGCATTAGTGAAATACTTGTTCATTAGGCAGAACTTATTCTTAATATATCATTAACAAGATTAACTTGTTTATAGTTGATAGGTTATTTGTTTACAGTGTCGGAAACTCAAAATAATATAATATAGTCTTTAACTAACAAATATCTTAGAATCAAAACATATGTTACAATTTCTGTCTCAAGAAACATCTGTATCATAGGCTATACAACAACTAAGATACATGAACAAGATTAACCAGGGATATTGTTAGAGATCAGATTTAGTATAATAATAAACATTTATAACTTTAAAACCATATTCACTAATCATTGGTTATAATACATCTCTCTGCTTATATGCAAATTAGCACAAAAAAGTACAAACACAAATATTCACCGAGAGCGCCCTAGTTTTTTTCTATTCAATTAGTTAAGTTTCAAATTGTTTTCTTTTGAACACATTTTTCATCAATAAAACTTGCTACCATTAATATTGATTTTTTTAGTTAAATGGCAGTTTACAAATTTAGATCTATATTGATTTCAACATTAATTAGGCACTTCCACAAATAAAACCTTTAACATTAAAAATAAATTTTTCATCCGGTTTTTGTTAGTAAAAGATACTTTCATCATTATTGCAGAGAATGTATACTATAATTCAATGTTACAGTTAATTACATCAGATATACATATAATCTAGTCAGTCAAGTTTCATCTGAATGTTGATTATATACCATAATACAATTACTGCTCACATGGTAACTTTCTACTTTTTACTTAGTATATTTATGTGATATTATGTAAGATAATATAATGTAGTTGTGATGTTTCTTTGTCATCTTTTATAGGCCTGAGTTCACTCAATCTTTCATTCTTTGTACTGTAGTTTTTGTAAGTCTTGTCATGATCTTTAGTGGTTGATATTTTTCTGTTCACTCTTATCCTTTGTTGTAGTTTTATTAAGTCTTGTCATGATCTTGGTGGTCGGTTCTATTTGCCTTAGTTAAAAAATCTTTTGACAATTTCGTCCAATACATTCCAGCATTATATTATCATAATTGTAGTTAATTTTCATGGTTTTACTTTTGTAAAAGCATATCAAACATTATAGCACTTCTGTATTTAAAATTGAGTATGGAATTGGGGAATTTGTCAAAGAGACAACAACCCAACCAAAAAGCAGAAAACAGCCAAAGGCCACCAATGGGTCTTAACTCAAATACATTTGCTTTGTTTTGCCCAAATAAATTTCTCAGTATTTCCCAAAGAAAAATGGGTTTTATTTATGGCTTTGTTTCATTCTAGTTCACATGAACATGTCTTTTTGTTTGTTTTAAAAAAAAAATATGATTAAACTTGCAAGGATCAATAATTTCCATCTGACATTACAGATGTCAATATGATCTATTTATAGAATGTAATCTTAAGTCCTTATTGGTGATGTCATGTTTTAGTACTTATTGATAAATCATTCATCAGAAATAACTTGAACAGTACACATAATTAAAGCATTTTTTTCTTTGGATCATTGATTTTTGCAATCATTACGATATATGGTACGCATATCAATATTTGTAAGGTGGACTTGTATGTTTAAGGTTTTTAATTAATATACTGTAAAAGCAATTTCACTTTGGGATCTAAGTTTCTATTACTTGAGGAAAGTAGCCTAAATTTCTGGGGCTCTTTTCACAAAAATTCTTTCTAAAATAATTGATTTATGTCATACTGAAATATTCATCAACAAGTATTTTTTGTCATAAAATTTTTAACTTGACAGTGATAGACATGAATGAAAATTTTGTCAAGGGTACTATTTCATGGTTATAATCAACCGTGAAATCCAAGGATAATAATAATATAACAGGGTCTATTAAAATGGGGTACTTTCATGACCCAAAACGGTAAAATTTCTTGAAAAAATCTTGTTAACTGTAATATTTGGTGCATGATAAAAAATGTACAATAAAAAAGTTGACTGATTTTGACAAATCGCATTATTTTTTTCTCCAAAAGTAACAATTTGAGACCTCTGATGAATGACGGTGAGGATAATTTGACAATCACAGTAAAAGGCATTCCTACCCTCATATTACAACAGCATCGATTTGTCATTGTACATCATAATGTAATCCAACTCTCATACTTACTGTTGCTTTGAATGTAAATGCAAGGACTCCACCAACACATAGAGCACACAAAACTAATAGTAAAACAACTCCATACTGTAAATACAAAATACAGATCAATCAGTAAATATACATAAACGTTTTCTGAACACAAAATACTAATTTCCTGTCAATAAACACAAGGTTTATGTTGAAATATAATTGAGTTAATAGAAATGTTTATCTTTGTGAGGCAAAAAAAACCAAACATAAATATGAAGAATGAAACAATAAATATACATTTCAATCAGTCAAACATGCGGGCATATTCTTAATTGCCAATTTGTCTTAAATCTCTTAAAAAAATCTGCATAGATGAAAGTTTAGAGCAGATCCCTTAACATTTTAAACCAAAAGTGGAATTGATATCAGTACTGAATTATTTGACTTGTTTCATACATATTTGCACTATAGGAAAGGAAGGGTTACCAGTTCACTACTTGATACATGAATGTCAGTTTCATAACTTCTGTTGTGGGGTTGCTGTATCACTGACATTTACAACTAACGTTTTACAAATTATGTAAGGAACACACCTAGTCACAAGGACTAGATATAAACAGCACCAAATTGTAGTTGAATAGCAGTTGAGATAAGAGTCTAGATTGTCTTATATTTGTACCATATGAATATTGGTCAAAATGATTGTCTTTATCATACACACCTATGAAATGAAATTTATCTGTATTGAGTTCATATTTGCAGTGATTATTGTTGACTAATAAAATAACATTGAAACATTGTACATATAGACACAGAAAGAGACACAGATATGCTTTATATTTATATCTGTAAAAGGACACGGAAAGAGACACAGATATGCTTTATATTTATATCTGCAAAAATGAAGTTGTTATTTGATGCATAGGCAAATAAAAAAAAAAAAAAGTAGACTGGGTTTGGGAGACCTATATTTATTTCAACAGTTCGACAAGCTTAGCATTAAAGGAAATCTCCATGACAGTGTCTCTAAGTTAATATTTATTTTTCTAGTCTATTTGGGACTATTATCTTCTCAGACTTATAAAGACTTGACAGCTTACAATCCTTCAATTTCCTAGTACCCCTTCATTAAGATGTTCCAATATATAATTATGTGGTAAGATTATGTGGTAGAGCAGAATAAATTAATTGATTGGTGGCTGGTTCCTGGCTTGATGTCCAGTGTAGTAAGATTGAATAATAGGGACTGTAGTACATGTATTTGAAATTGATTATGTAACAGACTTTTTAGAAGGAATCTTGCTTAAACCCTTTCTTGTAGAGGATTGAATTTAATTTCATTCTTGCATGATGTTTTAGGGGGGATCCAGCCATTTTTAAAAGGGTGGTAGGGGTCCCAACCCTGGATATAGTGGGGGTTCCTACCCTGGATAAAGTGGGGGTTCCTATTCAAATGCATTGATCGTCCAAATAAAATGGGGGTTCCAACCCCAAGAACCCCCTCCCTTGGATCCGCCACTGAAACAGTCCTACAATGTTCTAGAAACAACATCTAATAACTGGCTCATAAACTGTTTTGTTATCCCTCAGGTACACGTTTTTGCTAACCAGGACACAGAATTAGACATAATAAATGCCAGGCTATTCAGTACAAATGGACATTTATCTTCTTAGAAAACCTATTACATTTGTATATCATTTCAATTTTCCCTGAAGATTGTTTTTTCATATAGCTTTTATTTTTTATTACATATAGGCAATGATTGTTCAAATATTGTTTGTACATATTTATGTCTATCAATAAAAGGAGTGTTTTCCTGATTTATTACATCTATACATGAAGGATTTGGAATCAGAATGTCTGCCATGTATGGACAAGATATTATATATAAGTCAGGTTGAAAATAACTTGGTGTTTATAACATGCAAGCATGAAAGATTTTAATTCAAAATGTTTGCAGAATAGCCATGATATATTATCTATGTCAGGTTCACTATATAATTTACATTTATGCCAGGTTCACAATATTAGAGTTTGAAGGAATTGAATTCAAAATGTCTGCCCTTAACAGCCAAGATATTATATTTATGTCAGAAGAACATAGAGTTTATAACATGCAAGCATGAAGGAATCGAATTCAAAATGTCTGTAGAACCACCATGATATATTATTAATGTCAGATTCACTATATTAAATTTATGCCAGGTTCACAATATTATAGTTTATAACATGTAAGCATGAAAGATTTGGATACAAAATGTCTGCAGCACAGCCATGGTATCATATTAATGCTCTCCATATTATAGAATGAATCTCATGTGTACATGTTCTCTTGATTAGATTAAAAACAAAGTTGACAATCGATAACTCCTCAGCTCTCAACCCTGTATTGATATTTCTACACTGATTTGGTTGTTGATGTTTCATTTAAAACAACATTATAGAAAATCTTATTCGGTAAATGGGAGGATTAACGATTTTTTTATGTACAAAAATAGCAAAATATTTAAATCATTATGTGTTTCATTTATTATGAGCATTAATTATTAAAATGATCAATCAGTCTGGATGTTATACGTGATAATTTGAGACTATGCCTTCTTTTAATTGGGTATAAATTGGTATTTAGAAATTCCTATAATAAAAACGAATGTGTGATTCATAACAACATAATAAACAGCTGTGCCAGGAGTGCATGATATGCTTGTCTCCAGCAATCTTTAAAAAAAAAAAAACGCTGTTATTTGAAACATAGACTGATACAAAAAGTTAATATTACAGCAAAACTGTTAACAGATGCAGTAATGTTTTCCTTATACGACAAGGAAAATAAAATTCCATATTAGGATTTCAGATAATCTATTAAGAGAGGGTGCTTACATGTAGCACCTGTCCATTGATGAAGTTTATCTTTTTGATGTATTGAACCAAATTTGAATTAAAATAAAAACAGTAATACTTTATTTTACTTAACTGACTGTACATGTAAATGAAAATATATGTTAAAATTACATCTATGGTTTAATCAAGTTTTAAGTAAAAACTGTCCCATAATGCAGAATCCTAACTGAAAAATCACTAGCAGGCCTCACTTAATTGCTTTGCTTACTGAATCATAATATATTCTTCCATTTTCGATTTTTCATGAGTAGGACCATAAATTTTGATTATTAAATGATCACCTAAAAAACTATAAATTGTTCACAAAGTGTGTCTTATATGTTTACCTAGATGTTACTTCTAAAAATACATTTACACTGATATATATAGTTATACACTTCAATAAATTTACTGAATACACCCTTTTTTAAATTTCTATTTTGACCAAATGTAGTGATGAATTAACTCTGGTTTTAAGTATATTGTAGTAAATATGATCTCCAAATGACAAATTCACAAATGTTGAAAGGTGTGGGTTGAATTTCCAATTTTTTTATTGACAGTAAATCTGATTATCAAATTTGTAATACTATAAGGCAATTACAATGTTTAAAATAGCTGATCTCATAAATATTTTAAATAATTTATACTGCATCAACTAGCATTCTTATTTAATGAATATATATGTCAATGCGCTTATTTCTTTAATTATGTGAATCTAAAAATATAGTCAAAGGTGTTTTGAATTTAGACGAACTGGCAAAATTCCACCAGTCTGTAGAACATGCCTACAGCTCAGACCATAAAAATTCCTACCTGAATGATCATTTAAAACCCAGTTGACTTTTTACAATTTCAATACACTTTGCTTTCTTATTGGATTATTTTGTTCTTAATGTGATTAATAAAAGAACCTTTGGTACTTTATTGGACTATATAATAAATCGTAATAAGATTTCATATGTATATGTATATTTAACTGTAAACTGGTTTAAACTAATTCCTTTTTAGTACGTAGAACAATTAATTATAAATACATTTATTTTAAAACCTCCTGCAGGTAACCTCCAGCTAAACAATACACAATTGTTAATGTTATTAATGAGATTATTATAAAGTCAAACGCTAACAGCTAAGGGAAAAAAATCTATAACATTTACTTATTTTCACCCCAGTCAATTTAACAGAAAATTAACGTTTATTTGGTATGTTGATTATATTATACAGGAAATTTGTTTGTTTTTATTTCAAAGTTAAGCGGAACAGGAATAATTGTATTGAAAATTCAATACTGTTACATCTCTACCTGGTGTTTGTCAAAGGCAGAAAAAAGCAGCAGCTTGAAGCAACAATCAATAATAGCAATCGATATCGAAAATTCTCAACCACAACTTAAATTGCTTTTTATATTTGGTAACACGTTCAATTGTAAATTGTAAAACAAATGAAATCAGACCATGGTTAAATAGTAAGCATAGTACTTCCATGATCAGACGAACATTTAAAACATCAAATACAAAACCCTAATCCTATTACATGTTAGCTGTTGTTTTTTATTTTAAAGTGAAATCATTTCATGTTTTACTTCTTTAGTAGGCTGTAGTATTGATTTGTAACTATAGTTTTGTTAATAGGCATTCAAAATCCAACTTGGAATGACAGCTATTTTTGTTAAGCTCTAACTAATAGTCTCCCACCTAGGTTGGTAAGACAGAATTGATATGTAGTAAAACAAATCTTATTTTAGTCTTCAGGAATATTGCGAAAAATTCACAAAATACTGAATTAACTTAGCTACAAAATTATAATGAGCTATGAAAAAGAGTTCATGTTTTAAATTTGTATTGACTGGTATGTTTGCTGTATAGTGGTTTTTTTCCTCTGTTTTTAATATCTTTATCGGAATATAGGCAAATAGTTTATACTGTCAAACAATCTTCATAGGTTTTCATTTTTCATTTAAAATCTTCTCCAATATTTGTATGGACATTTAGTAGATAGATTTGACCTCAGAAGGAGCAAACCAAAAATAGTTTAGCTTTACATGCAGAAACAAAATAATTATATGCACAGATTCAAGGCCAACTTCCAATTGGGATCCACAAGACTATGCTGATATGAAAGTATCTTGATAACTTTCATAATGTCTTAGAAATGCTTGTCATTGCATTGATAGCTAAACTACTTAATTATTTCCAGGAATCCTCTGTATAGTTTCCTGAACACTATCTTTATTTTCATGGATAGGGACTCGAACATATATAATTGAAAATGGAAATTGGGAATATGTCAACCAATGGGTCTTCAATGCAGCAAAATAAAATCCTGCACAAAGAGTTTGGCCTCAGCTGGCCCTTAAATATAACCTTTTTGATGACACTTACAAAACCAAGTATACATTTATCTTCTCTCATGGTTCCACAGCAGCCACAGAATGCTAACAATGCTATGAGTCCTCCACCACCTAATATTAAATATGTCCCAATTTCAAATAAATTTGTATGAACTATAACAGAGATTTCTCTGGCACTAAAGTCAGTCACTAACAACCACACTCCAACAGCTAAAGCTCCACATCCCATTATCTGTAAAATAAAATATTTAGAGTTTTTAGTGCTCAGCATTTTTTTTTATTAATTTTTTTTAAATTAACCATAACCAAAAGATAGTTCAGATCGATCTATAGATATAAGATGATGTGGTATGAGTGCCATCCAAGTCACAATTTGTAAAAGTAAACAATTATAGGTCAAAGTACCATATAGCTATTATCATTCCTGCATTTCTCAACCACCAAACAGTGTTTCATTGGCCAACTTTATTTATGAATTTTTATTCTCACTCGCAACCTTCTGTTTTGGTTTTGAGCAATATAAAGTTCTACATTTTGTTGAAGGTTCATTAACCAGATTCAGTGCCAATATATTTGTTTCGATACACACTGTTCAACCCAGTTTGCTTTAAATCTTTTCTGTGAAAGGAAATTAACACCTTTGAAAAATGGACAACATATTTAAACATACAACAAGCTAATTGACAAATCATAGGACAAAAACATGAAGGTTTTTATAAAAGTACAGTAAGCCTTAAATATTTTAAATTAACTATGGTAGCTAGAAAGTTTTTTTCCCCAGTTAATATACATTTCAATAACAACAAAAGTAAATAACTCTCAACTTTATAAGTGACTTGTTACAATAAGCAGTATTATAAATCACAATAAGATTCTAAACCTTCCAGTTATAAATGACAAATTCATATCTCTTTCCTTTGTTCACCTTTCTTAAGTTTTAAAGTCTTAAATATGGGTCAGACTTTATGTTATCATTCATGTACTATCAATGCCTAAGGCAAAGTGAAATCCCAAAGTCAATGATATTCAGTGCATACTTAAAACAATATATCAGCATTTTTTTTTGGTCTGTTTACAACATGTACTTTGTTACGTTTAGTACATGTACAGGATTATTATGAACCTACAAAACCACTGATCTTTTTTTCTAATTGACAACACTGTTTGCGAAAATATTATTGAGGGATGAAAAAGGGGGGATAAATGGAAATTACTTGGGTGATATTGGGTAATAATAAATAATAAATTGCATTGATGTTCATTACATTAATCTACGCTATATCTTTTTATGTTAAATGGTTATGGATATACAGAATTTAAAAAATATTATTTCACAATGTTCTTTCTGATTTTATTGTGGTTAAGGTTCCCGTCTAATTGATGTCTATCTCTTTGTTTCTATCACATGATCAACACTATGATAGGGACGGGACTATAACCTTGTTTGTATAAACAAACATAAAACCTCACACTTTACTTTTATTATTATTCTTTACTAGAGGGCAATGTTTAATCTTAGGTACTATAAATAAGATCAACCAATGACCTTTGGCTTTTGACAGTTCACTGATCCAAATAAAAATTAAACTTGTTCTATTTCAATGAGAATGTTATTTCTTAAAACAGGGTGAAATCAACATCACACGAATCAAATTTAAAGTCCAAAGTAATATTCTAGTAACAAAGGTATTTAAAATCTGAACAACAATACAAACTGAAGATTAGGGACATTCTTAAATTATCACACTTTAAATGGTTGTAAACACAATACATATTATCTGATTTTCCTAAAGTTTATTTTTGACAGTATGTTGAAATATATGTAAACAATTTCAAATGTCCATTTTTTTCTGGTTCAAAGTAAACTTTGGACTCATTAAAGGCTGTCAATGTCTTAAACCTTTATTAACCTATGACTAGAGGATTTGTATTCAGATATATGGATTGGTTCTAAATACCAGAGGCACCATTTTTTTTTATGTACATGCATATTCAGGATGATCACGTTAATGTCATATGAAAAATACATTGTTTGTAGGGGAAAACATGCTGAAGTCACATTTTTAACATGCAAGCTCAAAAGATAAAGTTCTGACTCAAATTGGGATCAAAGCCAAGACTGCACCCCAGAATATTGTCTCAAATGTAATTGTCTTCAATATAAATTTCAAAAACTTACTAAAACAACAATATTATAACAATGTAGAGCACTTCTGAGACATTTAAAACATGGTGTTTGTATTTCCACTGTTGTAGACTGTCTCCTGTACAGCCGAGGATCTTTATGTTTCAAGTAACCATCATCCCGATGGTTCATGTCCATGGAATTGGCTCGTTTATGTTTTAATGGCTGCAAAAGATAATAATGCAAAACATTACAACAAAGTCATAGCAATTTATAAATAAAATTAGTACTGTAATTATCCCAAACTTCTGCTACTTTCTCTGTTGTTTAGTTATATACCAATGACAACAAATCAGTGCTACTTGGCTAATAAATAAAGTGATTCCAAAATAGCACATCTTAACAAAATTACTTCATGAGGACTTTTGACAAATTGTCAAAATAAACAATATAAAGCTATTGTTAATATGGACAAATGGATAGGATAATTGTTTTCATATTATGTTGTACTGCATGTAATGCAACAGTGCGCAACTACTATAGAAAAGTAACATTGAATGTAACATGCAACCTCTGTTTATATAAGGGAAGTAAACAAAATAACATCTAATATATTTCATACTAAAAAAAAATCACTTAAATATTCATACTATTTTGGAGAAAAAAACTTTAAATCATGTACTAAATATTTACATCTGCACAACTAAATGATCCACAATTATATATGTGGGAGTTTCTAATATGTTCTCAAAAATATACTTTACCATTTAACTATCTTATCTGTTCAATATAAATAACCTCAAATAACTATCAAATACTTGGGCTTTCCTTATATATCATAGGTGTATTTAATTTCCGTCACTGTAAGTTCAATCGAGTATTGCGAAATACTGGTTTATAGGAAAACAAAAAAATATATAAATCTTGTAAGAGGTTAAGAGCCCAGATTTTTGTTGATTTAAACTTTTAATTTCACACTGACCACAAGTTTGTTGTTAAATAGTCCATTACTCTCAAAATGTTTACTCATTCACTGCAAAATGATACTTTAGTAATTCAGCTCTATCTTTTTTAAAGCAAATTTTTTCAATGTAAGGTTTCCTCTATATAAAGTTATTTGAGCATTATTTTCAATTCTTATATTAATAAGGGTTTGTTCTCTTTAACTTTGCTCCAAAAATCTACAAATTCTATAAGGAACACTTGTATTATTCATGTAGTGATAAATGAAATTACATCAACATGCAAACTGACTATTAAGGCTGATTTCGGTTCTTCATTTCTAAATAGTCATTTCATCTAGCATAATACTTGTGTGCTCCAACCTCTCTCTTACTTCAGAACTAATATTATTTTGTAAGTCGTTCCGAAAGCATCTTATTCATGTTTCAGTTCCACCAGATGAGGAAAAAAGTGTATCTGATCAAATGTATGCACTTGACAACAATAAATGCAACAACAAAAAACTTTTTAAACAACATTACTCCTTGCCCAATAATCACCACAAAGATTTGACAAGTCTGTTACATACGTTAGCTGGGTTATTTTGTTATACTCCTAGGATCTAATATAAAGTTTTATGTAAGGGTCGCACCGTAAAGAAAAGCTAATGAACAATACCAAGCGTATAATTTGTTGCCAGACAAGCATTTGGTCTAAACCGGGTAAAATCGCTTGACATAACTATCTTGCTTAAAATTTATATGGGTAAATTCAATATATACATGCCTATGTAATACAATTATTTCAAATATCAGTCATATACAAGTGCCAGTACTATATATGTCTCTGTTAAGTACATACATGTACGTATTTTGCTTATTTGCTTTCATTTTGTAAATTAAGATTTCAGAGTTGTAAATACCGCATGTGGGATATTGATCCGAACAACAACATGCACCTTAGCTTTGTCGTGGTCCCTTGGCTAATTATCAGATATTTTCATCTCAAATTGTGTACATAAACTTTGTATGCAGGAATTCCTAATGTCACAAAAATCCGGAAATACCTTTTTGTCAATGTAGATAAAATTTAAGCAAATATATAAGTTAACTATTAAATCAAGTTTTAACCCCTATCAAGGAATTATACTTGACTGGTCTTTGAATGCACAAGACATCTTTTTCTTTCTGTCGGTTGCATTTAACAAAATACTATAGACACGGGTAATATAGCCTGCCCAGCATTTATATCATTTGGTATCATCAGTGGCGGATCAAGAACTGTTTGCCATAAGAGGGGGCCGCTAGCCATGTTTCAGTGATTCCCTAATTCATAAACCCCAAAAAGGGGGCAAAGGTCCCTCGTGATCCGTCTTTGATCATGTCTTTGATCTGCTTATTTAACAATACTTAGACAGATTGGTGGTCATTTAACGAACCCCCACCAAAATATGTCACCCTTGGTAGCTTGGCCGTGTAGAGATTGTTAAGACAAAGGTACGATTCGCGATTGCTTCAAACTTAAACTCAAATTTGTATTTGCATCTGTAAAGCACTTTACAATAGCTGCTACTGGATATATTCAACATTAAATAAAGATCAAATAATCAATTAAAGTCGTTGTTTTAATGTACTATTAGAGTAAAAATCAAACTACGACTTACACAATTTTTAAGTGTAAGCGGAACCCGCAAGTGCTCTATCGTCCCATGTCAACGTACCGGAAAAGGTAAGCTTAGACCCGTACGATTTACGCATTTTGTTTCTGACTAAGTCTATTGTACAGGACCGTCCACAAAAAAATATAAACAAAAATCAAACTGAAAAATCAAACGTTACAGAATATCAATCAACGCAACAAATGGGAGAAAGAGGTCAATGAAACAAGGTATTCATACATCCTTAACAGCCAACGGACACATTTTTTTCATGGGTCTTACTGCATGACTTACGTAGACGAAAAGGTCGATCTTATTTCTGTATTCTGCATGCATGATCTTTTTGTTTGTCGTAATGTATGCACTGATTAAGAGCATGCACATATTCAAAATAATTTTCTATGAAACTAAGAAATTCAAAATTTGGAATTGGGACCAGCCTCTGTCAAGATTGTTAGGTACAAATTAATACCAAGTTCCGAATACACAAACCAATGAATGAAAAGGGTGTGTGTCTTCACAGAGTCGAAATAAAATGAAAAGGGTGTGCGTCTTCACAGAGTCGAAATAAAATGAAAAGGGTGTGTGTCTTCACAGAGTCGAAATAAAATTTCAGAAAGTTCGAATCAAATCTTTAACCTATCTTCCTTTTATTTGATATTTCAATTTAAATCATTGTCTACGGCCTGGCTATTTATGTCAAGATGGTCGTCCCAATTCAAATTGAGAATTCCTTTTCAAGTACTATAGCACGTGTTCAAATTGAAAATTTCAGTTTTACATAATTTTTCTACACTTCTATTTTAGTCATATAAAAAAGATTTGATTAGTTCGAGTCGAACTTTTGAACGTTGGTTCAAACATTATGACGTCAGTGATAAATCCAGGTAAATAAGAATAGGAATGTTTATTGTACCAATATTGACCGTCGGGCAGCATGACTTATACACACAAAACAATACGCTATGATTTGAAACAGTAAAACCTTTTTGTTTTATATTGAAATCAAAATGACGATCTAAATGCTTTGCACGGTGAACGTATATGATTTTGACGTCATATGAGTATGCAGTTTTGTGATGATCTGAGCGGGACATATTCGACTATACAGTTTGGATTTTTCTTATTGTGACCTTTGGTTGCTCACACTCGCTTCATCTAGACTTATTTAGATAGTTGTCTCATTGACAATTACCACATTCCCTTATTTTTGTAATGATATACAGACAGAGGGAAGACCGATAAAATTATATCATATCATTAAAGACATGTACATGTAGTGTAAACCGCATCCAAACAAATACCTGCGATGCACATTGTTTCCTTCTTACGACATTAAACTTCATAAAATCTTGCTTGTGTGCTCAAGGCGTTCGTGATTCTTTGCGTGTAGTAAACATCCACAAATGATAAACTATATGTTCTGAAGAAATGTGTGTTTACCGTAAAGAACAAACTGTATACGAATAAATTAAATCATGAGTATTTTGTGAGGAAAAAAAATCTTAATCAACACTTGGCTTTTCTTTTGCGGATATAAGTTAGACACTAATAACAATAAATCAAATGCATAATTAGTAGAATTCTAGTTTTTCTGGAAAACATTGTTGCGTTCAACAAAATATTAAGAAAGAAAACAAAGACAAGAACTTTTCCCCAGGGACAAGAAAATCTTGTCCCATATACTTATACATGTATCATTGTGTGTTGTTTGCCGATATTGTGGTTTTTTTTTTTAATTTATGGTATCAAAATAAATCAGGCCGTTGTTTCCTCTTTTGAATGGTTTTACAATTTGTCATGCCGGACCCTTTTAGAGCTTCCCATATGGCATGGGTTTTTCTCATTGTTGATGGTCGTACTGTAACATACACTAGTAGTTGATTGTAATATCTTCCTGTGGTCTCATAGGAAGTTGTCTCGATGAAAATCATACCATATCGCCGTACTTTCGTGCACGAGTTTGTTTCTGAGTAATTTATATATGGACATAGAAATCTCTACATTGGTCTTTGAATCTCCTTTATATACACATAAATTACATTGATGTCAAAAGGTTGCAATATTGCAGACTGACCATCGTGCTAATGGCGTCTTTTTTCTGTTTTGGTATGAATCTGTTGTATAAAGTCAACAAAAACGCGATGTACAATTGATTATTGCGTTCAAATATTTTGTAAACGAATAACTGGGTTATTTGAAAGCTAGATCAATATTTGTTTTCCAAATTTGATATAATATTGTTGAATCATTCAAAAGATAACATTCCTATATCCTATCATCTAGTGTGTCACATTTACTATCTTCTTTGGATTTTTTTTTATACAACCTTCTATTACTACATGACCCTGCATGTTGATGTTGAAGATACAAATTTTAATTTGGTTTGTTTGTCTTGCTTTTTTGGGGGGAGGGGTGCAAGATTTTATAGCTTCTGAAGATAAACGTCTTCACCATCTTTTACTGTGTCGGCTGTTGACTTATTTATGTAGTAATATATTCAAAATCCAGCTCTCTAACTGTTCATCATTTTCGAATTTAAGCCAAATGAGAATCAACAGCTATAGCCGTTACATCAGATGTATTAAGCAGAAAAATAAATTCGCCTTCATCATGTCCTTCCATATTTTTTTATTACAATCATATTACATTAAATTATAATTGTTGCTCGAAACTCGAAACATGAGCAATTTATTTTCGACACTATACACTAAACCACTATTATTTATTTTGCAGCATTAAATATTCAAAATGAGAATTTTATCGATTGCTTCCAAAGCAGTGTCACCAAATTCTTTCTTTTCAAACATGTATTCCATCAAATGTCAACCATTTACAAAAAAATAAATATATGTCGCTCTTTAATTTTATCTACAGTAAAACCTTTTCAGTTCATCATTTAATTCAACAGGGATCACGTCAGCTACTACTTGATATAACTTCTGGATTTATTCTTTTTTGTCGTCCCTACTAGCTCGCGGCTCCCTTTTTTTTTTTATTAAGAAAACATAAAACATCTATACCTCATGCATGCATGTATATGGAAAGGAAACTACTATACCTGTTCCATCGTGGTTTCTATTGTAAAAATTCTACATCCTTGTTCAGTACTCATCATTCACAACAGCAAGTTTGATGTGCCTATCATTTATTGATTTCAATTTCACACAAATATTTTAACAAACGCGACAAAAACGAGATTGCTATCCTCAATCCCTTGGTTTCAAGATGGCATTATGTCATAGCTCTAATGAATTTAATTATTGGAATGTTTCTTCATGGGTTTTGGTATGAAGGGAGTTTTATTTTTGTCATGTGAAAACCAGAAATACAATTGACAAAAAGAAGAACCATGAAATATTTCAAAGATATGTATATAATATGAATGTTTCAGCAACACAATTGGGGATTCATTGTGCAAAACAGAGGAGACTTTCTTTTAATATAATTCCAAATATCGTTTTGAAAAAGGCCTAAGAGAGAATGTTAAGCGACTGTAAATTTACAAATATGACAGACAAGTACCAACGACAACCTTTAAACTATAAGTTTCTTACTTAGGACAGTCACATAACCAAGTGGCGGGGTCTAATATTCATGAAGGAGTTAATCTTTCTGGTTCTTCAACCTCGCGTATTATTTTACAACAAAGAGAAGTCAACATGAACAAGAGGTCATCAACTTTAGAACTGGACAGGCATATCATTAAAAGCTGAAATTTTGATTAAACGTATTGAAACCCCATATTATATTTCAATTCAGATCAGAACAGGTGACTATATTTCAAGTGTATATGCCCTTGTTTTTACGGCTTCAATAATTTTTGTCTATGCAATTTGTAAAATATCACATTGTCGAAAAGAGTTACCGTGAAGTGTATTAAACGAACACTTCTGTGGTATTTTATCCAAATCAATCGCATTGTACATGAAACCCGGCTCTTCTCTGTTATTAATACTCTTATAAAAAGATGATTTATAAAAATGAATTATGACGTTGATTACAACAGCACGTTATTCCGAATGAACTTAGCCCAAAACCAAATAAGTATCTGTACCTCATATCTTCGGTAACCTTTTGAAATAAACATCCCTGATTATCCATTGCCTATTGCTTAGTCCAAATTAAATAACTTTTACCAAAAGCAAAACTGAAGGTGAGTATATTTCAAATGCCACATTCCAGTTCAACCAAATGTTATTTGTAACATGTAAGTTGAATTGTTATTTCTGAACCTCTGAATATTCCAGACTCAGTGGACTCGATTTGAGTCCCATGAGAGAAAAAAATACGACGCAGATAAGTTTTGTTTTGTAATTGGCAGGAGGAAAAGAATCCGTATATGGTGTCTATAATATTAGATATCAGAACTTCATCAAAAGTTGCTCCGGACTGTATTTTTTGTCCGATTGATTTTTGATGTAATTAAGTTCCGGTAGCGGAAGATTTATCGCCATAAATGACACGATGAAACATATAACTTATTTTTATAAGACAATGCTGACATAACTCACCAGTAGGTAATGGATAGTCATCAGACAAAACTTAAAACAGAATTTAACCACCCCAAAAATTATTATCTCAAAAACGAACGATCGCCTCCATAGCATCTAACATTTTATTAGCTAGTTTTGCATATGAAAAAAAAATAAAACAAGAAACGACCGGGGAATCAGCCAAAAAATATTTTTGGTTTTGTACCTTAACCATAGCACCGAAACTGTTCGTGACGAGTCGTGTATAGAGAGAGCAACGTTTTACAAGTTTATGAACCCTTGCATTTATTCATAGGGGTGATAGTCTCCTTCCAAGGCAAAAGGTCGGTATGATCATACTTCCATTATATACATAAATAAGAAGATGTGGTATGATTGCCAACGAGACAAGTCAATTCTCCACAAGAGACCAGCTGACGAAGAAGAAGGCAACTATATATGTTGTACGGCCTTCAACAATGAGATAAACCCATTCATTACAGAACCTCCATTTTGGGTTTGTTCCTATTTTTCTCGTCCAATATTTGCAACTGAACATTAAGCAAACTTCAATCAATCTATCCTGTTTTTATCGTGGGTACAAAATATAAACACAAGTTCGTTAAACTTAGTATAGAGCAAAACCAATAATATAAGTCGACAAAAATGCTGACCTAAAGGCCCTATCATGGACCACTATAATTTTGTTGTGAACTGAGGTAAAACATGTATGTATAATACTCTTTCATCTTTATAAACATGTGTTAAGTTTAAATCTCTATAGTAGGTAAAATTAAATGTCCTGACTGGCCATTGCATTGCCTGAGGTCATAACAAGTCGTAAAATTCATGTCTGTCCTTTAGCATTTTGTCCTTTTTTAATATCTTGGTAGAAGAGCACACTTACATATGTGTACATTCCAGCATACATATTCAAGTGCATGTACAGTGGACACATTACGATAACATGTAATCATAACATGCAGTATCATAATTAGAAATGACAAATTTTTATAGCTGTCAATGTCACCTTTCATCTCTATCTGATGAAATTGGCAAAACAATACATGTTCGATGTTTAACACCTAAATTAATCCAATACATTGTACATTACATACTGTTTTGTACGGCCATTCTGGACGCGGGGTTTCCCTTCAAAGGTTTTAACAACTGGAAATACACGCTACTGTTTAACACTTCAATAACACTTCTTTGTTCCTTTCATTAAAACTTTAACAAATGTTTATATTTCACTGGTTTCTACATTATTTCAGAATTCCAACTGTATGAAATTTATTTAACATATAATGCATACCCCATGTCACGGCATGTAAGAACATTAGAAATGTCATCAACAAAGAAAACCAAATATTAATGTAATTTTTATGTAATATATATTCGAATTTAAAGCTTTCCAAATGGAAATTACGTAAGAAAAAGGTAAAGAAATATTATGTTTAATATGTAAATATATATCACAACATAATTTATCATTAAAAAACAGATACTGAATACTAAATATCATACAACTTTGTAACAATTTATAAATAAGAAGATACTGATTTGTACTTGAATGTGTTGTCGAAAATTGTATCCCCACCCTATCCCAAAGTAAAAGCCAATAAGTTGGTATTCAACTTACAGAGCTCTCGAAAAGTGGTAGCACCAAAGTAATGTGTGACAGTTGTCTGAACTTAAGGTTTTTCCAACAAATTTTGCAAAGAACTGACACAATTTGTTGATTTTGAATGAAAAATAATAGTTTTCAAGGACCACCTGGTGAAAGTAGTCAGTAGAGAACTCATAACTCGTACGTTTTTAAAGAAGAATCACATCAAACATTTTACAACATGAAACATTCAAACAAACAAAGTGTTTAGACTATAAATCTCACTCAACACGACTTCAAATCACTGCACGTCAGTCACGAACATACCTTAGGTGGCTTACTGCCTGCCCCACCAAGTAAGGCAACGGCTTCCTTTTTTTCCTTATCCTTGAGTTTTCGTTTGCTCTTTTGATCCTTTTCCTTTCCTGATGATGTGTTCGCCATACTGTCAGTGTTAACGTTTCTAATGGTTTGCAATGAGTCCTGTATCCGTTTTACCTATGATAAATTATTGTAAATGTGACAATTTCGTTCCCTGTTCAGTCTCTCTCCCAATCTAGTGGTACACAAACTAAATCCTACCGGAACATATAGGTAAATGCTATGACAAACCACATTAATGTTAAATGGTGTATTAAAGGATATACTGATATATTATCTCTCAACATTATCTAATGTTACAATCTATTAGGGTAACTAAAATTTGTTAATATTGACTAGAGGGCAATATACATGCAATAGATAATAATCCTTTTTGAACATTTTTCTGTTACCAAGGAAAGGCAGTTCGTTTTAATGTCATTCGAGTCTCCAATCACCTTAACAATACAAGCTATTTTCCCGTAAAAATAACAATACAATTTAAAGAAAACGTGACTATAATTACTGCGAAGTTAGTAAAATGGCTTTTACTCGTGATCAGTTCATTTTTCTGATGAAAATGTATTTATTGATCAATGGAATGGTTTTAGACATAACACAAAGAAAATTATCCTTGATTTAAATATATGTCGATTGTATATGTGTATGTTTACATGGCGGAAAGTTGACATCTTACCTTGTTACCTGTAGATTAATTCAGGTGAAATGTATATATATTCCCTTCAAATCATAATACCATAATTTGCACACATATATAAATCGAGTTCCAAATTATTCACATTATCTAATGTCGCCATAGACTTAAACAACAAAATTCGTAGCGAAAATTAAAAACGTTGTTTATCTTTACCTAGCACATTTGATTTGACATAATATATGACAGCTCTTCACCTTTGGAGGTCGATGAAGTTTTTTGGCGCGGTTATTTGATTTTGTGAGATTTATAAATTTAACAGTATGTTGGGACGATATTTCATATTGGTAGGGTCTGGTTCACTTTATAGCTTTTTATAATTACTTTACGGGTGGGATCAGACCCGATCCCATACACAGTAACTAGCCACCATGATATCAACTGAGTTACTCAGTTAAAATGGAATATTATTATCTTCTAAAAATGATTATCGGTCACAATATTTATGTTTATGTACTATCATAGGCGGATCCAGGGGGGGGGGGGGGGCATTGGGGGCCAGCCCCCCTTTTCGTGGGAAAAATTTGGTTGCTTATATAGGGCCTGAATCACTGATAGCAGTCAGTCAGCGCGCCCCCCCCCCCCCCTTTTCCCCCTTATGAAAAGTTCTGGATCCGCAACTGACTATAATGACAAGACAACTATTCCTCGAAATGAACGTCACCCGATAATTTACTACATTTTGTATAATGAATACAACAAAAGCTCTATGATCTCTATGCGGTTGGCAAGAGTTCCACATTCCCAATACTAAAGGATGTTTGTCTGCATCTGTATAATGTTGCTTTGACCAACACAACAAAGAAATATTCATAACCAAACTCCATTTGATATAATATATAAAAAGGCACAAGGGGAGGGGGACTCCAGATATCTGTTGGATATCTTATAGTAAAAGTAAATTACCCATACCTTCATTTTTATTGGTTCTGAACTGTAAGCATCGTAATAATACATTTCAGATTTTGACATTTCATATCTTTTTTTAAACCATTTTAAAATCTATTCGTCACAAAAAGTAGTCATACACTCATGATACAGTAGAAATAAGCCTGCTTCTAGTAGTTTAACGGACAGTGCCAAGTATGTTCTGCAATGGTGACATGTGATGGTATGCAACCCATATATATATATCAAATGGAAAAAGCATTTTGATAGCGGTGCCAAAAACAGGAAACGTCATTTTGAAAATAAGCAACGGAGCAAAGTTTTATTTGCGGGATTTTTAAAAATAGAAATGCACTATTTCCGGAAAATTCTTGACCATGGCAGAGTCATGGCAGAGACATGATAATCTCTGACTATGGCAATATGGGGCTTTGAAATAAACTGGCATTCTAATACGATTAATCAGATCTTCATCCATTTAGTCTTGAAACAGACAGAACGAACTCAAAATGTATCCATGGCATATAAAAAGCCTTCAATTCAGTGGTGTGATTGAACTTATTTTTGTCATGCAATCATAATGAATGTGCTAATCACTGCTGTATTTGACGAATTTGTATAAGAGTTTTTTTAACTATGCATGGAGACGTTTTATATTTTTGGTATAATTCACATTTCACTATAGATAGTTATAGGAGGGTGGTAATGGGGGTACCTTCATGACGAATCACGGTGAAACTTTTTGCCAAATGACGTTAACGGTAATTTTTTATGCATGACGATAAAATGTACACGTTCTTTTAGACGATAATAAAATTGACTGATTTTGACGAATCACGTTAAATTTTCCCCAAAAATGACGGTAACGATAATTATTTGAGGCCTCAGACGAATAACGATGAGGATTGTTTGACGAATCACGGTAAAAATCTTAACCAATTTGACGCTAACGGTAGCTGAAAATGACCGTTTGACGCCTGACGGTAAAAAGGGCATTACTACCCTCTTATAGAAAGCTATAAAACTATGCACCATGCAGAAGACGAAATAAACGTGTTTGTCTGTCTTGTGAGACTCTCGTGATCTCTCTTGGGTAGTCGTCCTAGTCGTTATACAATCCCGTCTTAATTATTTGTTTTTTAAAAGCGAAAACATGGGAAATTTTATGGCAATTTACTTAAATTTTGATTTTCCCGAAAGATATTTTCTACACGAAGGCATACTTTATGCAAAAATGACCATGACGATCAAATGTTTTTGAATGCAAGGTGTGTACGGGTTTTTTTTTGTGCGGGAGAGCAAGCGACCTAACATATCATTTAAAACGACATGCGTCCTCCTAAATACTTTCAATTATTTTTTAAATCCTGGATCCGCCAGTAATGTACTATAAATTTGGCACATTTGATCTGATTTATACAGCACAAGCAGAACAAGACTCGAACTGATATATCTATACTGTTTGAATTTTTCATGATCTGCTAATATGTGCTGTGTTTCGATAGAGTTTACACAGTTAAATAAGATGTTTCGATATCCTGATCAGGTTTATATTTCTGTTATAAAAATACCTTTAAGTTTAGTTTTAGTCAATTTCAGTCGAACAAATGATTATTCAATTATTCTAAAGTCTTATTCAGAGGCTGATTAAGGGGAGAGGGTACTTATGGTGCTTCTTATATGATAAATGCGTAAACTGTCTTTCAAGTATCACTCTAAACGCTGACTTGCTAGCCCCCTACGCTTTTCAAAATCGTGGATTCGCACCTACAACCTCTCTAAAAGGATGTATTACCATATGTTTTAGCATATTGGTACATTGATTATATGTGCACGCGAAAAGTCCCAGTAGCTTAAAGTAGACTTTGTAATGTTTATCATGTTCCTTGATTTGGTGATGGGGTATTTTTGCAGAAAGGGTTGATAGCAGACCAAAATATCCCATAACAACCCGACTTAACACAAATTGTTTATTTTTGCAAATGGCTTCAACCTAAATATCTAAATCTGAAGTTTTTTGACATTTTTTCCACTTTAGACCCTTGACCCTTTTTTGACCGATCAATCTTAGTCAATTCTTGTCGGCCTCTGTTCATGCAGATTGAGTATATATCAAATGAAATACAGATTACTAGCTGTAAAGCCCGTGCCATGTTGGCGAGATATTTACTTGGGCCCATTTCATGCGTAAGTTGAAGGGTCACCTCCTCTCGATGAATTTAATGAACCAATTTCGAAAAAAGATTGATTATGCAGTTAATATATAAAAATTATATTAAATAAGAAGATGTGGTATGATTACCAATGATTCAACTCTCAACAAGAGACCAAATGACTTGGGAATTAACAGCTATAGAAGGACCCCTGAATTACAGGCACCTGACTTGGGACAGTCACAGTTACATGATTGTCGTTTATTAGTGTGGTTCATACATGTAAATGTTTCTCTTTTATATAGATTAGACCGTTGTTTTTCCAGTTTGAATTGTTAAACGCGAGTCATTTTGGGCCCTTCATAGCTTGCTGTTCGATGTGAGCCAATGCTCCGTGTTCAAGACCGTACTTTGTACTTTAATTGATAGCTTTTTATACATTGTGACTTGGATGGAGAGTTGTATCATTTGCACTCATACCACATCTTCTTATTTAAACAAACAGAATGTGGCGGGGTAAGACTAGTTTGAAGTCACCAACCCTCCCATTGTATGATTATCTAAAAAAAAAAGAACTTGATGCTCTGTTGCATACTTCTCCAAAATGTTCTAATTATAAATATACACATGGGAAACCGAGCCTTTTTTATAAATCTAAACCCTTAACTTTAAGTGTTCTAAGCAACCTTTGAGTTCTCTTGAAAATCAATACATTTAATCCTGTCTTTGCCGGAATAAAGTCGAGGTTTCGAGAAGATTAGCCACCGACCTGTAAGCTTGCAATTTTTGGAAGATTTTACTCTGGTTCATGACTTTGACCTAACCTTTTATCCTTTTTTTCAATTGGTGTTATACTCTCGTTTGTCAAGTTGGGTGAAGATTGTTCAAGCTAGTTTGCATAATTTGTTTTAACGAGTTGTAGTTAACCAACCACACGTACACAAAAATTCTTTGTACGGACAAGACCGGTTCTGCAATGCCCCATTCCGCCATTTTATTATAATAGGATACATTTTGATTTAAAATATACAGTTATTTGAAGACATAAATAAATAAGTTTCGATAAAATATTTCATCCATGTTTAAAAGCTTACTAATCTCTTGTTTGTTTGCATTTTTTGTGTCACGATATAAATAGTAACATGCGTTTTTAAGACGTCATGACTATGCCGGATGTGTCAAACATCAATGCAACTAAAATAGGTTTTTAAATTATTCATTAAAATTTTCACTTGGTCTACATATAATCACATATAGTATTGGCATTTTATTTTGATTGTAATAACACGATTTGAATCAGTAATTCCATTTTTTCTACTTTTGACTGGTACCCCTTTTTCCGGGGGGTAAATCAAACATTGCATTTTAAATTTAAAACCAGTCCAGTTTATAATAATGAATATTGATGTAAACTTAACCAAACTTTCCAACGATTGGCTTAACCATTCTTAAATTAACCTACTTTGATTGGAACACTTTCGCCATCAGATTAATACTTATGACCATAGCTAATTAGGCGCGCCGTTCCTGCAAAGAATTATAAAAGCTTCATGAAGCTGTCCCTCGATGACAGCTTTGCTATAATAATCAATATAGTTATAATTTGAATCATTGCAATCCTCAATAATTACATTCTAGTATGTAAGATATGTGATAAATGTTTTCCTGTATCGTTTTGATGTCTAGAATATATATAAGACACTTACTGTAATAGGTACCTCTTCGTAGGTTAAATCATTCAAACGAATCCTAGTTGAGACAAAAATAAAGCTTCCATGTATTATCTTGTCACTTGGAGACAATATCCATCTCCAACATAACACTTATCTTTCTATCTGTATTAAATCGATACCAAATACTTAATTGGTGATTTTTGTAGCCCTCTTTCTAATAAATAACGCCATCAAATTTATAAACTACAACGTGTTTTTTACTATTTCATCTACAGAATTGATTATGCATTTCATCTTCCGGAACCTATGTACAACAAAAAAGGGTAAAGCAGTAAATGTCTAATTTGGTTTGGTCGATATCCTCTTTAAAGTAATATTATTTCTAGAGCATTCATAGAGAAAACGCTTGCTTTTTTACAAATCAATACAACATTATTTTTTTCAATACTCTACATGACCTGTATATTCAATAAGGTCAACTTGCTTTGCGTGAAATCATTTTATTGAAAGGAAGCCATCATTGACGACGATTTTTTTGTTTGCATTTACATGTATTACTTCAAAGGCTATATACCGAAAATAAATTTGAAGTTCTCAATTTAAACATTTAGTCTTATTTATTGCAAGAATCAATAAACAGGCGTTCAATTATAGTAATTGAGAGTATACAGGGTTAATTCACATTGAGGTGAGTGTTCTGTTGATTGTTTACCCTCGCAATTGAGCATTGTGTTTCAAAACCCACTTCTGATAAAAATGAAGTTAAAGAACATAAGTGCCTTGCTGTATGTTTTTTTTTAGTAACTGTTTTTGATAGGTAACTGGTTGCATACGACATCTTTTTAAAACAAAGAGACGTGGTTATGTACTTGAAGAACTTGACCCTTATGTTGGAAACCGTTGACCTTATCTTGATTTCACGGCCTTTTATGTCTGGCCAAATGTACACTTCGAAGTTTTAATGTTCAGCTCAGCTGACCTACTCTTGGCTATGAAGGTAACGATTTTGAGACAGCGCTTATTGAGCACGTCTCTTACAGAAAACTCAGAATAAGACAGTTTTAGTTAGACTTTCGTGCATATTTCAGCAGCAAATTATTCCTGCATAGCTGACTATTCCTCATATTTGGTATTGATATACATGTATGTATCCATTGACATATTTGAAATAGAAACTATTCTTGACCAGTTTCTTGGTTACGGAAATGTTATTGACTACATATATCATTTAAAATCAACAAAATTAATTGTAAATACGATTTTCTGTATAGACTTGTCTAAAGGGCCGATGTAAGTCATTAGCGGTAACTAAGCGTCAACCAGTCCGTATGTTTTGTTGTTTTTTCTTATCTTTTCTCTAAATACCGCCGTGTTATAAACACCAAATTAGCTTGTTCGAAACGTTCTTGGAATCCTTGCGAATTTATGTAAGATTGTTATCATATATCTGTATAAAATGAGAATAAAACATACGGATAGGAAGACTTGTTCCAGTTGACCTACGAACCCGGAACTTTGATAATGTAACACAAATGATATCATTCTCCATTATTGTCAAACGTGCAGAGATCCATATGATATTTGGTATTTTATAGCAAAGCGAATCGTAAACAAATTGAAAATTATGGATGTTGTGCTGAATGACCGAAATCTGATCTGAACCTCTTTACCCCTATATTCTAACCATTTTAGACAGATTTCTTTTTTAGATATTTGATTGTTTCATGAATACTTAGTAATATAATACCAGTTCAATTTAATTTTGTCAGTGTACTTTCAACATAATCACGACCTATAAACAGTTGTTTGAAAATGAAGACTTTCGGTTCCGTTTTCAGCCCTCCTTATATGCCTAACCCTTTGAAAGCAATTCCTTAATGCTACTGGGCTGTGGGTTCTCGGTCGAAATAATGTCATCGACCATTCAATGTTTTTACGTTTGCATGGAATTGATTAAAGCTAAAGACGGTTTTAACCTACTTTGAGCATTCCATGCGTAAATTTTAAGTAAGTATAACTAAGCTAAGAATTTATTTTAGTGTTGATTTCTAAAGTAACCGATTGTGATTATATATATAAATATATATTAAGGATTTGGAAACATGCAAGAAACGCCTAATTTCCATTGGGCCCCAGATCCTCAGATTGACAAAGAGGTCGATTTAGTTTCACGCGGAAGACATATACATATATCTTTATTACATCTTTTAATCTCAATCTTAGCTACATAGCTCTATATGGTGTTTATGATATAAACATAAATGGTTAAGTTTATAGTATTTAATCTGTTGTATATTTGACGAAGTTTGGTATTGTTTCGCCTCTTTGGTCTTCAATTTGCAAATCCAGTGGTATCATCTAGCAAGATGAGGACCAAAAAAAGCGCTATTCGTTTGCTTTTTCACTTAGTCTAATTGAGTCATCGGTAAGAAGATTGTGCTTTACCATAAAAGGCAGACATGTTGTTTGAGTTTCAATGTCGTCAATTGCGTGGATATGTAACACCATTCAATGTCCAATTAAATTTTAAACTGTCCTTAAGGATGTACTTAGGTGAGGTTTTGGAATTTGTGTCAAATGTTCGGACTTCATGGTGTATTTCCATACAACACAATATTAAATATTTTGCCCCATAACACCCATTTATTTTTTCATATAAGATTTAATACCTTGTGAAAGGTCATTTACCAAAATTTTAGAAGTCTTTTCTTTCTTTTGTTTTGAGACCAAATAATACCAATGCAAATATAAGGTAAAAGTCTCAGTCTTTTCCCGCCATATTTTAAATCTCAAATATTTCGAAAAGGAGGTCCACGACCTATCAATATTTTTAGCTTATTTTTATCCTTAAGTGATGCTCTAACAGCTTAAAGTATCAATTTTGACTTTTTAATTTATTAATTTTAACCTAACCTCACCTAAGTACATCCTTAAACAAATTGTAAAACCTGAACAGTAATCATCTTTAAGCAAATAAGAGACAAACGCACGAAAATTAATAAGCATTTTAAGTATACTGTATGGTGAAACTACAGAAAGCGTGAAACTAAAAATATGCACACAAGAAAGACGCAGAAAACTCTACAATACAGAAAGATTGCATTATTAGTTAGGAGTTGATAATGATTTTCGAATTTGATTTTTTTTTTAGGACTTTATATTGAAGATTATCCAATTAAGCAACCATATCTTCGTTTTGATTCATCGAATTGTATGACGTCAGGGGAGTGAAATTACAGCTATGATTTCTTTCACCATTGCAACCAATGTATGTCATGTTCAAAGTAAAATACTTTGTATATCGTATCGTAATCTGAAAATGATTACTTGCAACATTCTTATATAGTCTGATTTATTTATTACAATTCCCTTATACATAAAACCGAGGATCAGCACCGTTACATGATGATAAACAACATCGAATAAAACCATCTCATTGCACTGATACAATACAATACACAGAAATCACTAAGTTCTACAAATATAGGCTTAAAACATGGAATTTCCATGTTTGTAGTCGGTATAAGAATTAAACACATTAGGCAATCTGACGTCCATATCGATCAGCATGTGTGTATTGTGTCATCGGAAAAGAAATTATCAATTGCAGACTCGGAGGTGCAGTACAGGGAAAAAAATCTAATGATAGAAAAAATAAAGATATATATACGATTCAATATCTAATTGAATGTTCCAGTGACATTTATAGAAGAAATGTTACTTAATTCTTTCAGCTTGTTGATTTACTACAACGCATATGCACATTAAACGGAATTTTATGAGAGTGCAGTATAGACTTTTTGCTTTACCATGGAAACCAAAACGCACAGAAAAGAATTGTGGGCGAATTTCCATGTTTAGTTTTGAATTACGGTGTATATATTAAGTATGGTTAATAATGGTTATTACGAGAACAAAATGCCCACATTTGCACAAGTGCTGTTTTACTTGTTTCCGAATTTAATCTATAGAATTATGATGTCCAAGTGACTGACTTAATTTGCAAATAAAGATATATAGACGATATATAGACAAGTTTACAATAGTTGTACGTATGCCAATATATAGTCCGTGAAAATAAGGTCAGGTTTAGGTTAGGCTTATAACTGACTTGCAGAATGCGACACACAAACCAAAACACACCGTGGCGTCAACAATTAATATCAGAGAGTTTACAATAGTTGTACGTATGTCAATGTATAGTCCGTGAAAAAAGGTCAGGTTTAGGTGAGGCTTATAACTGACTTGCAGAATGCGACACACAAACCAAAGCACACCGTGGCGTCAACAATTAATATCAGAGACCAAAACAAGAAAAAGAAATAACGGTAATGTGACATCAGCCAGACTTGTAAATGCCCCAAACTCATACAACGGTTAACCTATCATATCTTCGACAGTATGGATATAGTAAAACTGAAAATCTAGGTCAAGATCAGACAATGTAGCTTTTCATTGGAGCAAAAACAAGTCTTTTAAAATACCGATAGTCGCTTGATTGTTGAAACATATACTACAGGATATGGGCATTTTACCATAAATTTTATTTACTCGAATAGTGGCACGTGTCGTTTATATACTTGATTTGAATATTTACGTGTATGCCACTACTTAATGGTATGTTCTATGCATGAGTCAGTGCTCACTGCTGTTATATCCATATATACAGACTACAGTGTTATAAATAAGACAAACAAGACGACAAGGACACTTAATTCATAACGGTCAACCAACTGATGAGAGCATCGGGTGACCCGTAAAACTACCAAAATGACAACTCCATAGGAATCATTGGTTCAATACAATTCCTTGTAAGCAGAGATCATCTGTCAAGGAAATTATGACAGGAAACGCAAGCTCTTAAAATTAATATCGTTTCAACTGGGAGATGTATAATCCATGTGTAGACCCTGCAAGACTGGATAATTGCTTCGGAGAAACTGAACGGTCACAATTTGAAATTTGAAATGATCTATTTTGTCTTGAATTTTGTTCTCACCGGACTCTCATTATCAATTTATAGATGTAATTCAAGATGTAAGGCAGACTGAACTGTATCTGTGGTATCCCTTATTTCAATTTTGATTTAACAAAGGAGTTATAGTCATCACGTTTTGAATTATTTAGGTGAAAAGACATATCTATATACCGGAATGCGAAGTCAAAGGATATTATATACTTCCCTTCGGTTGACAATGTAACAATTAGTACCCCCTCATGCCCCTTTATGAAGTTTGTCTAATATCAATAATTGAACAACTACATCGACAGGAAAATAAGCACAGTTGCAGTGCATAGGAATGCCGATTGTTTGTTGAAACGTTATTAGCATGTTGTGAGTTTTTACAAAGTATAATTTATCCCTTCCGTAAACAAGATATTTCTATATAGTTTTACGTTCTTTTGTTTGAAACAAAGTTTGGCCTAATTCTTTCAATCTGTCGCTAAGTTTATAATTATGAATACTACTACTATTACGTGTAAAAAGAGTAGAGGAGTTGAAATGTTGCATACATCGAAAGTAAAGATATGATATATTGCATGTATTCTAACATATCTTTGAATGTTTTTAACATCCAAATATGTTTGACACCGCTCATGTAGAGTAGGTAGTTAGCTTTACGGTAACTCTGAAGCCCAGCTTTTTGCTGATGAAATATATGTTACAGCAGAATGCATTGAGTGTGTAGGTAATATCTTTGGTTAATCAATTTGCTTGCTAGCTGAAGACATTATTAGGCAACCTATCCTCCTTCAAGATTAGACTAGTCCGACAGATAACCAATCTATCTGTAGGACTAGACTTATCAGAAGAGAGGGTAGTATACCTAATATAATAATGACTTCACGCTTTAGCTTACAAGCAATGATTCTACCTTTACCTGCACACTTAATGCATTCTGCTGTAATAATTTGAAAGATCTAATGATACCTTAAGTTATTGGGCATACAGATCACACGTTGAGGTCTGGAACTTTAAGTTTCACGTGAAATCAATGCAACTAATATTAAAAATTCATTCTAGGGTTCCGCGGAACCCAGTGTCTCGCCTACTTTTGCTGTTAATCGGCACAGGCTCAACAAAAATGAGGAAAAAAATCAATAAAAATATTCCTCTAGATTCCAGCTTTTGATCATGCATAAGCAAGCTTCTCTCCAAGTTTGGTACAAATCCAAAATAGTATAAGAAAGTTATTAAAATTTAAAAAACTGTAACCACAGAGTGAAAGTGTTGTTTCCTGGCAGAAAATCTAAGTCTATTTAAAGGAATATACGGAAAAAATGGATTGATTTTTTTACAAAATTTACTTCTGAATACTTTCTTGTGATCGTAAACAAGCTTCTGTCCAAGGTTGGTATAAACCCATGTTAGTTTAAGAAAGTTATTAAAATTTAAAAAAACCTTAACCACAGAGTGAATGTAATGTTTCCCAGCAGAAAAACTAAGTCCATTTATAAGTAAAATACAGAAAAAATGGAATTATTGTTTTACAAAATTTACTTCTGGATACTATCTTATGATCATAAACAAGCTTTTGTCCAAGTTTGGTACAAATCCAGGTTAGTTTAAGACAGTTATTAAAATTTAAAAACTTCAATTGACCACAGAGTGAATGTAATGTTTACGGCAGAAAAACTAAGTCCATTTGTAAGTAAAATACGGAAAAAATGGAATTTTATTTTTACAAAATTTACTTCTGGATACTATCTTATGATCATAAACAAGCTTCTGTCCAAGTTTGGTAGAAATCAAGTATAGTTTAAGAAAGTTATTAAAATTTCAAAAACTTTAACCACAGAGCGAATATTTGTGGACGCCGCCGACGACGCCGACGGAATATAGGATCGCTTAGTCTCTCTTTTTCGACTAAGTCGAAGGCTCAACAAAAATGTGCTGAAAGACAGCTGTTTCATATAAACAAAAACAGGTTGTTAACTCGTATGTCACATAAGGTTTTTTAGCAGATTTATCTTTGTAATTATCTTCTCAATTTATGTGAACCGAGTAACCTTTCCACATATGTATATATATGTATAAGTATAAATGAAGATGACCTTTATCTTTTTATTGGCAAAAATGTGTCCGCACTTTTACATCAATTCATTTTCTATGTGTATGAATGCATAAAAAATGATAATTTGTAAAAAATTATTCTTCTCCTGTTGTCGAAAAAAAATAAGTTATTAGCTTACAAGTTTTTAAAAAAATCCTTCAAAAACAAAGTTGCAGCCTTATTCCAACAATAAATTATTCAACAAGATACCTATCCTTGCACATTTTTCTAAAAACAGAGTGCATAGTTATGTAGACCTCTCAGACAAATGTGTGTTTCACTTGTTACTTGATGACAGTATGAATGACTTTGTACTAGAATTATGGATGCATTATTGTCTTTACTAATAATGTGATGAGCTGTTTATACACCATTGTTTGTGTAACATTCAATCTTCCATAGAGGATACATATATATCATGCAAGAGGCATTCCTTTCAAGTTGTTCTGATGACAGCTGTTTTAGCGAAACAGAAAACTCTGTCATGATTTTGACACAAGTTCAATCGTTATAAGATGCATTATTTTATTTCTGTTTTAAACTGTTTAAAAAATTAAAGGCAGACTAGTGCAAATACATGTCCAAAACCAATAGAATATTTCTTCAAAGCTATAATAACATTTGCAAATAAGTATGAACGAAAATTAACTAGATCATTATTGTTAAATAAGTAGTAAAATGTATTTAAAGTCTTTTTCTTCTTATCAACTGGAACTTCTTTGAGCCAATATCTATGAAATATGCGAAATTAATTAAGAGGATTTCTAAATAGTTTTACTTTTATTTTCTACTAATTATTCACGCTCTTTCTCGGGTTTCTTACATCGAGTACAAATTACATTTTACAACGCAATGTATATTAAAAAACTTCTTCATATGTTGCAGGTGAAATGAAGAAAAGGTAAAGATCTCATCTGGTGTTATAAAGATGAAGCAGGTATGCAATATGTTTCTCATTAATGTACAGAACCGGTATAAATTGTTTACATGATTAGACAGACACCGATCATACATCCAAAACATGCGTTATTAATTCTCCATTTAAATAAGCATAAGAAATGCAATATCTTAGTAAATGTTAAACATGCTAGATATTACACCGTCTTTTCATCTTCAACGTTGTACAATCAGGTGAATTAACGAAATTTCGGTATATTGTAATTTGAAGAAACTTTCATCTAAAGTACATCAGTATTTTAATATTCTTCAAAACAAATTAAATAATAAACATCCTTGACTTTCTAGCGTCTTCTCGACGTTTCAGAAAACCGGTTGATTAATTTCGGAATAAATTTTACATCAGAGCCATTTCTAAATGTTTTAATTTTTACTGAAATACTGTATCACACCTTCATGTAAGTATTATTTGCAAAACTACCGTCTACGGCCGTTTATTTCGGATGGCTCAGAGCTACAATTTGGCTCTGAGGAATTTTGAAGGAATTGAACAAATATTGAATTTCATTAATAAAAATTACTAAGAAGGACACTCTGAACCAATACAAACATTCGATCTGAATTCGAAAGCTATATGTGCTTTCTTTTAGATCTTTACACATGCAAGAATATGTTGGTTAACGATGTCCTTCGACGGAAAATATTACAAAAACATGCAAATTTGCAATTTTTGTAATACTAAAAGACATATATTCACGAATGTTAAGTCACTTTGATTTTCAAGTTTGATAACATTGAGAATGGAAGTAGGGAATATGTCAAAGAGACTGCAACCTGACCATAGAGCAGAAAACTGACGAAAGCCATCACTGAATTGGTCTTCAACGGCATCGAGAAAGTCCCGAACCCGTACTCGGGCCTCAGCTTGCCCCTTAATAAAAACGCAAGTTTCTACAACTTTTTGATTTTGACTGAACAAATTCTAGATAAATTTGATTATATTACTTTTGATAAAGAATAAAGTAATGTTTATTCTTGTTGTAACGTTTCTTAAACACGTTTAAAATTCTTATCCAACAGAACTTCTTTAAAAAGCTACATAATAACTGTCATACATCTTTTCAAACATTCCTCTTTTGTACAATAGCATGCACAATTTACTCAATGTGCATGCATATAGACCGTTTACTTTACGTAGTTAAAATATAATCAAACACATTACAAGAAAAAGAAGATCTTCAGTATATCACTTGAAGCTGTCCAGTTTAATATTAACCATGCAGTAATCGCCCAAAACTGTTATCGATAATTGCTCAAAGTATTCTTTTGTGATTTAAGTCTGGATTAGGAAAAGTAGAGAGATTTGCAACTCCGTCGCCGTATTTACTGTTTCTCCCTTGGAATATATGAAGGTGTAAAAGTTAAATGACGGAGACCACATCGATCAGTAATCGCTTTTTGTTTTGTCTGTCCCTTCTCTAGAAAGAGAGACTTATGATGTTGGTGTCAGACATTTGGTTATCTCTGTTGAATGTATTGTCCATACTCTGGGTTTAAAGAACTTATAATTATATATGTTTACATGTACATGTATTCTCGTTAACTCAACTTTGACATATCTTCGTTTATTCATATTTAACACTATTTAGAGCTGGTTAACATATTGAAAAAGAACCACTAGTATGTGAAGAAATAATGATCGAGTTTATACGAATCAAGTAAAACAGGGAATGCTATAAAACGTATAGCGTATGCGGTTCCATTCATGACACCAGTTGCATGTAGTTTAAAACGAAAGTTTTTTTTTATATATATATATATGGAAAACATAAATTCAGGGGATATGGACAGGCTGATGACTGCCATCCGATAATATTTTAAACGCTATAATTATGGTCATATTGCAATAAGATGTATGTTAATGGTTTGTGATGATTAACATCTGTAATATCTTAAACATGTAAAATAAGGCCCACCGATTATACAGGTGAAGGAAATATACCTTTGCATATGTAAATAACACGGAAATTTTAACCGCTCTCGTGCCATCTCGTGCCAACAATTCTATTTGAAGCTTATTGGAATATAAATGTCAAAGTTTTACCTCAGGAATAAGAAAATTAGGACCAATCGATCATTAATTGTTTTGGGACTTGTCCCTTAGATATGTCGACAATATGGAAAATCAACATTGTGAGCACTCTCGCACCCACAATTCTCATTGGAGTTAAACAGAATTTATAGCATTGGTCAAAATCAGTAATATCAGTCAGACTAATTCTAAAAGCAGAGTTCATCGAATATTTTCGAGAGTTATGTCCCATTGTAATATCAATGATACAGAAAATCATTATTGAATGCAAGTCTAGTACCAACTTTATTTTTTTTTAAGTTTGATCAAATATTTTTTAGAGTTCAAAAATCGAAATATCACCTTTTAGTTTGATTACTATTGAAAAACAAGAGGCTCTCAAGAGCCTGAATCGCTCACCTGGTAAACAATGCCTTCGGCCATGTTTTTTGACGAAATAGAAAATAAAACACAAACTTTATTTTATACACCCTACTGATCATTCAAATGAAGTTTGGTTGAATTTGGTTGAGTAGTTTTAGAGGAGAAGATTTTTTAAAGTTATCAAATATGATGAACAAATTGTGAAAAATTGTCATTAAAGGACAATAACCCCTTAAGGGGTCAATTGACAATTTTGGTCATATTAACTTATTTGTAGATCTTACTTTGTTGATCATTTTTGCTGTTTACAGTTTATCTTTATCTATAATAATATTCAAGATAATGACCAAAAACTGCAAAATTTCCTTAAAATTACCAATTAAGTGGCAGCAACCCAACAATGGTTTGTTTGATTCGTCTGAAAATTTCAGGGCTGATAGATCTTCACCTAATGAACATTTTTACCCCGTCAGATTTCGTTTTTGAGATATAAGCCAAAAACTGCATTTGACCCCTATGTTCTATTTAAAGTAAGGGCGGCCATGTTTTTTGACGGATCAAAAATCGAACCACACACTTTGTGCAGGATAATCTAAGGAACTATCATGCTAAGTTTCATCCAAATCCATTCAGTAGTTTCAGAGAAGAAGATTTTTTAAAGTTAGCAAATATGATGAACAAATTGTGAAAAATTGTCATTAAAGGACATTTACCCCTTAAGGGGTCAATTGACAATTTTGGTCATATTAACCTATTTGTAGATCTTACTTTGTTGATCATTTTTGCTGTTTACAGTTTATCTTCATCTATAATAATATTCAAGATAATGACCAAAAACTGCAAAATTTCCTTAAAATTAACAATTAAGTGGCAGCAACCAAACAATGGTTTGTTTGATTCATCTGAAAATTTCTGGGCTGATAGATCTTGACCTAATGAACATTTTTACCCCATGTCAGATTTGCTCTAAATGCTTCCGTTTTTGCGATATAAGCCAAAAACTGCATTTTCTATTTTAAGTAACGGCGGCCATGTTTTTTGACGGATCAAAAATCGAAGCACACACTTTGTGCAGGATAATCTAAGGAACAATCATTTTAAGTTTCATTCAAATCCATTCAGTAGTTTCAGAGGAGAAGATGTTTGAAAAATTGTTAACGACGACAGACGACGACGACGACGACGACGGACGCCAAGTGATGAGAAAAGCTCACATGGCCTTTTAGGCCAGGTGAGCTAATAATAATGTGCATGAGCCATTGACATGAGCATGCACAGTTCTCATCAGATTAAAATAGAATTATGCAAAATCTTGCGTTGAGCTTGTCAATTGGAAATTTCAAGTAATGCAAAAAAAAGGCTCTATTGCACTAACATGACTTATGTTGCATAATGCAAAGAAAAGCTCTATTGCACTATCATGTCTAATGGAATATAATGAAATTTATGTCAAAGGATTCACTGGTGATATCTGCAATGGATTTGAAAATCTTTGCGGATTGATTTTTTAAAGTTATGCTCCTTGGAAATATAAATGATATACATGTATTTGGCTACTTTGAAGTAATCTTGTTTCAAGTCTAGAATTGAAGAAAATTTGATACCATACAACTACCAGAAACATTATGCTATCAAAGATAAAGCATTATATTTACATTTAAATACAAACAAGGTGACATACTCTGTTCAGAAATAAGTTACTGGATAAATCATATCAAATGATTTTAATCTCTTAAAATCAACATATGCATGATCCATATAATGTTTCTATAATTGCATACATAATTTGATTTAATTGATTTTAGTTCAATATATATAGTGATAAGAGGGTTTTATATCAAACATCTGTGACCAGACTTTTGTTCAAGTATATAATGTGCCTGATTTACCGCAATTGATATCCTATATTTATGTTATCTTTATTTCCATTTTAAATTTGATCCCTTTTGATCTCTGTCATTTCTTGTCAATTTTTATATAAGACCAGTGATGCTGCACAATATTTCGGACAATTTTGACGTCCCTTCTAATCAGAACCCAATTCTAACAAATGTTTTACTAGGCATATCGGCGATACATTATAATTAATTATGGTTGTAATATTCTTAACAGTATTTCGGACGAGTTTGGCGTCCATTCTCTGTCAGAACTCATCTGAGACAGATATTTTACTAAAACATATAATAAGGCGACACATTATATAGTAAACTATTCTTAACATTATTTCGGACGATTTCGATGTCCATTCTCGGTCAGAACTCAATCTGAGACAGATGTTTTACTAACACATTATATTCTATACATTATATAGTTACAATTCTTAACATTATAAAGGAAACGTGTTTAAATATTTATGTTAACATAATAGGTAAATCTCTGTCTTTTCTTAATAGGTAAAGTAAATGTCTATTCTGTTAATAAGAAACCTTCTTTGTGCTAGTTCTATATATACATGCTAAATATATTGTATTCATGTACATGCACCTTGGTTAGTTATTTGTACTTGTATTCATCGTGCAAACAATACATCTTAATAATGAAACACTTCCTGGGGTATTTTTTCTCTTTTGGCATATTAAATACATGATATGTATGTAATGTATGTCAAATATCTCTTGTTTTGTAAAAAATAAAGTCAGAACAAAGAATTTTCAAAACTTATGAAAATAGAATTGAGTATATATGTTGTGTACAAGATGTAAGTTTGTACAAATTATAATTTGTTATAAGTTTTTTGACACCTTCCTTCTTGCAACAGGTGATACAGGTGTATCTTATAAAATGTACCAGTGGAATGTTTTAAATTCAAAATATTAGTCAACCTAACATTTAGTGCTATTCTCCTTGTCTTCAAACTGGAAATGAGGATAACTGAATGGTTTAAATTCTAATTTCATTTTTTTAGACTGTATCATGAAGTTGTGAAAATATGACAGAAATATGCGAAGCAAAAGACTGTGTGCTTGCATCATCCATTTGTGTTCAGCAGGTCATATAAAAACACTGATAAATTGTACAAAAAATCTGTACAAATTATAATTTGTACAACATTACAACTTGTACACAACATATACAGAACATAAATATAAATAAGAGATTATGAGGTATATGTATATAATGATCAAGCATGAACAATTATGCTTAGTTGTCATAAATTGCGACAAATATTGAAAACTAATAAATGAATGAATAATTAATTTTAATTTAAACATGAAGTGCAAAAGCTATTGGAAAACTGATGCAATTAAAAATTAAATTACAAACTTTACAAATAAATGGTGTGACTTTGAATATTCAATTTACCCTTTTTCAGGATCTTTAGGAATCGGTACGATAAGTGGAAAGGGTAAATTCAGAGAATAGAAATATAAAAAAAAAAAAATTTTCAATTGTGGCAATAAAGAAAAGAAAAAAGTTAAGAATGAATTTGATTGTTTAAACATTTTCCACTCACCTGGGAATCCATATCAGGCTGAATTTCCTCCTCAAATTCCTCTGGATCCTCCTTTGCGCCCATTATTTAAAGAATATACAGAATTTAATTCCAAATATAATTTTAACCATAATGACCACAGAAGTTTTCACATCTTCAATATTGTGTCATTTATCCTGACGAATTTCTCAAGTATTTAATTTCTTATGTAATCAAAAACTGTAAAAATTGTATTCCATATTTCAAGTTACGAAATCTATATAAACTTATTCAGAATTGCACCTTTCGTACTATCATAACAATAACCAGGTGTCGTATTCCCATGGGCAGATAACCCGACATTTGATAGAATGAACGTAGATTAGTCCTATAACATATTTTACATTATTGATATTCAATAATATAAGTAAAGATATCTGTTGCTTTTGCTCAAGAATAATCCAGTAATTTAACAGATATTATGAATTGTTTGACATTTAGGTGGACGCATGCAGGCTACCGCACGCGCAATTATTGGTAGCATCTGTCAGATTGTAATGCAAGTGTATAATATTATAGATGTTACATTCCATATCTTTGCAATAACGGATGGGTCGTAAAGTAAACACGACTTTTATTGTATAAACTATTTAGTCAGTCTTCTAATTATTGGATTTATATACAAATAATACTGTTAATTTAGACGTTTACACGAAAAAGTAGAGGCGGTGACCGTGTTAAAAATCGAAAATTGATCCGAAAGGTAAATACGAACGACGCAAAAATTACTTCAAAAATCCTATGACTTTAACACAGTCTTTTAATGGAGCTCTCTGTGCTTCAAACTTTTCGTACTACCTGCGACTATCACCCCTTTTCATAAGACCAGTCTGACTGTGCTGACATGATATGAATATAAACAAAATTCCAAAAGACAGATATAGTATTGGTAACTAAATTGAAATGGGAATTGAAAAAAGATAAATAGCTTGTTTGTCTATTCTGGATCTATCTATCTCTATGATGGATCCATATTAAATAGAAATGTAAAGTCTGTCTAAAACAGTGGAAAAGATCAATTTTACATTTATGACCATGAATGTAACATAAAAGGTTTTGAGCATAAGACTAATTAAGAAACATTCTGGTAATCTATATCCTTGGGTAGAGGAGTCATTACTGCGACATTGCTTAGATATTGACGATCTGTCGCATCAATCATCATAGGCACATACTATAAACAACCGCTGTGAAATCGAAATTTATGAAAGTACGGCTTAATTATTTCTCCTCCTTTGAAATGCTATCATTAAGACTCCAAATGGTAACAGTAATATTCAATATAGGAAGGATAGCAGATTTGAGTCTGCTTATCAAGTCTTTTATTGTTTATTTTAGCGTTGGGTTGACGTCTCATTCAAATGTTTATCCTCAACCTCTCTTTCATTCGTGTAAAAAAGCGATTAACAATTTTGTGGTCATTTAACAATTGTTAGATTAGATACAGGTTCGATATATACTTTATGAGTAGAACGAAATGTGAATATATTAGAAGTTTATTTTATTGGAGACCATGTTTATCAAAGGGTACTTTGAAAACAAAATAATAATGATTTGATTTGTTAATTTATCAGTAAAGTCCTATAAATCGAAATGTTAACATCTCTAGACAACGAAGAGCTTGATCTTTTTTTAAAGTGCGTCTGTAAACACTGTGAAAGCATAGCACTGCTCTGTTTCTTACATCGCTTGAATGTCTAGAAAACTACCCGAGATATGGTTTTTCACAGTTCTTACTTTAAAATATGGGCCAACATGTTTTCTCCGCGTCAGCGGATGACAAGATAACAGGAAATGAAAAACCCAAGACATTTCCCTACGCCACCCGAACCACTAACAATCGTCTCCTTAAGAAAATAGATCCGAAAACAGAAGAACAAAATATGGCCAAGTTAGTTTAATTTTGTATATTGTCACGAAATTTACAAAATAAAACTATGGTTTGTTCGCTCCACCCCATCTAATCCACTTAAAATTTTCTTACTGTATACACTGTAATCTTTACTTGTTGTTTAAATTTGTCCAAATAGGAGGACGAGACAGTCAGTTTTTACGGAATTGAGAACATGATCTAAAAAAAGATGGGTTAGAAATGTCTTTGACAAATCTATATAAAGTTTAAGAGATACACAATGCAATTCCGCTACAAAAACAGATATGGATATATAATGTTAAATTCCCGAAAGTGTTAAAATGATACAGAAAGATCGTTGTGCATTATTTCATCCGATCATAAAACCTTTCTATAGAGCATCTAACTAGTTTTACGCCGCTCTGTATAAAAACACTTTTAATTTATATGCGTAAAAATATAATCACGAGGTTCATTTGCATTGTACTTGATTTTCATGTTGAAAATGTTTGATTCATTTTGAAGTTGTATAGTTTTTATGTGAATGTAAAAAAAATGTATGTAATATGTCAGCGTGCGATTCCAACCAAAACTAAATGATAGCTTACATTCAAAATCTCTCATTCCATAGATGCATTGCACCGTTGAATGAAGGTCTTGTAATTAAAGAATAAAATGATGAGATAAACAAAACACTGGTGTGAATCTATGACGACCGATCATTAGAGAACCACCTCGAATTCTTAATTGTTTGGGATGCACTCGATTGGTGATTAATTTGCCACAACCAAATACCTATGTTTCCCTGTAGGTTTTACTTATTCACACTTGTTTGTAAGTGCTTAGTTACTGTTTGACATTTCTGCTCTAGAAATAATTAGTTGCACAAGTTGAAGTAAGGTCTATTAACGCCAGGCATTAAATATATTTATTGCTTTTTATGTTTGTTTTAAAACTACCTATGCTCCAATGTTTTAATTATTATCAAACCTCTTATACAGTGACTTTTACTGACCCGATTCATTCTCGACAACAGTATTGCACGACATAAAAACAATAAAAGCAAGAAGTCGGTTTATGGGAGAAATTAACATAGAAAATAGAAAAGCGCCATCTTCAATAAAATCTAACTGAAAACAGTTTTTATGTTTCGTTAGCTTCAGTTTTACAGGGACAACTCGTGACAGACTTTTTTGAAATGAATTCTATCTCAGCCTGTTTACAGCAACTTAACAATGTATTGATCAATTTCAAAATACATCTTAATTAACATCTGATTGAGTTTGATCTGTTTAAGCATACAGTATCAAGAACTTACATCACCAAGGATGGCATTTATACCAAAAGTCAATTATTGAACGTAATTGTAAATGTCGAGCGTACCAGAAAAATATTCAATCGCCGAAGATAGATCAGACAACAAAATATACTTCCGTAGTAAAGGACAAGTGACTGTAGTAGACGGAAAGGTTGAACAGTGAATACATCAGCATATATTTGACGAACATTTGACGGATTTAATTTGTGCTGATGGACAATGAAATGACTTTATATTTTCAATATCCATATTTTGTTTTGTTAAGTTGAAATTGCCTTCTATCGAAAAGTCATTGGCGTTTTCAAACCAATGAATACAACTGGTATAAGTAGAAAAATATCTTTGGTCTGGTTGCAGGAAGTGTAAACCCTGTTTAAAGTTATTGATATCGGGCAATCGGAATGTGCGGGAAGTTGGGTTAGGGGAAATGAGTAATCGCTTCAATCTAAAGTTTTCGACCTAAATCCCTTGAAACTTCACAGAAAGATTGAAATTGTGCACCCGCTACTTCCATGAAATTGTTATTTTTTACAGCCATTGGAACTTTGTAATTGTTCATAAAACAACGGTACCAATTTGGTTTAATCAACTCCAGTTTTCAACGGTTAATAAAGCTATCATCTGAGACCGGAAGTGACATTTATAAACCGGAAGTGAAAATTATCTCTCTTATCAAAGGCAAAAATATATATAGAAACATTCATATATTGAATCAATATGAAGAAACATTTGCGTGGACGCCAAAAGTAACTTTGAGTAAACCGAAAGTAGCTTCTTATCAATAATTTATAACATTTAAGAAATATTTGATTGCCCGAGCGAAAGTGAGGGCTAAAATAACACAAATATAATGCCTATCCATGTTAAAACTACAATAAAGGTATAGCTTGCATCAGTTATTTCGATTCTGAATAGGACATTTAAGGTAATTTCTATGTCCGATAAGTATAAGTGTAAAAACGTTTGTGTAGGCTCTTCCATGAACTTCATTTTTTGTTTGTAAAGAAGCAAACGGCTGGCACTGTGATTTTTCAGAGGGAGCAGTTTGAACAGCCAGCATGAACGGTTGTCGTATCTAGGTCAAATATGTCAATTTCGGAATGCAACACATTACAGTCATAATAAATGATTGAGTAACATCATGTGCAGCATTTAAGAGTTTGAAAGTGTTTTAAAATTAAGGAAAAATATTAAGTGCATGATAATTTGATAAGATTAATTATTCTGAAGAATTCAATATATGCATGTGCAAATATATTTTATTGGATTTAGAGCATGGATTTGTTCACAAAGCGAAAGAAGCACGTCATATTAGAATGATGTGTAAAGACCTTCAATTGTTCTCTGATATGTAATATTTATTTTCCAAGCACACATATTGCTGCGGTTGTCTTTAACGATCCCATTTTCGTAGCTAGTCAACTAATATCCTTCAAATAGCTATGATACCATACAAATACTTTTATGTCAAATCCAATGTCTGTCAAGTTCACACACAAACAATCATGCATTAAACTTATTTTTAGGCGCATTAAATTTTTGAAAACTTCATCGCTCTGAGGAATCAAAAATGGGACTTGCAACACTTACTACTCTCGCCCTACTGGTACTCTTCCGAATAGGAACACGACAAAAACAAACAACTCATAAACGAAACCACTTTATGGTGGATTTTAAATAGATTTTCATATTAAAAGTAAAAGCTCTATTTACTCAAACATTGTCAATAGATCAAGCCTCTACGACAATCAAATTTCTTTCACATACTTATGGCATTAAGTTTCTACCCGTTTCTTTTGTGTCGTTTTGAGTTATAAAATGTTAATCATCAGTATGGCAGTGAATGTAATGTTTAAATTTGTCTTTTTTTCCTTTTCTATCATGGTGTTCTCTGGTGTGTTTTAGAAGGGATGTTAATAAAAAAAGTTTTCTTGAATAGAATCAAATAATCAATTAATGTCATAAAAGCATGCTTTAGTAAGACTGTAATCTTTTTTTCTATATATTGCGTAAAACTAAAAAAGTGTATGTTCAACTTTAGTCAAAGATAAAACTCTCTTACAAAATTAATTCATTGACTTTTACACTATATATTCTTTGTCTATTTACGGAACTCGGACATCATACAAAGATGAATTGAAATTATAAATTACGGAAACGTTTCCAAAAATCAGCTTTTAGCAGATTTCCGATCTAATCCGTCATTATCAACAGACATTCATATCGTTATCAATTTTATTTTCAAGACCAAAGCCTATTCCAAAAGATGATATTTTCCTCTCCAAGCAACTTTGAGCCATTCTCTGTATTTTTTATTTTGACAACTTCATTGTTAGTTTTCTTTCATGCACAAAAATTATTCCATCTATGCACTCTCGGAATTAAGAAACTGTTCGTTGCAAAAATATATCTAATGTCATTGGCTATTTTCTCTGAAAAGTTTGTAGATATTTCTGTCTGATGTTTAGATGAATCGAGTCTTTGGTTAAGTAAATTCCGTCAAATGCAGAATGGTTGTAATAACTGCATTTATTTGAACATCAAGTTATTTAATACACAAAAGTAGATGCAGCCTTCACATTTCATTCCGGTTAACATATTGACCTTCTTACATTAGTAGTTTAGCGATTTTGTCAGTCTTTAAAATATGTTGATCTTGTTCTTAATATGTATTAGTGTAATAAGTTATTGTATATTACATATGGTAGCATGCTTCATGTTGGTAACTATGAAATAGCAATGTTAAGCGATCCTTGAAGATGTTTTATTTTAAATAAGTAATTATCAAAACAGATATCACAAAACGTGTTTTCTTCTTTGTTTTATTTGAATTTACCTATATTTTTTTACTGCTCTCTTTCATTCTTTGTGTTACTTTAACTTATTATTTTCAGTCTCCTACGCAGGTAGTTCTGTAATGAATAGGTTCAGATCCTGCACACATTAATGTGCCTGACATAGTTTTTGATGATTTAAAAGTCCGAGACCATGAATTGTTATTTCACATAAAGATGGTTGAAAAGGGAGAGCGACTAAAGGGGGAGGAGGATTGCACTATAATTCTCCCACAGAAATGGACTTAAACATGCGGATTATAATACTTCGAGATAAGTCTTCATGTCTGTAATTATCATTTTACGGAAGACGTTTATTCACATTTCTTTTTCATACACCTAGATAATATAGATATAAAAAGATATTGTATTATTTCCAATGATTCAACTCTAAAGAGACCAAATGACACAGAAATCAACATTATGACGGGATTATACACTTTTCTACAAATAAGCCATTCGGCACCATAACTGCATTATCAAAATCGAAATTTTATCATTTTTAACGTGGATATTTTTCACTGACCCTGAAATAACTCTGTTCGTATATAGCTTATCAAAATAATACATGCTTTGTCCCTTCTCATCAAATGAACTTCTTTTATAACTTCAAATAACATTCCCAATGTCTTTCGTGACATATAAAGCTACCAATTTTAAGTTAATATGCATAATTATATTTTTTCAGCATCCTTAGAGAAACGATACGATAAATACTTATCTATCATACTCTGATCAAATTATATTTGTTCGTTTGTTATTTCATTATCAAGCCCATAAAGGAATTGAACTATAAGTTTGACGTACAGCAGACTAAAGCTTTTCTTGATCAAAGCTAGCCATTACAAATCAAAGGCTTGTCATCTTTATTAAAGTGATACTGTATATGAATCGACATTTGTACGGGAAACGGCACCCGATACCATCAGAAAAAGTCGTATGAAAGACAATACATTTATCCAATCTTTCTGCAATCTGTTTTCCTTTGTCAGGCGTAAAACGTATCGTTGTTCCAGACAGAATTATTTACAGAAATTGGCCAGAAAAGTAACAGATAGTATATATATTAATACATCATACTTGTCTAAGGACATCTTGGTGTAATATTATATAGTGTCATCTACTGTCTTAATCAAATGTTTACGGAAGTGAAGCTGTTATAACGGATTAAAGAATATTAATATCCTCTTCTCATTTACACTGGTCAGAAGGGAATGAAAAAAACACCTGACTGTCTATTTAAAAAGGGATAATACACCGTTAACCCACCGGATTAATAATTTATGTCCAAGGTCAATGAAATACAAGAGGCTCCCAAGAAGAGCCTCAATCGCTCACCTGTATTTCAGAGAAGATTTTTAAATGTTAGCAAACTTGATGAACGAATTGTGTAAAATTGTCTTTAAAAGGCAATGACTCCTTAAGGAGTTGACAACTACCAATGTGGTGGCAGCAACCCAACAATGGGTAGTTCGATTCGTCTGATAATTTCGTCTCATAGATCTTGACCAATGAGATATGATGATGCTTATACAACTACATATACCAAATATCATTAACTTACCACTAGTGGTTCCCCAATGGCCATAAACTGACATAATCACAAACTAATACATGAAAACTAAGCAAAAGTTTCAAAGTCAATAGACCATAACTGAGGGGGCGGGGTCAAATTATTTCCATGGTAATGAGATGTGCCAACACTTATACAACTGCATACCTAATATCTTTGACTTACCACTAGTGGTTCACCATAAACTAGACATAATCACAAACAAATACATTGTTGACGCCGTCGAGGCCGGAAACAGCATACCTATGTTTCGCTTTTTGACTCTGTCAAGTGAGACAAAAAAAAAAACTGCAAAATTATGTTTAAACTACAAATTCGGTGGCAGCAATCCAACAATACGTTGTTCGATTCGTCTGATAATTTCAGGGCCGATAGATCTTGACCAATTGAACAATTTTATCCAATGTCAGTTTAAAAGCAAGTTTAGTTTTTGAGATATAAGCCAAAAACTGCATTTGACTCTTATGTTCTATTTTTAGCCATGGTGGCCATGTTTGTCAATGGATCAAAACTTCGGATACAATTTATAAACAAGATACCATAAGGAACATTTAGTTAAAGTTTGAAGGTAATTGGCCCAGTAGTTGCAGAGGAGAAGATTTTTAAATGTTAGCAAACTTGATGAACAAATTGGATAAAATTGTCTTTAAAGGGCAATAACTCCTTAAGGGGTCAATTGACAATTATGGTCTAATATTTTTGTTGTAGATCTTACTTTGCTGAACATTATTGCTGTTTACAGTTTATATTTATCTATACTCATATTCAAGATAATAACAAAAAACTGCAAAATTTCCTTAAAACTACCAATTTAGTGGCAGCAACCCAACAATGGGTAGTTCGATTCGTCCGAAATTTTCAGGGCTGATAGATCTTCACCAATCGATGAAATTAACCCCATGTCAGATTTGCTCTAAAAGCTTTAGTTTTTGATACAATTTATAGACAAGATACCTTAAGGAACATTTAGTTAAAGTTTGAAGGTATTTGGCCCAGTAGTTTCAGAAGAGGAGATTTTTTAAATAGTTTACGACGACAGACGACGGACGCCAAGTGATAGTATTTATAAGCTCACATGGGGCCCTTATGGCCCTGGTGAGCTAAAAGGATGATTAGGTTGACTTGTCACCGGCTTTTCAGGTTTCACGAAATTCGATAGTATAACATTTATTCAAAAACAATAACTTATACAAATAAATAGAATAATATAAATTAAAATGACATATAATGAACAATTTTTCTCAGATATTATGAAATATCCAACAATACTTAGCTAAATGGTAGTCTTTACAAAATGAGTAAAATACAATGATCAAGTACCAGCTTGATATGAAGTCTTTAAGCCAAGGGTGTGATTTTTTTTCATTTTAAAAAGTATTTACGCAGATAACTCTATAAATGCGAAAAATAAAAAAGTCATCATGAACGAATCAAGACAGACTCTCAAGATATTATCAAGATTGTCGTGTTAAGGAAACATCAAACCAGCAAGGTGATACTGTTCCGACTTGTGTATCAAAATAGCTTCAGTAAGAATCCACTTCTCGTATGGATCTATACAGAGACATACTGAAAATCAGTCCAAATAACTGAAAAAGAAGAAAAACAGACTATATTTGTTTCTTAATCGCTGTAAATATACTATTATAAATACGAAATAAAGTGCCAAACAACATGCACTGGCGTTAACAGTATGGTTGTATGATATAAAAATTGGAAATAATTTAGCATTGATATATGTTATTTTAATTTATAATGATATAGAAGAAATGAACTTACAATGACAACAATAGATGCAACAGCAATACCTCCGATCATTAATACATGTCCCTGGACATAGTTTACAAGCTCATCATAACAACCCTGCAATGAAAAAAAAAACCAGTAACAAATCATTATGTATTAAAACAATTAAATGTACAAATCATAATCTTTCAGTCAGTTTAATTGAAGTCTGGAGCTGGCATGTCAGTTAACTGCTAGTAGTCTGTTGTTATTTATGTATTATTGTCATTTGGTTTATTTTCTTTGGTTACATCTTCTGACATCAGACTCGGACTTCTCTTGAACTGAATTTTAATGTGCGTATTGTTATGCGTTTACTTTTCTACATTGGCTAGAGGTATAGGGGGAGGGTTGAGATCTCACAAACATGTTTAACCCCGCCGCATTTTTGCGCCTGTCCCAAGTCAGGAGCCTCTGGCCTTTGTTAGTCTTGTATTATTTTAATTTTAGTTTCTTGTGTACAATTTGGAAATAAGTATGGCGTTCATTATCACTGAACTAGTATATATTTGTTTAGGGGCCAGCTGAAGGACGCCTCCGGGTGCGGGAATTTCTAGCTACATTGAAGACCTGTTGGTGACCTTCTGCTGTTTTTTTTTCTATGGTCGGGTTGTTGTCTCTTTTGCGCATTCCCCATTTCCAAATTTCCAAATTTTCACGGCTATGAGTGTTTTGTAAATTAGTAATTAATACGGTTAAAACATTTCAAAAGGTATGTCTTTCATCGTAAAAGATGGATAAACACTTTAATAGATTTTACCTTTGAAAATAGCAGAATCCGCAAGAAGGAAGAGTCTTTATACAATGCCCTTTTAAATACAATGCAGACTGCTTATATTACTTTTGACGTATTTCCACAACAATTCTTAATAGTTTTGTGACAGTACCTTATGATAAAGATGAGGATTAACATTTCCACCTACTGGAGGTCCATCTATTGGGGTGCCTTCTGTACCGTTTAAACCAGTGCAAGTTATTATATCTCCGTCGTGACGACAGCAACTATCAGGAACATAGGCTTTCCCTTCAACAAAATAAGTTCATTTGTAAACAATGGAAAAAGGGAAAAAAATCAATAAAATGTTATCATCGGCTATCGATTGGTGTACAATGATTCAATGAAATGTTAGCATCAGCTATCGATTAATGTAAAATGATTCAATAAACCAATGCAGTGTTATCATCGGCTACCGATTGGTGTACAATGAAAACAATGAAATGTTATCATCGGCTATCGATTGGTGTAAAATGATTCAATAAAACAATGAAGTGTTATCATCGGCTATCGATTTGTGTACAATGATCCAATCAACCAGTGAAATGTTATCATCGGCTGTCTATTGGTGTAAAATGATTCACACATCAAATGAAAAGTTAGAATCGGCTATCGATTGGTGTACAATGATTCAAACAACCAGTGAAATGTTATCATCGGCTATCGATTTGTGTACAGTGAGTCACACATCAAATGTAAAGTAAATCCTCGGTCACACCTTATCGGATAGCTCGAACGGACGCCTAACGGATAACTTTTTTTCAATCCGGTCATGTCCGTTAGACGTCCGTTCTTATCCGTTAGACGTCCGTCCATATCCTTTATCCGTCGACGTCTGGTCTGTCCGGTGGAAAATTTTGAGCATGTTCAAAACTTTGAACGGACGTCCAACGGATAAAATGTCCGTTAAACGTCGTTAGGCGTCCGTTTTGTACGGTACTCGTCCGTTTCGTTTCCGTTTTGTATCCGTTACGTGTCCGTTATACATCCGTGGAGTACTGGAAAGCCTCGGTCACACCTTACCGGATAGCTCGAACGGACGCCTAACCGATAATTTTTTTTCAATCCGTTCATGTCGGTTAGACGTCCGTTCTTATCCGTTAGACGTCCGTTCTTATCCGTTAGACGTCCGTCCATATCAATTGCATGTCCGTTAAGCGTACGTTTTATCCGTTGGGGTCCGTTCTGTCCGGTGGAAAATTTTGAGCATGTTCAAAACTTTGAACGGACGTCCAACGGATAAAATTTCAGTTGAACGTCCGTTAGGCGTCCGTTTCGTTTCCGTTTTGTATCCGTTACGTGTCCGTTATACATCCGTTGGAAGTCTTGAAGATGAATTCACCAACGAACTTCTACCGGACGTTTAACGGATAAAACGGATGTTGAACGGATGAGAAACGGACTTCTACCGGACGTATAACGGATAAAACGGATGATGAACGGATCTGAAACGGATAAATGCCAATTGAAAATTTCGCGTCAGAAATGCCAATTATTGGTATGTTAGATTTCTTAAGGTTCATGAATTCTTATTATTCATAATCGATCTTAGAATATAAGCACGTCTTCACAATCAAGCAGTTTTTATTCAAGCCAGACACTGCCCTTCTGCGAATTTTGAAGAATAAACCAAAACCAGTTACACAGAAACATTTTGAATATATATGCGATTTACATGTATTATTATTGTCGCCTTTGATTTATCCGTATATCTTGTTCATCCGTTTTATCCGGTACGCTTCCGTTAGGTATCCGTTTTATGCGGTACTCGTACGTTTGATGTACGTTCGACATCCGTTCTGTCCGGTACGTGTCCGTTTCTCGTACGTTACATATCCGGTGTGTGTCCGTTATTCATCCGTTACACGTCCGTTTTATTCGGTCAGTACATCAACGGACTCCCAACGGATAACAATTTTGTCAACGGACAACTTTTATTTTCATCCGTTAGGCGTCCGTTCGTGCTATCCGGTAAAGTTTGACCGAGGCTGAAAATAAATTCACCAACGGACTTCTACCGGACGTTTAACGGATAAAACGGATGTTGAACGGATGAGAAACGGACTTCTACCGGACTTCTAACGGATAAAACGGATGATGAACGGATCTGAAACGGATAAATGCCAATTAAAAATTTCGCGTCAGAAATGCCAATTATTGGTTTGTCAGATTTCTTTAGGTTCATGAATTCTTATTATTCATAATCGATCTTAGAGTAAAGGCACGTCTTTACAATCAAGCAGCTCTTATTCAAGCCAGACACTGCCCTTTGGCGGCATTTTGAAGAACAAACCAAAACCAGTTACACAGAAACATTTTGAATATTTATGCGATTTACATGTATTATTATTGTCGCCTTTAATTTTTCCGTATATCTTGTTCATCCGTTTTATGCGGTACTCGTCCGTTGGATGTACGTTAATCATAATTGTGTGTCGCTATTTATATACCTTTATTCCTTGTTGTCAATTAGTGGTTTGTTTTAGATGATTTCCTTATTGCATTTCTATCGCCATTACAAGAAAAAAAAACTGTAGGCAGGGCGCAAATGATAAGTAACTGAAAATTTAGTTTCTGAACTTTCAAATATGTATTGCCAATTACAATCTCTCCGTGAGACCCTGGTGATTTAATGTCATTGTTACTGAATGTCTTTCCAAATATTTAATGACATTGTTGCATACGTAAAAAAATTACATTTCATACATGAAATATGCAATTCGTCTTATTAGAAATTTGAATCATATCATAATGTACAATGCGGATGTATTAAGCTTCTAACCATGTCTAAATTGTAAATAACTGGAACCAGGGGCGGATGCAGGAATTTTCGAAAGGGGGGGGGGGGGGTGCTAACCCAGGGTAAAGGGGGGGGGGGGGTGCAAAACATATGTCCCGATACAAATTAATTGATCGGCAAAAATAAAGGGGGGGTGCGCACCCCCGGAACCCCCCCCCCCCTGGATCCGCCACTGGGAACTATAATTTCAAATACTAGTACTAGTAGTCTAATCGTTAAGGCAAGAATAATGCTCGTTATCTTTATGACGACCTGTATGATATACTGAATAGGTTTTTTTTTCGGTGATAATTGACTTGTGTAACAACTTATCGTACCTCCTATACATTTCTAGGAATATGATTGGTTAAAAGCAACCGCGTATATTCCATATAAGGTTAGTAGGCGGGGCTTATTTCAATACACGGTTAGTAGTGGTGTTATGTCCCTTTATACAAACAATACGGTGTTGAAGAAAAATCTGAAAGGTTTCAACAAACGATGAAATTGATAATGAACGATTGAAATAAATTTTTAAAACACATTTAAAGTTAACAAATTGTTATTGTTGGCATTTGTTTTTGTATAGATCAATGGAAGTAGGTTCCTGATACTAACGGTACTGAAGACTTGATTTATCGTATTAGGTCACCAGCACACTATGTAACTAATTATATTGATTGTTTTCCCATTGCATATATCGTAATGCTGCTGCTGTAACAGTAGTATTTTGGATTTATTTCCCTTTTTAACACCATCATACTTATCATATGTAGATGTAAATTCAATCTGTTTACTTACTGTTGTTTCCCTGCTTGTACCATTGAGATTTTATTTTGTATATCGCCCACGAATCTGTCGAATTGACTCCTCCATGTACTCCACAACACTCCAACTGTCAGATCAAATTAATGGAAAAGATTGTAAAAGATTTAATGAGACAATCGTTATTTTTATAGTGTTTAGGGAACTTGAAATTAAAACAAGATAAAAATATCAAATATTACAAGTTCAAAATTGGAGCATTACAAAGGTGCTCTGTGTCTTCCCTTTTAAACAACACTACAGACACATTTATTGGCAATGATGAATAGGGAACTTAAATAGATATCAAAGGTACATGGCTTATAATTTGATACGCCAGACGCGCGTTTCGTCTACATAAGACTCATCAGTGAGATCAAACTATTTAAAAAACCAAACAAGTATAAGTTGGAGAGCATTGAGGACCCAAAATTCCAAAAAGTTGTGCAATAATACGATTGCTTGATAATAGGTTTGAATATTAAGGAATATTCAAACAATAGGATATGAACATGCATGGAGCTGATGTTGATTTTTATGTCTTTTGTTTGATGTTTCTATCGTTGGGCTTGTCCTCTCAAAGAGTTACATCCTTATCTCCCCCCTCAAGATATACATTTTTCAGGAGATAATACTTACGTTCTTCTGCATCAGATCCCATACTTCTGTTACCATTCTATTTTCAGAATGATCCAAATTCACACCATATTTGTTAACTAAAGCAATCTTCATAGATTTCTGAATTTTACCAGACATCTGAAATAGACTTTTATGTGTACTGATCTCTATTTTTTCTTCTTCACGTTTTATTAATATCTTAATGCCATTTATATTTATCAATCACCAAGGGGGGAAACTATAAAGTCTACAATCGCCATCTCTGTTTCATTTAATTGTTTACATCATTTTTCATAATACAACGTATGACATTTACGCCGATTTAGAAAATATTCATTCTTTCATTTGCGCCGATTTCATTTTTTCATTTGCGCCGATTTTATATTTGCTCCTAATTAGATTTACAGGTACGTTAATACTTGTACATGTACTATACTATATAATACCATTGGTAAAATCTGGTTCATTTGTGTTAATTTTGATTCATATTGTTCTGGAACTTCGTTGTAACACGATGGACAAATGTATCATAAAATCGTGTAAAGCCAGAGTCACCACGGATTCTATTGTCAAAACACAGAACGGGCATAATCATGTGGCAGATGTCCGAAAGACACGGAAGCTAAAAAACTATGGGTACGGTCAAGGAAAAAGTCTGGAGATGTATCTTGTAGGCCTTCTTCCACCTCCCCATGGTGATTCATTAAATTTGTACAAGTGGCTAATGGAAGAGGTCTATAATGATAAATGAAAAATAACATGACTTGGATGGAGAGTTCTCTCATTGACACTCATACCACATCTTCTTATATCTATTCACCTGTAATTTACCTGTAAAAATATCGGCGCAAATGAAAAAAAAAATCGGCGCAAATGAAAGAAAAAATCGGCGCAAATGAAATGCAGATCGGCGCAAATGCAAAACGCCGACAACAATGTATACATATATATATCTAATGTGCCTAAGGGCACCATAGAGAATGTATATGGAAAGGGTTAAAACTTAATCAAATCTTTACCTGTCCAAAGAACATATAAGAGAAACGAATTCAAACGAATGTATTAAAATCTTAGTGAAACATACCTGTCCAACGAAAACGAACAAGAGGATTGCTGTGACTAGTAATATTACGAGAATGATAGCCATGAGAACTGTGTACTGAAAAAAAAATATCTATATTTTACAGTCGATTTCATTGAGTATGTAGCTTAAAGTAATATCTTTGGTTAGCTTGCTTGCTAGCTGATCTAGGTTAGGTAAACTATCCTCCTTTTAAAAGTAGACTAGACAAATAACCAATCTATTTGTCTGGAAGGCTACTTCAAAATGAGGATAGTATACCTTACCTAACAATGACTTCACGGTTGAGCTAGCTAGCAAGCTAACCAGAGATATTACCTTTAGCTACATATTCATTGAAATTGGCTGTAAATGAAACAAATCAAATGAAAACAGCTTTTACAATTATGACTTTATACATTTTGTCTTGCGGTGTCTTTAATGGACCACACTGGAAGTCTGGTATTTAGTTGTTGTAGATACCCCTTTGGGGTATCTGCAGCTGTTCGCTTTCTTTCCTGACGTATATGGTAACAATAATAATAATATTAGTATGTATAAACGGTTTATAATTGATAATTAGATAGTTGACAATCGTACCACCTCTCCAATTTGTTTGATCTTTATTCCCTTTTTTTGCTTTAACCAGAGTTTAGGAAATTTGTGAATTTTGGTTTTCAGTCCTCTTTAACTACGTCATTAATTTGACTGTCTTACTGTTTTGTTTTCTGAGCTCCCCTTGTGAATCTTATATAGAAGAAACGCGTCTGAAGTAATATATTTGTAGACTGGTACTAGTAGCCTTTTTGGCTGCTTACAATGTCGTTACACATTTCGTTCTTGTAGAACATGCGTGCGATAGTCGACAATCTTTAGTTGTATACATCACTTAAGTTAAGTTTCTTAAGAAAGTCATGACTAACTACTGTGTGTGTTGCTTCAATTTAATGCTATAAAAGTATGATACCAATTAAATTATTTAGACTTAAAAAAACAGTCACAGTTTGGATCCATTAAAACGTTTAATCCCGCTGCAAATGTTTGCACCTGTCCTAAGTCAGGAATCTGATGTACAGTAATTGTCGTTTGTTTATGTAATTTATACGTGTTTCTCGTTTCTCGTTTTTTTTAATTTTATATAGATTAGACCGTTGGTTTTCCCGTTTGAATGGTTTTACACTAGTAATTTTGGGACCCTTTATAGCTTGTTGTTCGGTTTGAGCCAAGGCTCCGTGTTGAAGGCCGTACATTGACCTATAATGGTTTACTTTTTTTAAATTGTTATTTGGATGGAGAGTTGTCTCATTGGCACTCACACCACATCTTCCTATATCTACAGCCTCTCCCCTGTTCCACGCCAATAACTTTTAACTTACAATGACCAAGACACATTTCTTTTCTTTCAGTGATCCACAGACACCACAGAGTGAAATAATGGCAATGGCGGTTCCTCCAGCAATAGCTATGTAGGCAGCTACGTGATACAGTTCATCACCTAGGACAGCAGACAATTGGTGTGCTCCATAGTCGGAGGCTATGATATATATTCCCATAGACAAACTAGATACACCAGCGATCTAAATGGAATTCATATTATTATGGAATAAAACTATTCTTACATTCATAAAATATGATCAATGAAATAAGTGATAGAAATGTTATCTTGTTTGTTATTTGCTGGTTTTGATTTTTCATAAACAGGCCGTTGTGTTTCTCCTTTAAATTGTTTTTACATTTTGTCAAGTCGGGGCCTTTAATAGCCCGGGATTTTGCTCATTGTTAAAGAGCTGTAATTGCTTATACCTTGTCATTTAGACTCTACGTGGTGGTTTTAATCTCCTCATCTTCTTATTTTTTTTTTATATATTATTTGAAAACAGACAGGAATAAGATAGCAAAACAGAACATATTAGTTTATTTACCAGCAACTGTTTTGTCCCTTTTTTTCTTCGTTAAGTTTTAAGGAACGTCAAAAGAAGTTAATACTAAACAAAAAAATTCAGTGAAATCAACAATCCAATCTCATAAGATATACTTACAAATATCAGAAAATGGAACACTGCCGCACAACATTTAATATTCCCTTTGGTTCCCATAGTTTAAAACTGTCCGAAACTGCAAGAAAGACAAAATTAAACTAAAAATACAAAAAGATTAGAAAAACATGAAATGTTTCCGACTATAGTGGTTCCAATTTTAAAATATGTCCATAATTAGAGGAAATTCAACTCTAACTTTACTCCAGAACATTAGAGGAAAATCAACTCTAACTCTACTCCAGAACATTAGAGGAAAATCAACTCTAACTTTTCTCCAGAACATTAGAGGAAAATCAACTCTAACTTTACTCCAGAACATTAGAGGAAAATCAACTCTAACTTTACTAAACTCCAGAACATTAGAGGAAAATCAACTCTAACTTTACTCCAGAACATTAGAGGAAAATCAACTCTAACTTTACTCCAGAACATTAGAGGAAAATCAACTCTAACTTTACTAAACTCCAGAACATTAGTTCGCATGTTATTTTGTATCAACATATTCACATGAAACATGGATACGAATGCAAAAATGAAAAGCTTCAATTCAGTTATTATTATATTAAATAAATAAAGAATATAATAAATTAAACACTTACCTCTGTTTATCTAATAGCGTATATTTTTACATACACAGAGAAACAGGAAGTTGTTCATTCATCTGCCTAGAGCGACGCAAATCATATTTCAATGATGTCAATAACGGTTCTTGTAAAGGAACTATTTGACATGTACGCATATACTTTCAAATAATATTTCAGAGATTTTTATTTTTATTTACGTTACATGAAGGAAAATATTTTTGGTATAACTAAAAAATAGATAACACGGGCTTCAGCTGCTTTTGATGGTTCGTATGTTACTTTTATCGAAAGAATAAAGCAGACGAAAGCCCTGGTGACGAAATTTTTCATTGGAAATTATCCAAGTTTACTAAAATGACTAAAATTTACATTGATATATAACACCTGATGAAGTGATCGAACAAGATTTTGCACATGATCGATAGGAAATTTTGCACTTTATATATTATTTTGACATAGTCGTCTTAACATCATGTGAAAATACTTTATTTTGTCCCGCCTTTTTCGCTAGACTAATCTTTCTTATTATTCAGAATAAAAAGAATGAAATATACCAGCAAATATTTGAAAGACGTCCATTGGCTTACAAAAAACACCGGAAATTACTAACAAGAGGTATTTCATGTAAAGTTGATTTAATCTAAAAAAAATGTTTTTTATAACAATGTTATGTGGATTTTGATCAGTATTAATAGTTATAAGATAAGAAGTCCTTGTTTCATTGCCTGTTCCTTTAGAATTTCATAAATTTGTAGCATCAACTGACTAATTATACACTAAATGATGTGTTTGTCATAGCATAGAAGTTTAGTGGTTTACCTCAATGGCATGTTCAACTTAAATTTGGTTGCTTGACAATAAAGTTCGTAATATTGCTCATGTATTGCAATTACAATAGTGTACACTCTGAAAAGTCTCGTCTGCTTTACTGGCCATGATTGATTTAATGATTTCAAGCTTGATAACTGTAACAGAACTGAGACTGACAAAGCATGTATACAAGACTTCACCAAAATGGAGAAATAAAAAAACACAAAAAAACCCAACAACATAGAACTTGAGACTCGAAAGAGTCTAAAATGGTCAGCTGGATTTATTTTGAATACGTTGCAAAAATATGCATTTCATCAGAAACAAATTGATAACATTATAAATAATTCAGTCCATTTTGGAGGAATTTCTTTGATTCGTTGAGGAGTAAAATGTAATTTCCTATTAGGGTTTCAAAGTAAACTTTGACTTCAAATAGAGACCATATTAAATTAGTGATCAGCACCTAAGTAAGACCACTCATCAACAACCTTTAAATGAGCATTTCGGAAAAGTATGGTTTTAATTGTATCCGTCGTTCTACAGGGGTCTTTGAAAATCAGACCCCTTCAAGTAATATTGGACTTTTAATCGAGATTAAAGTAACACTTGGTAAGAAACTTCAACGGAACATTTCTGCATGGCTTGATTTGGTTTACTTAAGAAAAAAAGCAAACTGTTGCATCACATGTGGTTCGAATGGTGGCCTTCTCTGGCATTTATCTTTAATTCTGTTGGAACCAAAGTAGCAACACTTTCTAAAAATCTTCGCGCGTCTGGCGTATTAAATTATAATCCTGGTACCTTTGATAGCTATTATACGAACAAGGCCCACATTAAAAAACAACATAGAACTTGAGGTTCGAAGGGGTCTAAATTGGTCAGCTGGATTTATTTTGCCCAAGTAAAAAAGTTATGCATTTCATCATAACCAACTTAATCATATATTATTTAATTCAGTAATTCTTCTATTTCAGTTTTCTTTTTTCTTCTTCTTGAAATTGAGAAGTAAAATGTTATTTCCCAATAGGGTTTCAATGTAATCTTTGACCTCAGATGGAGACCATCTTGAAATGGCGATCGGCAGCAAAGTAAGACCACTTATCAACAACCTTTAAATGAACATTTCAAACAAGCATGGTTTTAGTTATATCCGTCTTTCTATAGAGATCTTCAAAAATCAGACCACTTCAAGTAATATTGGACTTTTAGTCGAGATTAAAGTAACACCTGGTAAGAAACTTCAAGGGAACTTTCAATGTATAAGTACCGGGCCACGTACACTTGTATTTTTGTCCATCTGATGAGTTAAGCCTTTTTCAACTGATTTTTATAGTTCGTTCTTATGTTGTACTGTTATACCACTGTCCCAGGTTAGGGGGAGGGTTGGGATCCCGCTAACATGTTTAACCCCGCCACATTATTTATGTATGTGCCTGTCCCAAGTTAGGAGCCTGTAATTCAGTGGTCGTCGTTTGTTTATGTGTTACATATTTGTTTCTCGTTCATTTTTTTTACACAAATAAGGCCGTTAGTTTTCTCGTTTGAATTGTTTTACAGTGTCTTATCGGAGCCTTTTATAGCTGACTATGCGGTATGGGCTTTGCTCATTGTTGAAGGCCGTACGGTGATCTATAGTTGTTAATGTCTGTGTCATTTTGGTCTTTTGGTCGATAGTTGTCTCATTGGCAATCATACCATATCTTCTTTTTTGTATTTTCTGCATGGCTTGATTTGGTTTACTTAAGGTTTATGTACCCTTCTGTAGCCATTTTTGTACGAACTTTTCAAACTTCAACTGTTTCAAAACTACTGATATAATGAGTAATAGAGATAGGCCATTTTGTACATATTCCAAGGGGAAACTTGATGCAAAGCATTATTTTTTACTGTTCCATTGCATTTAATAGAAAAAGAGGACTTTGTGGCAAATAAATCAAGATTTTTATAGAAAATCCACAGCCTTTATCCTTGTACTCTCATATTTGGCAATTTGATGACTGATAGATATAGGATTATTGCATGCAGTGCTAGCATTGATTTCCTTAAAACAAGTTTATAAATGTAGTTATTGCGGTTAAGACAAGTATAAATATGGCCAAAATCAAGTACACCTTGTAGGGTGCGCTCGACTTTAGTGACTCAGCACGAGGTGTTTTGGAATTTACAGGTTACTTAGAACGTTTTGTAAAAAATAAACACTAGCACATCATAGAAAAATCAAGTGAGTAATTTATGTTTCAAATTTTATAACATAAATCTCTGTATTAAAGGCTGTGGATTTTCTATAAAAATCTTGATTTATTTGCCACAAAGTCCTCTTTTTCTATCAAATGCAATGAAACAGTAAAAAATAATGCTTTGCATCAAGTTTCCCCTTGGAACATGTACTAAATGGCCTATCTCTATTATTTATTATATCTTTAGTTTTGATACAATTGAGGTTTGAAAAATTCGTACAAAAATGGCTACAGAAGGGTACATAAACCTTAAGAAAAAAAGCAAACTGTTGCATCACATGTAGTTCCAATGTTTGACCTTCGCTGGCATTTATCTTTAATCCTGTTGGAACCAAAGTAGCAACACTTGTTAAGAATTTTTACAGCAACATAGCATGTTGGTTTTAATAGGTTAAACCACTCAGAAATTACGAAAGGCCGTGAAGGTCAAATTTGAAGACGATTCGACACAAAGGTAACAACTGGACAAGGAGGAATTCTCTCAAGTTTTTTTTCTAGGTTAAACCAATCAGAAATTACGAAAGGCCGTGAAGGTCAAATTTGAAGACGATTCGACACAAAGCTAACACCTGGACAAGGAGGAACTCTCTCAAGTTTTGTTTCATTCTGCAAGACCAGAATGTGAAAAGTTAACAGATGGATGACAGATACGATTGATTTCAAACGAAACGCGAACCTACCTTTAACAAGGTGAGCCAAAAAAAGTTATAATCAAAAGACTGGTCTTTTGTTTATCTATTGATCCAGAATGAAAATTAGCCACAGTATTTAAAATTTCTTTCCTTTTGCATGATTCAGACTTTTTTTTTAAATGAATGATATTGGTATGTTTTATTGACTTTAACATTGATAACTCATAATTAAGTCATTAGGGGTTATGGTATTGCATACTTCAGATATATTTAAAATGATTAGTTTAATTACTAATACATTTATAGATCAATATTTTTTCTCTCGATATGTATGAATTTTACAGGTAACGGAAATTGCAAGTGACTAAATTACAGACGCCTTATTATCCATCACCTGACCAAGTATTCTATTATTAAAATATTTGCCTCCAATAATTGTGGCCAAGACTGAGGGAAATCGTTAACTAGAATCTCTAAAGAGCCGGTGTCATGCAAAAATATTAATCTCCAACAACGAATACTTCATCATATATATATTTAGTAGTGTAGAATAAAATTTCATGATGAACATTTTCTTTTTTGTATTTTTTTTTTTTTTTATTGCTGATCAATTTTCTGTTTAGTTTCTCTTTTATCATCTCTGGTTTTTGCCCAAAACATAGAATTTCTAAGAGATAGGTAGAAATCGTCATTAAAATTAATGGCAATCACTCTAATTGAGGGCCTCAATGAAAATTAGACTATTTCTAATTGAGTTACCCTCTTTAAATAAAGAATTTATTATTATTATTATATTATAATTATAACAAGAGTGCAGACGCTGACATGTGTCGCCTGGTTTACTTATGATTGAATTCATGTTGAAAGTCTGTTAAAAGGTTTTACTACAAGTATCACATAAACTTAAAAGTATCAATGATTCATGAAAATGAAATCACAGGCAGGTGAACCATGCCAGTAAAGTACGCCTAACAATCTTTCCATACAACAAACATAGATGTCATATCGCTTAATTTTATTGTGGGTCTCATTGGGGTCTAAGCGTGACGCGGGATTGTCGATTTTTTGTAAGCGTGAAACGTGAAAGTCAAATTATTGTGGCGTGAAAACGTGAAATGAGGTCTTGCGGGACCCGGGAAATGACAAACAAATGAGAATTGCTTACGTACATAGTGTAAGCGGGATACGGGAATCTGACAAAACAGTAAGCGGGATCGGAACCCCCCAATGAGAACCCCCTTATAGTACCTAAAACCAGCAAAGTGTTAACATTGACATATGAACCATCAAATTGAGGTAAAGTCAATGAAACCCACCAGACAGATAAGATAAACCTGCCAGACATATATATCCTACAAGCATTCAATACACCAAATATTTTGGCCCTTTTGCATATAGTATCTGAGAAAAAGACCAATCCAAAAAGCTAAACAATGCCCAATGAACCATGAAATTGAGGTCAGTGTCCGGACTTGTACACCTTACAATCATTCCATACACCAACTACAGCTGACCTACTGCTTTGAGTTTTAGAAAACAGACCAAAACGCAAGACTTAACATTGGCAAATTTAAATAAACAATAACTAGAGGCTCGAAAGAGCCTGTTTAGCTCATCTTGGTCTATGTGCATATTAAACTAAGGACACATATGGACTCGTGACAAACTTGTGTTTTGGTGATGGTGATGTGTTTGTAGATCTTACTTTACTGAAAATTGTTGCTGCTTACACTTATCTCTATCTATAATGAACTTGGCCCAGTAGTAACAGTGGAAAATATTTTGTAAAAATTTACAAAATTTATAAAAATTGTTAAAAATTGACTATAGAGGGCAATAACTCCTTAAGTGGTCAATTGACCATTTTGTTCATGCTGAATTATTTTTAGGTCTTAATTTGATGTGCATGATTGCTGTTTATCTCTATCTTTAATAATATTCAAGATAATAACCAAAAGCTGAAATTTTCTTAAAATAACCAATTTAGAGGCAGCAACCCAACAACGAGTTGCCTGAATGGTCTGAAAATTTCAGGGCAGACAGATCTTTACCAATGAACAATTTTATCCTGTCAGATTTACTCTAAATGCTTTGGTTTCAGAGATATGAGACAAACACTGCATTTTACCCTAAGTACAATTTTTAGCCATGGCAGCCATCTTGGTTCGCTGTCAAAGTTGGGGTCATCGGACACATTTTTTAAACTAGATACCCTAATGATGATTGTTAAATTTGTCTTAGTAGTTTCAGTGGCGAAGATTTTTGTAAAAGACTACAACAGTTTACGAAAAATTGTAAAAAAATTACTATAAAGTGCAATAACTCCTTAAAGGGTCAATTGACCGTTTTGGTCATGTTGACTTATTTGTAGATCTTACTTTGCTGAACATTATTGCTGTTACAGTTCATCTCTATCTATAATATTATTCAAAATAATAACCAAAAACTGCAATGTCCTTAAAATTACTAATTAAGGGGCAGCAACCCAACAGCGGGTTGTCTGAAAATTTCAAGGCAGATAGATGTTGACATAATAAACAATTTAACCCCTTTCAAATTTGCTCTAAATGCTTTGGTTTCAGAGATATAAGCCAAAATCTACATTTTACCCCTATGTTCTATTTTTAGCCATGGTGGCGATCTTGGTTGGTTTGCCCGGTCATCGGACACATTTTTTAAACTAGATACCCCAATGATGATTGTGGCCAAGTTTGGTTAAATTTCGCCCTGTAGTTTCAGAGAAGATTTTTGTAAAATTTTACCGAGACAGGACGATGGACGATGGACAACGAACGCCAAGTGATGAGAAAAGCTCACTTGGCCCTTCTGGCCAGGTAAGCTAAAAATAAAGCAGTACCACACAAACTTAACATGATCCAAGAAAACAAGGTCAAGGTCATATTAAGATTGACTAACGAACCATTTAAAGGAGGTCATGGTCAGATAATTGCCAGACAGAAGTATACTGCAACCAATCATTTCATACACCAAATATTGTTGACCTATTGCTCCGATAAAAGAAAAACAGACCAAATCCAAAAATTTACATTGAGCAATGAACCATGAAAAGAAAGTCAAGGTCAAGTAGAACATGTTGTAAATATTTTCATACACCAAATATAGTTGACCTATTACATACACTATTGGAAACACAGATCAAAACACAAAAACTTAGCTTAAACCATTGATCCATGAAAATGAGGTCAAGGTCAAATGACACCTGCCAGATGGACATGTACACTTTACAATCATTCAATGCACCAAATATAGCAACCTTATTGCTTGAAGTACCGTAGATATGGACTTGACTACACAAGCTTAACATTGTTCACTGATCCATCAAATTAGGTAGAGGTCAAGTGAAAACTGTATGAAATATAAAGCTTTTAAGAATTTTTTTTAATGCCTTCAGATCACTATCCATATAACGAGCTTTCTGCGACAGGAGTTCCAGGCTCAATTAAAATGAACCAACAAAAGAGTGCACATGTTGAAATGTCTCACCTTCTTTACTTATCATTGATATTATGTCGATAAATACAAACATATATAAATGTAAATATAAACTACAACTATCACATAAACTTAACATGATCCAAGAAAATGAGAACAAGGTCATATAACCCAAACAAGAAAAAAATGTACACTAAATAAAGTTGACCTATTGCTTATAGTTTCTAAGAAAAAGACTTTACCAAGAAAACTAAACATTGACCAACGAACCATTCCAGGCAGACATGGACAGCTCACAATTCTTCTATACAACAAAGATAGTTGACCTATTGCTTATAGTTCAAGAGAAACTGTCCAAAACACAAAAACTAAACACTGAGCAATGAACGGTGAAAATGAGGTCAATGTCAAATAAAACCTGCATGACTGACACGCACATCATAAAATATTTCCATACACCAAATATAGTAGAGTTATTGCATATAGTGTTAGAAAAAGACCAAATCTCAAAAACCTAACTTTGACCACTGAACCATGAAAATGAGGTAAAGGTCAGATGACATCTGCCAGTTGGACATGTACACCTTACTATCATTCCATACACTGAATATACTAGACCTATTGCTTATAAAATCTGAGATATGCCTGACCACCAAAACTTAACCATGTTCACTGATCCATTTAATGAGGTCCAGGTTAGTAAAACGGGCATGATGACCTTGCAATGTACGCACATACCAAATATAGTTATCCTATAACTCATATTAAGAGAAAAATAAACATTGCAAATAAGTACAACTTTTTTTTTCAAGTAGTCACTGAATCATGACAATGTACATGTGACAGACAGAAACTTAGTAACACGAGTATCTATATACAAAGTATGAAACATCCATGTCTTCCACCTTCTAAAATATAAATCTTTTAAGAAGTAAGCCAACACAGATGTTGCAGGATCACTTTCACTATGTCAAGCTTTCTGCGACAAAAGTCACAGGCTCAACAAAAATCAACATCAACTTATTAACCATGAAAAGGTCAAGGTCAGAAGAAACCTAGACTGATATACCACTTATAGTTCTTCTGCTTTAAGTATCTGAGAAAGACCAAATCCTGTTACTTAAACCTTGATGACTGATCAATATTATGGTCAGTTGAACTCTGACATGTAGACGTTGCAAGGAAACCTTAAACTGATAAGTTAAAAAATTCACATGACAAAGACAAAGATATTTTTATCAAGCAGTTACTCAACTATGAAAATGAGGTCAAGGAGTGTGGACATGTGATAATGGAAACTTAGTTACATAAGGTTTCTTTGAATTTGTTGTATTCTAAAGCTGATTTTAAGTCTGTTATTCTGTATTTGTAATTATTTAGCTTATTCTTAGTCAGACGTTCCATTTTATTTTATGTATAATCTTTTACTCAGGTTAGTGGGATGAAGAAAGGGACAACATCAAGGTTTATTTGTGCAACTAGTTAGAACTACATGTGTATGTTGAAAGCCAGAATGGTAGTTTATTCAAATTTAATTGGCTTTCAAATTCTAGTTTGCTTATTTTTAATGATCTGCCAAATTTAAATAAACTGTGTGGCTTTAATTTTCTTGTATTTGCCTTCATATGCTAGACCTTGCAATGCAGTACAAATGTATTTGCCTTGAATGGTTGTCGAGGCCATTCCATGATAGTTTGTATTTTCATCTATTTTACTTAGTATGTTAGACGTTGCAATGCAGTATTTGCTTTGAATGTTTGTCTAGGCCGTTCCAAAGTTTGCATTTCCACAAGTTGTTGGTAAGCAGCTTCTAATCTCAAACTTATGGCCAGAATATACAATAACTGAAAGGTAAGATAAACAGTTTAATAACAACTTTGCGATAATAAAACAGTAGGTCACATGATTACCAACAGAAATTTCTTTCAATATAAAAAAAAATAAGAACTCATAATTCATAAACTGCTATCCTGTGCAATCTGAAATTTGACATGATTACCAGTACAGTTGTAAATATACACACATTTCACTGTCATGTCATAGCTTAGGACAATCTTTTGATACAACTAAAAATAATCAGACACAACCAAAATCTGAAATCATTTATTGATAAAACAGTTAAGTATTTATGCCCCTTTAAGCCCAATGTGAAGTGTGTGAAATGTCATAGAATTATATATACTTGCAGCAGGGAATGCGTCACTACATTAAAACTGTAAAAGCATGTGCAAAATGCCACAGAAATGTTTACAGAATATTTACAGTAATTGTGTTCAACTAAAGAGTAATAAACAAGTATAAATCAGTGCTGGTCAGCTGATACCATGTTTTCTATGTAAAACAATCTGTTCATTAATAATTTGCAATGCCAAATTTATACCATCAAATCTTAACTCTATATCAAATTTACACTTAACAGTCACAGCCATTCATGTTTTTTTTTTTGTACCAATTTAAAAAAAATTATTTGACTCTAAAAGTTCATTTTCTATGTCACTTCACTGTAATATAAATACCGCCCTCCAATTATCTCAAATTAAAGTCCTAGATCATATTTTTTTAAACAGTTCAATTCCTAATTTATCCTTAAAATAACTTCCTTTGATTGCTAGTTCATTCCTTATAGGTACATGGTTTCAATATGTGTCATCTGAACTCAATTTCTATTTGTGATTTAATCTTTAATATGCATGAAATATTAGCCACTGGACTATAAGCATCCAACCATCACCTTTTTCGTACTATCAAAAATGTTCTTCTAGATATTCAGCTATTTTTCTATGCTAGTTGTACTTAACAAATTCTCCAATTAACTTATAAAATCATTCAAAGCTCTAGCAAGTCTAAGTTCTGCTTTACATTTCTTTCAAACTAAAAACGCCTAGCTTTAATCTTGACACTATTTGTTGCATAATAGAACTGAAAAAAAAATTGACTTTTGCTAGATTTAAATTCTCTCTTTATCAAAACTGCTATATAAAGACCCAAAACTTTAACCTTCATCTGTTAATGAAGCTTAAAGTACCCTGCTGACATAATTAAGGTACCACTACAGGGAGGTAACTCTGTAAAATCAGCTAAACGTTTTAATTACGTTGTTTTTAAGGGAATATTAAGCTTCTCAATGATCAAAATAAGTGTTTGTCAAACTGCTATATAACCAGTGTAATTTTTCTAACAAAACGGTTGGTTCAATTTTTTTTAAATTTTTGTATATTTTTGTTAAAGAGTCAAAGTGAATACTTTGTCAAAATAACCCATTTACTGTAAAAACAATCTATAGAATTAACTGTTTACAACATTGTCCTGGTATGTGAAAAAGTTCTATTCCATGTATGCATTAGCTTTAATGTATCCTACTTACTTTGAAAGAAGAAAAAAGGACCATTTAAAAATATGCAAATATCTGCCTATCCAATGAAGCTCTTTTGCCAAGATAATTGCAATAAGCACATGATCAGATAGCTTACTATGTTATAAATGACTTAATTTTTGGGATGAGAAAAATTGCAAATAAAAAACCACAAAGATCAAGCTATACATTTCATCATATTTGACTTAAAAAATTACTTCCCTTTTCTCCTTTAAAATCTGTTCCATTGCACATAAAAAATTAAACCAATCTATAACTACTACTACTATATGTGAACTAAATATGATACTATTAACAATACAAAAGCACTATATAATAAGCAGCACCATCTGTAACAAAACATGAATAGTCCTTCTTCCTCAAAACACATATTATGCTACATGTGAAATCGTCATTTTTTTTTTTTAACAAAAATAAATTCTAAAACTAACAAACCCATAAAGGGAAATAAACTCAATCATACAAAAATACATCGTCATTATGTCCATTATTCAATGTGAACATATTTTTTTCCACATTCTGGCTCATTATTATTGAACCATTTTGATTACAATTCTAACTTCATCCTAGGCTTGTTCGTCCTTAATAAGATCATCAGATTTATCTGTATCCTCTTCAGCTTCAACTTTATTTTTTTCTTTGTCTGAAGTTTCTTTCTGTGACTCATCCTCATCACTTTTGTCATTTTCTTCTTCTAGAGTTTCCTTCGATGACCTATCTTCGTCACTTGAGTCCTTTTCTTCCTGTGATTCATCCTCATCACTTTTATCCTTTCCTTCGTCTAAAGTTTCCTTCTGTGACCTATCCACTTTACTTGTATCTTTTTCTTGATCTACAGTTTCCTCCTCATTTATATCCTTTTCTTCGTCTAGAGTTTCAGTTGTATCATCTTCATCTTTGTTTTCATCAGTATTATCATCATTTCCTGTCCTCTGTTCTTCAACATCTTTTCCTGCGAAGTCAACATCTTCCTCTTGGTCTCTAGGATTAACACGATCAGTTTGTGACTCTTCCTCCTCTTTTCTTTCACTTTCTGCTTCAGTTGTCTTTTCAATATCTTCAGCGTCTTCAACACTTTCTTCTGTTGATTTTTGAGCATTATCTGTCTGATCTTCCTCTGTTGATTTTTGAGCATTCTCAGTTTCATCTTCCATGTTTAATTGATCAATCTCTTGTACAAGGTCTTCATCATCCTTCTCAACATTATTGTTAACTGCATTAGGTCCATCTTCTTTCAGGCTAAGTTCTCTTTCTTCCATTTCTTTTTTATACTTTTCAATTGCAACTTCTTCAACTGAATGTTTTATGAATTGTTCAATAATATGTTTTGGGTCCTCATTTTGATCTGATTCATCAGCTTCAGAGTTGGACAAATCGTCAGTTCTGATATCTTGTATTTCTTTTGATTGATTATTTTCCTCAACAATAGAACATTGTTTTAATCTGCTGTCTATTTCTTCTATATCTTGACTGGGTTTTGATTTTTCCTCTCCATGTTCTTCATCGCTAAGGTCTTTAATGGTGTCTTCCTCGTCACTGTCTGCATCCCCTTTCTTTTCATAGTCATTTTCTATGTTTGTTTCATTTTGACCTTCAGTTTCTAAATCTTGTCCCTCTGTGATTTCTGATTGCTGCTTTTCATTTTGATTACCATCTTCAAGTTGGGTTTCTGTTTTGTTTGGTTCAGTTTCTTCAGAATTTTCTTTTTCCGGTTGTATTTCTGATTGCAACTGTTCACTTTCCAACTGAATTTCTTTTTCAGACTCTATTAAGTTTGGCTCTATCTGATTTTCTTCTCCAGTTTGCAGATCTAACTTTTGTTCAATTACAACTTTTTCACTGCCTCCATCCAACTCATCAACAACCTGGCTTTCTTCTTTTTCATCCTCAGCATCATAAAATTCATCATCTTCGTCATCATCTCCTTTCTTCGCTGGTATTCCTTCCAAATCATCTCCTGTAAAATAGTCAAACATTTTGTGAAAAACAAGAATCATACTTTTTTATTACTGTGCACTATCTGTGACATTTTTAAACTGTAAGTCATTTCATCAATTTTTCAGAATTATAACTCAGCACTTTCACCAATTAAAATCAGATTAATTTTTATAATCCTTTGGGGTTTTTTAGTAGCAGAGTTACTGACTACACTATCCTTGATTTTCCTCAGAGAGTTTGGAATATTTAATCTTTGAAAACCTTTCAATGATTTTAGGACAATAAAGAGCATTTTGCATTTCAGAATATTAAAATTTCTCCTTGTAGTTTCTATGATCATCTGTTATCTTTCTTGATACAGTAGTGTTGAAAACAAATTAGACAAAAAGAAGATCACACTCTGTTTGTGTCAGCCCCAAGTCAGTAGCTTGTAATGTGCTTGTCATTTGTGGAAAGATATCCTATTTGTTTTTCACTTATTGCATTTACATAAATCAGGGCCATTAAGTTTTTTTGTTTGAATTGTTTTACATTTTCAATACCATGTCATTTTAAGATTGCTGTGCAGTATAGTTTTGTTCATTGTTGAAGGCCATATTTACCTTTAGTTGCTTGCTTCTATCTTATTTGGTCTCTAGTGGAGGGTGTTCTCATTGGAAATCATACCACATCTTCTTTATATAAAATCTTTAAAGTGCCCATGCTATTGTTCTACTGAACTGTTTATATGCAAATCTTCTAATGACTAATACCTTTTATTTTTGGCACTGGTTTAAAATCGACAAAGGAAAAGCTGTCTGAGGCAGTGGTCTCTAATTCTGACTCCTCTGGGTAAGTAGAAAGATCAGTGGTGGTTTCACCTGGGCACATACTGGAATCATCTAAAGCTGTAAAACAATTGGAAAATAAAGTTAATTATTTTAGTAGGCAAACATTTTCAGAATGCTGAAATCTAATAACAAATATTTAGGAAAAGCATAAACAAATCATTTATATTGTGAGTCTTAATTTTAATTTTTTTTTTTATCAATGTCATTTTATAGATGAATTTATGACCATTTTAAAAACATAACAAAAGTAGGGTGTCTTTTTCTGATATCCTTTCTGGGCATGTTGCAAAAAAATATTTTTGGTTTAAAAATATATTAGAAAGAACAATTCAATATACATTGGTACAACAGAAACATTTAATACTTGAAATTAAAAGATTAAACTTTAGAAAAATTGTTTGTCATTATGATATTTAAATTTGTTCAGTAGAAACAATCCCTGTATAATCAAGAGCAGGTAACAATACTGGTTTTGATAGAACAATTTGAGATTTTTATTTATATAATACATCAATTTTTTTTCTGTGACCCCCTATTTTTATTTGATATTTTGTAATATTAAGAACATACAGGTTTATCCAATTATAGTGCTTAATGTTTCCTCAATTAGAAAATAAACAGCTGCGCCATGAGCGCACGATACGCCTGTCGTCTTGTGTGCAATAATCATAAATAGTTTCTGAGATACAGCCTGACATGTGAAAACACACCTTTCTTAACAAAAAACTCAATAACTCTAAAATGAAATTTTAAATCATCACCAAAAAGTATACACATCTTTAGATAAATATAACTAAGAAGTGTGTAAAGATTAAAGCAACTATCATGAATCATTTTTGAGATACGGTGCGACATGTGAAAAAAAAACCCACCCCAGTTTTAGTTACAAAGTCCTGCAACTCAAAAAGTTTTAATCTTATTTTCACCAAAAAGAATACAGATCGTTTGACCATCATAAGGAACAACTATATTAAGTTTCATTAAATTTGGATGAGTCGTTCTCAGGTTACGGAGCGACATGTTTATGGCAGACGGCCAGACATTTGTTTACCATAATACGTCCAGTCAAAATTTTGAGGGGCGTATATAACCTACATTAAATAACTTTCATTTTGTTAAATTCAACATGTTTTAATAAAAAAACAATATTCATAACCCCTAGTTTTTATATCGAGATTTGAAAGTACATTGACCCAATGTCTTTTAAAGTTGAGATAAATCTACCAGAAACACATAGATATTCCAGCTACTTTAACCTTCATGAACCTGGTATTTTTTCTCCCAATTTTTTGTGATTAGAAAAAATATGTCCAATTATGTTGTCAAGATTTCCCATTTTATGTGTAGAAAACAGCATATCTAAATGTGTATCAAACTTTATCAGAGACTTGGAGAATGTCCAAATTCAAATCACTGTAGCCTTAACAAAATGTAAAAAGCTACTTGTAATAGAAAAGTATTAATGCTGACACAACAACCAACAAATTATCAAAAATGGACTACTGCAAGCACTCTTCATAAAACAACATTTAAACAATGATGAAAACTTCAAAGATTGTGGATTCTAATAATTAATTTAAAATAGATACAGGATTGATATCTCATTCAAAATGGTCTATAAAATGAAATCTAAATTTAAATTCCAATTAAACTGCAACAAAGGTGTAAGTGTTATTTAATAGAAAATTTGTTAGAAGTACACAGGAGCATGAATGGTCATGTTTTGAAAAACAAATTTTAACAAAAATGTGTCCGCACTATCATTTTCCATGTTCAGTGGCCCGTGACAATGGGATAAGAGCTCTTTAATTTGGCATTAAAATTACAAAGACCATATCATAAGGAACATGTGTAATAAGTTTCAACTTCATCAAAAACTACCTCGACCAAAAACTTTAACCTGAAGCGGGACAAAGTATGAACGAATGAACGCACAGACCAGAAAACATAATGCCCATAAATAAGGCATAAAAATGTTCAACAGTACTGAATCCAGATTTTAAGTTCATGATCCATCCTTTTCCATAAACAAAATATTACCACTTGTATCCTGTTCCTCTGTGCTACCATAAGAATTCTCCCTGTGTAATGACATCTCATTAAACAATGGTTCTGAAAGAAAAGAGGCAAAATAAACACAGAAGTCAACTTTAATCTTCTGGAGTCCAATAAAGTTGTTCTTTAAATCTAAATCATTTAGCATGTTTTATCTTCATAAACTCAACACCAACACACAATTACAACTTAACCACAGATCACTTTCATCTTCTTATTTCCATCCATCCCTCGTGGGGGGGGGGGGGGGGGGGGGGGTGCAACATTTTTATGATTATCTTGTGTCGTCAATATAGAGTGAACAGTCCATTTTTTCTTTTTTAATCATAAGATGATGAAACCAAATGTGCAAAGTTTTTATAGACAGACAAGCATTAGGGTAAACCATAATGTCCTCTTTGACCAGTGGCAGGGGCATAAAAACCCTGCTGGTTTTTTTTTTATAGAATTAATTTTTTATAGAAAACAATATACAACACACTTTGATCCAAATATGTCCTTAGATTTCAGAGCCCTGATTTAATAAGGTTTGTAATGGCCAACAAATGAAAATCACATAAAAAAAGTGGAGGCAATAGCTCACACTTTCACTTTGGACCAGTAGCACGTTGTTTAATCTGGTATCCAATCACAAGAAGGGGGCTTTTATAATTGGAAATGGCACCTTTCTATTAATAAATGAGAAGTCACTGAATTTTCTAAAGTAATAGTTCTAAAGTTTAATTCCAACCTGTATTTTCTTCTTCCATGATTATTTCTTCAATTATTGATCCAGGTATACAATCAGCAAAGCCTAGTTTGACTAACTGTACACCCAACTGCTGATCCTGTTCATGTTGTGTCTTCACTGATCCATCAAATAGAGAAACCTTTAACTTATCTTCATTACGATCACAGAAATAGATCACCATTTCTTCACCAGGAGTACAAACATCTGCAAAATTATAAAGTAAAAGAAATTATGGTTACTTTATAAGTGTTTGCTAGAGGAATTACTCTGTACAGAATGGAAGACAGCTTTTGTTCATTTATTTGATGGTTTTTTTTTCGATTTCTTTTTTTTTAGAATTCAGCATAAATATAAAGAACTCCAATAATTTCAGTGTTTCAAATCTTGATTTATTCTCATATCATAATTTCTTTTGCAAATTGATTGTATATTCAAGACAAGAAAATGCTAATGTGGTATGAATAGAAACCGTGTTTTGTACTACAGGATATATACAACTTGGAAGTTCACAAAGTAAGATCCCACAAAAAATATGTGACAATACCCAGACACATTTTTCTGACTCCAAACTGACTTATCTCTCTTTGTACTCCTTGACCCTTCATGCTTGTTAGAGAAGCAGCAAATAACATTTTGAAGTCTGGTTTGACAAGCCTGGCGATCAAATCCATGATCTGCACTCAAGGAGCAAAATGAACCTTGGAACACCATTAAAGAGCAAATTGAATAAGGAAACTACCCTTACTGTATACCTTGGACAAGACAAAATTACTAAATAACAAGGTCATATCATTGTTAATTTCTATCTCCTATACATATTATTTAGGTAACTAAAGGAATGAACAGTAAACATGGTAAACAAATGTAAAGGTATTTTCAACTATTTTTAAGCTCCGTCCCTTTAAAGAGTAATTGAAGTTTCTTAAACAATGTTCGATATAAAGACTACAGTACATTTCAAATATTGCTGTGTTTTATATACATTTTAAACTATAATAGTGAAACAAACCCTGAAAGTAAACAACTGTGTCTTCAGACCATTCCTTTTGATCATCAACTGGTTTAATATCATCAAGCTCACAGAGGAAAGCCTGTGGTGGGTAGTTACTAATATCTTCAGGTATCTTTCTCAGGTCTGTCTTTTTTACCAACTCTGTACTTCCAATGTCTATTAAATGAACCTGAAAAACACATTAGAACTATAGAGATGTTTTAATTATTGCGAAAAATGCACGAGTCTTAGGTTTGTTTTAATAAAAACTTGTATTCATAATCTCAGTAGGGAATGTAGGCAATCCTATTATCAATTAATGTGCCATTTTTGCTGGTCGTGAAGGATTCACAATATAATTCAATTATAAATCGGATCTTACTTCTGTTAATCAATCTGAAGAATGGCAAGCGTTTTAGGCATGACAATATACATTATGATCATTTGAACTAGACACGTATGTTTTCATACAATGATATTTTAATCTGACTTAAAATGGTGATGTCCTCAATATGTGTGATACTTCTCCTTTTTAATTTGCAACTGGACTAGTATTTGTACAAATGTGTGTTCATTTATTATTCTGGGACAGCATCTTAATTATTTAATTGAAAAGCTTAAAACATCTGTAATAATGGCAACATTCGATTAAAAAAAAATGAATTTCCTTCAAAGGATCCACATGCATATCTTTAAATAAATACAATAACCATCTTCAACTTAAATTTTGTGTATTTTGACATGAGGTTTAAGTTGATGCCTAACAAAATAGTTATAACTGCATGAAAATAAAATAAACTTTATAACTTTATAATACTTGTATAACACATGTATAAGTTTTCTCAGACATTTACCTGAATTCCATTGTCTTGAACTTCTTCAATTGTAGCCCTCTGCCAGTCTTTTACGTCTTTACAGCAAGCTAAACAAAGTTCATCAACTTTAACAAGATCCTCAGGAATATTATCATCTGGGTTCTCCGTAATATGTTTGTTGATTGCCTCTTCAATAGATTCAAGTGCATTATCCTGAAACACCACATAGAAACTTGATGGATCATTTACGTGGGACATAATCACATGGTATTCAGAATCGGTTGATAATAACCGTCCTAATACTTCTGCTGTAACGTCCTTCCTAGGGCTATGTTTTACAGGTGTCTTTTCTTCTTTAGAAACACAGCTGTCGTTTTTCTGAGATACAAGATTTACAAAATCATTTTCTGCCAAAAGACTACTTAAATCTACATCCCCATCATAAAGATAAACTGATATTCCTTCATTACATACTTGTTTCACTTTCATTGTTAATGTCTTATCCTCGCACAGAGCCTCAAAATATTCACACGCCTCCTCGTCCCAGTCATCATAAGACTCATCAAGGTCTATGTCATGTAACATACAATCTACAGCTTGCATCGGACGCTCAATATCGCCACTTTTGATTGCCTTCACCTCATCTGCCTGTACACAATATGTACTTCCATAGTCTACGAATAATACTGTTAATTCTCCATTTTCTTGTTTTGATCTAGTGACACCTCTGTAGTAGCGACCATCACCTTTACACTTAGCTACACAAGGTGTATCTATTTCATCGACAGTATCAACTGAATCACTGTATTTATCCTGTAAACTGTCCATAAAATTATCAAGTTTGTTTTCTGGGTCCACTACCTGACACCAGAAACAGGTGGGATTCTCTATCTGGGACACCTTCACATGGTAATCTTTATCAACTTCATAGGTCAATCTGGAATACCTAAATGGTAGAAAACTAGAAATATTGAGCAATATATTAAAAAGTACAAGGTTTAAATAAAATTATCGTGTCCAATCACAGATAACAGTATGACATGCCATATTCTAGAATTTTTACTCATCATAACTTAAATAACTGTTTTCTAATGGTTAAGTTTTCTTTTTTCTTTTTCTAATTTTGTGTTGTTATAGATAAATTCAGAGCAATTCCAGTATAACACATTAAAACCTTGAAGATACATATAAAATTTTGAAGTACTGTAAATTCAGAAATTTCTTGTGAAAATTAAAATACAAATTATTTGTATACATCATTATTTTAAGGTGGTACCTAACACTACAGGGAGATAACTCTGTAAAGTCAGCTAACGTTGTGTTGTAAAAGGAATATTAAGCTTCTCAATGATCAAAATTGATGTTTGTACATATAACCAGTGTAATTTTTCTGACAAAACAGTTGGTTCAAAAATTTTTGAATTTTTATATTTTTGTTAAAGTGTCTTTGACAAAATTTTATGAAAATTAAACGAGCCAAATTAATTTTAGTGAAAGTGTTGGGTACCAACTTAAACCCAAATAATTAATCCTGTATTTGCGTCTTTTTACAACAATCACAACATTGAATGCACACAATCATTACTGAATTCACAGCAAACATACCCATAGAATGTATCCTCTAGTATGGATTCTTCATCTGTGGTCAGAGAAGGCATCTTCATTCTCATAGGACTGGCAATATCGCTTGAGTCAGAAAACACTCGTCTAACTCTAGTGTTAACACGTGGAGTAGATATCACCATACCATGTGACTTCTCTATCATAGACTGGCTGACTGATATACCCATATCCAACAACTGTACAATGTATGATCTTCCTTTTCCATGACCAATCACATCTGCTAGTAGGCTCCTTTAACATAACATGAAACTACAGTTAGCAGATGATATATTCAACAAAATAAATACCAAAATGCATTACAATGTACATGGTTTATCCAGATCATTTCTTACCAAAGTATAGCACCAAGAATAAGAGAAAAGTGATGTAATAAAAAGATGCCCTTTAATTATTTCTTACATATTTTATATATTAGTGGCATCTTATTATTTTTACACAAGACAAAAAGAAGTTAAACAACAAACATTCTTGATGTTTAGGAGCTATGGATATGAAATCCTACCACAATGTATTATGCTAGGACTTGTATCTCCTGGGAAAAATGCTTAAATTTCATACATTGTCATTTTTTGAAGGAATAGTTATATTTGGTTAACTGGTGACTGATGAGTGATAGTTTTGAAAATGTATCTCAAGTACAGCATGCCTGCATGAAGCTTGATACTAGTCCTTGATTTGCACTTTCTGAGAAAAAAGCAACAAAAATTGCATGAGATAAACGGAAAGTGGTCAACTAAAAGCTGTACACAAAGAGAGTAACAAGTATTTTACCTTTACCTACATATACACACTCAATGAAATCGGCTGTAAGTTACCAATATTCACATTATTTAAAGATACTTACTTCTCGCTTGTGAGTTCATCAAATAGCGTCAAATCCTCCTCACTCCACTTCTCTCCTGTGGCACCAATACCAGACAATATACATGGAATGCCCTGAATGGGTAATTCTGCAAATTTTGTTAACAACTGTTTCAAACATGTTATGGAAGTTTCTTCTGAATTTCCATGATCTAAATAGAAAACATGGCACTTCTCTCCATCAACTGATGTTACTTTAACTCGATACCATGTATCATCTTCAGAAAACTTGGCTGCACAAACCATTAGAGGTTCTAGCTTTGTTATTTTATACTGCTTTTCAGATAAATTAGAGTAGAAATTGAACATATCATCCATTAAGGTGTCTATTTTGGTGACATTTTCTTCTTTATTAACATAGAATTTACTTGGGCTGTGACTATGGCTTATGGTTACTGAGATTCTTTCTCCATCTTTCAAAGTTACTAATTTCAAGTCTTTCAAACTATGAGTTACTGGTTCCTGTGGATCTAAAATAAGATAAAAACAGAAATTATTCTATTGAAATAAATGATTTTGTCAATATAGCAATGAAGCCAGATATAACTATACACGAAAAGCTTCGTATGGTGTGAAAATTTTTTCTTGAAATTAGCAATAACTCAAAAATAATGCACCTGCTTTACAGCCAATTCCAATGAGTACGCAGCTGAATGTAATATCTTTGGTTAGCTTGTCTGCTAGCTGAACCGTGAAGTCATTGTTAGGTAAGGTACACTACCCGCCTTTGGAAGTAGCCTAGTCCTACAGACAGATAGATTGGTTATCTGTCTGACTAGTACTCTTAAAGGGTTAGCCTAACAATGAGTTCACAGTTCAGCTATCAAGCAAGATAACTAACTTCATACTCATTGAAATCGGCTGTAAGTATTTGTTAAATAGTAAGTTTATGAGTGATGAAAGAGCATAATATTGTTTAGCATGCTTATATGAAGCTCATTACTGTTAATTGAGAAATCATTGTGAGGTTTTTGTTAATGTGAATAGTGAAGTTAGTATCTCAATAATTAGAACTAGCATTTTGATATCTGATATATGCATCTGTATACAGAATTTCCTGAAAACGCAATAATTAATCTTGCATAATTGTCAATTCTTCATAAATCCCAATAAAAATGCAAGCAATAATTTCACAATTATCAGTATCAAATTTCAGGAAACACTCCAAAGATAAGTCTGACAACAGATTTATGGGACGGATGCCTTATGGAGTGGCTGCAAAGAATATTCTAATCTGTTCAAAACAGGTATAACATATATTCAAAACGTGAGCAATAACTGCAAAGTTTGAATAATGTTGATGGGAAACCATTGGGTTTACACAGGACACATGGGTCAACACATGGCATATTACCCTGAACTTCTTCAACTGTTTGGTCTATGGTAATTTCTGAAAATCCAGTCAGATCAAGTGTGAGATGTGTTTCATCTGATGAACATTCTGATATTCCCGTCTGATCTAGTGTGAGATTTGTGTCATCTTGGGAACACTCTGAGATTCCAGTCTGATCTAGTGTGAGATGTGTTTCATCTGGGGAACCTTCTGAGATTCCAGTCTGATCTAGTGTGAGATTTGGTTCATCTGGGGAACATTCTGAGATTCCAGTCTGATCTGGTGTGAGATTTGGATCATCTGGAGAACCTTCTGAAATTCCAGTTTGATCTAGTATGAGATTTGGTTCATCTGGAGAACCTTCTGAGATTCCAGTCTGATCTAGTGTGAAATTTGGTTCATCTGGAATACCTTCTAAGATTCCAGTCTGATCTAGTGCGAGATTTGGTTCATCTCGGGAACCGTCTGAGATTCCAGTCTGATCTAGTGTGAGATTTGGTTCAACTGTAGAACACTCTGAGAGTCCAGTCTGATCTAGTGCGAGATGTGTTTCATTTTGAGAACCTTCTGAAATTCCAGTCTGATCTAGTGTGAGATTTGGTTCATCTGGGGAACCTTCTGAGATTGCATTCTGATCTAGTGCGAGATTTGGTTCATCTGGGGAACATTCTGAGATTCCAGTCTGATCTAGTGTTAGATTTGGTTCATCTGGAGAACCTTCTAAGATTTCAGTCTGATCAAGTGCGAGATTTGGTTCATCTGGGGAACACTCTGAGATTCCAGTCTGATCTAGTGTGAGATTTGGTTCATCTGGGGAACCGTCTGAGATTCCAGTCTGATCTAGTGTGAGATTTGGTTCAACTGTAGAACACTCTGATATTCCAGTCTGATCTAGTGCAAGATTTGGTTCATCTGGAATACCTTTTAAGATTCCAGTCTGATCTAGTGCAAGATTTGGTTCATCTGGGAAACCTTCTGAAATTCCAGTCTGATCTGGTGTGAGATTTGGATCATCTGGAGAACATTCTGAAAATCCAGTCTGATCTAATGTGAGATTTGGTTCAACTGAAGAACACTCTGAGATTCCAGTCTGATCTAGGGTGAGATTTGGTTCATTTACGGAACATTCTGAAAATCCAGTCTGGTCTAATGTGAGATTTGGTTCATCTGGGGAACATTCTGATAATCCAGTTTGATCTAGTGTGAGATTTGGTTCATCTGGGGAACATTCTGAAAATCCAGTTTGATCAAGTGTGAGATGTGTATCATCTAATGAAGCAGTCTGTTCTAACTTCTCTATGTTATCTATTGACTCTTCTAAAGACGACAATACATCAGAAAAACCTGTCTGATCTAAAGTTAAATGAGTATCATCCATGGCCAATGACTTCAGGTCTAAAAATAAGGAATGATGTGATATAAATGATATATGCATGATAGTGAAGGTTGATGTGATATAAATGATATATATATATATGTATGATAGTTAATTAGGTTCAGTCTCCAGCTCCAGATCAACAGCAGTAAAATCCCTGTTTTTTACTGATGTTTTTTTGCTGTTGCCAGAGTTGGAATAGTTTAGTGACAAGTGTCAAGGATTAATACACAACATCCTTTCTCTTTCCTAACAATTGGTAGATCTTTCAGTCTTGAATGAAATGAACAAGAAAGGAGAAAGTAATTTAAAGAAGGCTTGTCATGAATAAAATGTGATATGGGGTTTAAGAAGTCATCTGATAATTTGAGTGCAAACATGATGTCAATACAATGAGCATTTTTTACCTCATCAGATATTCTGTATTATTTTTTTTGATTCAATGATAGCTTTTTACCTTTACGTTTTATTTTTAGCTGTGGTGGCCATGTTTGTTCACACACTGGAAACAAGAAAGAACATGCTGAAATGTCTCACTTGATTTACGTTGATAGTACTTAACTTAACATTATCAATGATTAATAAATATGAGGCCAAGGTCAGATAAACCAAGACAGACAGACGTATATCTTATTATTATTCCATACACCAAACATAGTTGACCTATTGCTATTGGTGTATTTTTGCTATTTTGTATACATGAAACAGACCACGAAAACTTAACATTGACAAATCAACCATGAAAAAGAGGATATGACTGATGATACCTGCGAGACAGACATGTACAGCTTAATATCTTTCCATCACAAATTACATATAGTTTTAAGAAACAACCAAAAACATGCACTTAACATTGATCAAAGAACCGTGAAAATAAGGCCAAGGTCAAATGAAAGCTGCCAGACTGATGAGTACATTTTGTGAACACTTTACAATCATTATATATATCTGATCTACTGCCAATAGTATTAGAAACACAAATCTCCAAGATAAATGACAGACAAGAATAATAATGGTAACAAGAGTCCACATGTTGAAATTTCTTATTCCCCATTGATTTTATGGTGAAATTTATTTTATGTCAAGTCTTAAAGATAAAGATAAACAATTCTCAACAAACCATGCAAATTAGGTCAAGGTCAGATGAACCCTGCAAGACTGACATGTACAGCTTACAATTATTTCATACACTAAATATAGTTGACCCCATGCTTTCATGAGACAGAAATTTAATCACTGATCAATGGAATGAGGTGGAGGTCAAGTGAACTGTCTGGCAGTCATGAAGACCTTGCAAGGAATCCATTTCCAAATAAACATAGTTATTCTATTACTCAATAAGTGACAAAATTCAAGTGACAAAAAACTAAATACATAAAACTATTTTTTATTCCTACAACTTACCCTCAGAGAGTTTTTGTGCATCTCCCGTTTCATCAAGGACCATCACATCACCAGCTAGAACAGCACCTGCAAGACAATTTCTAAATAAATTATTTGCAAAATAAGGACATTTTCTGGAAAGCTCAATTTCATTAAAGTTTTTACTATTCTATAGAAAATTCCTATCCATTAGACAGAACATTTTTATAATACTTCCTTTACCCACATTCAAATATATTTTACAAAGTGATCAACATTTAGGTGTTCTAGATCTTTGGATAACTGATTTTTTTAAAGTTCGTTCTTATGTTGTACTGTTATACTACTGGCCCAGATTAGGGGGAGGGTTGGGATCCCATTAATTTGTTAAACCTAGCTGTATGTATGTGCCTGTCCCAAGTTAGGAGTCTGTTATTCAATGGTTGTTGTTCGTTGCTGTGTTACATTTTTTTTTTTAACATAAATTAAACCGTTTCAGCCTTTCATAGTGGACTATGCAGTATGGAGTTCATTGTTGAAGGCCGTAGGATGACCTGTAGTTGTTAATTTCTGTGTCATTTGGTCTCTTGTGCATAGTTGTCTCATTGGCAATCATACCATTTTATTTCAAACTTTGATACTGTTGAACTATTTGAAGTGTACTAAAGCAACACCAAAAATAATCAGTTGGCCTTTTTGTTAGATAAGGGATTAATTCCTGTTTAGTTTTCGTAAATATATTAAATAAACTGGTTAAAAACAACTTTTGAAAAGAAGATACAATTCCCATACCTTTATCACCTAATTCTTGGTTCACATTTACACCACTATCTGTCAGCACAACTTTGTACAAATCTCCTATCTTTCCCATAAATGAAACATTCAGATTTGTTGAATCCATCAGGGCTGTAAGTCTTGGCTCAAGTACATTTGGGTCTACAGATTCACAACCATCTAAACAACAATGGAATGCCATGGCTGGGGACAATGTATCTTTGTGCAGCTGTTTTAGACTACTAACTGGTAATGTTTCCCCATTTCCATAATCTATGAAAGTGACAGTAACTTCTTGATCTTTTATGTCAGTCACAACTGCTCTATACCATGCTTCATCTTCAGAAAATTGACCACAGCAGAAGCTTCCAACTGATAGCGATGTTAGATTGACAGGTTGTAATGTTGGACATAATGTTTGTAATAGGTCTGACATGGTTTGTAGTGTAGTTTCCTGACTTGACAATTGTAAATAAAATCCTTTGTCCTCTATAGCAGATATATAAACAAGTGTTTCTCCCACTGGTGTAAGCTGATCTTCAATAGATAATCTACTCTCTGAAGAATCAGAGGAAGTTCTGGCTCTGGCATGTCCTGCTGTAATCAAACTCTTGGCAACATCTCCTTCCCCATTGGAAACAGATACTTCAGAATCAGTGGTAAAACTAACAGTTAACTCTTGGTCTACAACTGCTTCTTCAAAAGCTGTATTGGCCTCATCTGACCATTTATCTGCGACTGGTTCAACCCCTGACAAACAACTGTTAACAGCGAAAGCAGGTAAAGTTGAGAATTCAGGTTTTAAAAGTTTTAAATCTGACATATTGACACTTTCCGAATTGCCATAATCTACAAAACAGACGGTTACTTTATCACCAATGCTTTCTACAATGGCACGGTACCATGAATCATCCTCTGTATACTTAGTACAATAATACTGTCCTATATCAGCAGAATCTGTTCCTTCTCCTGAGTTCTCATTATAAGCTACTTGCAAACTACTGACTAATTTTTCTAAGACGGCCTCTTCATCTGCAAACTGGATATAAAATTTGGACGGAGATATAACTGAGCTAACATAAGCAGAGACTGGATTGTTTTTATTTATAGATCTACTTGGTATAGAACTTTGAGAGCTACTTGGTACTGAACTTGATGGTATATCTGTGGTTTGTATTGGTTTAACTGTTTCTACTGGACCTTCATCCTTTCTAGCCACTGCTGTGTTGATTAATTCTTCTGCAATGTTTTTAGACCCAACTGTTATCTCTACAGTGTATTCACCCTTGTCAGACGATCTGACAAGACAAGTGACAGCATCGTCTACCAGACTTTCCATTATATCCTTAGAGTCAACATTCCAACCTGCTTGTAAGGGTTTCACTCCAGCTAGTTTACATCTAAATGCATATGCATTTGTACTTAACAATTCTGGAGTAGGTTTACGTAACTTTCCCATTTCTACTTTATCAGAGTTTCCATAGTCAATAAAACGAACACAACTTTTTCCAGCATTTATACTCTCTATGTATGCTCTATACCAGGCATCGTCATCGGTAAATTGAGCTATAACCTGCATTCCTACTTCTGCTTTCTCAACAGTAGCACTTGCAGATGGTCCTGATGTATATTCCTCTTGAATTTTCTCAACAAGTTCGTTAAGACTATCAGTAGCATCAGAGAGTTGAATCCAAAAACAGTGTGGATTATCAATCCATGATACAAACACTTCCTTTGTTGTGTCTAGAGCTAGTGAAGTACTTGGGTAAGGGTTGACAACTTTTTGACTTCCTGGCGAAAATGTGGCATGACCCATTTCTACTAATTTGACTGCAATGTCATCTTTGGTGTCAGTATCCTTCAACTCAACTTCATATGTTCCAGATGATAGACTGATAAATTTCATTTCTGTGTTTTTGTCAGTTGTTAATGTAGAGAAATCATCATTAGATTTTTCTGACCATGATTTACCATTTGGCTTTAAATTGTTCAACGAGCATTTGATTCCCTGTACTGGCATACTATAGTATTGCTTTTTAATGGATTTTGCAGATGATTTTGATACTGTTTCTGTGTTTCCATAGTCAACAAATAAGACTTCTAAGTCATCTCCTTTACTGTTTATAATTTCTGCTCTGTACCATTGTTCATCTTCAGAAAATTTGGCAATACATGGCATCTGTATTTCTGGTTTGTCAAGATTTAAATCATTTCCAGTAATACCATTGTATTCTTTGTTCATATTTTCCGACATTTCGTCAAAAGCAGGTACTTGATCCAAACTCTGACACCAGAATTCACCTGGGTTATTGGAATAGACAACACTAACCATTAACGATTTTCCAAGTACAAATTTCTGAGATACAAATCTATTCAAGTTTTTATGTGTCCATTTATCTTCACCATCACCACCACTATGGATCACTGAAGGACTACCTGATGGTTTAACATCCCAACTATCTCCATTTCCTTTTCTATCTGTAACTGGTTTAGCTGCTGTTGGGCTTGATGTAGTATCTCCCCAATCTTCATCAGCAGAGGCTTGTACTGTATTACCACCAAAACCTCCAGCTCCAAATCCACCACTTCTACCACCACCTCTGTCTCCACCAAATCCTCCTCCTCTACCACCTCTGTCACCACCAAAACCTCCTCCTCGACCTCCACTGTCGCCACCAAAACCTCCACCTCTTCCACCTCTGTCTCCACCAAATCCTCCTCCTCTACCACCTCGGTCACCACCAAACCCACTATCTCTGCCACCTCTATCTCCACCAAATCCACCTCCTCTGCCACCTCTGTCACTACTAAAACTGCCTCCTCTACCACCTCTGTCTCCACCAAATCCACCTCCTCTGCCACCCCTGTCTCCACCAAAACTACCGCCTCTGTCTCCACCAAATCCACCTCCTCTGCCACCCCTGTCTCCACCAAAACTACCGCCTCTACCACCTCTGTCACCACCAAATCCACTATCTCTGCCACCTCTGTCTCCACCAAAACTACCTCCTCTACCACCCCGATCCCCTCCAAATCCACCAGAACGTCCACTATCATCTCTGTCACCACCAAAGCCACCTCTACTTCCACCACGTCCTCCTCGGTCTCCTCCAAAACCACCTCTGCTGCTGCTGAATCCCCCATCATTACTGTCTTCTCTTCCAAACCCATTACTTTTTCCTCCACGGCCACCTCTATCACTTCCAAAACTCCCTCGTCCTCCTCTATCACCTCCAAAACTCCCTCTTCCTCCTCTGTCACTTCCAAAACTTCTACTTCCACCAAATCCAGCACTGGTTTTTGTGGTTGATGCTCCATCTCCCCAGTCGTCATCTGTTTTTGTTGATGCACCAAATCCACTACTTCTATCTCCACCACCAAACCCTCCTCTTCTTCCACCTCTATCCCCACCATCACCATTTCTGGCTCCAAACCCATCACTTCTGTCACCACCACCAAATCCGCCTCGTCCTCCTCTATCACCTCCAAAACCACCTCTGCGGCCACCTCTACCAGAATCTTCATCCCGTCCACCAAAGCTACGACTGGCTGCACCAAAGCCTCTACCTCCATCAGAGTCACCAAACCCACCAACTTTCACCTTCATATCCATATTGCCAGACATTTCTACAGATCTGTTTCTTCCCCGATCATCTGATTGCTCTGAACAAAGTGAATTTGACATGCTGCCAAATTTGAGATTTAAACTTTCTCCTGGTAATGTTGTCATCTCTACAGAGTATCTATCTTCTTCCTTGTTCCATTTCTTGAAAACTGTGTTGAAGTTTTGGTCAAGTGTCAAATCTTCAAATTGTGTAATGTGTTCTGGTGGCCAATATCCTTGAGAAGGAGCAATTCCTGAAATGATATAAATATGATTGTAACAATTGGTTTATTGTTAATGTTAGTTTAAAAACGATATTGAAGAGATGCTTGTTGTCACAAATGCTAGTGTTTATGAACAAAACTTTCATTAATTAAGAAAGAAATCAGCCAAGTATCCTAGTAATTTCAGGGATAGCTGACTATGCATTATGGAGGGCTGTGCTTTGACTTATAGTTGTTAATTTCTGTGTCATTTGGTCTCTTGTGGAGAGTTGTCTTATTGGTAAAAAAACTCAATTAATTACTCTATCTGAGCAACATTGTTTTCCTTTACATAAAAAGTAATTCATTTTTTTAATAAGAGGTTTAGCGACCATTTAATTTTTTTAACTGCTTTTTTAATGTTTGTGTCACTGAACATTTGTTTATCAGGTTCATCCCTCACTAACATGTTTAACCCCGCCGCATTCTGTATTTATTTGCCTGTCCCAAGTCTGGGCCTATAATTCCTAAGTTGTTGTTTTTTTAATGCGTTACATATTGGTTTTTCGTTCATTTTTTATACATAAATTAGGCCATTAGTTTTCTTGTTTGAATTGTTTCACATTTGTCATTTGGGGATTCAATAGCTGACTTTGCTCATTGTTGAAGGCAGTACAATGACCTATAGTTGTTAATTTCTGTGTCATTTGGTCTCTTGTGGAAGTTGTCTAATTGGCAATCATACCACATCTTCATTTTTATATTTTGATGTCATTTCATCTAAGGAACAGTGGGCACACTAGTTATAAGTCTTCCATTTGTTTATTATTATTCACAGTCATATATAAACTTTTAGAAACTGCACAAATTAGACACAGAAAAATCATTTTTTCTTCATTTATCTTTGAAAAAAAATCAAGGTAAAAGCCTATAAATTAATCACTCAGTAATGTTTATGTCATATTGTTATTAATGTTATGCTCTTAATGGGCCCTTTAATTTGGAAAAATAAAATATTGTATTCTATTGTATAAATTAGGGTTGGTTAGGAAACAACACTTTAATTTTCGACTGACCAACAACCTTATCCAAAAAGATATTTTGTCCAGTCATCATAAAGAAAATGTGTTTTGAATTGTCATTTAACCATTTCAAAATGAGGCTATTTTTGCAGTTTTGTCTTAATCACTAGAAATTTTATATATTTCATCAATGTTTGAAATTGCTTCATGTTTGAGGCAATGATTTCAGGCACATTCAGGAACAGACCAATTTAATACTTAACCCAAAAGGTAGATCCAGCAAATGATGAATTATGGACCAACATAAAGTGTAGGAAATTAAGACAATGTTTGATACCGACAGATACATGTATGCTGTCTTGCAACAAGCCTAAAAGAGCTGTAGCTAGAGGTTTAAAGGACTAAAGCAAAAAATATGTCAAAATAATAACCAGATGCTCCGCAGGGCACAGGTTTATATGACTGCAGTGGTCGAACCCTGAACAGTTGGAGCAAGTACGGACACAACATTCAAGCTTGATACAGCTCTGAATTTGGATAGTGATTAAATAGTTGACACATCTTAGGTTTCTGACACAGAATGAATGTGGTCTAATGACCTTAAAATTATTTTTTTTTTGCTATTGAGCAATACCCTATGCTGTAGAATGTTAATCACTTCAAAACATAATATTTGTAGAAACATTCATTTTAATTTCTGAAATCTGAAATGAGAAAAAATTTACACCCCTACCCCCACCCCCTCCCACATTTTTTTTTCACCTCCCCAGTTTCCTTATCCAAAAAAGAATCTCAATTTAAATTTCTAAAGGAGTTGGCAACAATAACTACTCATTTAAATACATCATAAAATTTTAAAATATAAAATGACATACAGTCATGGTTAAAATTAATATTAATAAACAGTAACTTCTAAAATTAAATTTACAGCTACACATCTCAAGACAATCATCAATTCTTAATATATAATTTTCAAGCAGTGTAAGGGAGGTAATCAAGTAATCAAACATAAACAGTGTTCTTTAAATTTTAATTGGATTACCTCCCCTTCACTGCTTTTAAATTTTCTAAATTGTCCTATAACCAGAAAACCCAGTGTTTTCCCCCTTTTTTGTCCCTAATTGATTGATGATTTGAACCATATCCCCCCATAACCATTCCTTTGTAGTATGGAAAATTGTGGAAATTGTGGTATAATTTCAGAGAGATTTATACACTTAAACACAAGTCATTGACTGAAAACTAAAACAATGCTTTTTTTGGCCCCTTCTTTTACCCCAAATTCCTACACATTCGGGACCATAACCCCCAATATCAATCCAAACCTTCTATCTGTGGTATTAAAAATTGTGGTACAATTTCAGAGCAATTAAAATGCTTGGGCTTAAATTAAAATATTATTTGTTTGCCCTTTACCGACTGACCCTATAACTTCGTTCCGCCTCAAAATCTATTATTTGTATTTACCAGCAAAATTTTAATTTATTTAACTTTTCGTTCCTATTACATTTTCCCGCTCAAAACTTTTTTAGCGGAATCCTCGGGTTTTATCTTTCTCGTTTAAGGTCTAGTCCATTTGGTATCACGTGAGCGTTTGACATGATCACTCGTATTTAGAGTTTCAAAGCATTTGTTTGAAATTGATGTGGAAAGCTTGAAATCATGATATGATCGTTTCTGTGTCTTTATACTTGAAGAGCAGGGTTTATTAATAAAAAAAAGTTCGTCCAATACAAAATTATCAACGTGTGTACAATCTATTTTGTAAACGGATGTTGTATCCTATTTAGCATCACCTTTGGTGATCCGTAGATCAGGATGATTATGTTAACGATGACTTCGAACAGCATTGAAATATTATTTTTATCTGACATGAACCAAAGGTCTGTAAAATGGAGAATATTTGGCAGTAAAATCGCCAAGTTTTTCCATACAAATCATTTATAAATGCGATGCAAAATACGTGACAATTGAGTTTCAAGTCTTGGAGCATTTTTATTGGAAACACAGGCACACACGAAAATTTAAACACTATATAGGGACTTTTTCTACTATGGTAATGCAAGTCTGCCAAGACATATTTTACCAGGACAAAGTTATCTCTTACAGAAAACCTTTAGGTTGAGGTAAGCGTACAAGGTCTGTCGTATAGAATATAAGTGCAAGTTAAAACTCTTAAAAGTTCCACAGTGATATTGTTGGCTTTTTTCAAAATTACCTCTACCCTTTTTTTTTGGAAAATAAGTGTCATTTTTATCAAATTGGGAAATTAATAATAAACCATAAATTTGACTGGAACTTTAATTTGCAGACCCCCTTTCAAGAGGTAAACCCTAATTATCAGTGATAATACATAAAGAGACTCAAATCTGCACATACATGTATAGTCATTTTAGGCCTGAAAATGTTAAAATGAGGCCACAATTAAAAATATTTTGGTTTGCCCAAACCCTACCCAAAGGTTGAGACAGGTAGGTAGGTAGGCATTTTTTTTTTTTTTTAAAGAGAAATTGAAGTATCAGGTGTTTATTAGTCTCCGTGCCTTTCTGATTAAAAAAACAGCTTTTTTCTGGGTAGGTAGCGTTTGGGCAAACAAACCTATTCTTTTTTATGGCCTGAGTGTTTTTTCAGTTTGTATCCATGCACATATACTAATAGTCCCAGAAACTTGTAAGCAAAAGCATACTTAAACAAAAATGACATCATGCAGATTTTGTTTCTATAAAAAAAAAATATTATACCTACCTGCCTACCCATGACAAAAAATGTACCAAGCTAAGTTATTTTTTGGGAAAGAAAAGTAAAATATTTTACCTACCTACCTACCCTGTTTCAAAACATAGGGTCAGAAAAGGGCAAACAAACAATATTTTAATTAAGGCCTTATACACAAGTTGATTTCCTGAAAGTAGAAAAATGCTTGTTTTTGGCCCCTTATTCCAAAGCGGTAGGGACCATCATCTCCACAACAAATCCCAACCTTCCTTTTGAGGTATTGAAAAAGTTTTAAAAGAATAAAATAAAGGTCTTGAACCTATGGAAGAAATTGGTCTTCAACAAAATAGCGAAAATGGTGTTCCAAGATGTCAAAATATTGTTAAATAAAAAAAAGTCAGAAAAAAACATGAAACTTCAAAAGCAGAAACGCTTGGATAAGCAGAAAACTTTTTTCACTGTAACCCTTTCTTCTGTATTAATTTTTATGACTCATTGCATAATGTTTACCTGATAATCCACAAAATATTGCTTGAGAAGGTAGGTTCAAATGTTTTGGTTGAACAATCTTTAATCCATCTCTTTCTTGACATTCTGTATTACCATAATCTATAAACAACACCTCAACAAGGTTCTTCCCAGCAAGGAGACCTGGAACAATTTAGAGTTAAGCCATTTCAATTGATATTTAATTGTGTCATTCTATGTTGTGCATTACACTATTGTTTCAGGAAAGGATGAAGGTTGCTACCTATTAAAACATTTTAACCTGCTGCTTTAGATTGCATCTGTCATAAGTCAGGAACCTGATGTTCAGTGGTTGTTGTTTGTTGATGTGGTTTATAAGTGTTCCTTGTTTCTAAGTTTTTTAAACCATGTATATAGATTAGCTCGTTTATTTTACTGTTTGAAGGGTTTTACACTAGTCATTTTGGGGCCCTTTATACATGTAGCTGCTGTTAGGTTGGAGTCAAGGCTCCGTGTTGAAGACCTTACTTTGATGACCTATAATGGTTTACTTTTACACATTGTAAATTGATGGGAGTTGTCCTTTTGCACTCATATCACATGACCATCTTATACATGTATCTAGTTGTAAAAATCAAAATTAGACATTTTCTAATTCACTGGAGAAAAAAACATAAGACTGTCCCTAATCCTTACAATAAATCCTATTCTATAGTCCAATTAAATCTTTTGTATTCTTTTTTAATATCAATTACTTTTTGGAGAAAATTTGAATCAACTATTGCTTTCTCCCCTTACAACATACCTTCTCCTTAAATTTTACTTTCATTTTCTAAATGATCGAATTCAAGTACTAATACAATGATTGTAAACTCCCAATTGTTTTCAAAATATGTGGGTCTATGTACAGTCAGGGGACTTACTGAAATAAGTGATTTTTAAATCACTTATTTGAGTAGCAAATTCGAGGTTTTGTCACAAATTGGGATTATGTAGTTTTTTCAAAATTTTAAACACATAGGTTTAAATAATATCTTTTAATTAGTAAAATTAAAAAAAAAATGAACTTTTTGCTTCTTTTAAGTAGCAAGGTTTATGCCTTTGATGCTATCATTTAGCTGAAATTCTATTTTATTTGAAAAAATGCTATAATAATGGCTTTACATAATGAACTGATACTTTCTTAAAAGATTTTTCCCAGCAGTGGGAGTATTTTTCCTGTGAAGTTCAAGGTTTCATCTTTCAGATTATGTAATAAAATTCTACTGTTCGCGATAAAAATTCCACTGTTCGGGGGTGTTGAAATTAGTGGGGGTTATTAAAAGAATGATACTTAAAGAAGTGATTTTTGAGAAGGAAATTGAGGTCTGATACTTAAACAAGTGATTTTTATGTCATTATCCTAGATTCAGTACAAGTCATCACCTGAAATGACCTGGTCATCCTAGACAACACAGATGTTGGTTCTGATAAGTTTAGAAACATAATTAGTCCCTGGATCATTAGTATTCTATATTTAAAGCTACAATAAGATTAAATCACTTCTTCTAGTGATTAATTTGTACTACTTAAATAGGTGATTATTAAAGAAAGACAACTCTAACTTCCAACCTTTATGGAAATAATGTTACTTGAATCAGTGATTTAGAAAATCACTTATTTAAGTAAGTCCCCTGACTGATGTATGCCTTGTAACAAACCTGTAACTTTAGCTCTGTACCAAGAATTATCAGCACTAAATTTAGCTAAACATGGCTGTCCTAAACGAATGTCTCCTATACAATCATCATTGGGTCCAAGTTTTTTACAATGATCTTCTAGAGATTGCATGATTTCATCCAAGTGACTAGCAAATTTCTTCAACTGACAGTGAAAGTGTTCAGGGTCAATAACATGAGTCACCATAACTTCTTCTGCGGAATACAGTGAGACAACCGTAGGCTGATAGTCATCTAGGGAGTCTGCAAAACTGTAAATTAAAATAAATTTAAAAGTTCAAATTTTAAATGTGTTTTCTTTTGTGTAGTTTGTGGCTATATTTATAGCTAGTGTACAGGTATTTTTCCAAGAATGTATCAGTAAAACAAAGTTTTATCTTCTTTTAATCTGTCATTAAAAATGAAAGCAGTCATGTCCCTAAAGGAGGTAAATTACTATCATATACCTGAAATAGAAAGAAATCAAAATGGCCAAATTCAAAAATAGCCGAATAATGTCTCTCTGAATTTGAAATTAAATAAATCATTTCGTTTGGTTTCCAGCATAGGGTTGACAACTGCAATCACACTCACCTTGTATTTGAAACATGATTTGACATTGCTGGTCTTGGAATTCTAGGAACAGATGGCTGTCCCTTCAACTTCTGAAGTATTCTTCCATTATTAGGGTGACTAGTTAACTCAACTTCAAAAAGAGGAAATGAAAAATCTGAAACAAAAATCAAAACATTTGAAATTAAATACATTCAACAATTTCTTCTGAAAAAAACAATAATTATCATGGTTGTTTATTAAAAACTTGTACTTTACTTTAATCTACATGTACCTACAATGTATGAACATGATGAACAACAAATAAAGCTGAATAATTTTGTTTGTTTATGAATGACCAACTTTTAATATTTCACTGGTTTTGTTAACTCATTGCGTTTTATATTGTTTGAGTAGACTATGAATCCTTATTCATATTTTATTATTCAGCCAAATTTGTTGACATATACATGAATGTGTGCACCAGAACAGCCATGCTTATGAAAAGCCAATTCACAAATATACTTTTTTGTCACTAAAAATTTATACCAGATTTTTGGTATTGCACCTATTTAACATGTTTAAGAAGATCTTCCAGTCTGCTAGCTATTGCTTAAATTGAAACTGCCACTACAGCTTACCTTTCTTCATCTTTATCAGAACCTCAACTACTTGATTCATCAGCACACTTTCAACAGTTTCCTTGGTCAATCCAGTACTCAAGCTGGGAAGCTGACAAAGTATACATTGTTGAGGCATCACTGCAAAACTTTGTAGTAATTCTTTCAGATTATTCAAATTTGAGGTCGTTGAATCTCCAAAGTCAGCAAAGCTTACTTCTATTTTGCCTTGTTCTAAACCTGTCACAATTCCTCTGTACCAACCTCCATCAACGTACTTTGTACAACAAACATCTCCTACTCCTATACTTTTCATCACGCCCTGTGACATACTATAATTTTCATAGTTTGCATGAAGTTTCTGTTGCAATTCGCCAATTTCACTTGCACACTTTGTCATCTGAGCAAAAAACTGGTTTGTAGACTTAACTGCTGTCACACAAACAAGTAATTTTTGACCAACTGTTACTTGTGGTCCTGGAATCATAACTTGTTCTTTTTTTGGTGTCATTTTAGAATTCTGTATTATTCTTTCATTACTACCTTTTCCAACTCCTAACAATTCTGCATTTATGTATCGGTCTAATTCAGGATCTTTTGTATCGTGCAAATCTAATTGAAAAATTGATCCGCGCTTGGCAGTCACTTTAGCTATCAATGGTTCCTTACTTTCAAATTCAGACAAAAGTCTGATCTCTTTATCAGACCAATGTTTTTCCTCGGTCTTTGTGGAATCTACTGTACATTCAAGAGCTTGTGATGGTATTGGCATACTACGTGGAGAAATTTCTCTAACCTGTGAATTACTAACCAATTCTTCAAATCCAAAATCAACAGCAAGCACTAACACATTGTCATTTTGAGCACTTTTTATTACTGACCTATAACAGGCACCATCACTTAACTTGGCAATACAAGGTGAACCAACATTTATACTAGAAAAACTTCGACTAGATTCAAATTCCTGAGATATTTTATCCATCAGACTGTCAATAATTGGAGCGTTTTCAATTATCTGCACATAAAATCTTCCTGGATGAAAAACATGTGATATACAAATATCAAAATCCTTGTTTAAATCTATTGGCAAAGGCTCAAATGCTTGGACTTCTATAGTTTCAGTATCAGATAGTTTTTCTATTTTATCTATTTCAACTTTGTATTCATCACTAGACTTAGAAATAACTGTCAGAATTACACCATCTTCATCTGAAGTAAGTTCTTGAACTTTTTCATCTAACGTATTACTTTTTAACTTGCTTCTTGTGTAACAACATTTAAATCCTTGGATTGGTAACTGACAGAATTTTTCAGGAATCACCATTAAATCAACAAGACTCTTTGATTCTGAATTTCCATAGTCAACAAACTGAACTAGACATTTATCACTGGTAATTCCCAAAACCTTTGACCTGTATGGGACAGCATCTTCACTAAATTTTGCTATACAACAAGTGCCACGTTTGGCCTGTGGTAATGGTTGAGCCTCAGCCTCTGCGTAATCAGATATGTCTTGCATCAAGTTTTCAAGATTTACTTCAAACTGCTTTAACTGTATCCAGAATTTATTTGCACTGTCAACATATGCTATGTATGCCTTGTAGCTTTCACCTGGTGTTAAATTCATTGTTGCCAAGTTTGTTCCTGTCTTTCCATTTTCCTTTGAGCCAAACTGATACTGGCCAGATTCGGTATTCAATGCAATAACATAACCACTGCTTACTATATCAGTTACTTCTGCAGTAAATTCTTTATTTAACAGATCCTCTTGTACCTTTTCTTTATCTACATTTGACCAAGTGTTACCTTCAGATGGATTTATGTCTTCCAAAACACATTTTACTGCCAAACCAGAATATTGTTTTAACTCTGTTGGGGCAAGTCTAGCATCGCTAATGTCAACGACTTCTGAATTTCCATAGTCAATGAATAATACAGAGACTGAGTTATCGTTCGTCGACAAGACTTTAGCCCTGTACCAATTTTCATCTTCACGATACAATGCAAGGACAATATCATTTACCACACATGCGTTAATAGGCCTAGAGGCTGTGGCTGCTTGTGTGACTTTCTCTGACAAACTGTCAACAGCTTCTGCATCACAGAACTGGCCGTATCCGATGCAGCCTCCCGTCTGAAATTCCACGTGGGTTATTAAAACGGGTACAAGTTTGCCAATTGAAAGATTAACGTTTGCCATTCTTACAGACTATGTATATTGGAATATTTCAATGTTTAGGACATAGTTTGGTCGAACTTAAACACTTTATATGTAAGTTTTCTTGTTTCGTTTTGTCGTGTGCCAAAAAATATTCTTTTCTTCTTCCATGACAGTTTATTAATCACGTGGTTAAGTAACTGTTCCCGCGAAATATTGGGAAAAACTAAAGCCTGGAAAAACCATAGAATTTTATTCTTTTCCCTCCATCTGTTTAAGCTCTATATACCTAACGGTTCTTTAGTTTAAACAGTATTTATTATATATAACAATGTTACAGAATTTCAAATATGGGATTCGGAAACAAGTTTGGAAAAACTTTTATAAATCCGTCTCCCTAAAAAAAAATAACATCTATTTAACAAACAATATTACGTGCCAACAGTATATTCAGTTTATGATTGCCAACAGTATATTCAGTTTATGAAAGCATAATTATGCTAAATTGAATAAACACACACACACACACACAAATAAAAAAATAAATAAAATAAAAATGTGGAAACAAAAAAAGGGAAAAAAACGAAACAGTCAACTCTTATATTTACTTTTCTGATCTATATACAGTCACTGGAACCAACACACACGTCCCATTCTAGTCATTTACGCCGGGCAATCCACTCGATTTTACATCATGTTATGTATATAATATAAACATGCCTTATATATCATGTACTGTAGTACGACGCTAGATTAAAACTGACGAGGAAAGGTAACACACGGCCACCGAAAGCTTTATTATAGTAGAGCCCAGGTGGTCGTGTGGTCTAGCGGGACGGCTGCAGTGCAGGCGATTTGGTGTCACGATATCACAGTACACGGGTTCCAATCCCGGCGAGGGAAACAAAAAATTTGCGAAAGCAAATTTACAGATCTAACATTGTTGGGTTGATGTTTAGACGAGTTGTATATATATATATTTGCTATAGATAATTTAGTTGATCTGTAACAATAACATCTTCATGCCTTATATATCATGTACTGTAGTACGCCGCTAGATTAAAACTGACGAGGAAAGGTAACACACGGCTAGCGAAAGCTCTTTTTTGAGAGCCCAGGTGATCGTGTGGTCTAGCGGGACGGCTGCAGTGCAGGCGATTTGGTGTCACGATATCACAGTAGCATGGGTTCGAATCCCGGCGAGGGAAGAACCAAAAATTTGCGAAAGCAAATTTACAGATGTAACATTGTTGGGTTGATGTTTAGACGAGTTGTGTGTATATATATACTAGAGTTAACTTTCAATGATTCTTTAAACAAATTGATTATTCGTTTGCTTAATATTTTACTAAATATTAAACTAAATTGAAACACCAGCAACATAATGCCAAATACTGAAACTCTTATAGAAAAGACTAATGTGCAAAAAGTGCAAAATAGAGGGAAAAATTTCCCAGAAAGATAAAGAATAGAGAAAAATACTTATAGGCCAATGAGTTGCAGGATAGAGAATAGTGGGGCGCAAAAATATAAAGAAAAGAGAAAAAAAAAAGAACTGTGCATATTGCTGTGCGTGTTTATTCAACATTCAACTTTAATATAATCTACTGTTAGTTTTATCAGATACATATTATTATAAGATCTCTGTTAAACAGTCAAAGTTGAGGTATAGGAGGGGATGGGGGTTGATAGATTTCTCACAAAACATGTTTAATCCGACACATTGTATGCGCGTTTCAAAAGTTAGGACAAGATTAACACTGCCGCTTTTTTGCGCCTGTCCAATTTTTGATTTGGGACAGGCGCAGACATGTGGCTGGGGTTAAAGGTGTTTAATTTTAAGATCGCAACCCGTACATCTTCAGCCAATATGGAATAAACACGCACGTACACTAAAACTCAGTTTAAACATATGTTCGAATATAGTTTATATGAATTTGAAATATTGGTTTTCATCTTTTTCGTAACAAACACATATTTTTTACAATTATAGTTAGTATGTTGTTTAGTTGCTGTCTCATCAGTGAAGTCAGTTTACCCATGCCTTCCGTTACTTCATGTATATTGTGTTGTTCAGTTGCTGTATACATCCTAACAGAAGTACTTCTAGAAACTTAGTTATACCGTCAATGCAAGAATATCGTTTACTATTGGAACAACTATTTCATTGCCTTTATCGCGTTAGAGACAAATCATGACTGCATGTAATATATGTACAAGTAAAAGTAATATTCCACTCGGAATATTTCTTCCCTGTGAAACTAGTATTGCTAGTAAAGCAACTTCTATTCCTTTACACCCACACTCTCCTTATATTCATGCATATGTTGTGTTTATCTCTAGTTTAATATTGATCATTAAGAATGAGGGTTGTTTGTATTAAGTTTTAAATATATACACATTTACACTGTTTTTTCTACTTACTTCTTCTTACTTTTTTTGAATGTTTTGACAACACATGCCTCCCCTCAAATTATCACAAAGAAACACCCAGATGATTATAATAGGTAAACAGAATTTTACCGTTACTACAATCCACCCATCAAGTTAAAAGAAGAAAACCGTTAGGAACACATGCACATTTTATTTTTCCAGGGTAATGTTTAAGTTGTCTTGGAAACAAAGTTTACCATTCAGGAGTAAATATGCAATATTGAATAATTATAAAAACAAGAATATATGGTATAGTTCCCCATAAAACAACTCTCCACCAATGACCACCTAACATAGACATTAACAAGAATGTCCTCAGTACACGAATGCCCCACTCGCACTATCATTTTCCATGTTCAGTGGACCGTGAAATTGAGGTAAAAACTTTAATTTGGCATTAAAATTAGAAAGATCATATCATAGGAACATGTGTACTAAGTTTGAAGTCGATTGGACTTCAACTTCATCAAAAACTACCTTGACCAAAAACTTTAACCTGAAGCGGGACAGACGGACGAACGAACGGACGGACGAACGAACGAACGGACGGACGGACGGACGGACGGACGAACGCACAGACCAGAACACATAATGCCCCTCTACTATCGTAGGTGGGGCATAACAACTATAGATTACCATACGTGCTTTCACAATCAACCAAACCAATAACGCGTAGTAAGCTATAACAGATCCTGAAATGACAAATGTAAAACAATTCAAACGAGAAACCTAACGGCATGATTTATTTACCAATCAATGTACGAAATACAATTATTATATATGTTCCGGACCATATGAGTATCTGGACCATACGCGTATGGACCATATGGGTATATACTCATATGGTCCGACCATACGCTTATGGTCGGGGTAATTAACTATACTTTTAATACTTTTAAACTCTTCATATGGTTTGACCGTTCATCAAAAAGACGCTCTCATATAGGTAATTTTATTATTATATTATAATAAAAAGATAAGCTAAATAAAAATTAGAAGTTTCACCTAGTAAATTTTACTTACTTGTCAAAACTATAATAAACATATTTTATACTTATGGTCATTACCGATGGTCAATACCGATGGTCAATATCTATTTGTTATTACGAGTGAATGGCAATATTTCAAATTAAAAAATAACTTTTAAAAATTTCTTTATGAACTGAACAACATTACACAATTAAGAAGTAACTGGAAAGTAACATAGTCATGTTATGAAATTTGAGATCTATTGAGCTTCTTTAAAAAAAAATGAAGATGAACCACAATGTGTACCTTGCAACTGCAAGTATACTATTAAACATGTTTTAATTAATTGTATTGACTTTGCTGATATTCGTAAGAAGCATTTAAATGTCAATAATATGTATGATTTATTTAATAATGTTCCATTTACAAATATTGTTGCATTTTTGAAAGAAATTGGACTTTATTATAGAATATAAAAATGTTATTATATTTAAGTCGTTTTTAATTTTTATCACGTTATCTTGCTGTTGATTTTTATTTGTAAATAATCAGTTTGCTTTATTCTAGAATTTTAGTATATCGAAGGACTTTTTGTCTTATTCTAAAAATATGCTTAAATTGTTAAAATATTCGAATTAGCTCTCGCCGCGATATAGCCTTTTTGTGCTCATGCGGCGTAAAGCAACAAACAACCAATCAATCAATCAATTTAAAAAACACCGTAGACATATCTGAATGGCCCAAGACCTCGGTGTCACTGTACGCAGAGCTACAAAAAGGCTAGCTTTTCACTCGCAAACAAAAGGTGTAAATGAAGAGGATCGTGCACAATTAACCAAGACTTGCAAATGCAAAAAAACTATCATCGGATACCGTATGGAAGTAAATGTCACCCAAGCCTACATGTAAGAATGTAATTAACGATGAAAACTAACTATGGCATCAATATTTAATTTTTACGTAGTATTTGTATTATAAAAATAATACATTGTCATGTTACCATCATTTTTTTAGATATATTTTTTGTGTTATTGAAACTTTCATAATGTAATTTAAAAAAATATATACCTATATGGTCCAAATACTCATATGGTCCGGCCCGTTAATAATCAAACGAGTATTATACGCATATGGTCACATATGAGTATACGCATATGGTCATGACCATACGCGTATGGTCCAAATACTCATATGGTCCGGAACATATACACAACAAACGACAACCATTGAATTACCGGTTCCTGACTAGGGCGAACAGACACATACAGAATAAGCGGGGTTAGACATGTTTGCGGATGCCCAACCCTCCCCTTAACCTTGGACAGTGACGTAGTATACCATATGAACACACTTAAAAATTATCTGACAATTATATGAAATTGTCTGAGCCCTCATCTCCTATCACGTTTTTTTCCCATTCATACAGTAATGGGTCACAGTTTAGGACCAACCTTGAGAACTACCCTAACGAAACACTGTTAAATTGATATTTATTTTCAGTTAACTTAGGTTCATAGTATTAATCAAAGTATTTAAACAAATACCAAACATTTGTGTTTAAGAGTCATTTTTTTCAACTAAACCATTTAAGGGGAAATAACTCTTTTAGTAAAAAAATACACTGACATGATAGGGAAACTTTTAATTTTTACTTGTAGCAAGAAAACAAGTTTGGTGACACCATTTTTATTTTTATTTTCTTAAAACCTACCACAAAACCTATCTGCTCACAGTTTATTTAAAAATTCTATCTTATAGATTTCTTTTAAAGCACACAAATGTGTTATTTCATGATCATTCTAAGCAAACTTAGGCAATTTTCAACGACTCACAGCTTAGAAAATAGCACGGCGACCAATCTTTTTTATTATATTTTTTAAAAGAGCATAGTAACGTCTTCATTATAGCTAAGTATAAGAAAATTCTATTTCTAGAAACGATATACCTATGATCTAAACCTAACAGTGATGGTCGTCCTTTAAACATACCCAGTGGTAGAGCAAAACTAACAACTTTTAGTTTCGACATATTGTAAAAAGCCTTTCCTGGTTGGTTATCTGTCGTTATTCTATGTTCTAAAGATTTGCATTAGAGAAGTTGTGGGGTATTCATACGTTAGTATTGGATAGCAATTAAAAACGGTTGAAGTCCGTACTAATGTTGACTTCTTAAAGTCCTATTTGTTTCATTGGTTATTGTCTCATTTATATATATTTCATTATCAAACGTTTCTAGATTGACCCGTTTAAATATGAAGGAGACATATTCATAATAACAGTTGTTTATTTTTTGTTGTCCCTTTATTCTGATTTTTCACAAGAAGAATATAGAGGGTCATTATATTTAAAATATTTTTATTGTAAAATCTGTATTGATAAGTGCAAGAATTTAACACATCAAATTAGTGAATAGGATATAAAGTACTGATATGAAATGATAACTTAAACAGATTAAAAAAAAAACAAACAAAAAAAACAAAACAATAAAGGATGTCAATATTCATCAAGCGCCTGTGATGCGATTTACGAACTTTTCTGAAATGTTTTCGTTTGTTTAAAAAAAAACTGTTAGCGAAAGAACTGTCTGAAATTCCATTTTAAACTGCTAACATGCATGCACCCTGAGAATGAAAATGGGGAATGTGTCAAAAAACAACAACCCGACCAAAAAACCACAACCGAAAACAGAAAATAGACAAAGGCCACCAAAAGGTCTTCAACACAGCGAGCAATTCCGGAACCCCGGCGGACGAGGGCTCGGTCCAGCTAGAGTTTATTTGAAATCATGTCGTAAGCTTTGTTCGTTCGCACAATACTTTCTAATGCGCATACAATGTTATCAAAGTTAAACGGTCAGCCCACCAACACCTTAATAAACGTCAAGGATTCTGCGAAAGTTTTTGTCCTGCATTCGATTATTATTAAAAGTATCCATCTATTGGATAAATACAGAAAGAAAAAAAAAAATGTCAATCTAAAATTGAGAATGGAAATGGGGAATGTGTCAAAGAGACAACAACCCGACCAAATAAAAAACAACAGCAGAAGGTCACCAACAGGTCTTCAATGTAGCGAGAAATTCCCGCACCCGGAGGCGTCCTTCAGCTGGCCCCTAAACAAATATATATACTAGTTCAGTGATAATGAACGCCATACTAATTTCCAAATTGTACACAAGAAACTAAAATTAAAATAATACAAGACTAACAAAGGCCAGAGGCTCCTGACTTGGGACAGGCGCAAAAATGCGGCGGGGTTAAACATGTTTGTGAGATCTCAACCCTCCCCCTATACCTCTAACCAATGTAGAAAAGTAAACGCATAACAATACGCACATTAAAATTCAGTTCAAGAGAAGTCCGAGTCTGATGTCAGAAGATGTTGAAGAAGCTTCTCTCGACAAAGCTATTGATATCTAAAAACCTTATCCCCAAAGTGAGACTGTATCTAAATGTTAACTTTCAAAATAAAGTCCTCTTATTAGTAAAAACAGATAATAACAAACAAAAAGTTCTGGCTAAATTGCGGTATTCAAATCATTAAAGTATCGTCTGTCCAAGTTTCATAAAATCTCTATAGGAAGTTTACAAAATTTGTCAAACTGCTTAGTATTGACGACGATTCACTAGCTTGGAAACTCATCATACAGGATCGCGAAACATTTACCACTTGTAGAGTAGGATCAGATAACCCTCCAACGGCACCTGTTATCACCCCAGGCACGGTGTGTATGGTTGTCCTGCGAGAGAACGTTCTGTGCTGGTGATTCGGTCCTGACGGGTGCTGGTGATCAATGAAAAAATGTAAACAAAGACGAAAATAAATAAAATAAATAAATAAATAATCTTTATTTCAAGAGGATGATCCCATTAGTTAAAACTAATCTTCCTGAGAGTCCTCAAAATAATAATAACATATTTATAAGTACATAGAGTATTATAAAGTTATATTATACACAATGTACAATTGTATTTAAATAATAATGAAAAAGCATATTAATTTGCACTATTGATGAAAAATTTGTAACATTTTGTTTTAAAAGATACAAGTGTATTACTCATTTTTATTTCATTTGGTAAACTGTTCCATATTTGAGAACCTGAATATGTAAATGTTTTCTTTAAAAAATTTGTTTTTGGTTTTGGAAGATTTAATAGTTTTTCATCAGCTGAACGTAAGTTATAATTTTGATTATCAGTAAAATGAAAATTTTCTTGTAAATAGTTAGGAACCATACCATTTAATGATTTAAATACAAGTATTGCCTTTTGGTATTGAATGCGTTTTTCCATATTTAACCAGTGTAAACTATTAAACAATAAACTGGATGATGTCATTATGTCAGCTTCTACTATAACCCTAGCAGATTTCTTTAATAACTTATTTAGTTTATTAATTCCACTTTCACAACAGCTTCCCCATATATTGCAACAATAATCAAATAATGGCAGAATATAAGCATTAAAATAGATAATACCAGAGACATATATGTGTATATATGTCTCTGATAATACGTATATGCATAGGTAAATATTTTCTTATCTTTTGTAATAAATTGATTCTGTTTGATATAGTACATGACATTTTATCTATCTGCTGATTCCAACTTAGGTTTTTGTCAATATATAAACCAAGAAGTTTTTCACAATCTACATTTTCTATTTGTTCATTTGAAATATTGATATCTAAACTGTTTCCAGTTGAACAAAGCCTTTGTTTTGAACCAATAATCATTGATTTACACTTTTTGGCATTTAATTTTATACAATTTTGCGAACACCAGTTTTCAATTACATGAATATCATTTTGAAGGTAAATTATTACCTTTACAATGTAATGTAGAATCATCTGCATATAAATCTATTTATGAATGTTCTATATTAAGTGGTAAATCATTGATATATAAAATAAATAACAGAGGGCCCAGGATAGAACCTTGTGGTACCCCAGTTTTTATGCATTTAGTATTAGACATGACGTTATTGACCTTCACTTGTTGGCTTCGTTCAAACAAGTAAGACTTAAACCAGTCTAGTGTACAATTTGAAACATTATAATATTCAAGTTTTTTCAATAAAATTATGTGATTAACCAGATCAAAAGCTTTCTTTAAATCTAAAAATATAACTCCGTTTATCTCTCCATTATCTATATTTGCTAACCATTCATCTACTAATTTAGTAAGAGCAGTAGTACACAAATGTTTAGGTCTGAAACCTGACTGTGTAGTATTAAGAAGGTCATTACTATTTAAAAATATATACAAACTATTAGCTATATGTCGTTCTATAATTTTTGAGAGACAAGGCAAAACTGCTATTGGTCTATAATTATCAGGATTACAGACATCGCCACTTTTAAAAATTGGGCAAACTCTTGCAGTTTTAAAAATACTTGGAAATTTACCACTTTTGATGCTTAGATTAAATATATATGTCAAGGCTGGTGCAATGACATCGCTGCAAATACTCAAAATATTTGGTCCGACATCATCTAAACCAGTTGCTTTAGACTTGTCAAGTTTTTTTAAATACATGTTTACATCTAAAATACTCATTTCTGGTATAATGAATTTTTCACTACCCGTTTGTAACTTTGATTTTACAAATTTATTGAGTGCATCAAAACTGGCACCATCATCATTATTACATAATTTGTTATCAACTATACCTTCAGCAATATTTGTGAAATGCACATTAAATGTATTTGCTATATCAACATCATTTTGAATTACACTATTTTTATATTCTAAATGCGTGATATTATTATGTGCTTTTTTAGGATTTAGACTTTTGACATACTTCCAAATAGTTTTACTATCTTTACAATTTGAAATAGCATTTTGGAAATATTTTTTCTTTGCCTGTTCTACTAAAAATGTAACCTTATTACGCCAAATTTTATAATTATATATATCACCAATTCTTTGAAAATGATCTCTTTGGTGTCTAGCGCTATTTATATCAGAAGTCCACCACTCTGGTTGTTGGGTGTTTTTTTACCCTTTTAATTTTCTTAGGAGCATGTTTGTCTAGGGTGCTGAGAAATAAATTATACCAATAATTAGCTGCTTCATCAACATCTCCAATCGATTCAATGAGATAAAAAGGAGTATTTGTTAAATTTTCAATAAATTTATTTTTTATCAAATTGTTTGAATGATCTATATTCTATGGACAAATGCTCCATTTTTGATATTTTTGGGTTAAGTTTTCTTGTTACGCAAACAGGATAATGATCACTGACAGCATAACTAGGCACCTTTACTTCTATAATATGGTCTACATCGGTCGTATATATATGGTCTATGGTATGATGATTTTTGACGTTTTTACTCATAAAAAATGGAAGAAAACAGTTGAGATTTTTCAATTTTGTTTCTTATGGGTTCCTATGTAAACCATTAAAAAGTTGACCCACTAAACTGTTTCAGTAAGCGTAACACAAAAATGCTCATTTTCAGAAAATCTCGAACTGAAAAAAATAAACAAAAATGCTCATAGAGTCCGCTTTCTATATCGCAATCCACACGACAAAACTATTTTGTGAAAAAAACATTGCAATTTATTAAAATTTAGCATTTTCTCAATTTATTCATGTCCTGATACTGTGCTGGTGGGTCCTGTCATTGTGCTGGTGGGTCCTGATACGGTGCTGGGGATTTTGTATAAGAAGTTGGTCATATTTGAAACAAATGTTACAAAATCAATAAAATTGGGCAGATAATTGTTGTCAATAGGATATATGACTCCTATTTTAGCTCTTGTGCATCCATTTTGCTGTTTAATATGTGTTTTCAAATGATCGTAACTTGCATTACATAATTACATAAAAGGGCAACATATTTCGTCCAATATCAGATAACAATATATAGTATCTAAAATAAGAATAGTTTTATTAAGATATTAAATGCCCCTTACATTGATGCTTCAACAATGATCAAAGCCCATGCTGCATAGACATGTTTGTTAGCGCTCCGCATACCCCTCCCCACTTCTACCCAACCAACCCTTCTCATTTCCTCCTTCATTGTTACAGTGGTGTTCTAACACAACAATTTTTAACATAAAATAATAACACAAAGACACACATTATTGAACAACGAATGCTCACAGGTACTGAAAGCTAGTTCAAAGCCGCACTTTCAACACAATGAATTGAACACGTCAAGTTAAAAATTCCACAATACTATATAATTAATTTTATGTGTCAATTTGTTCGAAAAAAGTCGAAAAGAAGAGAGTTTTTTTTAATGTCATGATTATCTGTCGCTTTCTAGATCTATGCTTAGCATTTATTTCAGATGACATGGACTCCTCACCCTGGTGACCCTGCTGCCTTTCATAACTTTATCCGTATACATATATTAATAGATAAACAAAAGGCTGCAACTGGTATTTTTGTATTTTTAAAAAATGATTCGTTTTAACGAGAATATTTGTGGTGAATGGAAACTGTAAGGGTCAAAATCTTAAATTGCTTATAAATGTTGCTGGACCCAGTTTCGTTATCTAATCTGAATTTTCTGAAATGTGCAAGGTAGATAGACATTTTGATTTTTTTACTCGGTACGTTTTGCCCTAATTGCTTGAACTTTTGCAATATTAAAGCCGATTTCAATGAGTGTGAAGACAAAGGGAATATTTTTGATTATCTTGCTTGCTGAACAGAAAAGTCATTGTTAGGTTATGTAAACTACCCTACTTTAAGAGTAGACTAGTCAGACAAATGACACATCTTTATGTCTGTAGGACCAGGCTACTTCGAAAGGAGGGTAGTATACCTTACCTAACAATGACTTCACGGTTTAGCTAACAAGCAAGCTAACCAAAGATATTACCTTTGCCTACATACTCAATGGAATCGGCTGTAACTAAAAACTCGAATACATTTTAACAGACAGTGGTCATATTTGTTGATGAATATTGTATTTCCTAGATTCACTCTTGATAAATCATTTGGTAACATTTGGTCAAGTAATTTCAGAAAAGATCTTTTTGTAATTGCGGACGCCAAGACAATAAATGAACCTCACACGACCCCTCGACACAGGTGAGCTTATATATGATCTTATAGCGATTCAGGTTGATAACCAGTTGAAATTAAGCCATTTTTTTGTGTCTGTAGATTTGTATTGTTTTATACTGTTCAGGCCACAGAAGGGGTCATAAACCATACACGAAAAGATAACATATTAGTTTAAACATATTTCTTTATAGTGGATTGGGAAACAAGTTTTGCAACTTATATTAATCCCTTTCCACTTGGCGGGTGCGAGTGCTGCCTTGTAGCGGCATTAGCCTAGTACTCTTTTTTTCGAAATCTACAAGGGTGTCTTTAACGTGCAAGAGATGTGGCTCTCTCTTAACACGGGTCAGCCATTTATCGTCTCCTTTCGACGGACTATCATCGTTTCCCAAAGACCATACTCGCCAATGGTGTCAAGGGATAAAATATTGATCTAAGTACTTAATTTACATCTCTGAACCCCCACCCCGGCTTGTTTTTTTAGGAGGGTGTCTAAAAATGGTCGATTACAGACAGCCGAGTACGCATTTTACTTTCCAGGCGTGTTTACGTTGATTGTTAAAGTCCTGGAAACGGATAGATGGAAACAAAAATGTTTAGTATATCTGGCTTTAGATTCAGTTTTTTAAAATATAAATTAAGGCTACATTTTAATATAATAATACTTAGAATTCACAATATAAAAAAATGCAAAAAAAAAAAAATGGATGAAGTGAAATATCTTAGTAAGGAGTCATTACTACAGAGATGGTGTGTTTGACACACAAAACTTAAAAGCTTAGTGATATTATCAATATTAAAATAAAAGTGTATTTTAGTTGGGTATTTTTTCCATTTACTCATTTTCAATTATAATTAAGGCACATTTGATTTTTATTCATAAAAATATTTAAATATAGAAAGGATGGACACATTGTTCACTTCCTCCCCCGTAATTCTTTATCAAAAATATTTATTTATTTTGTAATTTTGAAATGAAAAAGCGAAGACATCTTAGTTTTGTTAGTGTTCTATAGGTTATCTCGTAGTAGTCATGTAGTCATCCCTATGAGACTAGACCACTTTCCCCCCATAGACCCAATGTTAAAGCCGCCATTTTGTTTGGAGGAGGGAATTTTCGACAAGGGTCAAGTGGTCATTTTTTTTTAATTAGTAATATAATTAAGGAAATGTTGTGTTTTCTTAATTAATAATTGATAGTGACAATTAATAATATAATTAAGAATATTGATTAAGTTTAATCAATATTTAGTGATGACAATGGTTCAAATCTAATTAATATTATCGATTTATCCACTCTTGTAGCGCAGGTAATAGGGTTTGACCAAATCAATTAAAACAAAACCTTTTTTTGTTGGTAACCAGTGGAAGAATAAACAGTATGTCATCTTTTGTGTTAAAACAATACGTATACCATTGTAAACAACGGACGTATTCCAAAATATTTTCTTCAACATTGTCAAATGTAAATGACCTACTAAATGAACCTTACATTCAATGTTTACATGAGTATAAATAGATGTTTGTGTACATATGTTATTTTTTTATTTATGCCCGCGTCACACTGTCTCGATTTTTACGCCGATGGCAACACGATTATGGAAATGTTCAAAATCGGGACTGATCGTATCCAGATCGGGCTATTCGTAGTGCCATCTTTAACCATCGGCCACTTTTTCTAGCCTTCGGGGACAACTTCGGGAAGGGTTCTAAATTTTTTAACATGTTAAAAAATCCCCGAAGGTGCGTCCGATGTTGAGGGTTCGTATTGAGTTCGTATCACCATCCTCACCATCGTAATGTCACCGGGAATGCATCTTTGAACATCGTATTGCTTTCGTGTTTCCATCGTTTCCATCGGGCAGTTTTGACATTACGATGTCTACACGAATGAATCACGAAGCTACCCGAAGGTCTTATGATGGCAACACGACTTCGTGAAGATCTCGAAATCCCGTCGTTTTGCCATCGAATAAAAGTACGAAGGCGACAAGATGGAACTACGACGGCAATAAATCCAGCTAAATGCAAGTTAATTTTTCGCGCTAAAATACATTTAAAGTGCCATGCGCGATATTCACTGGTCAGTCTAATACGACAGTTAGGAAAGACGTTCACAAAACATGGAGCACATATCATATGATTCTATGAGAACAAGAAAGGCGACAGCGTTGTTTCTATTAATTCAAATGGAACAAGAAGAGCAGCTATTACAGTCTCAGGATTTCCTTTTACAAGTAAAATATTATTTTTATGCCCCACCTACGATAGTAGAGGGGCATTATGTTTTCTGGTCTGTGCGTCCGTTCGTCCGTCTGTTCGTTCGTCCGTCTGTCCCGCTTCAGGTTAAAGTTTTTGGTCAAGGTAGTTTTTGATGATGTTGAAGTCCAATCGACTTGAAACTTAGTACACATGTTCCTTATGATATGATCTTTCTAATTTGAAAGCCAAATTACACTTTTGACCCCAATTTCACGGTCCACTGAACATAGAAAATGAAAGTGCATGTTTCAGGTTAAAGTTTTTGGTCAAGGTAGTTTTTGATGAAGTTGAAGTCCAATCAACTTGAAACTTAGTACACATGTTCCCTATGATATTATCATTCTAATTTTAATGCCTAATTATATTTTTTATCCAATTTCACGGTCCATTGAACATGGTAAATGATAGTGCGAGTGGGGCATTCGTGTACTTTGGACACATTCTTATTTGTCAATTTTTCATATCAAGTAACGTAAAGAAAATCATAAACGCGCATCGTACACCAACACTGCAGGTACACGTATATAGGGAAACCAACTTTTTCTTCATTATTCTGATTTTTTATGTATCGTCTGAGTTGTGTCACACGAATGTTTACTCCATTTTGTTTTCTAAATGTCATATTTTGCCGCATTTGTTGCTTTCCCCACATCTTTCCTTTTGTCTATATTATTATGATATTCTCCTGGAAAGAGGTCTTTTTAAATAAAAGGGATCAACGAACCCATTACCTTACCTTTAAGATAGATCAGTAAAGATGGTACAGATTCTACAGATGGTAAAGATGGGTGATTATTCAGACTAGTGCACACATTTTACAGTTCAAACAAGGCAATGCCGAGCGTGGCATCCCCTCGTATGTAACATATTGGGGACAAATATGGACACTATATTTGTATATGACACATGCAGAAAATAGTAAATTGAATATGAATATTTGATATCAACCAAAACATTCAGTAACTGGAAATACCTTTAATATTGTCTTTAGAACCAGCAGGTAAAAAAATTAGCAACCAATTTCCTGTGTATTATGCTATTTCAAGGAGAAAAAAACAAGTCCCTCTGCATGACCTTGACCTTTGGCCTTGAACGTAAAAAATGCCAGATCATTACAAGGAGGATCAATATACCAAATGTGATTAAAATCTTTGGAAGCATATTGATCCGCAAGGGTGATATTGCCTTGTATTACAACTGCAACTGTGACCTTGACCTTTGAACTTTAAAGTCAATAGCGCTTAAGATATTCTTAACGAGTAACGCCATACCACGTTTTGAGCATTTGGGTTCTAGAGTGTCCATAACAATTTTATTTACACGCAACTTACATGTACATGTAGTAGGCGAGATGATAACAAACTAAGTTTAAATGTACAATATAATATATATTCAATATTGATCAAACAATTTAAAACGCGTGATGCCTTCGGCATATAATTTAAATGCATCGTAAGCTGTACACGACGTCTTTTAGACATCGTATGGCCATCGCGCCATCATCGTTATCCATCGTGTAGCCTTCGTGATATGTCGTGTAGGCTTCGGCTGAGATATGAAGCTTAAATACCCGTCTTCGGTTAACCTTCGCATGTCCAACTTTTGCTATCGTATATAATTTCGGCGCCATCGTATAGACTTCGTTATTCATCGTACTTGCTTCGGTCACTTTTTGGTATTTTAAGGAGATCGGGACCAACTTCGTACGAACTTACAATTTTCGCATTCGGGTGTCCATCGTATATAAAAATCGGGACAGTGTGACGCGGGCATTAAGAGTGAACGTTTATTCTGTTTTTGTTTGTGAAAGTCGGGTGATATCTATTATGTAAATTAGAGACAATTGTTTTAAATAAATATGATTAAATAGTGATAACTTGGGTCATGTTTACATTTTGAATATGTTAAAATCTGACGCTATCTATTATAACTGGATTAAACCGGTTTATACCTATTCATGAATAAACATAGTATGTCGGGTTAATGAAATACTAATTTCAATCCGATTTTTCTTTTTTAATTCTTCAGAACGTTTCTCGTAAAAGGCATCAGAAATGTTTAGATTTTCATGTATATTTATCTATTTTTATGATTATTAGTTGGTATATACGAGAAATTACATATGCAGTAAGATGAAAAAAAAAGTTTGGTATAAAAAATAATATACACTGTCAATTTCATATTTTTTATTTGTAATACATGTACAATTATAAAAGAAATCAATGAGATTGAAAGTCTTTAACATCACTGGCTTTCACCCATGAATTAAACTTGGTTGGCCAATTTAACCATTTGATATAATATTGTTTATAGGGTCCTCTTCCTTTTGTTTTTATAACTTTCTCAATTTTCCACAAGGAATTGTCTTTGACGATTATTCGTTGAAGTTCAGATTGGTAGTAGGATCCAGAAATTTCTTTTCCATGGTAATCTTTGATGCGATATAACGGTGTCATGCTTCTCCAGAATCGTCCGGATATCGTGAATACTTCACCCGTCCATTTTTCGTCATATTCCCGAGAAAAAATATTTCTCAAATATGTGAGTCTAACTCGATCTCCAAGTTTAAACCTGAAGTGGTACTGTTTCTTTAACATTCCAGAATGCGGTCTTGAAAAATATGTCGATAAGCGAATAGCTTCTTCATTTTCCTTTTTCACTTCTACAGGTGCCATGTCGATAGTGCTATGAATAGTATGGTTGTATCCATTTACAAAGCTTTGAAGCTTGTCTATGTATCTGTAAGACTGATTGTACGAAAAGTAGCGATATATTTTCGTTTTTATTGTTTTTATAACACGCTCGGACACTGATGCTTTGACCTCATTAAACGCATAAAAATGATTAATCTCTTCCTTTTTAAAAACTGTCTGAACTCTCTTTGCCTTGAACTCCTGTCCCATATCCGTTCGTATTTTATTTGGAACTCTTCCTGTTTGAAATATGTCTTGAAATGCAGTTGCCACGGACTCTCCTTTTTTGTCTTTTAGTTTACGTAGCCATAAATACTTTGAAAACACATCAATGACTACCAATACGTATTTATATTCTTTATTGTATTTTGAAAACTTCACCATATCCATAAGGTCAGCAGACCATTGGTCATCTATCCCGGCCACAACGATTTCCGTTCTATTCTGTGGTCTCCTTAATGGTCGTTGTAAATTGTATGGTTCCTGGCTTTGTAACCATTTTCGTATCTTATATTTACTAATTTTGAATTGCCCATCTTTTTGTATATAATTATAAAGTTTGTCTGGTCCCGAAAAACTAGCAGGATTTGATGGAATGTAGTAGATTTCCTTTAGATATTTCTCCAATGCAGACATGTTGTCAATACAAATATTAAAATGGATATAACGAAATCCATGTAATACAGTATGTTATAAAGGACTAGTCTTTCTCCTGTACATCTTCGTCAGTGTCCTCTTCATCGTCCTCATCGTCTGTATTCTCAGTGTCACTATTCGTTTCAAAGTAATCATCATCAAATAATTCATTAAATTGATGTCGATTTTTCATGAGAATACGCCGAATTTGAGTTTCGTCATCTGTATTGTTTTCAACAACATCCTGAATTTGTCGTACAATGTCAGAGTGCACATTGCTTTTATCTAGGGGAACAACCAGTTTCAACAACTCAGTATAGCGTTTAAAAAACTGACGTTGAACAAGAGGGCTTATTTTTTGATTGCTTTGTTGAATTGCGTCTTCCTCATTCATACCCTCTTTCATGTACTTGTCGTATTTTTTATCCCAAGTGTCTTTCGCTGTATCAATGGCTGCATGTAATATGGTTTTGTATCCTTCATTGTCGTCTATATTAACATCTTCACTACTATCGTCTGAACCACCATCATATTCAATCCATTCTGAGGCTGATTTTTTTGAAGGATTTTCGTTATCTAGGTCTTTGCTGTCTCTTTTTCTTTTGAAAGATTCGTTTTCTGGACACCAATGTTTGATATGTCTTTGCAAATCGTGCATACTGTCAAGCACTACTCCACAATCGTCACAAGAGGGCATATTTTCATACGTCTGTTTACTAGGATTGTCTTGGTAAGAATAAGGAGCGGCTGAATGTTGCTCTGTATTTATATCATTTGAAGTAGGAATTACTTCATTGGTCTTTGCTAATTGTTGCTGTAAAACGTTTCCAAGCAATCGGTTCGATTCTGATGTCGTTGGTTTCAAATCCACAAGAAGATATCCAAATGGTTTACTAGTTGATTCTTCAAATTTTTCTAAAAAGTATAGTACTTTTCCCGGATACATTTGTCTGCCTAGAGTCATTATCTGTTGCTTATCGACAGGGTTGTTAAATAATACCAAGTAGTGACAATTTCTTCTTTGTGTAGGATCTTTACTGAAGTAAAGATTCTGATTTAATACTACAACTGATAGATTCCTATGATGGCTACCTTCCGTAAACAAGTCAGTGATTCTAGGATCTTTTGCTGATGTTGACATTAAATCGTCCAAAACTATCATATTTCTTACACTTGGATCAATAAAGCTATCCTTCTCTAAATCAACTGGTATCCCTTGTATAAATTCGACATACGGTCTAACTGTCTTTTGAATGTCGTCGTAGAGTGGTTGCCAACGTCTGTAAAGCCATATTATTCTCTGAATAGTAGGCTGAATAAATCTTGAATTTTGGAGAAGTTGTTTCACAAAAAAAGTTTTGCCACATGATGTTGGTCCGCTTACTGTCATCGTGAATGGATGTTTAAAAACCAAGTGTTCTGTTTCCTCCTTCTGGGGCGCCGCCGTATCCTCATCATACGGTGGCGGCGGCGGCGGTGATGTTCCTTCCCTCTGCTGCGGCGGCGGCGGCGGGTCCGCATGACTGGTCAGCGGATATGGTTCAGTGATTCCATGTTTATTTCTATGATGTCGCATCATAACATCTTTTCTAGAAAATTGAAGTTTACATACGGGACACGTTTTATCGTCCATCTGTTCTCGTATGAAGGAAGCTGTTAACTGATATATCTTTCCAGTGTTTCAATTTATAAAGACAACAACTGGTTAGTGTCTTTAAATATCAGCTGTATTTGTACGAGGCTAAGAAATAGGTGTACTGCGAGCTGTAGCGAGCCCGAAACAGGAATGGCTCGTTACAGCTCGCAGTACACCTATTTCTTAGCCTCGTACAAATACAGCTGATATTTAAAGACACTAACCAGTTGTTGTCTTTATAAATTGAAACACTGGAAAGATATATCAGTTAACAGCTTCCTTCATACGAGAACAGATGGACGATAAAACGTGTCCCGTATGTAAACTTCAATTTTCTAGAAAAGATGTTATGATGCGACATCATAGAAATAAACATGGAATCACTGAACCATATCCGCTGACCAGTCATGCGGACCCGCCGCCGCCGCCGCAGAGGGAAGGAACATCACCGCCGCCGCCGCCGCCGCCACCGCCGCCACCGCCGCCACCGCCGCCGCCACCGTATGATGAGGATACGGCGGCGCCCCAGAAGGAGGAAACAGAACACTTGGTTTTTAAACATCCATTCACGATGACAGTAAGCGGACCAACATCATGTGGCAAAACTTTTTTTGTGAAACAACTTCTCCAAAATTCAAGATTTATTCAGCCTACTATTCAGAGAATAATATGGCTTTACAGACGTTGGCAACCACTCTACGACGACATTCAAAAGACAGTTAGACCGTATGTCGAATTTATACAAGGGATACCAGTTGATTTAGAGAAGGATAGCTTTATTGATCCAAGTGTAAGAAATATGATAGTTTTGGACGATTTAATGTCAACATCAGCAAAAGATCCTAGAATCACTGACTTGTTTACGGAAGGTAGCCATCATAGGAATCTATCAGTTGTAGTATTAAATCAGAATCTTTACTTCAGTAAAGATCCTACACAAAGAAGAAATTGTCACTACTTGGTATTATTTAACAACCCTGTCGATAAGCAACAGATAATGACTCTAGGCAGACAAATGTATCCGGGAAAAGTACTATACTTTTTAGAAAAATTTGAAGAATCAACTAGTAAACCATTTGGATATCTTCTTGTGGATTTGAAACCAACGACATCAGAATCGAACCGATTGCTTGGAAACGTTTTACAGCAACAATTAGCAAAGACCAATGAAGTAATTCCTACTTCAAATGATATAAATACAGAGCAACATTCAGCCGCTCCTTATTCTTACCAAGACAATCCTAGTAAACAGACGTATGAAAATATGCCCTCTTGTGACGATTGTGGAGTAGTGCTTGACAGTATGCACGATTTGCAAAGACATATCAAACATTGGTGTCCAGAAAACGAATCTTTCAAAAGAAAAAGAGACAGCAAAGACCTAGATAACGAAAATCCTTCAAAAAAATCAGCCTCAGAATGGATTGAATATGATGGTGGTTCAGACGATAGTAGTGAAGATGTTAATATAGACGACAATGAAGGATACAAAACCATATTACATGCAGCCATTGATACAGCGAAAGACACTTGGGATAAAAAATACGACAAGTACATGAAAGAGGGTATGAATGAGGAAGACGCAATTCAACAAAGCAATCAAAAAATAAGCCCTCTTGTTCAACGTCAGTTTTTTAAACGCTATACTGAGTTGTTGAAACTGGTTGTTCCCCTAGATAAAAGCAATGTGCACTCTGACATTGTACGACAAATTCAGGATGTTGTTGAAAACAATACAGATGACGAAACTCAAATTCGGCGTATTCTCATGAAAAATCGACATCAATTTAATGAATTATTTGATGATGATTACTTTGAAACGAATAGTGACACTGAGAATACAGACGATGAGGACGATGAAGAGGACACTGACGAAGATGTACAGGAGAAAGACTAGTCCTTTATAACATACTGTATTACATGGATTTCGTTATATCCATTTTAATATTTGTATTGACAACATGTCTGCATTGGAGAAATATCTAAAGGAAATCTACTACATTCCATCAAATCCTGCTAGTTTTTCGGGACCAGACAAACTTTATAATTATATACAAAAAGATGGGCAATTCAAAATTAGTAAATATAAGATACGAAAATGGTTACAAAGCCAGGAACCATACAATTTACAACGACCATTAAGGAGACCACAGAATAGAACGGAAATCGTTGTGGCCGGGATAGATGACCAATGGTCTGCTGACCTTATGGATATGGTGAAGTTTTCAAAATACAATAAAGAATATAAATACGTATTGGTAGTCATTGATGTGTTTTCAAAGTATTTATGGCTACGTAAACTAAAAGACAAAAAAGGAGAGTCCGTGGCAACTGCATTTCAAGACATATTTCAAACAGGAAGAATTCCAAATAAAATACGAACGGATATGGGACAGGAGTTCAAGGCAAAGAGAGTTCAGACAGTTTTTAAAAAGGAAGAGATTAATCATTTTTATGCGTTTAATGAGGTCAAAGCATCAGTGTCCGAGCGTGTTATAAAAACAATAAAAACGAAAATATATCGCTACTTTTCGTACAATCAGTCTTACAGATACATAGACAAGCTTCAAAGCTTTGTAAATGGATACAACCATACTATTCATAGCACTATCGACATGGCACCTGTAGAAGTGAAAAAGGAAAATGAAGAAGCTATTCGCTTATCGACATATTTTTCAAGACCGCATTCTGGAATGTTAAAGAAACAGTACCACTTCAGGTTTAAACTTGGAGATCGAGTTAGACTCACATATTTGAGAAATATTTTTTCTCGGGAATATGACGAAAAATGGACGGGTGAAGTATTCACGATATCCGGACGATTCTGGAGAAGCATGACACCGTTATATCGCATCAAAGATTACCATGGAAAAGAAATTTCTGGATCCTACTACCAATCTGAACTTCAACGAATAATCGTCAAAGACAATTCCTTGTGGAAAATTGAGAAAGTTATAAAAACAAAAGGAAGAGGACCCTATAAACAATATTATATCAAATGGTTAAATTGGCCAACCAAGTTTAATTCATGGGTGAAAGCCAGTGATGTTAAAGACTTTCAATCTCATTGATTTCTTTTATAATTGTACATGTATTACAAATAAAAAATATGAAATTGACAGTGTATATTATTTTTTATACCAAACTTTTTTTTTCATCTTACTGCATATGTAATTTCTCGTATATACCAACTAATAATCATAAAAATAGATAAATATACATGAAAATCTAAACATTTCTGATGCCTTTTACGAGAAACGTTCTGAAGAATTAAAAAAGAAAAATCGGATTGAAATTAGTATTTCATTAACCCGACATACTATGTTTATTCATGAATAGGTATAAACCGGTTTAATCCAGTTATAATAGATAGCGTCAGATTTTAACATATTCAAAATGTAAACATGACCCAAGTTATCACTATTTAATCATATTTATTTAAAACAATTGTCTCTAATTTACATAATAGATATCACCCGACTTTCACAAACAAAAACAGAATAAACGTTCACTCTTAAATAAAAAAATAACATATGTACACAAACATCTATTTATACTCATGTAAACATTGAATGTAAGGTTCATTTAGTAGGTCATTTACATTTGACAATGTTGAAGAAAATATTTTGGAATACGTCCGTTGTTTACAATGGTATACGTATTGTTTTAACACAAAAGATGACATACTGTTTATTCTTCCACTGGTTACCAACAAAAAAAGGTTTTGTTTTAATTGATTTGGTCAAACCCTATTACCTGCGCTACAGATAGATATTTTATTTTTTCCAATTATGGGCCCCAAAGGGCATAAACATTACAACATCAATAATTTTTTCATAATACAATACAAACAATGAGATAAAAAAAAAAAAAAAAAGTTAAACGAGAACTATTTAAGTTCTTAAAGAATACGTAGATAAAGAATCTATAGTATGTTTTTTTTTTTAATACTAATGCATTCTGCGCTACAAGAGTGGATAAATCGATAATATTAATTAGATTTGAACCATTGTCATCACTAAATATTGATTAAACTTAATCAATATTCTTAATTATATTATTAATTGTCACTATCAATTATTAATTAAGAAAACACAACATTTCCTTAATTATATTACTAATTAAAAAAAAATGACCACTTGACCCTTGTCGAAAATTCCCTCCTCCAAACAAAATGGCGGCTTTAACATTGGGTCTATGGGGGAAAAGTGGTCTAGTCTCATAGGGATGACTACTTCTCGTCTTCATTTTCTGACATATTCTAGTCTGCCCTTTCATAAAATAGTGATTTTTTTTTAGTGTTCTATCGAACTTTCGAAAAAACAACCTGATAACCGTTCAAATAAAAAAAATATGTTGAAAAAATCTTACAGATACAGCAAGTGGTTCTTAATAGCTATAAGATACATTTTTCTTTAAAAATACAACTTTTAAATCTTACGGGAAACTATTCCAAGCTTAAAACTTTCACGGTAACCTCGCTCAAACTTATCCCCCCCCCCCCAAAAAAAAAAACCCAAAAAAAAACAAACCCGCAATGCTATTGTCATTCTTATAGTCAGCACTCAAATTCACAAACAAATGTGTTTTAAGCTGCTAAAGACATATGATTCAAACGCTCAGAAAGTTCTTTGTTCTATATTTTTGCTCTCCATTTTTATGCAAAACCTGTTACATTTTTATTTTATGGGTTATTGTTGAAGGTCGTACGATGACGACGTATGGTTGTTAACACATACTTCCGTTGGTTTCTTATGGAAATTTGTCCATTGACAACAAACATACCACATCATCTACTTCATATAAGTATTGTATAAATTACAACGTATTTAGGTGATCTTGCAAAATGATCGTAATCCCGAAAATCGTAAACATATTTTTTTATCTTAAAAGGGGGCAAGAAGGGTTCCATTAACAGCCCAATAAATAAGATGACAGTTAATGTTAAAAAAAAATTAAAAAAATAGAGTTTTTTTCTCTCATAATAACAGTAAACAGATTCACAACAATGTCAATTTCAAGAAAGCAGACAACAGTCAATAACAGTACAGTATCAGTGATCTTGAATATATGCCACTTTTAACTAAAATATAAAGGCACAGAACCAGGACATAGGAGCACAGAACCAGGACACAAAAAGGCATTTAGACAAAGCACATTAGCAAAAATGAAAGACAAGAATACAAAAATTATCACAGAACAATAACACTGCTTGATTTCTTGACTGGCAACACATTTGCTACGTTTAGACAGATACATATTTATGTTCTGTTCCATTCAATTCTTTGCAGTTTATGTCCTCTTACTTTAAAATAATTCAAAGTTTTATGATTACGAGTTTGTAGGGCGCCTTTATTCAATCTAGTCGGTCTCACAAATTGAATGTGGTGTAGAAATTGACAATAAGGATCGATTGAGAACAAATCTTTACAACACAAGGATAATTTCAGCTTCCGTATTGCCATTTTCCAATTCTATGCAGTAAGATTCAAGCAGCGTCTGCATATGGAGTTTATATCTCCTAGTTGATGCGATATTCCAGGGCTATGTCCTATCATGACTTCCTTGATAGGTGGTTGCTTACATGGAAGATATTAAACCAAATTCAGTGGTGGAGTTACAGCCGATTTCAATAAGTGGATAATATCTTTGGTTAGCTTGCTTGCTAGCTGAACCGTGAAGTCATTTTCAGGTTAGGTAAACTACCCTCCTTTAAGAGTAGACTAATCCGACAGATAACCAATCTATCTGTCTGTAGGACTGGGGTACTTTTAGAAGAAGGATATTTTAACTAACAATGACTTCACGGTTCAGCTAGCAAGCAAGCTAGCAGTAGCTTCACACTCATTGAAATCGGCTATAAAGTAATCTTTTTGAAAAGATTACAGACGCCATCACGTATTGGTTGACCGTTATTGAACATTGTTTCACAGATGACGACGGATATGTTCCAGTCTGCATGGTTAAACTCAAACCTCTCACTTGCTTAGTATAGTTTATCATCGCGACATATCAGAAAACGGGAGCGCTGAGAGGTTTGATTTTTATCAGACTGGATACGTTCCAATTGTTACATTACCAAGTCTTTTTTTCGTCGAATGTAACTTCACCAAAATAGATCAAGTTTTTACTTACATGTGTACATTCGTACACAAAACTAATCTGTACAAATAACATTGATAAATAACTTTATAACTAAATAAATAAAGAATAATTGATCTTTAAAATTTTAGGAACGAAGTGCTTCATAAGCCTGTAGAGGCCGACTCACGGATGTGTGTATTGTATTGTATGACTTTGTGTATATGAAATGAGTGCATAATTTGAACCATGTTTTTGTGATCTTGAGTCTTCAATTGAGATGGAGAAACGTTGATTTATTGATATTACATAATGCTGCATTACTACAACTTATCACAATTCTTTAGAAGAATAGTATTTGTTTTCTTCTTCAGTAGAATGAGTCAAATGTGTGTCCATGTAAGAAGGTCATTTTGATGAGTTAACTTTTTTTATTCAAAGTATAGGACAGTTTAAAGTGATGGATTTTTGGTAAATATCACTGATAATTGTGACCTAGTTTGACAGTTACTAATTACAGATCAATATAGCAGTGATTTTATAAGTACAATAGACCTCACCTGCAACAATGAGCAAAATCCATAATAAAGAAATAAGTCGGCAAGAAGGGGGCACAGTTGGTTCCCATGTGAATCCTCCAAATATAACAGCAATGTTGTCAATCAAGAAATCAGGCATCTTGATAATATCAGTTTCTGAGAATATTTTGTTTGAATCAGAGTGATTTTTTACAAAATAGGATTTATCTCTCCCTATACAAGATACTTGTATCTACACTGGACATTTTTTTTTATGAAACAAAGCAATACCAGCTTCTTCATGCTTGTGTAGAAAAGTCAATGTTTTAATACTATTGCCAGATGAAAATGCCTTAGATTGGATATACTCTAAAAGATTCACAATACCATTCTAAACCGGCTTTGATTGCTGATAAAATTAGAAAGAGGTGTCAAATTTGGAAACTAGTGGTTTAGTCTGATTAAAATCAAACCTCTCACTTGCTATCATTTATTTATATATCAAGAGTCATATAAACTAGAGGCTCTCAAGAGCCTGTGTCGCTCACCTGGGTCTATGTGCATATTAAACAATGGACACGGATAACTTCATGACAAAATTGTGTTTTGGTGATGGTGATGTGTTTGAAGATCTTACTTTACTGAACATTCTTGTTGCTACAATTATCTCTATCTATAATGAACTTGGCCAAATAATTAGTGGAAAATATTTGGAAAAATTTATGAAAATTGTTAAAAATTGACTATAATGGGCAATAACTCCTTAAGGGGTCAACTGACAATTTTGGTCTTGTTGACTTATTTGTAGATCTTACTTTGCTGAACATTATAGCTGATTACAGTTAATCTTATAATAATATTCAAGATAATAACCAAAAACTGCAAATTTTCCTTAAGTTACTAATTCTGGGGCAGCAACCCAACAACGGGTTGTCCGAATTGTCAGGAAATTTCAGGCAGATAGATCTTGACCTAATAAACAATTTTACCCCATTTCATATTTGCTCTATTTAATGCTTTGGTTTTAGAGATATAAGCAAAAATCTACATTTTACCCCTATGTTCTATTTTTAGCCATGGTGGCCATCTTAGTTGGTTGGCCGGGTCACGGACACATTTTTTTTTCAACAAGATACCCCAATGATGATTGTGGCCAAGTTTGGTTAAATTTGGCCCAGTGGTTTCAGAGTAGAAGATTTTGGTTAAAGTTTACGGACGACAGACAACAGATGCCGGACGCCAAGTGTTGAGAAAAGCTCACCTGACCTTTCTGGTCAGGTGAGCGAGCTAAAGAAAGAGAGCGCTATGAGGTATGATTTTACTCAGACTGGTATTGTTGAACAGTTTATAGGTTATTGCACATAAAACCCTCGACAGCAGCCACCCATCATATTGTACCAAATTATTAATTGGTGTTTCTCCTTGAAAAAAAAAAGCCCTGATAAAACAACTAACAATAAATTGCTTCGCTGAGTGCAGCTGTATACGACCACAGAGGTCCAACCCAGAACCAAAATTCTGAAATCTGAAATGATAAAAAATGTCCCACCCAAACAATTTCTTTTTTTAATACCCCGCCCCTCTTTCCCAATATAATTCTTTCCCTAAAGATATGGTCATAATCTCAATTCAAATTTCCAATGGAGTTTGCATCCATAATTACCCATTGAAATACATCATATAAGTATTAAAATAGAAAATGACATACATAATCATGGCTAAAATTAATTTAAAGTAACTTCTAAAAATAAATTGACAGCTAATCACCTCAAGACATTACAACATTTCTTTATACATTATTCAAAAGCAGAGTACGTGAGATAATTCCAAACAATGTGTTTTGATTACCTCCCTTACACTGCTTTTAAATTGTCTTAATTGTCCATTAACATGGAAACCCTTGTTTCCCTTTTAATTCCTGAAGGGTTTAAGCCATAACCTTCTAAAGTCAATCCTAACCATCCCTTTGTGGTATGGAAACTTGTGGTATAATTTCAGAGAGATCCATACACCATTCCACAAGTTATGTCTGGAATCTAGAAAAATGCTTATTTGGGCCCTTTTTGGCCCCTAATTCCTAAAATGTCAGGATAATAACCCCCAAAAATCAATCCCAACCTTCCTTTTGTGGTTATAAATCTTGTGTTTAAATTTCAAAGATTTATATCAACTTATACTAAAGTTATTGTCAGGAAACCAAATGTCTTCGAACAACGAAGACATGATACCAATAAAGACTGCAAAATTTTTTGGGGTCGTAAAAATTAATGTCAAACACAACTTTATGAGTTAAAATACTTGCAGTTACTGAAAGCTAGTTCATAGCCAATAATAACAGTGGCGGATCCAGAAATTTTCATAAGTGGGGGCCCACTGACTCCAGTCACGCTTCAGTGATTCCCTATATAAGCAACCAAATTTTTGCCCAAAAAGGGCCCCCCCCCCCCCTAAATCCGCCTCTGAATAACATACTAAAATTCAAGTATATGAGATTAAAATATAAATCAATACACATCCAACATCCAATTGATTCAGTATAAATAGTCTGAGAAAAACAGGATCTTCTGCAATGCTAATTCAAATATAAGCTTCTAAAGAATGTAATATATTTAAAGTTTTTTTTTAATATTTCATGGGAAATAACTCCAAATAAGAATTGCCCTTTGGTAAAAATTGTGGCAGTGAAAATTAATCAATATCCAACTTAACCCTGTCACTTCCACACAGCGTATTTGTTAGATGTATTTCTATTTGTATCAATCTGATGAGATAAGCCTTTTTCAACTAATTTTTTTAGTTTGTTCTTATGCTGTACTGTTACACCATTGTCCCATTGTCCTAGGAGGAGGATTCGGATCCCACTAACATGTTTAACTCTGCCACATTCTGTATGCATGTGCCTGTCTCAAGTCAGGAGCCTGTAATTCATTGGTTGTCATTTGTTGATGTGTTACATATTTATTTTTTTCTCATTGGCAATCATACCACATATTCTTTTTTATATCAACCTTCCTTTTGTCATCAGTAACAACATTTTGAAGCTTGATAAGGATTATGTTTTGCTCCAAGTCGTCAAATTAATCGAATTCTATGTGACTGTCATATAGTACTGCAACTGACATCGAAAAAGACGCTTAGTTAACGAGTTTAATGGTCCGGAATAACACACGGCTGCAAATTGTTTTAAATGATAGAATAATATCTATATTTTAATTTCCGTCGGGTCGTAAAAAGTTTCTATGGTCACATTTTTGTATTTTATCCCTTTAATGGGGGTACCCCTCAATTTACGGTTTTGGGTAGTTACCTTAAAATCCAAAAATATATTTTTTGGTTAAATTTCCCGCTATTTTCGTAAATATTTTCTATGCACATATCATCAAGGATCATCGGAATGATAAAGACATAAATATAATACCATCTCCAAGTAAAACTTTCAAACTTAAAGTTGGCTGATTTTTTAGATAGAAATTTAACGCGTTTTTCTTTTAAAACGAGAAAACATATGATTCAAAAATAGTATTTGACATTTGAGAGGACAAAACATATTATTTCGATACTGCATGCAAATTTTGTTGGGCAAATTCCAAACAATTTTGTCAAAAACTCAAAAATAAAAACATCATTTGTACCTTTTTTAATTACGGAAATTTCCTATCCGTCAATCAGCTCCACCATTTATTTTTTCCTTCACAATCAATTTGATAGTTTCGATGTGATTATGTAGATTTTGTAGGAGAAGTTAATTTATGTTTGAATGGTTTGAATATATATAGTAGTTCTTTCGTGTATTTTCTGTAAAAAAGTTATATTTTTGTTAATAGAATTTTGACTTTATATAAAAGTTAACCAAATCCTTCGGATAAGAGGTTTTTCCGGATAATGACTTCTTCTTCTTCTTCTTCCAGGTAAGGAACCGGATTCATTGCTGAATGTTAATGGTTCCGCGCGAAAACTTTACGCAGTGTCGGGCAACACAGAAAGATTTCTCTTGGCTATTTACAAATTACATTTAAAACGTTCGCAAAAAAAATATACAATTAAAATTATTTACAACTGGTTTTCCTACTTCCTTTCAGAGCATGCCTTCAGGGCAGCTCTGAATCCCTCAACGGTGTTGGTCGCTGTAACTGTTGTTGGTAGGTTGTTCCAGTCCCTGATTGTCCTCGGGAAGAAAGATTGGCCATAGGTGTCTGTACTTGTTCTTTCTTGGAAGAAGCGGTTTTTACCTCTGGTCCGGTTATCATTCGGGGTCAAATATTGGTGACGGTCTATATCTATAAGTTCATGCTGGATCTTGAATAGCATGCACAATCTATTTGTTTTCCTCCGTTCTTCGAGGCTTTCCCACTTTAGATTTTTAACCATATTTGTGACACAGCCAGGTGTTCGGTCTGTGTAGTTGTTATTCACAAATCGTGCTGCTCTTTTCTGCACCTGTTCAATTGCCTTGATTTTATTTTGGGCGGTTGGGTCCCATACTGTGCTTGCATATTCCACTGCAGGTCTTACCATGGACACATATGCAGCTGCTTTTACAGGTTTTGTACAGCCTTTGAGGTTTCTACGTATAAACCCCAACGTTCTGTTTCCTTTGCCTACTGTATTGTCTATGTGTTTATCCCATGTTAGGTTGTTGCTGATGGTTACTCCAAGATATTTACTTGCTTCCTCTGTGTCTAGAGTATGACCGTGAAGATGGTACGATGTTTGTATCACTGGTCTATTTTTGGGGGATATTCTAATGACAAGGCATTTTTTGGCATTAAAACTCATCTGCCATTTGTTTTCCCAGTCTTCCAATGCTGTTAAGTCCTTTTGTAGAAGTTCACTGTCAGCTTGGTTGGTGATGGTACGAAAGAGAAGGCTGTCATCCGCGAACAATTTGGTCTCTGATGTAGATGCTGTTTCTGGCATGTCATTAATGTAGGCCAGGAACAGTAATGGACCAAGGACTGTGCCTTGGGGTACACCAGAGAGTACTGGTACTTGTGAAGAGACGGCACCCTCTAATATCACGCTCTGTTTTCTGTTATGTAGGAAGGAGCGAATCCATTTATTGGTTTTGGGGTTGACGCCGTAGTATTCCAACTTGTGTAGGAGGCGGTGATGTGGTACCTTGTCAAATGCTTTTGCAAAGTCAAGCAGGATGATGTCTACTTGGCCGCTACTTTTTAATTTCGATGCAATGTCGTTGATGGTTACGATTAGTTGGGATTCGCATGATCGTCTTTTGCGGAATCCGTGTTGTGCATCAGTTAGTATTTTATTTTTGTCAAAGTGGTCCATGATGTTGCTATGTACAATATGTTCTAAGACCTTACATGTGATGGAAGTTAGAGATACTGGTCTGTAGTTAGATGCTAGGTGCCTTTCGTCTTTTTTAACAAGTGGAACTACATTGGCATCTCTCCAATCTTGCGGGACTTCACCAGTGTTCAATGATGTTTGATATAGGTCTGTGAGTATAGGAGCAAGTTGTTCTGCTGCTGCTTTCAGTATAAAGGCTGGTATTGAATCGGGACCAGTAGCTTTATGCGGTTTCAGGTTTTTTAATAATTTGTGGACTCCGTTGGTACTAATTTTTATGTCCTTCATGGTGGAGTATGGACTTTTACCTTTATCTGGAAAGTTATTTAGGTTTTCTTTGGTAAATACTGACTGGAATTGGTCGTTTAAAATGTCAGCTTTACTCTTGTTATCACTTTGCAGAAATCCCATTTTGTTTTTTAGCGGTGCCACTCCTGTCCATTCCTGACCTTTGCTCTTGATATAAGACCAGAATTTCTTTGCATTATCTCTATAGTCTGAACTGACCTCTTCCATATACTTCTTGTTGGCTTGACGGACCTCCCACTGCACTTCTTGTTGTAGTCTTTTATACCTATCCTTGTCTCTTTTCTTTTTAGTTTTTCTCGCCTTCTTGTGTGCTTTCTGCTTTTGGTTTATTTTGCGTCTAATGGTTGTATTGATCCATGGATGAGTGTTTCTTCCAAGGGTCATTTTCGTTGGTACTCTTTTCTCTATGGTGGTTTGTACAGCTGTTTTAAATGCCTGCCATAAAGACTCAACGCTTCTATCTTTGATGTTTTTGAAGGTAGTTATAAAGTTTTGTAGATCTTCCTTTATATTATGTATTTCCGCTTTTTTCCATAGAAATATTTTTCTTCTGACTGGTTTAGGTTTAAGTGGTTTACAAGCCATATCTAGGAGGACGATGTCATGGTCGCTGTTTCCTATTGATGGTAATGGTTTGCATCTTAATTTAAATGAAGGATGAGATGTAAGCAATAAATCTAGGGTATTCTCTTTTCGTGTTGGGAAGTCCACAATTTGTTCTAGCCCGTTGTCAGCTACAAGTTCCAAGAATGCCTGGTTGGTTCTGGTAGGATACTGTCTATGGTCTATAGTTTGTTCTGCCCAGTTGATATCGGGTAAGTTGAAATCGCCACCAATAAGGAATATGTCTTTTTGATGTTTTGATCTGATGTTATTTATTTCGTCTTTCATTTTATTCAGGTAGGTGTCATCTGTTTTATCAGGTGGTCGATAAAAAGCGCCTATGAGCATTTTCTTTTTTCCTTCTAAGTTAATAGTGCCAGTCAGTAGTTCTATTTCAGTGCTTTTTATGATGTTACCCAGCTGTAATGTTTGTTTAGCTGCTATCAATACCCCTCCATGGGGGTCCTTTGGGCGATCTCGGCGTTCCGTGTCATAATGGAAGTAGTCTGGTATAATCTCGCTTGATTTGATGTTTGGATCAAGCCAGGTTTCCGTGCCTATTATTACATCTGGCTCAGTTGACTCAATGATTGCTTCGAGTAGTTTTCCTTTTTTTCTGAGACTTTGAAAATTGATGTTTAATATTCTTAACTGTTTTTTAGTGGCTGGTTTGGTTTTAGTTGGTTTTGGTGATGATGTCATGATCGGTATATCAGTGCTGAAAGATGTTGTGTTGAATGATGGTGAATTAATGCTGGAACCTGATGTTGATGGTATTGATGCTTCTGATATACTGTCCATCATTAATGGATTGGTCGATATATTTTGTGTTGAGTGCTTGCTGTCATCTCCATTTGGTATAAAATATATTTTGGTTGAAGAATTGTTTGGTTTGCAGCAAGATGGGCAAGTCCATGTGTCTTCACTTTTGCCTAGGTTGCTGTATTCTGATGTTGACATACCAATGCAGTTTCTATGTGTCCACTTATCGCAGTCGTCACAAGCTATGGATTCTATTTTACATGCTTTTTGGCATATCGTGCAAGGGAATCTTGGTCGTCTTGGTCCTGGGTTTGTCTCTATGCCACTCAGTAAGAGTAAGATGAGTCTTTGTGTACTCCTCTCTCGGACAGTTTTAAATTTTTGTTGAGTCAATTGAATATGTTTTTTACAGCTTTTTATCCAGTAGTAAGTTTGTACAGATGATGTTACTGGGCTTAGATGGTGTTCAGATAGGTATATATTTACCCCTTCTAGAGCATGGTTTTTATAGATGCAGTCCTGATGTGTTGGTTTGTATTTATGTTGTGGGGTAAGTATTACTTGGTGAACAGTAAAAGCTTGTCTTGTCCAAAGAATAAGTGTAAGCATAAATACAGTATAATAAAACATTTCGGTTGATGATAATGTATCTTATACTAACGGTACTTACAATATTATGGGTGTTCCAATCTGAGTCTTTGTGTTATTTTCAATCTGAGTCTTTGTGTTCTTTTCAATCACTTCAAGAGTCCAGTTCTGGAAGAGAAAACATTGGTTGAGTGTTTTGTGTGGTGATCCTATACAAGAGGTAAGTAGCAAAACCTGATAAGATTAACTCACCTAGAATTTTACTACTCGTCTTGTCTGTTCACTTTTGGCACCTTTGTTTTCTTGGTAGCTTGAAGATGTTGTTTAGAATAAGGAGTTCAATTCCTCTTGTTCGACTCGGATTTGAATAAATTCAGATTCTTGGTCAATTGTGAAGCATTCGGTATACGTGTCCAGCAAGATGTTTTTAGTAATCGCTAGACTCAGTAGACGTCCAGGATGTATGCCGTCCTTGTTGTTGATTGACAGGTTGACTGATTTTCGTGTTTGTCCTTTCCTTCTCTTGCGCCCTCTGAAAAAGTATTTGCTTATTTTGACTGATGTTTTGTTGAGTCTTCTGTTGAGTTCATATATTTTACCATTTAGTTCCTGTATTTGTTTTGTCGCTAGGAAATCCTCAACTTTGTATGTTTCTGGTCTTTTATGTCCTTTACTCTTGTTCCAGTTTGATATTGAAATAAGTGGGCAATCGATAAATTTTATTTCAGCATGTTGATAACTGTTAATAATACTTATAGCTCTTTTGTATTGATCTTCTATAATTTTGATTGCTCTGTTGTTATGAAATTTCAATTTTATATATTTTCCTTCCTTTGTGGTGAGATCACAGGTCCCGGACCAGAGGTAAATAATGATGTGGTGGTGTCGCTTGATGGCTTTTGCAATTCTAGTTTTTATCAGGTTAACAAGTACTTCGGTTGTTGCCCCCGATTTACACCAAGTTTCTAGTGGAAATTCTTTTTGTAAGCAATTGTTCCGTAGGGTATAGCCTTTGCTGTCGGAGACTAAGATTGCAGTTTTGTGTTGGAAGCCAGGAGGAAATTGTGGCTGGTCTGCAATGTATTTTTCTAATTTTCTGCTCATGTGGTCATTTGGTGAATTGATTTATCCCGCTAGATTGTTTACATAGAGATAAACCGGAAGTTGGATTGTCAAACAAAGAGGTACGTTCCCGCCAGTTGTCAAAATTTTTAAATCAAATTTGTGAAATAAAGATCGAAATTTGACTATAGTTGACATTGTGTGAAAATACATTGTATGTCAATGTTTAACCTCAGAGCAATTAATATGCATGCAAGTGGTAGGGGGAAAAGTACTATTGAAGTTTCGCAGAGATTTGGTGTGACAAGGTGATGCTTAAACCAACTTCTCTTGATATTCTGCTTTCCGTGGGCGAATCATCAGTGATGTTATGAGACGTGCACCAGAAGGCAAACTTGGTGTGCATCTTTAAATTAGATTGATTGATTGATTGGTGGTTGCTTAACGTCCAGTGGCAAATATTTCATGCATGTTCAGGATGAGAACAAGTTAACAATAAAAACAATAGGTAGGTTTTGTCATAATAGTGACACTCCCTTTACACGAGGCATCCGAACTTGATACATCCCGCACAGCCAAACGGACGCCCCACTTCGTTTTACTGCCGGTCGGCGGAAGACCAAGTGACCATATTTCGTTTCCCCAGTCACCCTTGGGGAACATCAAATTAGAAACAACAGAAATCCATATATGTGATCAAACTAATCGACATGTATCCTCACAACCTGACACTTTTATACGATCTCGCGCTCAGTTTCTTCCTTGTAGTTTGGATATGAAAACAAGGTTTTTGTATAAAAGAAAAACCTTAAAAAAAAACCCCAGAAAACTGCTCAAAACTGAGTCCTTTAAACGTGTTGACAGTCTTTTAAGTTGTGCTTATTAATGTGAGTAATCATTTATCCATGCATAACCAAGTACTTATTGAAGTCAACACTTGTGCAATTAAGTAAAACAGTAACTGAAAAATTAGAATTTGAATTTGCTGTCAGTTCATTAATAACGATTGTTAGTGATGTGATTTGTTCTTCCATAAGAAAAAGCCTTTCTCATGTAGCACATATATACCGATCAATTGTATCCAAGATTGTCTCTGATGCTTACCAAACTGCCAAACTCCAGAACTAACTAGATATTGTGACACCTTACAATTCAGACACAGTGGGGCCAAGGGATATCAAATATAGAGTTTAGCTCTGAACTCAATTTAGGGGGTGCCATATCTGCTGCAGGAAAATTGAAGTCTATTTTAAGACTTTCAGAATTACACCAAGGTGTGTCTGAAAATATCAAGGATACATTAAAAGAAGAACAATTACTTCACACTGCCACCAGTGCTCTTATGAGCTATGTCCTCGTTTTGGTATTTCTATGGAAATGATGCCCGCATAGCTTGTTAATAGATATAGGAAGATGTGATATGAGTGCCGCAATGCTACCATTAAAGGTCACGGTCCGGTCTTCAACACGGAGCCTAGGCTCAAAAATTCATTTGTTAGTTAATTGATGAAAAATAACACAAAGGCGCTTCTGAATCGTATATTGTCCCTAAAGATAACAAAAATTCGTAAACGTATGGCTATTACAAAATCAATCGTTTCTGTAGCAACATTCGCCCCATTACATTTGGGATTGGCAGTGCAGATACATCATGCATATGCATATGGGAATTTGGGTCACGAACATTGATCGAAACTTTGTACTCACATTTCTTTTGTGTTTCCTATATATGCAAAGGTAAGACTATATCTGACGAGTTTGACCGAATCATGACGGTATTTACGCTCCAGATAGCATTTGTACTCAAAAACTGTGTTTGCTTTGAACAAACTCTGTCCTGCGCCGAACTTGTTCTTATAAAAAAGGGACCTCGCATTCGCCTCGGGTGACTATAGTATATTTTGTGTTATAACTGCTCTGTGCAGACTTTGCAAAACACAATATCTATTTATCTATAACTAGATACTAATTTTTACAAAATACACAACCTTTAAGATGCAAAATTAAAAAACACTGTTTCAGTGCTTGAATTTAGTTTTTTTCAAAGATAGAAAAAATATTGAAATAATTTGATAAAGTGGTGTTTTAAACTTTAGAAAATAATTCTGTAATATACTATAGTGAAATACTATACACAATATGAAAGTTTATGGATGTGAAAAGGTCAAGGCCACTTCTTCTTTTGCTTTGTCTTAAATGGAAAAAAAATCAGAAGGTTCCAAATCAACGACATTTTGTAATGGCAGCTCTTCATATAAGTAGTCAAATTTGTCGTTTTAACATCGTTTATAGCATATGCTTATGATTGAATCGTTTTTGTAGCATTCTATTGAATAAATATCAGAATATTTCTCCTTTTTGTCCTTGTGGTTGAAATATTGATATTTTTATGTCTGACCTTTGACCTCAATTTCACAAAATTGTGACCACTCTGGATTTTTACGACCCAACTTTTCTTATTGTACACGTTTTCCTCTTTCAATCGATATATAATTTAGGTGTGTGTTCTTCCGGACCATTAAAGTTTTAAAAAATGAACTCTGGTTGCAGTACTAATACAAGTGAGAGGTTTATGCTAACTATAAAACTAGGTTTAATCCATTATCAGGAATCTACATAAGGAAATGCCCGTACCAAGTAAGAAATATGACAGTTGTTTTCCATTTTGAATTCTTTTTGAGTTCAGTATTTTTGGTATCTTACTTTTTGAACAATTTGAAGACATTTTTAAAACTGAAATTATCTAGGTGTTAGCCAGTTATGACAGATGTAAAATATTGAATTTGAAAAAAAGGCATATTTTGGTATATGTAAATTAGAAAGCAATCAATGCACAAATTAAAAATCAAATATCTATTTTATCTAAATATGAAAATAAGAAAATTTGGTAAGATTGCCAATGAGACATCAATTCTCCATCAAAAATCATTTTGAAAGAAAGATTAGGTCTACATACATGAATTATCCAGTAAGAAATAAGTTACAATACAATAATATTTTTATTGTTAATTAAAGATGCCTAAAAGAGCATCATAATTACAAAATAAAGCAAAAATATAATATTGCAGTGTTCATTGCACATGTATATTGTATAAAACTGGCAAAATTAATGATTCACAACATTAACTTGCACTCATTTGTTTTTAAAAATCTTTTAGTCCAGAGACTGACTATCACATAACAATATTTTTAACAACTTCTGGTTTCTCACAGCCCATTACTAGTCATATAAATTATAAACATATTTTCTTGATTTTTTTTTTTTCAATTAGGATATGTATTACATGATAAATTACATGACAAATTGCCCATGTACAAATCTTAAAACCTTCTAAAATTATAGAAAATAAAAAAAAATCATTATTTGATATCAGCACAACTGAAATTACAAATAATCACCATTTTTTCAAGTTATTTGCAGTTTTCAGCATATTAAACTATTTATGTAGGACACTAGAAAATATTTTCCTAAAAAGTTGTTATAAAGCCAATTATTTCTACTGAAAGAAATCACTTAAGGTACTCTTATTTTTTCATAAAGTATTGTGCAGTCAGACATTTTGAATCAACTTGTAATATATGTAACGGGCCTTATGTTCGTAGCATAAAGACTATTAAAAGTTGGAAGAAGGTCAATTTCTGCTACTGGAAGTACATCTCTCTTCCTCTATACAGATTGTAGATTATGTTTACTATTTATCCTTTTCTGTAGAGGTAACTTATGTTTGTTTGTGATGGTTCTGGATTAACTTTGGTTAAAGATTTCTTTCTTCTTGCAAATCCAACAGCTTCTCCCACCAAAATCAACACTGCTAAACCACATCCTTAAAAAAGACAAATTTAATCTGTTAATCAGGTGTGTTTTTTGAGATTCTGATTTCATGACATGATGAAATCTTGGAGTAGTTTAAAATATCTTTTCAAACCTTTGGGAAGCACATAACTTTAAAACAGACTGTAAACAAGAATGTGTCCACAGTACACGGATGCCCCACTCGCACTATCATTTTCTATGTTTAGTGGACCGTGAAATTTGAATAAATTCTCTAATTTGGCATTAAAATTAGAATGATCTTATCAAAGGGAACATGTATACGAAGTTTCAAGTTGATTGGACTTCTACTTTATCAAAAACTACCTTGACCAAAAACTTTAACCTGAAATTTGCACTATCATTTTCTATGTTCAGTGAACCGTAAAAATGGGGTCAAAACTATAATTTGGCATTTAAATTAGAAAGATCATATCATAGGGCACATGTATACTAAGTTTCAAGTTGATTGGACTTCAACTTCATCAAAAACTACCTTGACCAAAAACTTTAACCTGAAGGGGGACAGACGGACGAACGGACGAACGAACAGACGGACGGACGCACAGACCAGAAAACATAATGCCCCTCTACTATCGTAGGTGGGGCATAAAAATATTAAATTAGTCAGTCAATGAATCAAAACTGCCATGGCAACAATTATAAATACCACACGGAATCACAATTCATTGTAGATTTTTTTTATTTCTAAGAAATAAAATTAATACTGTTTTCATTTTTTGCAATAAATGTTTTGTCCTAAACCATTCAGGGAGAAACCCAGTTGAAATAGAACAAAAGAAATAGAGCTCTTTGATAAAGAAGGTAATAAATGCTTACTGTAATGTTAACTATACATTGTAGTAACAAAAATTAAAAACGTTAATAGAAACAAATACCAGATGCTTCGCAGGGCGCAGCTTTATACGACAACAGAGGTTGAACAGTTGGGGCAAGTATGGACACAACATTCAAGCTTGATACAGCTCTGAATTTGGATTGTGATTAGACACAGAATAGGTTTCTGACACAGAATGAATGTGGTCTAATGAACTTAAAATTTTTATTTTGCTTTTGAGCAATACACTATGCTATTGAATTTCAATCCCCTAAAAAAATAATATCTGAAGAAATTTTCCTTTTAATTTTTGAAGTCTGAAATCCCTTATTCCAAAAATAATCTAAATTCAAATTTCTAATGGAGTTTGCAACAATAACTACTCATTTAAAAACATCATAAAATATTAAAATATAAAATGACATACAGTCATGGTTAAAATAATCTAAATTCAAATTTCTAATGGAGTTTGCAACAATAACTACTCATTTAAAAACATCATAAAATATTAAAATATAAAATGACATACAGTCATGGTTAAAATTAATATTAATTAATAGTAACTTTTAAAAATAAATTTACAGGTAATCATCTCAAGACAATCATCATGTCTTAATACATAATTTTTAAGCAGTGAAAGGGAGGTAATCAAACATATTAACTGGTATATATAACAGTAGTCTTTAAATGAAATTGGATTACCTCCCTTTCACTGCTTTTTAAGTTTTTTAAGAGTAATGTTAGCCACATTTATATAAAAACATCCACTTGTCAACAGTAGTGGAGTTATATCCTTTTGTTGCAATGATAGCAATTTTGGTTGGACAGCAGATATGAAACACGATAGTGGTCAAAAAATATTTTTAAATGTTTATAAAGAAGCCCCATCTCCAGCTATTTCAAAAGTTTACCTAGCTTTTTAGGTGAGCTGAAATTAGACTGTTGATATAACTTGAATGTGTAACCTTCAGAAGTAATATGATAATTCATTTGAATAAATTAAATTTGAATGCCAAAACTTTTCAAAAACAAGAGTGCACATGCTGAAATGTCTCGCCTTCTATACTACCGGTAATCATTGATATCTATACTATTAAACGAGAAGACCTCATTTTGGGTGTCGCTTCTCTTCTTTCCACAATAAATTAATCAACACGTCTCTGTGTCCTATAGGTACAGTGCATAGTCGCATTTGTCATCCATTCATATGATTATTCAGATTGAGTTATTTTGGGAGAAAATCGAGAAAAAGGGCATCCGGATATTGTCCCGTCATTGGACAAAATTTTAAGTCAGATTATTCTTCCGGTTTGCGTTTTTCTGTATACTTTGAACATACATATACTACGAATAAAGTGTATTTTCAGAATGCTATCTGCTATCATTTTCAAGTTTACTACCCACGGTGGACACAGAGTTTATTAAATAGAGAGGGTCTGTATACTATATCAATGACCACCATGGATCGATTAAAAAACTTAGAATTGAAAGTAAATACATTTTATTTATATAGTGAATGTTCATAATATACAGATAAGCGCTAAAATTATTCATGTGCACTTTTGATACCTTTTCTGAAATTCTCCAGTCATTAAATCTTTTACAAAATTCATTGATTACAAAAAAAAAGAACATGTAGTATGATTGCCATGTTGACAACTCTCCACAAGAGACCAAAATGACACAGAAATTAACAACTATAGGTAATCGTACGGCCTTCAACAACGAGCAAAGACCATACCGCATACTCAGCTTTAAAAGGCACCGAAATGAAAATGTAAAACAATTCAAACGAGAAAACTAGCGGCCTTATTTATGTACAAAAAATGAACGAAAAACATATATGTAACGCATAAACAAACGACAACCACTGAAGTACAGACTCCTTACTTAAATGTTCATAACATACTAAATGTATATTCATATTGAAATTGATAGAAAACCACACATTGGGAATTTTGGAAATAAAGGAGGAGGGATAAAAAAAAACATTTTCCTGTCCCCAATAACCTGTGATTTATGATAATTTTGCTGAAATTCTCCAGTCATTCAATATTTCACAAAATTCTTCCAACAACACTTTACATACTTTAAACTACGCTCTGAATGCCCGCGATTTCACGGGTGTGTTCTAGTTATGTTGATAGTCCTAAGTATAAAGCTAAGCTTTATTACAACTGTCACATAAACTTAACATTAACCAAGATAACTAAACAAAGACCAATGAATCTTGAAAATGAGGTCACGGTCAGATGAACCATGCCAGGCAGACATGTAAAGCTAACAATGCTTCTATACAACATATATAGTTGACCCATTACTTATAGTTTAAGAAAAATAGACAAAAACACAAAAACTTAACACTGTGCAAAGAACCGTAAAAATGAGATCACGGTCAAATAAAACCTACACAATTAACATTAAGATCATAAAATATTTCCATACACCAAATATAGTTGAGTTATGGCATATATAGTATTAGATAAAAAGACCAAAACTCAAAAACTTAACTTTGACCACTGAACCATGAAAATGAGGTCAAGGTCAGATGACATCTGCCCGCTAGACATGTACACCTTACAATCATTCCATACAACAAATATAGTAAACCTATTGCATAAAGTATGAGAAAAACAGACCAAAACACAAAAACTTAACTATAACCACTGAACCATGAAAATGAGGTCAAGGTCAGATGACATCTGCCCGCTAGACATGTACACCTTACAATCATTCCATACAACAAATATAGTAAACCTATTGCATAAAGTATGAGAAAAACAGACTAAAACACAAAAACTTAACTATAACCACTGAACCATGAAAATGAGGTCAAGGTCAGATGACACCTGCCAGTTGGACATGTACACCTTACAGTCCTTCCATACACCGAATATACTAGACCTATTGCTTATAGTATCTGAGATATGGACTTGACCACCAAAACTTAACCTTGTTCACTGATCCATGAAATGAGGTCGAGGTCAAGTGAAAACTGTCTGATGGGCATGAGGACCTTGCAAGGTACGTACATACTAAATATAGCTATCCTATTACTTACAGAAAGAGAGAATTTAACATTACAAAAAATCTGAACTTTTTTTTCAAGTGGTCACTGAACCATGAAAATGAGGTCAAAGACAATGGACATGTGACTGACGGAAACTTTGTAACATGAGGCATCTATATACAAAATATGAAGCATCCAGGTCTTCCACCTTCTAAAATATATAGCTTTTAAGAAGTGAGCTAACACCGCCGCCGCCGGATCACTATCCCTATGTCGAGCTTTCTGCAACAAAAGTTGCAGGCTCGACAAAAACCAATTGAGAAAGTAACCTGAATGAACAAATAATCCAACATTCTTATGACAATTGATATGGAAAACTCTTAAACATATCAACTGACTTATTTTTTTAATTATAAAAAAACCCCTTAATTTACTCAAGTAATCATACAACTTTTGCTTACCTAGGCACACCCACCATGACCAGTTCATGGGAAACGCCAACATCACTGAAAAGAGTCAAATATATAATGAACTGATGTGTGAATTTGAAATAAGATGGAATTAAATAATAACTCAATAACTGTGAGAAATCTGAGATTGGTACTTTGTATCTTTTTTTTTGTTTGTTTCTAGTACCAATATGATGAACATTTTATATGTGCCTGTTAAAAGTCAGGAGCCTGTAATTCAGTGGTGGTCGTTTGTTGCTGTTTATCATGTTTGTTTTTTGTTTATTATTTTGTACATAAATCAAACCGTTGTTTTTTTTTAACAGGATGCACTAATGATGATTGTGACAAAGTTTGGTAAAATTTGTCTTGGTAGTTTCAGATGAAACTTTGGTAAAAGTTAACGAAGATGGATGACAAGTGATGAGAAAAGCTCACTTGGCCCTTCTGGACAGGTGAGCTAAAAATTTGTAATGGATAAAATACTTTTATTCTTACCTAGACAGGAGAGTAATATGTGGATTACTGAGACAGTAATGGCATAATCCCAAACTCTAGACCTTACTAGCACTCCAAATACCACACCACAGATAAAGTAGGTCACCTCCATTGATATCACATTTACTGAAAAAATAATTCAAGAGAATGAACAAGTCTTCTTTTCACCCATCCTAACTTGACTAGGGAAATATGTATTTTCTGTTTGAAAGACTGATTAGGGAATACACAAAACGTTTTTAACTGGTTTAAAAAGTCTGACATTTTAAACTTTAAATAATTTGATATAAATATAAAATATGCATTGAATCAAAAACATCAATGCATAGGCGGATCCAGGGGTCCCCTTTTCGTGGGAAAAATTTGGTTGATTATATAGGGAATCATTGAAGCATGACTGGGCCCCCCCCCTTAGGAAAAGTTCTGGATCCGCCACTGCAATGTTTAATTTTAACTCATCATTATAGTACTTATTTTCAATAAGTATCAACTTTATGAATATTACTCATGATTGCTAAAGGGTGTTATCTGACAAACATTTGTTCCATACATGTATGTACGCCTGACTGTTTATCATGTTTAAATTGCTCTGACATTTATCCCATATAGTACTAGTTCTTTAATGATATTAAGCAACAGATTTGGTACTGTTAATAATAATTGCAAAGAAACTATGCTCGGTCACTTTAACTATTGATTTTTGTATACACTACAGCTTTCTAAATATATTAGCAGTTACATTGTAGCAAGACCTCACTAATATCTAATACTATCTAGGTACTGAGTTACAACATTATTCTCTATGGTCCTTCTTACCCAATTCTTTGTCTTTGTACACACTGCAGCATTCTGATAAATCTATCCATGATTCAAAATCAAATGGGATTTTTCCATCAAAATTTGATTGGCTACAAAAGAAAATAAATTTGTTACTCAATATTCATATCCTTTTTAATATGATCATACATTTCATATTAAACCCAGTATCCAATTTGTTTTGTAAATAGTTGGATGGGTCAACAACCTTAAATTTTAAAGTTTCAATTAAGGTTCCATTATTTACTCCCCTGTTTTTGGTTCAGTTTTATTATTTTGAAAGAAATATTATAAATAAATACATTATGTTTATAGCAATGTACTGCTTATTCATGAAATGAGCATTAATTTTCCAGAAGGTAAAGTCTACGTAAACAAGTCAATTCAAATAATGAAATTCCTCAGTTGTTTTGAGGGGAAACACATCATATTTTGTAATGTAAAGATGGTTGCTTTAAGACATAAATTTTTGAGAGAAAAAGCTCCAAATGGATGATCATATCAAATTGAGATTGTGTCAAAGAGACAACATGTCAAAGAAAAAAGCATTTTTCAATACTTGTACAGTTTATAGCATATATTTCTGAAAGTTAAGCAAGCATTATACATCAGTCATTAAAGGTCAATGTGTGCGGTAGGTCTTATCACCACGGAACACCCCAAAAATTAATTTGCATCTGTAATAGTTATAAATAAGAAATACTTGATGCAAGCTATACTTTATTGTAGTTTTAACATGGGTAGGCATTATATTAGTGATTATTTTTGACCGAACGATACTGAGGGCTAAAATAACATGAATGTAATGCCTATATGTAATTTCTATGTCCGATTTGCATAAAGAAGAGCGTTTGTGTAGGCTCTTCCATGAACCTCCCTTATATGTTTGTAAACAAGCAAATGACTGACGTAATTTTTCAGAGGGAGGAGTTTTGAACAGCCAGCATGAATGGTTGTTGTATCTAGGTCAAATTTGTCAATTTCTAAGTGCAACACATGACAGCCATACTTAATGAATTAGAAACAATATGTGCATCATTTAAATGTTTGGAAGTGCTTTAAGTTAATGAAATATATTAAATGCATGCCAATTTGATAAAATACATTATTCTGCAGTAGTACAAAAAAATGTAAATATACGCATGCGCAAACAAATTTTTTTAGATTTAGAGCATGGGTTTGTTCACAAAGCTAAAGAAGCACGTCATATTAAAATGTGACCTAAATATAATATATTTAAGTTATTCATTTAACAAATAATAAGATTAAGAGACCAAACCACTACTGCCACTTGACACCTAAAATGATAATTTTTTTTTCAATTTTTTCTTCTTCTAATAAATATTTGTACTAATATGAAAAGAGACCCATATCAAAATCCAACCAATAAACAGAGATCGAGAATACTTAAACTGATTACTAATTATGAATATATTTGAATTTTATTTGAAATATATATATACATACATGATATCGACTTTCACATAAAAATGATACACATCAAAATCTAAACATTTATTAAAATTTTTGTATATTAATTAATTTTATTGTTTTATTGTACATGTTGTATAATATCACCTTTCTTTCTTAGTGGTTGGTCTTTTTTTTGTGTGTTCAGCGGTATTTGATGGTGAAAAGACCCACCCTCATGTGTGTAACCAATGCTTCATGTACAATGTATGTATATATTTATGTACTGGTAAATTCCTCAGTTATTCAAAGAATCCCTCAAGAGCTGCGAGGGTACTGTGGAGTGGAGTCCATGTACACTCCCTATTGGGATTAATAGAGATGTGTCTCTAACTTATTTACAATGTTAAATATTTACAAGGACAATCCCCATCCCAACACCAGGGAGTGTCAGGATACCGTTCAGAATCTGTTATTAAGGTGGAGGAAGCCTAAGTACTTGAAATGACCCACCAGGCTGCTCAGTGGGAACAAACAAACCGAACAGATATCAGCAGATTGATCTCCAGATCAAAGTTGGGAGGAACTTTGACCAACCAAGGCCACAAAAATTCCCATTCCAGTTTAAACTCCGGTCTGGGTACCTGAGATGTGTGTGAGAGGGTGAAAATCACCCATTTGATGTACTGATATTTTAAGCACCCGAGTGAGAATCTAAATTGGGACCTTCAGCACTGTAGCCATCAATCTTAACCACTTAACCAGGAACTTGCACTTCATTCCCCTTCAATGTCTGCCAATTATGGAGGGTAGTAATGGGGGTACCTTCATGACGAATAACGGCAAAAATTCATGTTAGCGTTAATTTTTTGTGCATGACGATAAAATGAACACTTTTTTTCAGGATAAAATAAATCAACTGATTTAGATGAATCATGTTAAAAAATTATTTTCCTATAATAACTGTGACGATAATTATTTGAGACCTCTGACGATTCACAATGTGAATATTTTCAAAAATCCCTGTAAAATTTTAACCAATTTGACGCTAACAGTAGCTGAAAATGACCGTTTAACGCCTGAGGGTAAGGGCATTTCTACCCTCATAAATAACATAATGATTATGAGGGTAACAAAACAAGATACCACAGGAGTTTGAAATCCTATCAATAAGGGGGTAAAAATATACCAAAGTCGACTATCACAGTAGAGCTTCTCTCGAAGAGAGAACCGAGAGAATCATCACAGTCGACTTTGGTATATTTTACCCCCTTATAATTTGATAGGATTTCAAACTCCTCTGAAGATACCTAAATATATGGGTGCACATTTTGTACCATATCTACCTAAATGAGGCGTAGGCAAGACTTCCAACAGCAAAGTAAACTGCATAAAATGTGACAAGGCACTTAAGGAGGTTAAGAACAATATCTTTTGAAGATATGATCATTTCATGTTTTCTTTATTCTGGTCGAATATTATCTCCCCTCATTTATCATCTTTATACTTCCGTTTCATTTCACAACATCGAACAAAGAAAATGCATGAACTTCGATATAACAGATCGATCGATTTTGTTAATTTGTTTATATTTCAGTACACTTTTACGCTATCTTACAAAAAACCACATCAGCATGACATCTTCTAGAATAATTAATAAAGTCCGGGAAAAATATTCATTCCCTTGTTTTTGAAAGAAAATCCCGCCATATTTTCCTACTCAAATTCATACGCGATAGTACGGAAAAATTTGTAGTTATTTTAAATTTCCTGCTCAATGCTTATAAAAAATAAAATCTAAAATATTTAAATATCTTTTAGACTTAATATTTGTATTTAAAATGCAAACTATTAACGAAAAGTAAAATCTTAATGAACTATTTCAGCGCGACACAGACAGGAGATTGTGAGAAGGCAATGGTGTCTGAACGATAACTGAAAGTATTTGAAATTTTGGAGCCTTCGGGATGGTGAAGACAAGGAATAGTATAGGAGTAACAGAAGAGTCTCCTGATACATTCTTGTCTCTCAGTAGGGATCGGGCGAATAAACCTCAGCGATCCGTAAACTATGTACGTTGAAAAAATAACAAATTTCCGACAACCCGTCACAAAGACTTTGTTCATATCATTCAGTATAAAGATTCATCTGATTCCAATAGCAAATATCATTAAATGATCACGTAATGTCGTTAACAAGTCCAAATTATTACAGGTGCATTTGAAATAATCCAGTGATAACAGACCTAACATAATAAAACACACTGTTTAATTAATAACATTAATAATATGACCAAACAGAAAGTAATAAAAACAACATTTACTAAAAGGTTAATCTTTGCTTTGAAAACATTCTTCCTTATCAATTTCAATGAATTTATTTGGAAATATTTACCAGGCATGCAGATACTTTGCCGAAATCCCTATTGGATGTACTGTATCAAGAGGCAAGACACTCACATCATAGTGTCAAAGCCTTACATTTGTCATATTGATAATAAAAGCTTATTTCATATAGACTTATTGTTTTGTTCTAATTCATGGAAGGAAGTTACATTTGCAACTTGTACCACTAAAAGTCATTTGGTACCATACACCTAATCGCTATTTGTCCGTCATTGCTGGAAATCACACAGGTTCCAGTAAAATTTGACGTCATAAAACAAAAAAAGTGATTGTTGTTGACGTCAAAAGTTCTAGCGTCCGGGTCAGCCGGGATTAGCGATAAGGTTTATTGCAAGCTTTTACTGCAACAAAAACGCCAACATTAACGTATCATTGCAAATTCGTTCCACTGCAACCTTCTTCTTCTTCCTTAATTTTACAAAACAAATCATAAAAAAAATAAACAAATACAGAAAAAATCTTTTTTTAAAAATAGTTGAATTCTTGAAATTATACCAAAACTTAATTAAAATTCAGACAATATTTATAACGTTTTTTGCAAATCTTTATAGAATTTCTTAACTTTTCTGTGTCTTTGGGTTTCTATTGAAACTGCCCCATTTTTATGTATCCTTATTAATCCATGGTTGATGACTCGATTTATTCATCATGTTACATGTAATGTTTTTTAAAATCTTCGACTGCCCTTAGGGCCTTGCATGGTGGTTATAACATTGAGCATTGAATATTGTATACATAAATTTCATACTTTCTAAATTTTGGTCTTAAACAATATTAAACTTTAAAACAAGATAAACAAATTCTCTCAATAAATACATTTGCTTTTAGAAACAATTATGAATACCAAAATCTATCCAATGCTACTACCATGACTACAAGTAATACAATGTACATAAATTGTAAATTATTGAAAATTTAATCAAACAGTTAACAGTAAAAGTTGAATAATATACTGTCAAGGGAGACAACCAGAGTTGGCAAAATCTTTTTTCCCCTGGTGGTCCTGGAAGAAAATCTGCTGGTCCTCACTATTAAATCTATTGAAAAATACTAAAATTGTGTCAGTCCTATGCAAAATTTTGGTGGTGAAATCCTGAGGACTGACACTTTTCGCGAACTCTGGACAACAAAGCAAATCTGCTACAGTTTTCTTTATCCAATTAGCCAGCTATAACTTGGTAATTTTTACGGACTGATGCCAGGGGAATTGAGTGAAATTTGAATATAGATTCATCATTAAACACCAGCTGCTTGCATTTAATAATAAAATTGAGAATGGAAATGGGGAATGTGTCAAAGAGACAACTACCCGACCATAGAAAAAACAACAGCAGAAGGTCATTAACAGGTCTTCAATGTAGCAAGACATTCCCGCACCCGGAGGCGTCCTTCAGCTGGCCCCTAAACAAATATATACTAGTTCAGTGATAATGAACGTCATACTAATTTCCGAAATTGTATACAAGAAACTAAAATTAAAAAAATACAAGACTAACAAAGGTCAGAGTTAGTACCAGTTTGCTCTGTTACAAATTTACAGTGGTACAAGGTTTATTAGCCCCAAAATGGGGCATTATGTTTTTCTATATGTGGGTCAGTTCGTTCGTCAGTCACTCTGTACTGCTTCAGGTGAGTTTTTGGTCAAGGTAGTTTTTGAAGAAGTTGAAATTCAATCAACTTGAAACTTGTTCGCTATGATATTATCTTCCTCATTGAAATGGCAAATTAGAGTTGACTGAACATAGAAAATGATACTTTCCTGCTTCAGGTTAAAGTTTTTGCTCAAGGTAGTTTATTATGAAGTTGAGAGTACACATGTTTTTCTATGATATGATCTTTCTAATTTAATCTTACATAACAGTTTTGACCCCAATTTCACGGTCCACTAAACATAAAAAATGATAGTGCGAGTGGGGCATCCATGAACCATGGTCCATACTTGTTTCCATTCTTCTTTAACCCTTTCCTCCATAATGACGCCTTTTGACGCCACCCCCCCCCCCCCTTGCTCCATAATGACACCTTTTGACGTCTGTGTAGTACCTCAGTTGAAGCACTGTGATTACAAAGTGTCTGCAGTTGACTTAATAAAATTTGTATCCAATATGAAAAGGAATATCATAGGAATATCCGACTTAAATTTATTTGATGAAATAGTTGTTTTTCGCAATGCCTTAATACTTTAAAGCATATGTTCAGCATTTTATTAAAAAAATCCTATGCGAATCAAGTATGCGAAGAAAAAAAAATCAATGGAGGAAAGGGTTAAATCTATTTTATTTGAATTCTTTTTTACATTTGTATTCAAATTGATCGTTTCTTTGTAGGAATCACATAGTGATGAAAGCGACGAAGTTCAAATTGCAGATCTTGACCATAGACAAAAAGCACAATCTCCTACCCTGAGAAGAAGTAGACACAGGTATTTCAAAATTGATTTTCTTTTTTTAAAGAAAAATGAGATGAAAAATAACTTAGACTTGCATGGCTCAAAGAAATATTGTGTGTTAAAGTTTTCCTTCCTGAAAAGTTTTGATTTTGTATAAACTTAAATCAATCTAAGTTCAGAACTTATCAATGTACAAAATCTAGTGTACATAACCACCAGTAAATCATCCAACCAAATTTAATCGTTGATTTTAACGAATTGAAACTCCTCCAACTTATTGCTTGTAGGATATTTTAAAGTTACAAAAAGTAACAATGCTTGAGCAAGCATTCAAACAAACAAATCATCAAAAATTTGCTCAACAAGTAATTGTATAATAGCTTTACTAGAAAATGGGAAATCTAAATGATATTATTTGTGAAACTGACAAGATTATAAAAATATGTGTATGTACCAAACCACTAAAAGTTGTATGATGACATTCATGGTTATATATTTTCAGGAGGTACAAAGAGGAAGATGAAAGCAATGATGGTAAAAAATGATTTAAGAATGCTTTTAACATAGGCTCATGGGAGAACGTGTCTTTAAATTGATAGTTATCATACTTATTTTTAGCTCTAAGATAAAACATAGTTTACCAATGTCCATTCAAAATAGGAAAATATATGATTGCCAATTGGAAAGCTATTTAACAAAGACCATAGTATGTAAATGAAAGCAATAAGAGATCACAATAGGGTCTTAAACAATTAGCAGAAACCATATGGAGTAGTAAGATATAAAATTCCTTACTTACACAAAATTGAAACAACTCGACCAGAAAAGAAATCTGTCTGATTAAGGTGTTTTGGTTGTTTTCCTCCATCTTCTATTTTGTAGTAGCACTAGCAGGGCCTTTTTTTTTTAATTAGTTGGTTTACGGACAACTAGTGTCAAAGGTCGGAGGAGGTAAAAAAAATAAAAATAAAATAGCAATCTTAGATTTTTTTTTTGTTCACGTATAACTGTTCTGAAAAATTTGAGTTGGAGGAAAAAAAAAAAAAAAAATGCTGTTCATTCATGACATTACAGGGGTTGAGGAGGAGAAATAGTTTAGCTCTTATCTTGATATGCTTTGCATTTGATGGATGGATGGTCAATTGTTGTTTAATGTCTAGTGGCTAATCAGATGCATAATTAGGATGAGAATATGATAATGAGAAATGAAATGCTAAACTGACACACTGAGCCAGAATTTAAATGTGGTAGCTCACAAGGTAACAGTTCCCCCAAAGATATGTTACCTTACCCAAACACATTATTCTGACTCCTTTAATAATTGCAATTGCAGCGTGCTTGGCGAAGAAGCAGCAGATACCAATTTTTAAGTCTTTGATTTGACCGGGTCAAGGTTCAAACCCAAGATCTCTCACTCTCCAGGTGAACACAATACCATCACATTTAAGGTGCACGTGGTCTTCACGTATGAATATATGTGCATGTTTGACCCAAAAATCTTTTGAGGACAATATACTTGACATAAACAAATTTCTTTGATTTATGAAATGTTTGATAATCAACTGTGTTCATGATCCTATCATGCTGATGAAGAAATAGCAATGTACCAAAGTTTGACTAAAACACATATTTTGTACAGACAAGAAATTTGTTAGCATCTAAATTATGCATGAATCCCGTTCGCTGAAAAGTGGAAATGGTGGCAGTACGTTGACCATCAAAGTTAATATTCAACTGAAAGTAGATGAAGCTGTCAGACTCCATGGTCCTCCCTCGTTGGGATTTTGAATTCGTCTGCGTCATTTCGAAGCTTTTCAAAATACGCCGTTCACTACAAACGCTTTATTGACACAGACAAAACGTTTTGGAATGCCTCGGATTTTTTTATTCACAGCACTCGAAAAATCGGGTCGGCGGAATAAAAAACAACACGAAATCAAAATTTTAATTTTATTTCACTTTTAAACAAAATCGGGTCGGCGGATCCGTAAACCAACTAATTAAAAAAAAAAGGCCCAGGTAACAATTGGTCTAGATCTTTAATGAAATGGGCAAATTTTGGGAGTAGTATGTGTTTTATCATATTTATTGCTGTATTTTCTAAAAAAAAAAAAAAAAAAATAACAATATTTTTGTTTGATTCATTTTAAAGATAAAGATATTTTATTTCCTAATCATAGGGCTCATAACAAGCATGTAATCACATAAAGTGAAAATAGAAAGCCTTTCTCTCCCACTCACATACACTCACACATACAACTATTGTTCTGATTAAGGATGATTGATTTAACAGTACAACATGTAAATGAAAAATAAAATACAGATAAAAATACAGACACAAATTTTTTTATGAGGAGAGTCAGTTGCCTACATTTTGCCAAATAATGGGAGATAACTCAGATAATATGGTGAGATAACTCATTCAAAGTAATTTTATAATAGAAAGTGTGTTTTGATTTCTATATTTTAACCTTTACTCCATAATGACACCTGTGTGGTACCTCAGTTGAAACACATTGACTACAATTGCCTGCAGTAGACTTAATAAATTTGTATCCAATATGAAAAGGAATATCATCGGAATATTCGCCTTAAATTTGTTTGATGAAATAGTTGTTTTGCCATGCATTAATACTGTAAAGCATATTTTCAGCATTTTATTGAAAAATCCTATGCAAGTATGCCAAAAAATAAATAAAAAAAGGAAAGGGTAAATATGTATCAAAAAAACAAGTCCGGTGACACCATCTCCTCACATTGTATCTTAAAATTTTATGATATTGTTTTCTATTTATCACACAAAATTGGATTTTGCATGCATAATCTATACAAAATCTGACAACTTTGCACAACCTGTAGCTTGAAAAAAAAAGTCATGACCTACACTTTTTATTATATATTTTGGAAAAAAGAATGACAAATTAAAAAGTCTATGGATTTTAAATAAAATGACTAAAATGTACAAAATAATAAATAAAAAAATTATTTATCTGATAGACAGCAATCAATTACAACAACTGAATTGCAGCCTCCGAAATTGGGACAGACACAAGCTCTCAACCCTGCCCTCCCCTGGATCAGTGGTTAAACAGTGCAACAGAAGAACAAACTAAAAATTAATAGAAAAGGGCTTAACTCATTAGATCTATTCAAAGAGCAAACAAAATTTATAGTGAATATTGTAAATATTTTTTATAAATATGATAATTGTGATTTCCCAGATGAAATAGATGCTGTTAGTTATGGAAGGGCTAGGAGGAGATCATGGAAATATAGCAGAAATAACAATGCAGCAGATGGAGATGTTAGAAGAAGTAGCAGACAAAGAAAAATGATTTATGGCACATTTGACCAGAAAATTTTGGAAAAAGCATTGTATATGAATGGAGATGATATGCAGCCAGGCAGGAAAAGAAAGAGAAATGAAGTTGAGCTTGTTGATGTTGAGGTACTTTTCCATGTTTCCAGTTTATCTGTTTATAATTATTTCACGACTTAAAGTTAAAGAAATTTGTCACAATCCATTTAACATGGTACTTCTTTAGACAGTAGCAGTTTCTGATTAATATTTAAGATCAATTAGGTCCTTGCTTATTGCAATTTTTTTTGATAAATTTGATCACTTTATCCTTCTAGAAACTGTCATTATGGAGAAGAGCAACATAAGTGATGATTCTTTATATTATAGTTTGTCTTAGTGATTTCTTTTGATTGCAGTCTCATTTTTGTCAATCCAGTGCTCTTACTTATTGTTTTCTCCTTTCTGGTTCCCAAACTTTTTTCATTTTTGTTCTGTGGAATAAAAAATAAACTACTAGAATATCTGTAAATTTGAACAAATGAACAAGATGTCAGGCAATTGCTGTGTAAAGCTGAAATTGCTGGAAAACCAGAAATGGCAAATGAAAAGTAGTGGCCAAGGGATAGTAAAAAACTAACAAATTAAACACAATTTAAATTCAACTATTGTTATTAATTTTTTTCGAAATCTTTATAAATTACTTTTTCAGTTGTTTGATTTATCAGGTTTTTCATAGGTTAAAATTCAACTTTTCTTGCTTTTCATTGAATTTCATATTGCATCTCCACATTAAAAAGGCTACAATGCTTTATGACGTCACATTTAAAGAACATATTTTTTTTTGGCAGATCATTGAATAGAAAGATAAATCTACCTGCAAATATCAGTTGTGAAACACATTTCCCCAACTGATCTTGTTTATAATATTTCTCCACTCTTGGTAGTTTTTTATTCAGCAAGACATGATTTTTTTAAATTCAGTTTTAATTTTCTGAGATAAGAGGTTACCTTGATGCCATGGTGTAATCTATTGTATTCTACAGCTTCATTCTTAAATGATTCCCTAAATAATCAACACAATCCCCCTCCCCAATCTGCCTGTGGGCATTTTGGCTTTAGTTAAATATCTTCTAACAACAGAACAACAATGTGGATAAAAGAGGGACACAATTTTAAAGGAAAAAAACAAAAAAAAGACAGGGCAATATATTCCATAATAAGTCACTGATAATGTGATTTTGGAGTATAATACTTTGCCTAATTGTAACTCAAAATGTACTCTTAACTCTTGTTCATTGTTTACAGAATTTATTGAAAAAGAAACAAATGTCCAATAATTCTTAAAACTGTTAGAGAAGATGAATAAGGAGTATCAAAACATTCTTACTTGTGATCTTTTTGGTTTAATTTGTTGCCACTTTTATTTAAATGAAGGAACATTATGTTTTCCAGTCTGTGTCCCCATTTAGTCTGTCTAGTATCAGGTTTAAGATGTGGGTTAAAATAGAAACGGTCAAGCTCAGTAAATTCCATAAAGATAAAACATGTCAAATAATGTAATTTCAACCGTTTGAAGGAACTGAATTAGATTGAAATTAATTTCTTCTAGTTGTCTGCCCATAGACCGTTATTTGTATTCCCTCGCTTCATAGGATATAACCATTCAGCACATGGCACTGTCGTGTGGGTATTCAATTTGAACTTTAGTTTTGTTTTTATTAGTCTTATGTGTATAGAGTTGGGTAGTCTATGGGCGATAGTAATTGTAGAAGAATTTGAAATTGAATGCTATTGTTTTTCAGGTAAATATTTTTAAAGTGCTAATTAGAATTAACAACTTTAAAAACAGGTGCAAAATTCGTCTTGTACATATATGAAAGTATTGTTAGCTATGAAGGTCACTCTGAAATATATCTAAACATTATAAATGGGAATTATCTTGTACATTTTTTAAAAGTTCAATTGACAGATTAACCTTCCTTTTTTTATTTAGAAAAGTGAGGATATGTACAGTCGTGTTAAAAGGCCAAGAAAAGTAATCAAAAGAGATATGTATGGTATTCCCATTCCTGATGACACCAGTGATGAGAACAAAGATGATGAGGATGATGATGATGGTAAGAAATCCTGAAGGAACTGAAAGCAAAAATGTGATTTTGATATATTGATAGATCGTAAATGTTTCCAGCTCTGATCAGCTGATTTTGGGCATTATGTTTTCATGTTTGTGCGACCGTTGGTTTGTCAATTCGTGATAAATTTGTATTTATTTTTGTACCTTAGTGTAGTTAAGACAATTTAAGAATATGTATGATAAATAACTTTATAATTTGAATACTATGAAGACAACATTTTTGTTTTCCTTATTTAAATACTTTCAAATTGATGTAACCATTTTGATGACATTAGTCATATCCACAAATTTTGGATTTCGAAATCATTGGATGCATTTTTATCTGCTCTTTCTTCAAAATCTGATGCCCTATATATAATATCCACCAACAGTGATAATATCATGTTATTTTGATAGACTCAAGTAGTGATGATGACGATGAAGAAGATGATGACGACGACAATGATGAAGAGGAAGAAGAGAAAAAAGAAAGAAGCTCATATAACCTCAGGGAACACAAACCACGAACTCAACTTTTTGAAGTACCAGTTGGTAATTAGCTTTGAATATGTTAGCCCATGGGATTTTGTACATTTTGGTTGCGCTCAACAAGTTTATAAGTCAGCTTTTGGAAAGCAAATAACTGAAAGTGTATTGCATATATTATACGAGTATAATCCCTGCAATAAATGTTTTAAAAAATGCATTTTTATAAAATTTATGACATAAAAAATAAGTCAAAATTACACGGATATATCAAATAAAACCATATAGTATTCATCACTTTTAAACAGTCACACTGTTTAAATGGAAGTATTTTTCCCTGTCAGCAAATTTATATAAAAAAATCTTGTTTAATATGTTTCAATTTTGTATTTTTTAATTGCAGTGGAAAGGAGGAAAAGAGTACAAAAGTTGTTCAGGGAAACTCCCCCGTTACCTCCAAAAAGAAGACAAAAATCTCATGTATACCAATCACCTGCTCACCGAAAATTGGAAATAAGGTTATTATTTTTCTGATATACTACACTGTAGAAAACATATTACATAAAGAATATCAGAGTATTGAAATGTGTTAATTTGCACAAACATCTATAAAAAAGATGAACCAACAGGACTTAGTTTTCTTCTTTGATTCTCAATGAAAAACATTATTCATATCTGTATATGCTGACCTCAATTTCATCATTCATTGAATGCATTGATAAAAATGTTTTTGTTTTTTAAACAGCTTTCTTTATACCTCTATACAGTATATTGAAAGATTGAAAGTCTTGCATGTTTCATCTGACTGTGAAATTATTATTTTGATGTTCAGTTTTTCTGATTAAGAAATTGGTCAACTGATTGATTGATTATTGGTTTTTAATGCCAATTTCAACACATTTGGCTTTATCATTGTGGGCAGTTTTTAGATTGTTGGAGTAAGTTAGTGAGAACCAACAAACTTTTACAGGAAAATTGCATTTTAGTACTTTGAGATTGAAATAGAAAGCACCTTGCCACTAGGTTGACTATTTGGTGTATATTTTTATTGAAATGAGTACATGTTTGTCTAGATGTGTTCAATTGACCATGACCTCATGTTCATAGGTCATTAGTCAATGTTAAGTTTTTCTTGAAATGTCTATTTGTCAGATACTAAAATTAACCAGAAGGTAAAACATATATGGTGTATGGAATGATTGTAAGATGTACATGTCCATCTGACCTTTAACTCATGTTTATATAACATTGATTAAGTTTATGTGATACCTATACTTTTTATTTATCAAATGCGAATGAAGTTCATTACAAACTTTCAGAAGAAAAGCACAATTTCATGGTAGTGATACTACATCATCATCGTCCTGTAGTGAATCAGATGATGAGGAAAGATTTAAAAGAAGAAAGGCAAAAAGTATGGCAAGAGCTAGAAATAGGTGCTTACCAATGAATATCAGTGCTGAGAATTTGAAAAACTCAAACGTTATCAAAGATAGAGTAAAAATAGGTTCCAGTTTGGCTGATGTTGATCCTATGAATGTTGACAGAACTGTGAGTATATGTATATATATTGTCAACTTTCTCTATATTTACTTGGCAACATAGACTTGATTTTGATTTTCTTCCTTCAAAAAAGTTAAGAAATCTCTCTTGAATTTTTGTAAATTTTCATTTTAATTGCTAGGAATTTTTAAGAATTATAAAAAAATGAAAAAGTAAATTGAAAAAAAATACTATATAATGTTGCCAATCATAATTGATGAAATTTTTGAGTTATGTGACATGACACTTTTGTTCTCATTGTAGATATTTTTCAAAATCATATTGATGTTAAATACCTGGATTATTATAAGATTGATGCAGTACATTCTTATTGTAATATCATTATTCAGGCATTGCTGTCACACATGGTAATATTATAACACTGTCATATTTAGGAACTTATTTATGACAAAAGCAGAATAAAAACTTCATTAGCCTAAAGTGTTATGTCCTGTAGTAATTTAACATTTATATGAAGATGCTACTCAGTACTGTATCATGTAAACCCTGAAAAGAGAATAAATGTTGATGTTCTTTTCATTCCTTCAGATACAGGGTCTTGTTATAGAATATAACAATGATCCTTTTGTTTACAGACAGTAGTGTATCTATAAATAGAAAAAAAATGTTATTACAATGATGTAATGGTTTGCTTTTAGTGCATTTTCAGCCATTTTAGTACTCAGATTATCGTAATAGAATTTAGATTCTTGCTTTTATTTTAAACATGTTTTATTACACATTTTCTTTATTTGATATTAACAGGTTAATTTTAACAGCGTTGGTGGATTGGGGAAACATGTGAGAGCATTGAAAGAAATGATTGTTTTTCCTCTCCTATATCCAGAAGTTTTTGAAAGATTTAAGTTGGCACCACCAAGAGGAGTGTTGTTTTATGGACCTCCAGGTAACTAAGATAGAAATAAAGTTATAACTGTCTTTGAAAAATGGCATTCAAAAATGATCATCATGTACATGGTGGATCCAGTTGAAAAATAGATGCAAGATTTCATATTGAATGATTAATATTAAGTATTAAAGAAATCATGAATTATGTATATTACACAGAAGACCATTGGATAGTTTAAGTGGTATTCAGAGTTTAGAAGGAACTATATCAATTTCTGAATTAAGTCATTTTATAGCTATTCTACCAAAAATGCATGTTGAAATAACAAAGAACCACTATTATGCAAAAAAATATAGTTGTAGAAAGTATAAAGTAGATGTTATGAACATAATTCCATCTGAATCTATTGTCTAAAATAGCAATTTTTCAACCAATAATCAATAGTATATCGTGACAACTCTGTATAACTAGAAATGTTAAAAGGATAATAGGACCTTGATTTATACAAGAAATTAAATACATTTTCTGTTCCAGTAAATTGAAAACCATAACAGATTTTACAGCGGATTCCATTGAGTGAGTAGCCAAAGGTAATATCTTGGGTTAGCTTGCTTGTTAGCTGAACTGTGAAGTCATTGTTAGGTTAAGTAAACTACCCTACTTTAAGAATAGACTTGTCCGACAGAAAACCAATAGATCTATCTGTTGGACTATGCTACTTCGAAAGGAGGGTAGTATACCTGACCTAATAATGCCTTCACGGTTCAGCTAACAAGCAAGCTAACCAAATATATTACCTTTCGCTACACACTCGATGGAATCATTTGGAATTTTTTTGTCATTGCAAAGTATGTCAAAATAACAAATGCATCTCTGGGTGATTAAGAATAGTACGAGGAGTCGGTTTGGGTTTCTGTCTGTCTGTCCTTTTGTCCTTGTTGTTGTCCTGACAGTCCATGAATTGGTCTATCCCATTAAATTTTTTGTCACATTTTTTTCAAAACAAAACAGGTTTATCCCTGTGATATGTTTTCACTTCCATTAATACTCATCAACTTCCTGTTTACAAAGTAGGGGCAGCATGTGTACAATACCTCACAGTTTAACTTGTGTAACTCTTTCTATTTTCAGGGACTGGAAAAACATTAGTTGCTAGGGCATTGGCTAATGAATGCAGTACAGGAAATAGAAGAGTGGGATTTTTCATGAGGAAAGGAGCAGATTGTCTTAGTAAATGGGTTGGTGAATCAGAAAGGCAGCTGAGATTATTATTTGATCAGGCAAGTTATTTCTGTTTACTGTTAACAGCCTGTGTTATTGAAAATGAATGAAATTGTATACATTTTGGAATGGATATCAGAAACTGAATATCAAATGTCATTTTGCACCAATTTTTTTCTTTCATTAAGGGGGCTTGCGGGTATAAATCTAATATTTTTTTTAAATATAGGATTTTGCTATATTTTTTTTATAAATGAACTTTATCATATACTTAATAGAAAATTGAAATAAACAAGTGGGGTCACCGTTCATTTAAGCTCATAATCTGCCTCCGAAATAAGCATACATTTTTGTTAATGTCCTTTTTTTCTGTTGAACTATAAGGAGAAATAGAGGTAATATCGAAATAAAAAAATAAACTAATTACAGAAATCACTTAAATATTACAATTATTTAGTTTATATACAGCTTATTTGAAAACAATAATAAAAAATATAGGTCACTGATGAGTTAAAAAAGATATTTCAATTTTAATGCCAAAAAAGGGTATTTTTGCACCAAAAAAAAGGGAGATAATTTGGAGCTTTTTTTCAATAATATATACATTTTAAAAGTCATCTGGGGCCAAACCAAATCAATTTTTTGGGTTGATTTTTGTACTGTATTATAAAGTAACAACAAATAGTGTAATAAATAAAATTTGTTATGAAAAAATAAATGTTAAATTTTTTGCTGAAATTTTTGTACTCGCGAGCATCCTTAAAACCTAATGACTTTTCTGGCAGGAAGAGGGCTGATGTTGCTTAAATAAGAATGCTTTTAGTTTCTGAGAATAGTATTTATTCTCCTTTAAATTTTATGTTATAAAGCATTAACCGCATTCATTGTTGATATAGGCTTACCAGATGAGACCATCAATTATTTTCTTTGACGAGATTGATGGTTTAGCACCTGTTAGGTCCAGCAGACAAGATCAGATTCATAGTTCTATTGTTTCAACATTGTTAGCTCTAATGGATGGCTTAGATAGCAGAGGAGAAATTGTTGTGATTGGTGCAACAAACAGAATAGATTCAATTGATCCAGCTCTGAGAAGGCCTGGAAGATTTGACAGAGAATTTTTGTTTCCATTACCTTCACAAGAAGTATGTTTAAAACAGACAAGATTATAAAATATTACATAATATACAACATTTGACTAAATTCTTATATAAGTCTTACTTTTAGGTTTTATTAAGTTTTTCTTCATGTCTGAAATATAGTGGCAGAACTGCATGTAAAATATTTATTATCCAATTCTATCAACAACTTCCATACCTCTGTCATTAGTACAAGAACAGTGATGCTAAATTATATACCACCCGATATCTCAAATCAAACCTCTACAGACAACTTTAAGGATGCACTCACTCTTGAGGTGCTCCTTAAAACATTCTCTCATCTAAACTAAATGTGCTTATTGTTATACGACCGCAAAAATTTTAATTTTTCGTCGTATATTGTTTTTATCTTATAGTTATAAAAAAAAAATTATAATAAATGTAAAAATTAAAACTTAAAAAATAAATCAAAGAATAATTGAAATTAACTTAAAATGACCTCATACTGGAAAAATGAGGACATGATGAATAAAATTTATGAATGCATGAATCCATTCATCAAGCAATTTCATTACCAGGCAATGGATGGAATGTGTTCAATGATTATTTTGTGCTCTTGGTATATAATATATGTTTATTTGTAATACATGTAATAAGGAAGAATGATTTTAGAAAAACAAATGAATTTACAGGCAAGAAGACAAATATTGCACATACATACAAAGGAGTGGAATCCAAAATTATCTGCTCCTTTTGTGAGTGAACTGGCAGAAAAAACAGTTGGTGAGTTTGGTTTATTTCATTTATTGCCAGATTTGCATGATTAAGATTGTTAAAAATATAATTTTGGTTTAGTGGTAGTTTTCAAGTATTTATACCCCCGCTTTGAAAAAAAATTTCGTCACATTTTTCTCACAACTTCCTGTTTACCGAAAACACATGTATCATTATACATCTGATAGCCAAGTTGAAAATTTTTCGTCACATTTTTCTACGGAACTACACAGGATTTCTGAAATTTGGTTTGAGGCTTGATATAAGTCAGCTGTACCATGTGATGCGTTTTCAGATTCATCACTCAACAACTTCCTGTTTACCGAACACTTGCATTTTTTTACACTATTGATATTATCCACTTGCTTTTACACATGATAGCCAACTTGAAATTTTCGTCACATTTTTTCTCAGGAACTACAATACAAGGATTTCTGAAATTTGGTTTCAGGATTTATATAAGTCAGCTATACCGTGTGATGCATTTTCAGATTCATCACCCGACAACTTCCTGTTTACCGAACACTTGCATATTTTTACACTATTAATATTATCCACTTGCGGCGGGGGTATCATCAGTGAGCAGTAGCTCGCAGTTTTACTTGTTAAAACTTTGTTATTTATAAATGTAATTTGAGTTTCATGATTCTTGTAGTTCATATGGTAGGATGCCTAAGGATGGTTGGGGATATTGTTCAAGAATATCATTAACATATTGTATATTATACTTCTGAAAATAGAATAGCTTAATAGTAAATGTTTTAACAATGTCTTATGACCTACATTGTCTGGTTGGAGTTGAGGTATATCAGTTGTCTTCTTTTCGAACTTCCAATGACTGCATAAAAAAAACCTGAATAGGTAAAGTGATCACTTGGTTTTTCTGTTTCCATTCATTATTAATATTCTATTTTAACAGGATATTGTGGTGCTGACTTGAAATCACTTTGCACTGAGGCTTCATTGTTGGCTTTGAGAAGAAGATATCCACAAATTTACACAACATCTGAAAAACTGCAACTGGATGTGTCTTCAATAAATCTTGCTGCTAAAGACTTCTTCAATGCAATGAATACGATTGTTCCTGCATCTCAAAGATCTGTTACCTCTCCAGCTCGTGCATTGTCAATGCGTGTTCAGCCTTTATTGAGAAATATTTTTAAACAATGTATAGATGCAGTTCAAAAAGTTTTTCCATCAGTATTTTCACAGCTGTCTTGTCTAGATGCTCCTGGTAAGTATTCTTTAAATGCTGTACTTAGTAAAACATCACAACTGGGATATATATTACTATATCAGTTAATGATTGGTATTCAACTATGTACAGATTATCATGTTTACGTCAAATATAATGCATGTTTGATAAGACTGAGTGAAAAATGTTCAAATTGTGTGAAGCAGATAAAAGGTTTATATTATCAGGTTTCAGTTTTGGAACCCTTTTTTTTCTCTTGTAGATTAGACTTTCAGTTATTATTTCCCACTAAAAAAAAGATTGAATCTTGGTTACGAAGCAGTATACAAGTTTTCACTATATGACTATTTATTTTAGATTCCTGCAAGTCTGATGTTCTCTTATAAGATGTATTAGTAAACCCTTGATAATTGGAATAGCAATGTATGAGCAACATGCATTCATATCTTTTTCAACTCTTCCTTCATATTGCATTAACTTTTACATAATTACATGCTATAATGTTAAGTCTTTATCAGCAAGTTTTATAAGTATTTATGAAATGAGATACATTTCTGTTTACAGCAAACAAAATGGCAGTTTATGATTTCTGTTTTTTTTTATTTTAATGCAAAGCAGGGGAAACAATGTCTTAACAGCTTTATAATCTTTCATGTATATTTTTTTAGCCACAACCAGTCAGCAGGAGTCAAGTACTAACTTGTTAGATCAGCTAGACAGTGACGAAGATGAAAATGCACCTAGTATATATGAAAATAAGGGTAAAGGAAAAAAGAAGAAAGAAGATAATGAACCAGAAACATTTTTAAGTTTTGCAAGGTAACATTGTATTAGTATGGGACTATATATCAAATAAACTGATAAATTTTGTTCTGTCTTTGTGAAAATGCTATTTCCCACCCCAAAAAAAATATTGTGTTTAGATTTTAGAGGAAAAGCACTTCTATATGACCAGAAAGAAAACTAAATGAATGACTTTAAGAATAAGATACAAGAAGAAAACATCAAATTGAAACTTGTACACATGTTTCACTGAACATAGAAAAGTAATAGGTTCAAATTTTGGTTAATGGTAGGATACAAATTTTGTTTAAGGTAGCTTATAATCAAAAGTCTCATCAACTTGAAACTTAGAGCACATATACCTTCTGAAGTGAACTGTTAGATTTATGTGCCAATTTAGCATTATTGACAAGAGTGAATGGTTCTTTAAACATGGAAATGTGATAGTGAGAATGGGACATGGTGTCCTAAGAGCAGATATTATTGTTTATGAATATACCTGAAAACCAAGTCAGTTTGAAGATGCTTGCCATACAAATGTATTGTAAATTGAAAAATGAAAAGTTCTTTTGGACTAGGTCTCATGTAGTCCTACTGATGTTTACAATAGTGTAATTTACAAAGCAAATTCTTCAATAAACGATGATAAAAGTGAATTTGTTTTCACATATGATACCGGATGTTTTTTTTTATATTAAACAGTTATGCTAGCAAGACTCCAACAACACACAGACCAAGAATGTTATTAGCTGGCCAACCAGGACAAGGGCAGACAACTCATTTAGCTCCAGGAATTCTTCATAACATGGAACAATTACCTGTTCATGTTCTTGATCTTCCCTCACTTTTTGCAGTCAGTACTAAAACTCCAGAAGAATCATGTGCTCAGGTAATTCTCCATAAGATACAGATATAGTATCTAATTAAACAGTATATGCCAGACGCGATACAAATAATAGATTATTATTGTAGGTAAGACATGTATTTCTTATTATTATACACATAAGTTAACTTTTCAAACCTTTAAAGAGAATGAGCTCCACCTGGGAAAGGAATTTTTTAAAATTTTATTATTAAATGGAGTTGTGAGCATTAACTAGCACTCTTATCTTATCCACCCTATTTGCAGATTCGACCTTAAGTTTATGTTCAATTTCATCAATAGGTTCTAGCTTCCCTCCTTATATTTAACAAGCTTTGCTTTTTAATATTACTGTTTTTTTTATCCAACCACCTACATGTATCAAATTAAGCATTTGAAATAAAGTGTTTTAATCTTTTAACAACACAACCTGTTAATGTTATTCAAAATTGTACTTGATGTAAATTTGTTTATGTAATTTTAGGTTTTCCGTGAGGCAAGACGTACTGCACCAAGTATTATTTACATGCCTGATATTGAGCAGTTATGGAGTGTATTAACTGACACATTACGTGCAACATTTATGATGATGTTAAATGAATTGGATCCAACTGCACCAATTCTTCTTTTAGCAACAAGTGAATGCCATTACAGCATGCTTGGGGAACAGGTAATAGCAGTTCATATAAAATTTGTTACATTTTTGTATTGATTTCTTTTCTATCCTAACTAAGATAGCCATGCAATCTCTCTTTTTCTTTTTTGTAACTCGGCCATGTAAAACAAAATTTTCACATAAGTGAAAAACAACCATGGCCTTGTATTTATTACCAAACAATAATACTTATGCGACTTGTAAATCAAAAGTTGTCTCCTTTATGACGATTTGTTGGAGACATGACTTCGCTTGATTTTAGCTTCTTCTTTCCCCAGACACATATTTGAATTTCACATTGCAAAACTATGAATGCCATGTCATTCAAAAACATTGCCACATCAGTGAGATCAAAACAGTGTTGTATGACCTTCATAGTTTCTTACTGAACTTGGTCCTACAACTAGAAACAGCCATTTTATTGTTCTCATATCTAGACAACTAGACAACTTCTCAAAACATAACAGACTACCAATTGTTTATAAATTGTAACAGACTACCAAAGATTTGTTTTCAGCATTAAAGTTCCGTATCTCAATTATATGATAAGTAACCCAATATTGCACTGTGTTATGGTTGTTTACTCTGTTTTATTTTGCAGTTGACACATATCTTCGACAGCAACTTCAGCCAAGTCATTAAGATGGCTTATCCATCAGAAGCTGAAAGAAGAGAATTTTTCAGAGACATATTGTTAAATCAAGCAGTGCAGCCTCCTTCTCAAAGGAAGCAAGCTGGTAAGCTTTATTTGAATGGAACTTTGTCTTAAAATATAGGCCTGGTCTCCAAAATATTCTTATTATCTGGATTACACTTGCCATTTTTCATAAATTACCCCAAGAGTTGTAACAGTTCCTTCAGATAACAGATATTTCTATTTTTGAAACCTCAACAAAGCTAGAAATAGATCGTTTTCAATGTTAGAAACAATTTGAAAATAATTTTTAAGTTAAGGTATTTAAATTTTTATATTTTATTTCTGTCACGTTTGAATACTGTGGATTCATTTATTTTTCGTGGGCACCAATTTTGTGGGTGAAGGAGCACTTGCATATTTGTGGACATTTAATTTCTTGGTTTTGCCAAAGTCCTACAAATGCAAGCCTTTAGAACATTTGTCATTCGTTGAACATTTAATTTCATGGTTCACCTATATCAACGAAATCCACAAAAATTGGTATCCAACGAATAATAATGAATCCACAGTACCCTCATTCTAACGTTAGTTATACCAATATAAAAGATAGAGAAACAAATTAGAACTTTCAATTGTTTAAAGATAGAATATTCTTTGAAGTGATTGAACAGCATCATTTCAAATCAAATTAATAATGGGGTATGATATCAGCAATGACTTGATGAGTTTGTAAATCATCGCAGATCAATTATTTTTACAGGAGTAATGTCCTTGGAAATATTAGTGCTCTGAATTGTCATATTTTTATTAGATGTCTATCAAAGGTTTATCGGTCTGCACCAAAATCTTAACCAACTACCAGCAAAAATTTACTATTCCTCAATTGACCAAATTTTTTTTTTTACTATTCTGAAACATAGGACTTATAGCTTACGCTGCAGACTGTTTTTATTGATCAGCAATGTCTTGGACAATTTTGAAAATTAGAGCTGATCAATTATATTTAAAGAAGTAATGCCCTTTTGAAAAATGAATTTTTGGAAACTTGCACTGTAAGCACTCAAACCTACATTTATTGTAGGCTTGTTTTGAAATTTTCATCAAAGTTTATACCAGGAATTAACTGCACAACTGCTCTTATTGTTCACAAGATTGATCCTCCTCCCCTTTACAAAAAAAAAGAAGTTTTAAGAACAATTTAAAAGGTATAGCAGTCAGTCTAAATAATGAAAACTAAAACTGTACTGGTGACTTCAAACAGTGTGTGATAAAATAAATATGTCTACAATTGTGCTGTGTAGTTTGTAGATTTGCACAAGTTAAAGGATTTAAAGATTTACACTAATTAAACAAAACATCTTCAGTTACATGTAAGTGATATTTATAATTTGATGTCATGACATGCCTTATTTCTGACTAAACTTTGTCATTTATTTGATTAATGACTTAATAATTTTTTTTGGTCAGATAATAGCAAGTTTCCATTTACTGAGTTTCGACTGACTGCTGTTCATTTTAACTGTGATATAACTTTTTAAGTTTATTGAAAAACTTTACAGATTTTCAGAATTCAGACTGTCCAAATAGTTTTGGTAGAGGTAGCTTTTTAGAGAATTGTTGAATTTGCATGAACGACTTAGTTATGTTTGTGATGAACCGATGAAAAATGTGTTTTCTTAGTTATTAGTTTCTTTGTATGTAATTTGTTAGTTACGAAAAAGTGTTTGAACAGAGGATCCTTTGATGCATGCTTATAACAGAAATGTTTGTCAAAATATGAAATTTTTTAAAAATAGTAATTTCACACATCTCATCCTCTTCTGCAAACTATGAAATATTTGTAGATGTTTTGTTTGTTTGCCTGACAAAATTTTGTGGAGTTAATGAATACAGCCTTAAAATGTATAAAAAAACAGTTTTTATTGTCGAGCCTGCAACTTTTGTTGCAGAAAGCTCGACATAGGGATAGTGATCAGGCGGCGGCGTTAGCTAACTTCTTAAAAGCTTTATATTTTAGAAGGTGGAAGACCTGGATGCTTCATACTTTGTATATAGATGCCTCATGTTACGAAGTTTCCGTCAGTCACATGTCCAATGTCCTTGACCTCATTTTCATGGTTCAGTGACCACTTGAAAAAAAAGTTCAAATTTTTTGTAATGTTGAATTCTCTCTTATTATAAGTAATAGGATAACTATATTTGATATGTGCGTACCTTGCAAGGTTCTTATGTCTGTCAGACAGTTTTCACTTGACCTCGACCTCATTTCATGGATCAGTGAACAAGGTTAAGTTTTGGTGGTCAAGTCCATATCTCAGATACTATAAGCAATAGGGCTAGTATATTCGGTGTATGGAAGGACTGTAAGGTGTACATGTCCAACTGGCAGGTGTCATCTGACCTTGACCTCATTTTCATGGTTCAGTGGTTATAGTTAAGTTTTTGTGTTTTGGTCTGTTGTTCTCATACTATATGCAATAGGTCTACTATATTTTTTGTATGGAATGATTGTAAGGTGTACATGTCTAGCGGGCAGATGTCATGTGACCTTGACCTCATTTTCATGGTTCAGTGGTCAAAGTTAAGTTTTTGAGTTTTGGTCTTTTTATCTAATACTATATGCCATAGGTCAACTATATTTGGTGTATCGAAATATTTAATGATCTTTATGTCAGTTGCGCAGGTTTTATTTGACCGTGACCTCATTTTCACGGTTCATTGCACAGTGTTAAGTTTTTGTGTTTTGGTCTATTTTTCTTAAACTATAAGTAATAGGTCAACTATGTATGTTGTATAGAAGCATTGTTAGCTGTACATGTCTGCCTGGCATGGTTCATCTGACCTTGACCTCATTTTCAAGGTTCATTGGTCTTTGTTTAGTTATCTTGGTTAATGTTAAGTTTATGGTACAGTTGTTATAAAGCTTAGCTTTTTACTTAGGACTATCAACATAATATCAATGATTAGTATAGAAGGCGAGACATTTCAGCGTGTGCACTCTTGTGCCAATACTTCTAGGTAAAATGAAGTATTTTGTGAGAGTACATTTATATATTGGCGCCAAAGTTTTAACAGATAACTGATAACAGTCTTTTTCTTCCGAGATTTTAAGTAATTTTTTAGCTTATGCAAGTAGACATATATTTGATGTTTTGAAAATATTGCATTTAGTTTTATATTAATTCAAAAATATATTTTATGTATCATAAAATATTGATATTGTATGTCACCACAGCATAAGCATTTTATAAAAACTAAATCCAAATTACAATCTGATAAGTATTATTGAATTCAATAATCACTATTATTACTGTTCTGTTCACTCAATCTATGCACTAAAATCTATAAAACTGAGAATTTTACAGTCCAATTAGAATCTGTCTTACCTTGATATACAAACCATGAATCTCCAACCCCTTATCATGTTCCACAGACTGGATTTTTCTTCCCCTTTTTAGTTCAAATGTTCAATTGTCTGATAATATATATGTGTTCATGAAATACAACTTATACTTAATTTGGAAGTTTTACATTGTTGAAATGTTAGTTTTTTTGGAGGGTTTATGTTGGAGAAGTCCTTCATTAACAGGCTGAAACATAGTTGCTGTTGTATTAGCATATATCTCTGTGTTAACAGTTTAATTTGGCTAAGTTTGACTAATTAGTTCAGTTTTTACAATTTTGATGTCAAGGATGAATTATTAGTAAGGAAGTTAGTGCTTTGTTGTAAGTAACATTATCATTCAATTTCAGCAAAAAGATTTTTAGAAATATTACCAAAGGCTGCACCACCAGAACCAAGGAAATATTCAGCAAGGGAATTGGAGAAGATTTATGAACAAGAAGAAACTACACTCAGGGAATTACGTCTGTTTCTCAGGGATGTTCTTAACAAATTAGGCAGAGACCGAAAATTCCATCTCTTTGCTAAACCTGTTGACACAGAGGATGTAAGTTACATTGTTGTAATACCAATGCATTTTGAAATGAATAGATACAAGATATGTTTTACCATGCATAATTTAGAGGAATTTCTAAGAATTGTTTCTGAAAATTGACTGCCTCAAATTTGCCTCATATTTTGCAATCATATTAATTTTCTGACATAGGAAAATGTAAAATGATGTCTACTGCTAAATTTCAAATATTATGCTGAAATGACTAATAACTAACTGAAAAGATTTGTTATAACAAAATAAACAAAATGGCAGCAATCCTTTTGCGCCAAATGATAATTTTGAGATGTATCAATTGTGCCATATATTTTTTTCAAAGCCATCAATTGTGCAAATACACAGAATTTACTTGTGCCAATTTTCTTGTACACATATAAATCATACATAATGATAAAATTGGATACCTTTAAGAGTATATATTTTATTGGTCTTTTGGTGCTGAACAAATCAAATGTAAGGTGAGTATACGATTGCATAGAGAATGAATCATTAGTAGTTTGATTACAGTGCTCTAGCTAGAAATCAAAAGGGGCAGGGTGCCAATGGAGGGCAGGGCACTTTTTATGATAAGAAAAGGCACTGCTATTTTTTTTGTCTACGTTTCTGTGTGTATCACGAGTTAACGAATCTCTTTTTTTTTACTGTATAATTATGTTGTTTTTTTTAAATAAAGATGCATTTTAACTATAGTCTTTATTTCATTGTTTGTGTAGTTATGATTTATATAGTACATCTTCATCAACATATTATGTGTTTATAGGTTAGCTTCACTCTACCCATTGTCGAAGAATTTTTTTTCTATCTTTATAAGAATTTCAGCTTTTTAAACGTATTATCTCTATCTTTTGGTGTATACTAATTTATCAATGTTTAGAACATGGATTGCTAAAAGTATAATTATCAAACAGAAATTGCAATATATTTTTTTTAATATGTTCATAGACAGTTAATATCCTTAAGGTAACATTATTATGTTATTATATATTCAATTGGTTCTTTATTCCTTTTTTTGATACTAGATAATATTTTTAGAGCACAAATTTGTAATAAGCTAAAACAGGGGAAGTAACTCCAAAATTAATTTCCAACACGTTTGCGTTAATTAAAAACTGTGCTTGTCGCTAACAAGTTGAGATGGAAGGCATTTCTGAGAAGGTATAGTTTTATTTTGATGACTTAAATTCAATTCTAAAGTCATGAAAGTCTTCATTTATACACTCTTCCATTGTGACTTGGAAATCGAAAATGCTGACCCAAGCTAAACACACTTGCTGACACATTCATCAAATGTATGACAAAAAGATACATTGTCCTAATTAAATTACCTAGATATTAACACCTTTGAAGTCTTTGTTATTGTAATTGATTATAATGACATGATTAACCTGGGGGCAATCACACAGGTGTCAGATATGTAATTAACTTGGAGATCAGAAATCGATGAAACAAAAGGCAATTTTACCAAAACGGCACAAGAGAATTTTGGAAAAAGACGTCAGGGCAGAAGGGCGCGGATGAAGGCACACAGGGCGCGGATGAAGGCACCCAGGGCGCGGCTGAGGGCACCCAGGGCGCGGCGCCCTTCTATTTTGGGCTAGCGAGACCACTGGATTAGTACTTAACCATGTTAACCAGAAAAGTATCTTCTAAATCAGAATTTGTCTTTCAGGCATATCTAGTTGAATAAAGTAAATATTTTTTTTGTAGGCTCCTGATTATTATGAAATTATTAAACATCCTATGGACTTAGGAACAATGATGTCAAAAATAGATCTACATCGCTACCAAACTGCCAAATCATTTCTTGATGATATAAGCCGTATTTGCCTGAATGCTTTAGAATATAACCCAGATAAAACTCCTGCGGGTGAGTAAAAATTCTGAACAAAGCTGTTGGTATACCCATGGTGTCTACAGTAACGTATTATGAATAAAGGAGATTTAGGGTATATGACCTGTTTTCAAGATTCGATTAGCAATCTGTCAACTATATGTGGTGTATAGTGTATTTGTAAGGTGGTCATGTCCATCTGGTAAGATTCACTTGATTGACCTCATTTTCATACTTCATTGAGCAATGCTAAGTTTCATGATTAGATTCATTTCTCTGATACTGTAAAATATGGTAGCAGTATTTGGTATAGAGAATACTTGTAAGGTTCATATATGTCTGTCTAGCAGGTTGAACCTGACCATCTGACACCACATTTCATTGATCAGTGATAATGATTATTTAATTTGATGCAAAGCCTGCATGCAGTAAGATAAGAAATTTAGGTCATTTCAGTGTGTGCTTTTTGTTTATTTTATTTCCATGCAGCTGGAAGATCCAACACCTCATGATTGCTTCACCATCTTTTCTTTATGAAGACATATTAGGAAGAACTAGCTTTCATATTTCTCTCATGAATTATACGCTTGTTGCTTTAATAACATGTGGAAAAATCCAAATATTTATCAAAATAAATAGTTGAAATTGATTTTTATGAAAGGTAGAGCAATTAGACATAGAGCTTGTGCATTGAAAGATACAGCTGAGGCAATACTAAAAGTAGAACTTGATCCTGAGTTTGAAGCACAGTGTCAAGAATTGGTAAATTCAAGAAAGAATAGAGGTAGGTTCTTTAAGGATGTATATCAAATTAGCAAAGTAACACACAATGACACAACTGTTTAATTTGATATCCAAGAAAGAATATTAAATGCACATAAAACAGAGTTGTAGTTTCGTGTATAATTTGTGGGAAAAAATAAACATTTGTAAACGTCTAAATGCCTTGGTGAGCTACAATTACGATGAGAACAAATAAAACAGATGTTTTTCTAGACTATGCCATCTGTCTCATAGAAAGAAAAAAATTAAATTGCCTAGCAGAAAAATCAGAACTAAGTGTAAAATTTTCATTTTTGAAATGCTTGTAGGGCATATCTGAAATATCTATTTTTTCATTATTTTGGCTTCAACTGGATCTGCAACCAGAAGTCATGGAAGTAATTCACTTAGTGTATTAATAATTTTCAAAGTACATATTTGAGCTCAAAATGTTCTTTAAACCTGAGAAACATGACAATAGATAGACAATAGATAGCCTATGATTGAGGGAACATGCATCAACCTTAAAATTAATATCGTAAAGTTAACCTTTAAAAGTAAGAAGAGATATTGGAGCCAAACAACAGTATTTTGGGTAAGACCTTAGTATTATGGTGTCTGATGGTAAGGGTTGAGATAGTGAGTTTTTCTTTTTCTAGAAATTGTGTTTTATTTGCTTTCCATATCTATCGGTTTGTATTGAAAATTAAGTTATTATCAAAAAGCATATTTTGACTACATGTTTTAGGTTTGTCTTCAGTAACCATGGCTAAGATGCATCCTTTTCTTACCTTTAGAGATTCTCTTTTATTTGCTTTCAGGTATAGATCCACAACAATCTGCCCCAAACTTTTACCATACAAAACCATTGCAATCCACATCTACATCTTATAAGCCATTCACAAGTAATCCTGATAATAGATCAAGAACAAGTCGTAGATTGAGAGGATTGGATATAGAAAACACATCTCCTTTAGAACATGTAGAAAAACAATGGGCTGTAGAAAAAAGTATAAGAAAGGGTTCACCAGAAAAGACACCAGAAAAAAGAGACAATTCTGCAAGTGATGGTGAAGCCGTAATAAAACAGCTTACATCTTCAAAAAAGAAACAGCATTCTTGTAGAAAAGCAATTTCAGGTGATGACTGTTCAAGATCAGTAAAAAAACCACTAGCTAAAAAAGATATATGGAGTAGTTCAGGTTACAGGTCAAGGCGAAAAAAAAGAAATCCATTGTCTGCATCTCCAAGTAAAGATTCTCAGTTTTCTGATTCAGGAGTGAAAGACTCTAGATTTTCAGATACCGATGACTATGATGTGTCCGAAGTTATTGCTAATTGCAACTCATCACCTGTTTCAAAAACCTCAGGGAAATCACCAGAACAGGAGGAAAAATCTTCAGGGAGAAGAAACTCTGTGTCCTCAACAGGGAGACGAAGCTCAATTTCAAGTAGATCTCGTGACCGATCAAAAGACCGGTTTGAATCACCTCATCGTCAATCTTCATCAAAATCACCAACACGAAACACATCAGGGAAATCATCAGATAGAAGGAGATCAAAATCACCTGATAGACAATCAACGTCAAAAGAAACAAGTGGACATCCCACTCTAAAAAAACATACACCATCATCTCAGAAAGGTGGTGAAAAGAAATTAGAATTATCTGTAGTAGTAGAAAACATATCGCCAAATAAGTCAGGGAAAATGTCACCGAGGGTAGGTACAACTAAACCAATGGAGACAGACAGTGGAATCAGTAGTTCTGTTGATAGTAATGGAGATTCTGTTGATAGTGTTGAACATGCCAAGTTATTAGCCAGTCAGGTAAAACTTTTGAATTCTTCAACCTCTGTCCAAACAGAACATCCATTATCATTAAATGTATTGCTGGATGTGGTTTCATTTGCATAACTTTTCCTGCTTGCTCTGCCCTTGCTTGCCATCATTACATAACAAAACATTTTTTTTACTACTAGTCCTGAGGTATTGTCGCTCTTTTCTTCAAGAGCACATTACATTTGCTGTTTTAGGGATTAATTTGCATGTTTTCATTTTAAAGGTCGCACAGGTAAATGTAAGAATACTTAAGAATCAATATACTGTGGATTCATTTATTTTTCGTGGGTATCAGTTTATGTAGATTGAGAAAAACTTGCATATTTGTGGATATTTGGTTTTGGTTTTTTGCCTTTCTCTACATACAAAGCCCATACAAAATTTGTAATTGGTTAAAACATTTGAATTCATGATTCACCTGTACCAGGGAAACCCACAAAAATTGGTATCCAACAAAAAATAATGAATCTTACAGTATATGTTGAACAGTTTCTTGAGGTAATGCATATTGATCGTTGTATCAATTATATTAAATGTCCCCTGTAGAAAACCAGTTAGGTTAAGTCAGTTTGGAACTTTGAGTCAAGACACATAAGTTTTATTTAACTAGTAATATATAAACGACATAATTTTACCTGTGTTAACCTGTAAAATGAATGCTTTCAATGTAATATTAACCTGCTTGCAAACAATCATGAAAATGATTTCTATAAAATCAGAAATTAATGCCTGCATGTATTATTGTGATTTATGAAGAATGGACTATATTCAGGAAAATCTGTATACAGATTTATATATCTGCTATCATAATGCAATCACGTATTAATGAGAATCTTATATATCACATCATTTACATTAATAAAAGTATCACAATTATATCTGAATTTCCAGTGTTACCTGCAAATGTAGTAGCACTGGTCTACTGTTATCTATTAACTTTCCTTAAAGTTGATAATAAAAATACTAGCCATTTTTTATCAACCTTATGGGTGTATAGTTTCAAATTTATTTTCCATCTGTCAGACCTATGATTATGGTAGCTGTTACTACTAACAAAATGTAGTTTTAAAATCTTACAAAAGTTTCTGTCATTGGCTGTAGCATACTTGTAAATTTTTATAGGATTTACACGTTTATTATTTAACAGAATTAATAATATTTTGGTGAAATCTTTTGGTTGGAAAGTGATTGAGCAACTTAAAAAATAATAATCAATAATTTGTACATAGATGGGAATGGAAATGGGGAATGTGTCAAAGAGACAACAACCCGACCAAAGAGCAGAACAAAGAACAGCCAAATGCCACCAATGGGTCTTCAACACAGCAAGAAAATCCCACCCCGAGGTCAGGGTTCAGCTGGCTCCTGTGTACTAGTTCAATGAAAATGGACACACTAAACTCCAAAAAATATAAATGAACTAAAAATAAAAAAAAACCATACAAGACTAACAAAGGACAGAGGCTCCTGACTTGGAACAGGTGCAAAATGCGGCAGGATTAACGTGTTTTGTAAAATCTCAATCCTCCCAATATACCTCTATAGGCAATGTATAATAAACAAACAGTAATACACACAGTTAAACTCAGTTTAAAGGAAATCTGAGTACGATGTCAGAATAGGTAACAAAAGAAACTATTTAAGCAAAATCAAAAAAAGACAATGATACATAAATTATATCTAAACTATTTTCTAATAACTACCTTAAAAGTTTATAAGTAACAAATCAATGTAAAAATGTAGCTATTCTGTGTAAGTTTTTATGTCTAAATTCAGTTCTCCAATATAACTTACAATCATTTTACTTGTATTTGTAACAAAAGTATTTACCAGAAGATAAAATCATAGGAATTTTCTTTATTCAAATGAAAAGTTTCACAACTAAATGAGTTCCTGTATCAAAATTGATATAATAATTAAATTATGCAACTGTTAAGAAAAGTTTGTAAAAGTACATGTATATGTTAAAAAAATTGTTTCTTATTGAGCCGTATGCATTGTTATTAAAAAAAAATGCCTCTTTTATTCATTTTTCTTCAAATTTGTTGTGTTATAGTTAACAATAGTTAAGCTTAACAGGATATGGTATAATCGGCAAAAAATTATGAATATCTTGTTCAACTTCCAAGGACAAGTTATTGTTTAATTTTTATAGAACATGTTATGTTCATGTCCTCTTTTTTTTTTTTTTTAGAAATTGAATACATCTCAGGAAGGTGCTACCTCGAAGCAAGACAGTGAAGATGAAAAAGGTTTGTAAGCAAAATAGGTCTTTTGTTTTGATACTTACCATATGTAATAAACTTTATCATACATTTAGAAGTAAATACAGTAGTTTTAAATATTTGATAAATGGCCTGCTGTATAATCCAGATCGCGCCACTTTGATGCCCTTTATCATACCCCTACTCATTTTTTTTTTTTTTTTTTAATACATTAACTCCGTTTTAGTTGATGCAAGCTTCTTCAAATTTTTCCCCTCAAAATGGGTTCTTAATGAACGGCCATTCGGTCGTGGCACAATTTATTGAATGAAGTCATTGTTTGGAATGTGACATCACAAACGTTGAATTTTCATATTTCTGATACATGAAATGCAACTATAAAAGGAACTCAATGAAATACCATACAAAACACACAAAAAAATACAGTAAACAATTTTTTTGTTAAACAACAGCACGCAAATCGTAAGATAACCCAGGTGCTTCGGATGAGTAATTGAGCGGTCCTTTTAAGCTTTTAAAACAAGACAAAAGTAGAACTGAAGGTAACCCAGGTGTTAGGAATCAGAAAGCAGTTCATATGTACTCTCCTGTTGAAATATATATATGATAAATAGAGAATAATACATGGCAAAATCCGTATCATATGTCGTATCATCCCGAGACACCAATATCAGCCCAAGGGCCTGAGGCCAGAGGGATGATATTGGGCGAGGGTGATAAGGCATGTGATACGGAATTTGCCATGTTTTATACGCTTTATCATATATTTCAACAAGAGAGTTATACTATATGAACTGTTCACTGGGTTACCTTCAGTTCTACTTTTGTCTTGTTTAAAAGCCTTAAAAAAACTGCTCAATTACTTATCCAAAGCACCTGGGTTACCTTACAATTTGCGTGCTGTTGTTTTAAAAATATTTTGTTTATCACATATTCAAAACTACTGTATTTACTACTAAACATATGTTAAAGTGTATAAAACATGGCAAAATCTGTATCACATGCCGTATCTCCCTCGACCAATATCATCCCTTGGGCCTAAGGCCCTCTGGCTGATATTGGTATCTCGGGATGATAGGGCATATGATACGGATTGTACCATGTATTATTCTCTATATTACAGAATTTGGGGTAAAGGGGGATTGAGGTGGGTTGTTGTCACATTTTAGGAAGATGCCCTGCAATTTTCACCTATATTTTCTCTTTCTTTTAGTCAGGAATCATACCCATGTAGTGGATATGAGCCCACTACTATGAGACCAACTAACAGTTTAGTTAATATGCCATGTTGTGTGCAAAATATTGTCTGTAAAACTTGACATGAAGTATTATGAGGATCAAGAGGAGTGAACACCACTTAATGATGAAAATTATATTTTTGAAAACCAATACCTGCAAGTCATTGCAAAACTGAACCTTGTCTATATATATCTTAGATTGAATTCAATTCATTTACTAAATTTAAGCACTAACTTGTAGTGTATGTATCAGTTATTTTATGAATGTGTATTTTGCTTATTTAATATATTCATGAATAAATTTAAAGATACAAAAATATGCATTCAGATTGTTAGTAATTTTTTGTACTTTTATATCAACAGTTACATCACCTAAATTCAGGGCTACAAGGTCACGCCTCCAAACAGAAGATCATGAACATGCCTTACAGATTCTAGAGGAAGAAGCAATGCCAGTTGTAGTTGACCTAGAACGTTTGAATAAACTTTTAGATAATACTGTTGCATTGACAAAGAACTACAGAATTGAGAAGTTGGAGAAATTGTACAGTCTTTATAGTAACTGTATTTATTGCTATCGACAAGACCATGATAAAACATCAATGATTGAAGTAAGCAATTTCTACTTTTGATTTATTTTTTCCTGCTAAAAGATGTTGAAATGATTTCCATTGGTAAAAACTGCTTGTTTCATGGATTTCAGTTAAAAATAGAATAGTGTATCTTTTAGATCGTTGAAGTGTCATTTATCACCACCAAACAAACATCATAGCTATTGAAAACAAACCTTTATTTTTATATGCTTAAAGAATGAAATATTGTATATGATTTAACTTCAATGTCAGAGTATAATATTGTCAGAGTTGTAAATATAAAAAAAGAAGATGTGGTATCATTGCCAATGAGACATCTCTTCACAAGAGACCAAAATGACACAGAAATTAACAACTATAGATCAATGTACGGCCTTCAACAATGAGCAAAGCCCATACCTCAAAGTCAGCTATGACAATGTAAAACAATTCAAACGAGAAAACTAACGGCCTAATTTATGTACAAAAAATCAACGAAAAACAAATATGTAACAAATAAACAAACGACAACAACTGAATTACAGGCTCCTCACTTGGAACAGGCACATACATACAGCATGTGGCGGGATTAAACATGTTTAGCGAGATCCCAACCCTAATTATCACATTTTTTGGTCTCGTCTATGTCAGACATACAGGTGCTTATTCTGTGTTAATATCATCAAATTATTTGTTGAAATGTTCTAAACTTCAGAAGTAGACAACACGGATGCTTCAAAACTTGTTTACAGATGCCTTATGTTATAAAGTTTCTTAGGCATATGTCCATTGATTTTGTAAAAAAAACATATAATTATTTAAACTATGTTATGATGTCACTTATAAGGAGTGATAGCTCAACTATATTTGTTACATGTATAGAATCATTACAGGGTCAACATGGTCAGCAGGCAGGGATCACGTTAACGTATAGATCATTTCATATTAAAATCAGTGGTCAAGGTGAAGTCTTCATGGTCAAGTATCTTAGATACATTGTGTAGCAGGTCAACTATATTTGGTGTTTTTGATTGATTGTTAGATGTACATGTCCATTTGATAGGGTTCATCTGACTTTGACTTCATTTTTTTTTTTTGTAAGCTAGTTTTCTTAACATGCACATTTTTTGGGGTCATAATTAGGTGATATTAGAAGTACATTCTGTAAAAAACATTTAAACCATTTATAACTTATAAATACTTTTTTTAATTTTAGGAGATGGAAAATATACTACAGAGACAGCTTGTATGAAAGAATTTGATGCTAAACTAGTATTTTATAAAGATTGCTGGCTTTATATTCTAACTGTTAATGAAATTCATTTAAGATTTAATTTATTATTTGATAGTACTATTTATTCTGTGCAGTATTTAAGAAGTTTATAACTAGTCCATATATGTGTTAAAGGTGAAAAAAGGGCTCTCAGTTGAGTTGAGTGAAAAATTCTCTTCTAAGTTTTGTTCTTCATAATTGGACAAATTGATGTTTATTTTTTCATGTGTTAAGTCCTTGTTGACTTTTTCATGGGTGGAACAAAAATGTTCCTTTTTTTTAAGACTTAAAAAAGGGGCACTTGGCAAAGAGGACCAAACCAATATTACCATTTATTATTTGCCCAATCAACCAGCATAATGTTTTATTTTTAAAAATCAGTAAGAAGACCAGCAGATTAAAATAATTTTAGACTTAGAAAAAAAAAATTGGTATATGTAATAAAAGAACTTTTTTGAAAGTTCACATTTAAGAGATCACTTCACTTTCACAGCATTCTTCAATTATATTTGTTTAAAATAATTTGTTTTTTGAGAAACCAACTGTCTCTCAAGGAAAATGTTTGAAATCAGAAAGAGTTTTTCCATTATTTCATTATTTATTCAAGATATTTTGTTATATGGTTGGAAAGTTTCAAGAAATTAGAGAGATGTCGATTGTCATAATTTGACAAAATACAAATATTGATGTTCATTTGAAATCTACACAACTTTTGTTTGAAGTTTGTTCAATGGATATTTCTTTGCAACACACTATTTCATAAATATATAATGTCCTGCGATTTAATTTTTTTACTAGGATGTCTTCATGATAAAAAATAAAAATCTAAAAGTTATCTCCCCTGTATCATAATTAAGTCCATTAACTCATATAAATAAGTATTAACTTTATATCCAATAGAATGTTATTTCTATGTCTGTAATTAAAGATAGCTAAGCAACAGTTTTGGTGATTCTGAATTATGAAAAATGACATTAAACAGGCTTATAAATTTTCTGCAAAAAAAGGCAAGTAATTGGCCATGAACCCATTACTAAGAAATCTGAAGGAACAGGTGTGTTTGGTAAGATAACATCTATTTCACTCAGATTTATAATGATTACCTTTAGGATAGGATGTGATATATAAAAATGTATCAAATAAGGTGTCTGAAGAGGGTAATTTTGTCCCCAAAAATTAGGCCCCTGTGATCTAGAGGTTTTGTTCTTGTGTCCAAATCTGTATAACAGCATACTAGAATATGTGGAGACTGATAATGCTCACCACTTAATGATATGTGGCAATGAATTGTACATGTATATAAGGTTAAAGTGATTGAAAAATTGTAGCTATAATTTTATTTTTTATGAAAATATTTACAAATTAAAAAAAAGAAATAACATTTTTTACAATTGATTTATATTCCATCATAAGTAATTGTATTATAATAAATGATTACCTCTTTTGTTACTTAAATGAATTAAATGTAAATAGAACTATTTATTAGAGTTTTAATTCTGTTTCTTGAATAAGAATGATAATTATTCCTATTGCTGAATTTGATCTGAACAAAAACAAACCATTTTATTCATGTATTGCAACCTTATTGTCAAAATTTGAAGAAAAAAAAACCCACAGCGTACACACAATTTAAACTCAGGTAAAAGATATTTCTAAGTAGCAATGCTGACAAATATTTAATTAGCTCAATTACAGCAGAAAAATTGATATTTACAAAATACCATGTACTTGTTTAACCCCTTCACTACCATGTTCATATTTATATATGCATCTTTACAATGTATGGATGTCCCTTTAGGGTTCCTCAGACATTTAAACATCAATAATTTAATTTTGGATGTAACTTGTCTTCTGATTGGCTGACGTTGTTTTGTTTATCAGCTCATAGACATAATTTTTTCATGTGACTGTGATGTCATCAACGTTTTTTCATGGTTAACTCCGGTTTAAAATGGAATTTAGAATTAAATTATATGAAATGACTAATATTTTTTTCTGTCATTTCGAAATAACATAAAAAATGTTTTGCACACTTAAAAATAACTCACTACGCATGTTATTCAGTGTGCACCACATTTTGGATATTATTTCTTCATAGACCGAAAAAATATTAGTCATACCTTAAATATTTAAATAAAATTGATTGCTTCGTGTCACTTATTGATGATTTGACATTGGATGTTATGCAAGCACAGGCATTTATTTACATCAGTTAATTTTTATTTCCCCCCCTATTTTGCACAAAAAGGATTTTGTATAAATCTGTTGGTAGTTTAGGGGCCTATACAATCTCGTTTTACAACGAATGTACAGCTTAATTTAACAAACATGTAGTTCATATTTTAAATATAAATTGTTTTATGGATTCGTCTGTTTATGAAATCTTATGTGGTAATTACTTAAAAGGGTTTGAAAATGACAAATTGAAAGGATTTACAACCTAACATGATCACAATTACCAATGTACTTCACAATATGACAATGTACATTTTCACATCATATTTTTTACATTTTGTTTTGTTTTATTTTACTCCAAAAGTTACAAAATATATTTTCTTGTATAGTGTACATTTAATTTAAACTATTTAAATATTGTATAAATAAATTATTACAAAAGTTTCTTTGATTTTGTCTATTTTGCAATATGCATAAAAGTAGATATGGGAAAAACATCAATAAGACAGCGACCAAACATATGGGTAAAAGCAAAATTGTCAACAATAGGTAATTTCCTGAGTAAATTATACCTATCTTTTAATAGACCCATTGTTTTTCGCTAAACCATATTATGAATGTGGAGGAATTTGGTTAATGTCTAAATAGCAGGGGTTGGGGTTTATATCTTTTTATTGCTATATTGATTGCAGTCTTATTTGGATACATGGTCACAAGGCGAATATTGTGAGTGATATTTGAGCTTGCTCATTCAAGGTTGCTGAAATGTTCTTCTATTTTTATGGTTACTTGGATCATGATGATTTTGCAACCTTTACCATAGACAGGACATTTTATCCAGAACTATAGTCTCTTAAAAATTGTCATTGGGAGCATTTTTAAGGAATCGTTTCATCATAACTTTTCTACAAGTTTCTTGGTACATTGGTAGTTTCTGTCAAAAAGATAAAAGACCTGGATGCTTCATACATTTTATGTAGATATCTCATGAAATGAAGTTTCTCTCAGTCATATGGCCATTGCCCTTGACCTCATTTTAATGGTTCAGTGACTGCTTAAAACAAATCATAATTTTTTTGTAATGTGAATTTCTCACTAATGAGTAATTTAACTATATCTGGTTTATTGGTTCCTTGCAAGTTCTACATGTCTACCAAAACTGGGTCCATCTGTCCTCAACCTCTTAAAAAAATAAGATGATTAGGTCTGTAGTAGTTCAACTATATGTGGTGTATGAAATGCTAGTAAGGAGTACATGTCAGTCAGATTTCATCTTGCCTCATTTTCATGGTATATCGGTCAATGTTTTTGGACCATATGGATTGTGACTTACCACTTAAAAAAGCTTCATATTTTAGAAAGGTGGATGACCTGGATGCTTCATGTCATAAAGTTTCCATTGGTCATATATAAAAAAGATGTGGTAGGATTGCCATTGAGACAACTCTCCACAAGAGTCCAAATGACACAGAAATTTTAAACAACTATAGTCCACCGTACAGGCTTCAACAATGAGTCAAGTCCATACTCTATAGTTTGCTATAAAAGGCCCCGAAATGACAAATGTAAAACAATTCAAACGCGAGTGAACAAACAACCTAATTTATCTACAAAAAATGAACAAAAACAAATTTGTAACATCAACGAACGACAACCACTGGATTAAAGGCTTCTGACTTGGGACAGGCACATTACATACAGAATGTGGCAGGTTAAACATGTTGGGGTGGATCCCAACCCTCCCCTAACCTGAGACAGTGGTGTAACAGTACAACAAAAGAACAAACTATAAAAATCAGTTGAAAAATGCTTACCGGGTAAACCATCAGATGGATACAAATAGAAATACATCTAAGAAAAACAGAGTTGATTTGACAGGGAAATTGTATATCCGAACAACAACTAGGTGCTCCACAGGGCCCAGCTTTATACAACCCCAGTGGTCAAACTCTGAACAGTTGGGGCAAATTTGGTCATAATATTTAAGCTTGATACTGTCTGAAGTTGGATTGTGATCAAATTTTTGACATAATATAGGTTTTTGTCACAAAATAATGTGGGCAAAGATCTAACTAATCTATAACACAATACTGTGCAATTGAAGATTTCTTCTTGAAACTTTTCAAAATTCGAAATATTTTGAAAATAAAAGGAATCCCTTAAAAAAATGGTAAACAAAAAATCCCCCCCCCCAATTTATTGAAACCCCCCTTGGAGCAATAACCCTTAAACTCAATCCCATGCTTTCTTTTGTAGTATTGAACCTTGTAGTACAATTTCAGAGAGATCCATAAACTTAAACACAAGTTATTGTCATGATTGTTTGGAAACAAGAAACATGCTTTTTTTGCCCTTGTTTAGCCCCTAATTCCTACATATTTTGGGCAATTAACCCAAAACTAAATCCCAGCCTCCCCTTTGTTATATGGTACATTGTGGTACAATTTCAGAGAGATCCATACAATTACACACAAGTTATTGTCTGGAAACTAGAAAAATGCTTGTTTTGGCCCCTTTTTGGCCCTTTATTCCTAAACTTTGGCACCATAACCCCTTCAATGAATTCAAACATTCTACTTGTGGTTTTAAACATTGTGGTATAATTTCAGAGCAATTGAAATACTTGTACATAAGTTATTATCCTGAAACTAGAAAAATGTTTGTTTTGGGCCCCTTTTGGGCCCCTTATTCCTAAACGGTTAGGACCATCATCCCCAAAATCGATCCCAACCTTCCTTTTGTGGTATTGAACCTTCTGAAAAAATTTCATAAAGATCTATTCACTTAAACTAAAGTTAATATCCGGAAACCAATGTGTCTTCGGACGACATCATACCATTATACGATCCCCAAAATTTTTTGGGGTCGTATAAAATATGTCCATTGACCTTGCACCCATTTTTATGTTTCACCAACTATTTCTTAAAAAAGTTCAGATTTTATTTAATTCTAATTTCTCTCTTATGAGTACTAGGATAACTGCATTTAGTATGTGTACCTTACAGGGTCCTCATTCCTGTTGCAGTTTTCATCTGACCTTGGCATCATTACATAGATTAATTTACAAGGTTAAGTTTTCAAGATCAAGTCCATCAATCAAATTCTTTAAGCAATAGATCTACTATATCTGGTGTATTCAAGGATTGTAAGGTGTACATGTTGAACACGCAGGTGTTGCTGACCTTTACCTCATTTTCATGGTTCAGTGGTTAAATTTAAGTGTTTTTTTTTCTTTTTAATACATTTGTATTTGTTTCTTAGAAACAATAAGCAATGGGTCAATTATATTTGGTGTATGGAATGTTTGTAAGGTGTACATGTATTGCATGTCTAGATTATCTAACCTTGACCTCATTTTCTTGAATTATGTTAAATGTTAAGTTTATGGCATACTTGTAGTCTTTGTATATAGGAATATTAACATAAAATCGCTTTGTCAAAAAAGCAGGCGCAATACTTCAGAATGTGCACTTTGTGTTTTTTGTTTTTTTTAATTACCATAAGCAATAGCAAAACTCAATATTTGGTGTATTGAATAATTGTAAGGTGTACATGTTAGGATTTATCTGACCTTGACCTCATTGCCAAGGCTTTTTAAAAATGTTCAGTTGTTGTACTTTTAGTAAAACCTTCATCCTTAGACTTTCAACATAAAATCAATGGCGAGTAAAGCAGACCAGATTTCACTGTGTGCACTCTTGTTAAAATAATTGGCTACGATGTAGTTAATTTCTTGCTTTAAAACAAAATATAATGAAAGGATAGGCCAAACTTTTTTTTTGAAGCTACAGATTTTGCAAAATTGTCTGATTTGAATAGATTACATATGGTAAAACCAATTTAGAAAGCTAAATGAGAGAAATTATTATAAAATATTAGAAGATGATTTTCAAATAAGCTTTCTGACCTCATTTTTTTTTCTTTCTACAAAACAAAAAAGGTAAATTACATACCTATTTTTTTTTTTGTAAAATCAAGGTTTTTTAAGTTATCTCCCCCTTATATGACAAAGATGAACGAAATTGAATCATACAAAAAATGTTTTCTACTATTTAAAATCAGTTGTAATAATAAGATAATAGTAAAACAGGGTACTTCATCATTTAGGAAAAAAAGTATTGCTTATGAATATTTTTTTTAAGATATAGGAGTTCTGCTCCAATCATTTTTCTTCCACCAACAAAAATAACCTCTTTTTTTCCTGCAATTAATTGTGCATAGGCAAAAATACTGGGAATATGCATGTAGCAAAAATAACCATTTCAAATTTTCAATGTTTTTACTCTAGTTTTTGTTGCCTAAAAAAGAATGGCCAAGGTCATTACATTAAGTTGCAATCCATTAATATAAACAATTTTGATATAAAAAAATATTACATGTAAAACTAACAAATTGTGAAAACATTATACTGCTGACCTCTGGAAAATAACTTTTTCTATATTCAATGTTTTGGATATAAACTTTTGAAAAGGTTATAGGATGTGCCGCTAAAAAAGGTCACATTTTCCGGCTTGAAAATATGTAATAAATATATGATAAAGTCAATTAAGTTTCCCCTACTTGTGATATGAAAAGCTGTAATTTTTTTGCAGACGAAAGAATGTCTCACAGTAAGTAAACATTACATTAAGCCTCAAATATTCCACTATTCAACACACTACCCAAACCCCAACAATAAGGGAAAAGGGTACATTTTACCTATGCAATATAAGATAAGGTATACAATTTTAAGATCTAAGTGGGGTAACAGAACCCCAGCAGCACCTCCTTTCAATTAAGTATTGAAGTTCCCCAAACATGATGGAATACATATACTATAAGTGCTTTCACAAGACAAGGGTCACAAAAAGGCTACTTCCAGTTTGAGGACAAAGTTGATAAAAAACTAGAGGCTCTAAAGAGCCTGTGTCGCTCACCTTGGTCTATGTGCATATCATAAACGAAGGACACAGATGGATTCATGACAAAATTGTGTTTTGGTTATGGTGATGTGTTTGTAGATCTTACTTTACTGAACGTTCTTGCTGCTTACAACTATCTCTATCTATAATGAACTTAGTAGTTAAAATATTTTGTAAAACTACTTAATGGGTCAAATGACCATTTTGATCATGTTGACTTATTTGCAGGTCTTACTTTGCTGTACGTTATTGCTGTTTACAGTTTATCTCTATCTATAATAAATTAAAGATAATAACCAAAAGCGGCAAAATGTTCTTAAAATTACAAATTCAGGGGCAGCAACCCAACAACGGGTTGCCAGATTGGTCTGAAAATTTCAGGGCAGATAGACCTTGACCTGATGAACAAATTAATTCAGTCAGATTTGCACTACATGCCTTGGTTTCTAAGATATGAGCTGAAAACTGCATTTTACCCTATGTACTATTTTAAGCCATGTCTGCCATCTTAGTTCCCAGGCGGGGTCATCGGACAAATTTTTAAACTACACACCCTAATGATGATTGTGACAAGTTTGGTTAAACCTTGTCCAAGTAGTTTCAGAGGAGAAGATTTTTTTGTAAAATATGAAAATTTGTTAAAAATTGACTATAAAGGGCAATAACTCCTTTAGGGGTCAACTAACCATTTTGGTTATTTGACTTATTTGTAGATCTTACTTGCTGAACCTTATTGCTGTTTACAGTATATCTTTATCTATAATAATATTCAAGATAATAACCAAAAACTGCAAAATTTCCTCAAAATTACCAATTCAGGGGCAGCAACAGGTTGTCCGATTCAATTGAAAATTTCAGGGTTGATAGACCTTGACCTAATAAACAATTTTACCACATGTCCAGTTGGTCTAAATGCCTTGGTTTCAGAGATATACGCCAAAATTTACATTTTACCATTATGTTCTATTTTTAGCCATATGGCCATCTTGGTTGGTTGGCCGGGTCACCGGACACATTTTTTTTTAAACTAGATACCCCAATGAGGATTGTGGCCAAGTTTGGTTAAATTTAACCATTTAGTTTCAGAGGAGATTTTTGGAAAAGTTAACGACGACAGGCACCAAGACACCTAATGAACCTGTTCAAGTGACAAACTGTGTCTTCCAGTATCTCATCATCTGAATATAAAGAATTCAACAACGCCTTTTTCATGTCTGGATACATCTTAGCTGGCAAATCATAAGAGAAGCACACATTAAATCATTCATTATTTAATAATAACTCTTATCTTAGCAAAACAGAATACAGATCTGATGAAATAAATATCACAGTGTCCTCATGTACAATAATTTACAATTATGACCAATATATCCTTTGAGGATGAATAATGATTATGCCACTAAATGTCTGAATCCTACATTATGATGGATATCTTTCTACAAGCATTCCATGGCCCTGCAAAAATAAAAGATAAACAATCATATACATGTTGTGGTTTTGTTTACAGTAATTTTCAGCTGATATTTAGTGTGTAAGATGCGCCGATCTTAATGGAAACATGGTTATCAGCTGATGTTATTTATCTCAAATATATCTGCATCTAATTAATGCTGGAAAAGTTACTTTTACACTGCAGTAGTCTAGACATTTCTGTATTGTTTAAGGTGCATGTCTCATTGTTGAAGATTATGCTTGAATGACATTTATAAATATCAATGTGTGAACTCTTTTGTCTCTGTGGAGTTGTATTACATAATGTACATAATTCCACAGTGGTTATCATGGACATTTTTTTTTAGTTTTTAATTAATGATTTTGAACATTTGGATTAACCAGTTCTACACTTCATGCTTGCTCATTTGTCAAGTGTGTATTAAAATTCAAATGGCAGCTTTTAGTCAATCTTTTTTTAAGGAAGACTCCCTTTAAAGGCACTCCTTTATATTGCTGCTGACAGTTGTGTAAAATAATAATATTGCATTGTGTAATTACAATGTCCAAACATGGGGCAAATTTGCTATTAGCGCCATGACATGCACATGTAGCAGAGTGATTTTTATGATTATTTTATATATTGTAAAAATCATCTATTTAATTACTATGTTTATTATAAAAGCTTAATTCCATATTTTGAATATAGTATTTTGGTTAAATCATTACTTGCAAAAATTTACTTTTATGTATAGTAATATTCACGTTATTTTCTATGAATATTCATTAGGGATTTACTTGAATTGTTCTATTTGATTGGCTGTTTATATTTCCCGGTTAAGTTTAATTTCCTTTGTTTTGTACCTGTACATTTCCACGGGACGATAGCCATGACATTCCATTGAATTTATCTGTTTATATTGACCACATAGTTTACCTGTAAACCTTATATATTTTGGACAACATTATTATAGAATACTGTAAGTTACTTCTTTATTAACATTATTTATATTTTTCACGTAAATGAGATTCTAGTAAAGTTTCTATTTTGTCTTGTAAGTCTTGTAATGTTCTCCTCATATCGCATGTATGTAACACAAGTACACGAGATGTACATGATAGTATTTTATTAAGCTAGAAGTAAATGATTTTATAATCTACGGTTTATTTGCCACGGTAGAATTGTATTGTTAATTTGCGTACATTACTATTTGATTATTGTCATGAATAGTCTATATTTTATAAATGGCGGCTTATTAAGTGAAAGACGGAAAAGTGTTTCCATTTATATAAAGTAATAGTTTTGTAGTGAATAGTTTTTATCAAGTACAAATATGAATGAGTAAAGAATATTTGTTACGTTGTATATTTTTATAAATAGAGTCCGAGTATTTATGTTCGTATTTTGGTTTCAGGACTCCATGTAATGTAATTATGTAGAACACATGATTGTGTGATGTTTATATGATGTGCCGTTAACCGTATCAGTACAACTCACTCCACAAGTGGTAAGAGTATATTTATTTATAGTTTAGCATTGTTTATATTGTATTGTAAACATGACTTACCTCCCGTTAGTTTGGAGCTTTTAACGAATAGATAATATTGACATCATAAGTCTTTATGATTATTATATTTGCAACTTTATGATTGTTGTATGATATTATGTAGTTAATTATTATACCTATTATATATTTTAATGAAGTCATTATTAATAAATGTAGATATAACATTTATTATATACCGTTTGTAAGGTAAACCAGTATTGAATACAAATACACAGTTACAGGTAAACACAAATTACTTTCCGATTTAGTATATAGACAAAGGTCAAGCTATTGTAAAAGTACACGTGACACCCGATGTCAATTTCATTGAATATAAACACTGAACATTTTCTACTTGCAATACATTTTACTTGCTATTTAGTTAATAACAGTTAAAGGTATTATTTACTATATTTCTGTATTATATAACCTGTGATATTCGTAAAAGTATTATATTTATGTTATATGAAATAGCTTGTTATTTATAAATGTTGTATTGCTATTTCAGACTTGATTTATCTGCTGGTACAATAAAGCATCAGAACCCTTAGCTCTTGTTGGTGTTATTCGTTATCATAGAAAACCACCTACTACACACACATCTCTTGTACAACAAGAATGTGTCCAAAGTACACGGATGCCCCACTCGTATTATCATTTTCCATGTTCAATGGACCGTGAAATTGGGTAAAAAATCTAATTTGGCCTTAAAAGTAAAAAGATCAACCAAAAGGGAACATGTGTACTAAGTTTCAAGTTGATTGGACTTCAGCTTCGTCAAAAACTACCTTGACCAAAAACTTTAACCAGAAACTCGCACTTTTAATTTCTATGTTCAGTGGACCCTGAAAATGGGGTCAAAAGTTTAATTTTGTTTTAAAATAAGAAAGATCATATCATAAGGAACATGTGTATTAAGTTTCAAGTTGATTGGACTTCAGCTTCATCAAAAACTACCTTGACCAAAAACTTTAACCTGAAGTGGGATGAACGGACGGACGGAAGGACGCACAGACCAGAAAACATAATGCCCCTCTACTATCGTAGGTGGGGCATAAAAATAAAGACATACGGTTAGTGTATACCAGGGTAATAGTATATCAGGTAGTTTTTCGCATTTGTTATAAGTAATTCATATCCTGTAATTTATATCTGTAGTTGCAATTATACATCTATATTATATGACAATAACTTACAATGCCCCCAGCAGCACAAGCTGCAACTAATGCAAACTGTCCATCTTCTTGTTGTAATCTGTGGGCAGCTGTTGTGACCAGTCTCACACCAGTAGCACCAAATGGATGTCCTATTGATAAAGATCCTCCCCAGTTGTTAAATTTCTCCATTTGAGGAATACCAACCTGTAAATAATACAATGTCAATCATAAAAACTTTGCTCTTGGTAAAATAAGCCTAGGAAAATTGGTTCAATCCCTTAATCGTACCCAAGTGAGTGAAAATACCATAAATCTGACAAAAATCCATGACAAATGAAATCATCTACTTACACACAGTTTTACTTCTTAAGTGATGAAAAAATGAACAACTAAGATTAATCTATTTAGAATTTAGAAGATTGGTAATAATGTAGCTTTATTTTTATTGTTACTAATTCAGAATGTAAAGTAATACTGTTACAAGTAACTGTGACGAATTTTATAAATTTTTCATTACTTTTCTTTATTTCAAATAGAAAAGTTTCATATTCCAGTAGACACTTACTTAACACTTAATGAAAGTATCCATTAAGTGTTAACATATATATCTGGTAATTTTGAAATTAAATTTTTAAAGACACATAGAAAACACATATTCACCTTTGCTTTTCTTCCCATCTGTGTTTTGGCAAAGTAATCTGAGTCCATAGCTTTCAAGTTTGCTAAAATTTGTCCCTGAAATTATAAAATTCTGACATGGTTGAATTTATCAAAGCTATATTATACATTATGTATTGATCAATCTGGTTTGGCTTTTTCCTATAACTTTTTGTGGATTTAGTATTATTTGTTGGATACCAATTTTCGTGGGTTATGTGGATACAGGACAGTGAACCACAAAGTCATATGTTCAACAAATTACAAATTTCCAATATGATGTGTCTGCAGAATCTATGAAAACTGATACCCACGAATTAAAAATAATCCACAGTATGGCTGCTGATCACAGTGTTAAGTGTAATGTTGACTGCCAAAATTCTTCGTCAATTAATAAGTAAAGCCTCAGGCTGATATGGGAGTCTTGGAATGATACCAGGGCCAATATGGAAAAAGGGAATTTAATAATCTATACATATAAACTTACAGCAAAAGCTTCATGGTATTCAAATACATCAATGTCGTTCATGGTCAATCCAGCTCTTTCTAAAACTTTAGGTGTTGCATAAGTTGGTCTGGAAAAATAATGAAGATAATTTTAGTGTGAAATGAGGCGGTTAAGGTAAGCAAGATCATAAAAAAATAATACCACAATACATACCCCTCAACTATTGACTGAAGTTCAAATGAAATCCATATGGACATGGACAAAAAAAGTTACATTACCAATTCATTTTTATATTCCAGCATCACAGTTATGGTAACCCAAACAACTAAAAAAGAATTCTCATATTAAACACAGTATTCTGCCTAAGAAAAATAATGCAGAAGTTATTTCCCCTTGCTAAATGAATATTTTACTATAAAAAAAATCTACGCAACAAATCACTGATTTCATTTCTTTTTTTCAGTTAACTTGTTGCAGGTAAGATAAACAAATTAAAACTTACCCTAACAATAGCTGGTCCTTTGGGTCTTGTGAGACATATACATAATCTCTGAGGTAAGCTTTAGGTTTTAATCCCATAGCCAAAGCCTTCTCTTCTGACATGATCAGACAAGCTGATGCACCATCAGTCTAAAGGAAAAATTAACACAAAGATGATTAGAGAGAGTTTAAATCATTCTTGACAAAAAAATGTCAATGAAATTTGAGATTTTCAAAACTCATGCCCAAAAATAACTATCAATTTTATTGATGAAATCTACTTATTAATAAATATTTCATCAAAATTTAATTCTAGTGAAGGGACTTTAACTGAACAAAAGCTAAAATCATGAAAATTGAACATGACCTGTAACTTGTCATGATAAAACAATAAACCAAATATCTAATCAATATCTTTGAGCACGAAAAAAACCAGACAGAGTGCAAACCTAAAGTCCTCTTAGACTTCTGTCAGTAGGAAACTTATAATCTATACATTGGTGGATTTCCATATGACATCATTGAATTTAAATTTACATAAATAACATAAAGATTGCACATTTACATACTTCTCATCCAAATGGTGTTATAAATTTCAATTTCATCCGATATATTTGTTTATTGTCAATTTCATGATTTTTATCTGATATATTTGTTAATTGTCAATTTCATTTGTCAATTTTATCTGTCAGTTTTATCTGATATATTTGTTAATTGTCAATTTCATCTGATATATTTTTTAATTGTTATCTAAAAATACAAACCAGAAATGATGAATTAGCAGCAGTGATTGTTCCATGAGGTTTGATGAACGCTGGTTTCAGCTTTGCCATTTTTTCATATGATGATGGTCGGATACCATTATCTTTGACCACTGGTTTGCCTACTCCTATGTTTAAATAAAATGTGTGGCTATCAGTTCTTAATAAACAGTCAGAATCCTGCAAATTTCATCATTTTGTAATCTTGATTCAATACTGAGCTGAAAAGTTTTTCTGAACAGTTTTTTTTAATCCAACTGAACAAAAATTAAAATTAATGAGATTAATGTCTTACAAATAGTAGAAAATGTAGCCTATAAAATAAAACAGGATATCTTTTCATCTTTTAATAATGTGGTCTATTGAAGAGGGGAACAGTGACCTACAATTGCTTTTATCTACTGTGGATTCATTATTATTCATTTGATACCAATTTTCCTTGCTTTCGTGAGTACAGTTGAACCACAAAATTAAACAAATTACAAATTTCATATAGGCTTGTATACAGACTTCTGCAAAACTACAAAATTAAATATCCATGAACATGCAATTTTTCCTTAATCCACGAAAATTGGAATAACGAAAATAAACAAATCCACAGTAAGTCATTTGAACTTTGGTTGGCATTCATACTACTTCTCCTTTTTTATATATTGGATACCATTATTACAGCAGAAAAATTGTTTCTTCACTTTATCAAAGTTTGTGCAATGGGAACACAATTAAATTTCAATGTCTCCTAAGATTAGAGGAACATGTATTCTAACTGAGTGGTTTAAAACTTTAACTTGAATTCATTTGTGTATAAAATCTTTGAGAATTTTGAAAAGTTAATAGAGAATGTTTTAAACAACTTTTTCAAGCATACTATACAAAACTGAAAGAAAGTCAGTCGTCTGTAGATTGTAATGCAATAAAAAGGATGTACAAACCTGGTACTTTATAAGTAATGACATCACTAAGAAATCCTTTCTCTGTTGCCTCAGCTGCTAGTGTATGTGACCTTATAGCAAAATCGTCCTAAATAAAAAGAAAATTTAAAAAAAAATCATCAAAGGGTTTCATGCTATTGAACAGACACTGTTTGGCATGCGGCCTACCAGCCGTACATCCAAAAATCATTAACCCATTTTTATTTAATAAATCAGCTTAAAAATCTTAACAAAATACATCATGAAAATGTAGCAGTTGTTACCTGTCCATTGTCAGTACTAACATGTGCATTTTTACATATTCAAAACTTTACACATGTTAACTATAAATTTGGATTTTCTGACAGCAATCAGTTATTACAAGGAATGAACTAGATATATGACAACCATTGTTCGACAAATTTATGAAGATGAAAACTAATGAAATTAAAGACTTGTATGCAGTGTTCTAGCTACAAAGTTTGAACAGGGTGCTGCGTCGCCCTTTTTTATAGACGCCCGTGCCTTTTTTCTATCGTCCCTCAGGCGCCCTGCCGTTTTAATCGCGGAAAAATCAGCAATTTCTGCCTTTGAAATACCAGTAAATTCGTAATTCTTCCATGAACAGGAAGTTCAGCTACCTGTGCAACTTGTCAATTTAAGTAACCCATTAAGTGTATGGCTTCTCCTGACAGCTTCGGTGTCAAACACATTGTTAATTAACACCAATTACCTTAATAGCTTAAGGTCATACATAATTTGTGTATATCAACAAAATGAGTTACTTCCCCTTATGTATCACCTGTTCACAATATATTCCTTAAATTTATGTTTCTTTTTGTAAAAGGATTAAATATAAAATTAATTTAATGCAAATGCAAATAAGAATATTAAATTAAATTATTTTCACTTAAATATACTTCAAAAATAAATATTTTGAAAATTATATTTTGCATCTTTACTTCCATTAACTGATCTATCAAGGGCAAATAATAATAAAAAAATCACAATATCTGCTTTCATACTTGGTGAGACAGAATAAAGATAAAAAAAAAGATAAAAAAGAAGTAGCATCAACTATATAATATGTAGGAAACAGCTTCCTAAAAGGGTCTAAGCATCATGACCATAGATTTATGAAGTCAACCATATGAAATTGTGCCAAAAGTATTGAAAAATATTACTACATTTTAACTGAAACTTTAATTTCAAGAATGCATATTTATAATTATGAGGCTTAAATAATTTCAGTGACATTAATTAACGCGTAAAATTGCCCTTTTTCTAACTAGCAACCTGCCCTTTTCAAATCCTGGCTAGAACACTGGAATGCATATCTTACCACCTATATTTATCCTTTTATTGATCATATCATAAACATTTATTTTACTTATAAATTGGCAATCAATATTATTGCAACATAGGAAAACAGCCTTGTCTCACAGTATGTAAATGTATCTAACTGAAATAATCATGTCATGTCTAGTTTTAACAATGTATGAATAGTTGACTGAAATAACCAGGCTTGTGATCAGTTTTAACAAGGAGTACATTTTCAGCCTCTAAGCCCTTTTTCACAATGAGAATATAACTAACCTGTTCCTTTCTAGTGACACCAAATGTAGCACAGAGTCTGTCTGCTGAATGACCCATAGATTCACCTGTAGAAAACTCAGCCACAGCAGGTAACTACAAATAAAAGACACTTTTCATGAATATTACATTCTGGACATTCTGATAAGCAAATCAATCCAATTGGTTAAATTCAGTTTATTGTTGTGGTTATATAAAAAATTTCACATATAAAAATTTAAATAATGTCTGAATATGTAAAACTTTTTACTATACTTTTGACAGAATACACATTTAATTTATTACAATATTAAAAGAAAGTAAGTATATTACAGCAAAATTTCTTGTCCGCTGAATGTAATTGCATTATAATAAAGAGTATAGCTCACACTTTAGTCCCTTCACTACCTGAAATTCAAAGTAATCACTGTTCAATATCTGAACCTATAAAAATGTACCTTTTTCTGTCAGTAACAGAAACAAACATCAAAATAAGATGCTGTTGTGACCAAATTCATTACCCTTGATCCCCTTTCATGGTTACCTTTTTGGAAGCCCTGCCTCAAGAGATATTCCAGAATCAAGTGTATGAGGGGGTTTAAAATGTACATTTTTATAACAATCACCCACACAATATATTTGAAAAAACATCCATCTATCCATATATATTTTACACTAGATGTGTCGAAGCGACACAAATGGCCCGTCTCAAAAAGTTGAAAAATCTGCAATTTCAATAACACATGTGGACACAAACATGATGGTAGTCTCACATATCAAAAATCAGCTCAAAATCTGGAGGGATATAGACAAATGTCCATATAACTGTGATTTTCAACAATTTTCAAAGTTGTAAACCCTTAATTTTGGCAAAAATTAGCGGAGCAGAACGAAACTTAAACTTGATCTGTAACTTATCATGGTTGGCTCACATACCAAAAATCAGTCCAACACCTGAAGGCGTCTGAGAAAAACTATGTATAATGGTTTGTTGCGGAATGACAGAATGACGGAAGGATTGAAATACGGAATGACAGAATTATGGACAAGGGTAAAACTATAAGGCACAGAAAACTTAGTTGCGGGGCCATAAAAAAATTATCTCATCATATATTGTCCTTCTGGTATATAAAAGTACACTTACCTCAGGTGCCCATATGGAAGGTTTAATCATCTGAGAGAAAAGACCTAGTTTTGCTGGTAATGTTTTTGCCTTAGGAAAAGACAACATATGCTTTCTCATCTTTCTACTAAATCTTATAGGTACATCAGACATAAATTCAACACCGCCAGCAACCACAGTGTCCATTTGACCAGATGCAATCATCCCAATTCCTACAATACAAGTGAAATATACCATAAAAGTGGTTTAGCAAAGTCATAAACATTCATTGCTCTATAGAACTCACTAGAAAACATGATAATGGAAGCTTTAAATGCACTTTCGTCCAAACAAATAACTTGAAAGATAATTATAATTTTTTTTATCTAAAAGCAGTGTTAAATTTATTGAATACAAGTTTTCATCTTCCAGCAGCATTACCAAGATGACAAATTCATTAAATAAAGTGCTTCTTCTGTACTGGTTTTCATAATGCGAATTTTGCAATCACATGTTCTTAAAATCTTGTTTTATGAATTTAAGAAATAATAGTGTTCATGTTGGTTGGTGTATGTTGTTAAGTGGTGATTTACAAATTGTAATCTATCTGATATATCTATTTATTCATTCAACTGAATGTACGTTCCAATTATATGGCAAATAAGGTTATCCATCCAAACAGTATTTTTAGCCATTTGTTTTTATTATAAAAATTGTGTATTAATAGGTTTCACAAAAATTATTAAATCTTTCTTTTAAAATTTTGATAGCATTTTTGTATGAAGCATTTTCAGATATATCAATAAATAATTCATTTTTTTTGTCCAAAGTTCAAAAATAAATGCACACTAAAATTTCTGAATTTTTACGGAAACATGTCAGAAATTCTAGTCTTGATGTACATGTTTATGCAAATTATATATCACTGTACACAATTTAATTGTAACTGTCAACTATGTAAACTTATGATTTTTATATATCACTTTCCTTGGTGCATTCATTGTAGGACTATTTGTACATCGAAAGCAAAAATAGATAACCCAGTACAGGTATACAGTCATAGGTACAACTTTAAACAAGAATGTGTCCCCAGTACACGGATGCCCCACTCGCACTATCATTTTCTATGTTCAGTGGACCGTGAAATTGGGGTCAAAAGTCTAATTTGGCATTTAAATTAGAAAGATCATATCATAAGGAACATGTGTACTAAGTTTGAAGTTGATTGGACTTCAACTTCATCAAAAACTACCTTGACCAAAAACTTTAACCTGAACGAACGGACGGAAGGACGCACAGACCAGAAAACATAATGCCCCTCTACTATCGTAGGTGGGGCATAAAAAAAAATTATGACAAGTTTACTGTTTTTTGTTTGGACAAAGCTATATAATCTCCATTGATATGAGATTTAACAATGCATACCAAACCTCAACAACTTTTCCTAAGAGATTCATGATAAGACTAACATACCTTTACAAAAGAAAGACAGTAACAATTTTTTAGGTAAGCTACAAGCCTAACAGAAAATCAATTGATTGTACATACCTGTAGTAATAGCTTGGTTTGATGAAATGCATGCTTGAGTGACAGTATGAGATGGTATTTTGTCTGAAAAACCAGCACCAAGGGCTGCCTGAAATAAAAGTGATGAATAGAATGGTTTGGAGATATTCACAACAGATATTTTGCAACCAGAGCAATTTTGTGATTATCTGAAATCAATTTCTTTTTTCCTACTGTATTTTCCCATATAATGATTAGGTTTAAATCTGAGGTTATAAATATAGGAGCTACATGAACATAATTTCAGACAAAATAATAGGTGAATTTGTTAATATTTTGTATTTGATTTTCTTTTTTTATACAGCCTATCATTATTGTGTATTAGTTTTACATGTCTGCTTGAAATGTTTATAAGTACAAGTCTGATAAAATCTAATATAATATTAATAGGATAACAAGAGGCTGTCACAACGACAGCAAACCGGATTTATTAACATTTATTTGTGTCCTGGCAATATCACAAGAACCATTACTGATGAATGGTGAAAGTGAAAATCGTCAATATCAAATTTGACCTCCATTTTGTCATCAGTATCAACATATTAAAATTTGAAAAGCTTAGATTGAATGGTTCATGAGTAAATGCAACAACCTGAATGGAAACGCCATTTTACGATCTTTCAAGAACCATAACTCCTGAACGGTAAAAGTCAAAATCGTCATTATTGAACTTGACCTCTATTTTGTCATCCGTAACAACATATTAAAATTTCAAAAGCTTTGGTTGAATGGTTCATGAGAAAATGCACGGACACGACGGGAAACACCATTTTTCAATCTTTCAAGAACCATAACTCCTGAACGGTAAAAGTCAAAATCGTCATTATTGAACTTGACCTCCATTTTGTCATCAGTAACAGCATATTAAAATTTCGGAAGCTTTGGTAGAACAGTTCATGCATAAATGCACGGACACGACTGGAAACTCCATTTTTCAATCTTTCAAGAACCATAACTCCTGAACGGTAAAAGTCAAATTCGTCATTATTGAACTTGACCTCCATTCTTTCATAAGTAACAACATATTAAAATTTGGGAAGCTTTGGTAGAACAGTTCATGCGTAAATGCACGGACAACTCCATTTTTCAATCTTTCAAGAACCATAACTCCTGAACGGTAAAAGTCAAAATCGCAATTATTGAACTTGACCTTCGAATAGTTGTCAGTAATAACATATTAAAATTTTAAAAGCTTTGGTTGAACGGTTCATGAGTTAATGCACGGACAACATTTGATTGCCGCCCGCCCGCCCGCCCGACTGCCCGCCCGCCCGCCGTACATCCCCAAATCAATAACCGACATTTTTGTCACAAAAATCCGGTTAAAAAGTATAACATCAATCCTTCCTTACCTCTCTTGCCACATTACTGGTTTTTACTTCCTGGATAACTATTCCATACACAATGTAATCAACTATATCTACAAAATTCAAATCTCTACGTTAGTTCTTAATATTTTATTACACAATTCTGTATGGTAACACACAGATGCCGAGTTTTTCAACTTCTGTTTCATTAACCTTATCCATACATGTTTTTTATTTAGAAAATAATCAATGTATTTTGTCATTGAGAAAGCTTGCAGATTCCTATTAATACTATCTTTAAGTAAATTCTATGTTTTTTTTTTTATTACAACCAAGGTTAAAGGCACCATTTTGATAATGTTTACTCTACCTCCAAATTTTGGAATAAGTTCAGTGTAAAAGTCCTCATAATCACACAAAAAAATAGTTTCAATCATAAAAATTCCAAAATATCAGAAATATATTAAATCAAATATTTAGTATTAACTTACCTTTGTCTACTCCTGACTTTTTAACCAATCCACTGAAGAAAAAAAGTATAAAAATGATAAATAATAAAGCCTTCAAAGAGTCTTGTTTTTTTTAAAATGTATTCAACTTCCATATACCTTGATGCATTTATTTGTAATAATAAATTTACTAATATGATGATTTTACACACTGACACCACTCAAATGTTATTTGGTTTATTTGTACTAGTACAAATTAAAATATGTTGATTTATTTTAAAAGTTAAACACAATGATTTGAATTTTAACAACTAAAGTTTTAAGTGGTGGGTGTATATTGCAAGATAAAAACAATATTTATTTCATATCGGTTGAGAATAAGATTCTCTTATTGGATAAAAAGGGGTCACATGACATTCATAATTCTTCAGTAATAAATTCCATTGGTCATTACCAGAACAAAACGGACCAGAAAACAGGTCGTTAACGAACTTTTACATGATAATGACCGGTGGGGCATGGTTTCTGTCTGATAATGACTGGTGGGGCGTGGTTTCCGTCTGATAATGACCGTTGGGGCGTGGTTTCTCTGTTAATGACCGATGGGGCGTGGTTTCTCTGTTTAGAGAGATGTGTACCTTTTTTAAAACATGTTCCTGTTTTTAATATTATATTTCAGTTGTTGAATTGTTTATTAAATGTTTTCGTTAATAATAAAATTAAAGAGAACTTGACTGAGTATTTATATACTGAAAAACTGCACTAAAATGAATGGCAGTATTATTACGACTGGTCTTCACTCTTTGCCATAGAAATCATACAACTACTCGAGTTCGCTTTAGGCATTTGAATTTATGAGAATTTTCCAAATGGTTTCTCAATGAAATAAACATAATAGTTCTTGAAAAAATGGTCATCATCGTGATACATGGACTGCCCGTAGGACAGTCCATATATCACGATAATGACCAGTTTTTAAGAACTATTATATAAATATATATACATCTTCCGAAAATATAAAATTTATTTGAACTAGTTATAAAACAGGAGAAAAGCTCGGTGAGCCTTGCTTTTCATTCTGTTTCTAAAGCTTATAAACTAAATTTTATATTTCTGACAATGTATTGTATATTTATGTGAATTTAAAGTTTTGTTATCTGATACATGTAAATTAAAGGTGCATTTATCAATATATGATACACAGCTCTCACTTAACTTTTTTTTCTTAATACCAGTGTAAAATTATCCATGAAATACTTACTGTAACGCTGCTCTTGCCAGGTCATGTGGCATTAAATTTTTATAATCTGTTCCCGACATCAGAAATGGAGTTCTTACTCCTTCAACAAGAACTACATTTTTAACTCCTGGCTTCGATAAAGTCTTTTCTAAAACATAAATGGTAAGTCTATAATTCTAATACAAATATATAGTCAAGCTGCAAGAATTATTTTTTAAACATATTATTTTAACAAACACATACCTTTCAATAGCTGCAAAAACGTAGCTCTTAAGGTCCTTTTGATGATTTTGACAAAAAGAAATTCAAAAGACAATAGACATGATAGAGCTACTTTTTCGCAGCTAACCTGTCAACTGACCCATATTCGGCGGGTGTGACCCGAGATTTTCACAATTCTGAGGGATCACCCGCCGGGTCATTGAATATCCCGGGATTTCCGAAAATGACCCGTTTTTACATGGATTTTTTAGCCTAAGATTGATTTCATCATAAGTGATTTTCCATTAAAATACTGGCAAAATCGTAATTCTTCCTTGAACAGGAAGTTCAGCTAGCTGTGTAAAATGTAAAATTAAGTTACCCATTAAGTGCATGGCTTCACGTGACAGCTTTGGTGTCAAACACACTGTTAATTAACACCAATTACCTTAGATTTAAGTCGTAGATAAATTTAACTGTTATTTTACAAACGTTTTTCAACATGACTTACTTTCCCTTTTTTGTCACCATTCAAAATTGTTCCTTATATTTACGTTTTTTGGGGTAAAAAAGATAAAATCTAAAACAAAAAGAATTTAAATACATATTGAAATATAACTTATTATTATTTTTATACCTTTAATAATACAATTATAAAAAAATATTGAAAATTATTTTATCAATCTATACTTCCTTTAACTGTTTGACTTTATTTTACTATACTATAATTTCAACAATCTAATAGAGAAACAGCTAATGTGAAAAGGCTGTATCGCCAGTCACAAACAACAGATACATCATGTGTAGAAATCAGGCGCGGATCACTGTCCAGGGCTCACACTACTTCAGAATTATAGGGAGAAGTGACTTCTCTTTTTGAAACTGATAGGGAGAAGTGGTGAGATTTGAAAGAGAAGTGCTCATTCGCGCGGTGCGATACAATGTTTGGATTTTACAATAGTATAAAGGGTCATATGTAAATAATGTTCTTTTTATACTGTTCAATTCATATCTGAGTAAAAAAATTACAATTAAAGTAACATTTGAAATTAAAAGTTGTTTAAGCTTGTGAGAAACTACCAACTAAATATCTAGCACTAAAAAAATAAAAAAATATTAAAAAAAATGTAAAAAAATTATTATATATCAATTACAATTTAATTCAAAATTATCTTGTGTATGACATTCAGTGTTTCTCATAAAAAAATATAAAAGTTATTTAAGGGGGTTCGCGGGTCTAAATCATTTATATAGGATTTCTCTATATTTTTCTATAAATGATCTTTATCTTATAGTTAATAGAAAAATAAAATAAAAAAGTAGGGTCACCGTTCATTTGCGCTCACAATCTGCCTTCGAAAGAAGCATACATTTGTGTAAAGGCGTTTTTTTTCTGTTGAAGTAATAGGAGAAATAAAGGTAATATCGAAAGAAATAAAAGAAATTTATTACAGAAATCGCTAAAATTTTACAATAATTTAGTTTAAGTATAGCTTATATGGAAATTATATTAAAAAAGATAGGTCACCGATGAGTTGAAAAAGATATTTCAATTTTAGAGCCAAAAAATGGCATTTTTTCACCAAAGGGAGATAATTTGGAACTTTTTCAATGATGTATACATTTTGAAAGTCATCTGGGGCCAACACGAATTGATTGTTTTGAATGATTTTTGTACCATATGATAAAGTAACAACTACAAAAGGAAATAAATAAAATTTGTAATGAAAAACAAATGTTTGATTTTTTTCTAAAATTTTTATACCCTCGAGCCTCCTTAAGCTGGGCCATAATATATTGATATTAGTATAATAGTCTCAGAGTTAAGCAACTTTAATCAATAGTTTGAAACAATCCATAAAAAATATAAGGAATTATATACACCAAACAATTAGATGTAACCAAAAGTCTCTTAATGCGTGTGGAATGCGTAATTTTCCCCTTTGGGATCAATATTCTTCTGTCAGCTGTTCCATCCGTGCGTCCGTAGTAATTATTGTAAAAGTACGGATTTCGGTCATAGCTGGTCCGCTTCAGATCCGGAGATTAGAAATCGGTCAATGGCGGACGAATGCAAGAAAATTTACAAAAATAAACGATGTTTGACAAGTTATTTGGAAAGGAACATGACGTTTTTAATGCAATAAATGGATTAAAATTTACTGGAGGCAACTTTTATCACGTTTAAATGAAGTAACAAACTTATTTTGCCGCCGAAATTGAGGTTGATGTACGTTTTCGAGTAACAAGCACCGGTCTTGCGGAAATGCACGAAGTGATAAAAAGTTGTATTTTTATCAAAAAACCTGCTACACACTGCGAAGACAATGCTTCAACCTCTTTTCAAAAGATAATGAATCGTTTATGTCTGAATTTCTTTAATTATCAATAAAAATTTGTTGTTTCATCAACTTGGTAAAAATTGAAAATGTCCGATGACGGAAGCGACTGAAAGCGACTGTCGTCAAGAACAGGGCGACTTGTTTTCGCTTTTGGGGGTCGGGGAAAGCGAAGTGACGGTCGGGAAGGCGACTTCTTCGCCCAAGTCGCCTGGTAGCGTGAGCCCTGGTCCAAAAAAAAGGGGGGGTTGAACCCCCCCTTTTTTTTGGACGATCAATGCATTTGAATGGGACATATAGTTGGAACCCCCCCCTTTTGTCCTGGGTTAGGAACCCCCCCTTTTTAAAATGGCTGGATCCGCCCCTGGAAATTATGTTTGAGGCTGAAACACATTAAATAAGTTCATGTAGCAATATTAATAAAAATGAATAACAAAAAGAGATTTGATTGTTACACAAATTTATCAAATGCTTTTAAAAGTGGAATGAAATAATGATTAATAAAATTTTAAATTACTTAACCAAGTGAACATGTTATGGAAACTGATTTTAATTTTGAGAAAAATGTCCCCTAAATACTGAAATTCAGCTCGAAAAAATTTGTATGCGTTATGACCTGAGATTTCATTCTTCAATTCATCGTCACAGGTTGACAGGTATGCAAACATTACATTAAAATACTTAAATCAATTAAACAAAATATCCTTTTTATATTGATTGTTTAGTCTTTTTAGCCACATGATATATAATTCAGACCAGAAAGTAACTAATTTTTCATCTTTGTTTTTCTAGAAGAAAACCACAAATATCTACTTCAGTATGAGCTGTGAAATTTTATTGACACTTATATTCAAACTTATTTGAATTCAAACAGTCTCATATATCACATTCTTTATAAATGTATTACATACCTTTTCTTGGTGCACAAAGACTGTGATTCACAGAGGTGCTCAAACATCTTAAACTAACTGCAAGAAAAAAAATACATTTTTTTTATTAACCCTTATGTTGTCATTTAAATTAATACATTGTCATGTAACCATTATTGTTTTTAAGATAAAGTTTATTGTATTATTGAAATGTTTGTGATGCATATTTGAAAAAAATACCTATATGGTCAAAATATGTGTATGGTCGGACCATGCGCATCATGACCATACGCGTATGGTCCAAATACTCATATGGTCCGAAACATATACAAGACCATGCAAGGCTTCAAAAGTGCCTCATTCTGAAATGTGTACAACTTGTCCAAAAAAGACATCAAAATAATATTCTATGTTGTATATTTAACCATTTAATTTATTAAGTCATAACTTTGATTGCCTCTAACACTTTGATATATAAACTTTGGTATCAAATTTATAACCAATTCTGGATTTGTACGACATATCGTTTCCGACTTTTGATCCGTTTTTTTAGATAGGTCGAAAACACAAGACGCTTGTTTTTGTCAACAAAGGTGTCATCGATCAAATGAACTCAAATAAAAAAAAATAATTAAAGATCGAAATATATTTCTGATACAATTATTTTATGCACAAGTATACTAGCGACTCTGAAAATATTAGGTATATTTATGTTCAAACATATAAAAGGAAAATTCGAAAAATATGTTAGTAGGTCGAAAATACAATACACAAGGATACTATGTTTCAATCACCCATCATTGCAAATTATCTTGTTTACATTGGTTACAAAAAGAATTTAAGGTCCGTCGAAAAATAAACGTCAAGAACAACCACCGGAAGTTCTCTTGACCAATCATATCAACGTATTCCCTAATATGCAAAGCATATAAAAATTATTAAAAAAAGGTACATTTGTAGATGAAAAAAGGGGGGGGGTCCAAGTGCCTGTGATTGATCCGAAATAATTATGATTTTAAACATGAGCATGAGCAAGTCAGTAATACACTGAGTGAAATGCCTTAAGTTTGTGCATTTTAATTTACAGCACTGTCTTGTTCGTTCTTTTCAAAGAGCAACATTTCGGACAAGTCAGAAAATGCGACGTCTGCAAAGTTTTTTAAGTTGAAGGCTGTCGTGTATTTCTACATTTTCAAATCAACCATACTACTACATATTATGCGTTTATATCAGTAACCTACAAGGTAAAGCTTGATGTTTCAAGGCTAAAACAGTTCTTCTCATGGAGGCAGCCATGACAGTTGATGTTGACCGTTGGACTTCACGTGACTTATAAGAAAATAGTCGATTGTGTCAAAACTTTAGTTTGTCAAACGATATTAAGCCTGTTTGTACAAGAGGCTATAAAACAACATTCATTTATCGTATCTCTGATGACTATAATTTCCTTACAAACAATAAAAGATATTAAGAATTAAAGAGATTTCACGAGATTTTACGAGTTTTTCCGAGAGCCCAAAGTTCAACCGGCACCGGTATCTTGAAATCATGTCGTCCAGCATGAAGATACTGAGAGCTTGTAAATTTGCATCTTCATCGTTTGGGCGTATATCTCAAGGTGATCAAATAAGTATTCTCACGTTTCTTATGTTCTTCTTGATATTTTGCCGAATACTGAATGGACTGCATATGATCCTGATTGACCTTACTGAGTTCATCGTCCTCAAAAAAATATTTTATAAGTCATAATTTCTGTATAGCCTATAGGGTAAATGCTACATGTAACTTGTCCCAAGTAGTAGTTCTCACATGCCTCATATTTAAGGCATGGTCAAGTCCTGACAAAAAAATATTGGCACATCTGAATAATTTTTCAGATCATAAAAATTAGATGTGGTGTGGTAAAATTATGTTACAGTACTGTAAGTGTTTGTTTTACCCTCATAAGCTTGTTATTACATCAGTAAAAACTTAATGTTGGATGACCTCATTTTAAGGGTTTCACACCGGGTCAACTGGTGTTACTTATTCATAAAAAACACTCAAGATTTGTGTACAGACTTCCGAATTCATGCTATACAGTGGAGTCCGCGCGGCCTGTGATATCGCGCATTAGCTGATTTAGTTTTATCAACACAGTAACACAAATAAAATCGATCTTGTTATTGTTTTAGCCTTCCGAAGGGATAAGTTCAAGAGTTAATTAATTACTGCAATCCCGTGATTTACCATATTTGGTCAATGTCCATTAAAAAAAGTTTCATCATCAAATAAAAGTTGTTTTATTTAAGTCAAATTTATATCAGATTGAAATAATTTTTGCTCTGCATCCTTTGCAGTGCCTGGTTCAAACTCCGCTATATTTCGTAGTACAAAATTTTTCCTTTTTTAAAATAAGCTATTTTTGGAAGGCATGCCCAAAATCACCGAACATTGGAGGAACTCTCAGAACAAGGGTTTCCCTAATTTGGGGCACACATTACACAAAATCTAGAGGATAAAACCATATAAACAGAAGATTTTATGAAATAAAAGTATGCCATGAATGTGTTCACACAATAGTATCCAATTATTGGTTTTATCAGTTGAATGAAGTGAAGTCATAAGTCTTCGACACGCAGATACCCCGGACTGCACTGTACACCTTAATTCCTTATCACTATTTGTCCACCAAAACTGGACATCACAAAATTTCCTGTAAAATTTTGAATTCATAATAGAAAATATCTGATGAAATTGACCGTGATTGAGGGCAGAAAATTTTAAACTGCATCGGGAAAGCGAGCAAGTTGAATGTTTATGATTAAAGCAGAGCAGTATAGATGGTATTTATAGGAAAGTTAACCATTGTTGCACACCAAAGTCACACAAGCGTCACAAGTTGAAGCGTGATCATGTTTTTAAGCATGGTAATTTTTTCTGTTAAATTGCATTCATAGCAAATCTTATGTAACTGACTTAAAAAAATCATAGACCATGGTAGATTAACTATATTAATTAATCCTTGAAGGCTTTTTTTCTGTTTTAGGAGAATACAGACATTTTTTCTCAACAGGCTCTTGTATGAATGGTAAGATTTAGTTTTATTATGCATTATATTTTATAAAACCAAAATATCCTTTATTATACCATAAATATCTATTTCAAACAATTTTATTTGTGTAAATGTTATCACTTGACATGGAATAATTTGCCCGCTTTTCAATTAATTGCAAGGAAGGATGAATAACCCTTAAAATTTATACCAGCGGAGCAGTCGAAAAACATTTTGATTTTCTTGATTTAAACACAAGTTATTTCCCATAAGGATGAAGTCACAGATGTAAATAAACAAAATGGCAACGTTCACGTTGCAGGAAGCCGACAATGTAGGTTGGGAATTCATCAAGTGTCTACGATATCTCTTGTAAACAGCCTTTTTCAGGGACTTCTTATATATATTACAAAAAGAATCTACCTTTGTTGTACATACGCCAAATTTCAATAGACACAAAAAAGTTTTCTAACGTAAGTGTTTTGAAAATCTGTTACAACATTTTACTTTTAACTAACTGTTTGTTCTGTATTATAATAAATTTATTGTCCATTGGCATTGAGTCCGTGATTGTCCAAAATTGTCAACCCAAGTAAGAGTTATTCCCCTTGGGCTAAAGCCCTTGTGGAATAACCCTTACTCGAGTTAACAATTTTAAATAATCAACTCCTCAGCGGGCCATAATTGTATATTAACCCTCTAGTGATGCAAACAGACATTATTACATTGTGTCATATTACATTAAACATAAAGTGTCATCTTCTTGATAGATCTATACAAGTGAAAAATATTAGTACATTTTCCCCATACTCTCTATTCTTTAATATGGTAATCTTTCAAAATGCTTATTTCTACATACATCATTTCTAACTGGTAACCTGAATTTAGATTGGTCAGCTTTTTATTTTTTACCTTTGATAGAGTTTTTGATTTGAAATAGAAAACATGCATGTTCAAAGTTTTGAAAGTTCAGTTAATTGTAAAAATTGATATTTTTTGCTTTGCATTTTTTTTTAGATAAGAGACACCATAATTGCTGCTGTCTGTAACTTTAAAAGTATTGACAAAAATTCAATCACATTTATAAATATTTAATATTCAATCAGATCACTGTTTACCTAATTCAAATTTATAGTCATTAGAATCTTACTTGTTTATTTTACTTGAATGTTGTGGAAAGTTGTGGTTGTCAGCAATTTATACAATTTTTAATTTCAGCACATTTAAACTATCAAACAGTAGGAGATGTAGCTGTAATTAAATTTGACACACCAAATTCAAAGGTAAAGTACAATTGTTAAGATGAAGAAAACATGCTTCACAATTAGTCCTATGGGACTATACCCTGTGTTAAGCAGTCAAGTCAGTGGGAAATATCAGGGCTTGAAACATGGAATGATGCATGATATGTTATTGTCCTTTAATATCAAAACTCTGACCCTCAAGTCAAAGATGAAATGCATACCTAATTGTATACAACACTCTGTCTTAGGGTGTGTACTGACTTACAAAATATCAAAAGCCTTTATCTAAAAAGATGCCAAAATTGTGACCTGGGTTAGATGATGTTATTGTAAAAAGTTTGCCTTGTGGTCAAAGTCTGTCCCAATTATACTCAACTTATTAAATTGAATGATTGACGTATGAATTTCTCTTGAAAATAAGAAATTGAATGATCTGTCACTTATTTATAACTACAGTTATGGTGTAGTCACCTTATTAGATAAAGAAGATTGAATTTAAATGTAATACATGGTAAGCCTTAGGGTAAGATGCACTTAGTTTGATAAACTTTCTGAATTTACAAAAGAATGACTACATTTCATTGATGAGTTTACAGTCCTAAAAAACCTATCAATAGATGGACTGGTTTATTATGAGCGAACCGGTTAAACCCCGCCCAGTCAAGTGAATTAAATCGAGTTATACCTCTGCAATTTAAATTGTTCCTTATGTTGTAAAATATTTGCTTCATTGTCCTGTTGACAATGATAATACAGGAACTTTATAAGTGTTATTAGTATTATTTATTTATAACCATCAGTAAGGTTATACATCTTAACTTCTTCAAGTTAAGCTTTTACAACAAAATTTATATTGTAGGTCAATACTCTATCAATAGATGTACAGCAGGAATTTGTAGATTTATTCGATCGTGCAAACACAGACAGCAAAGTCAGAAGCATCGTGGTTGCCTCAGGAAAGCCAGGATGTTTTATTGCTGGTGCAGATATTGGGTAAGTAGCTGTATGAAGGCTTCATCAAGGAATGCCAAAATTATATCCAATGTTATTGTGATGAAGGATTATTTAAACTTATTTATAAGTGTCGTTATGTATAATATGTGGGTCAACTTGGGAACCCAATATGTTTCTGTGACATACATTTAATGATGTAAACTTTAGCAGCTTTTAAAGTTTTGCTTGAATAATTATGTCGTAAGATTTCTACCTAGTCATGAAAGATACTACAAAATAATAGACAGTAGTTTACAAGATATTCTATGTTTCGTAAAAAGTTGTCATTCTGTGGATTCATTCATTTTCCTTGATGTCAATTTTATTGTGAATTGAGGAAAAATTTTTTTTTTAGTTTTTGGATATTTGATTACATGGTTTTGTTAGTGAGTATACAAGCCAATACGATATTTGAATTTTGGGTTAACCTTTATCAACATAATCCACAAAAAATGTTATCCAATTCACAGTTGAACATGGCATTTTTTTTTTTATCGGAAACAAATTTTGTGTATTAATTAGTCAAGTGAAAAATCTTCTAAAATTCAGAGGTTTCGAAACCTTATTTCCCATAGGAGTCCTTGAAGAAAAATCTGCTGGTCCTCAGTATTATTTCTGTTGCTATATACCAAAATTGTGTCTTTCCTTTGCCAAAGTTTGGTGGTCAAACAGACCATCACTTTTGGAGAACTCTGTTAAAATGAAACTTAACTCTATTCAACTTCATGATCATATCTTGAAGGACTGAAGGGAATCAATACAGTTTTGTATAAACATAACTTGTTTTTATTCACAACATGGATGAAATGATTATTGTAGGAAGGCTATACAGTAGCAAGAATCCTTCACAACTTTGTGATGTGTTCTTTTTAGTGAAATTGCCATTGGACATTTAATAAAAACCAATACTCAAACAATCTTAGTGAACATTTTATTATGAAAGTCATTTTTTATCAACCATATTAAAAAGCTGTACCTAATTTTCATTATTATAGAATAGGAATTTTCTTAACCCTTTCACCGATAGCTGCCCAGACAGAAGCTACTCTGAGACGATGGCTTCCCTGGCTTCTATTACTCAAGTGGGAGATCTTCATAATAAATGTCAATAAAATTTGTCTGTAGTTATTTGTGTCTTTATTTCATCATGTTCATTCACTAACACCATGTTCACAGTTTTGTTCATGTTTTGATAAATTTTTCTTTATAAAATATTCAATTTTCAGATTTTCTGCATTATCTAGGTGAAATTCTCGTAATTTTTTAACCCAAAACGGCAAAATTTTGAAAAATTTAATGAGGCTGTACAAATTCCTTACACTGAACGATGTGTGTTTTGTACATTGAACAACATTTTATGTCAAAAAATTATACTAGTTTAGGTTCAATTCTTCCATATTCTTTCAAAATTGTCAGCTGTCTGAAGCGTGAATCCCAGTAAACCGGGACTCATGGACTAAAGGGTTAACGTGAATAACATATACATGACTGTGAATGAAGTTAATAATAGTAAATAATAGTTATTTTAATTAGAAATAATACAATTACTAAAAATCTGTGATTGTTTATTTTCAGAATGTTAGAGCAATGTAAAACTGCAGAAGAATTAACAAGTCTTTCTCAGAAGGGACAACAGATATTCCAGGATGTAGAAAACTGTAAAAAGCCTGTTGTAGCAGCAATAATGGGGACATGCATGGGAGGTGGATTAGAGGTAGGTCAATAATGAATGGGAACATGCATGGGAGGTGGTTTAGAGGTAGGTCAATAATTGGAACATGCATGGGAGGTGGATTAGAGGTAGGTCAATAATGGGAACATGTATGGGAGGTGGATTAGAGGTAGGTCAATAATGGGGACATGCATGGGAGGTAGATTAGAGGTAGGTTAATAATGGGAACATGCATGGGAGGTGGATTAGAGGTAGGTCAATAATGGGAACATGTATGGGAGGTGGATTAGAGGTAGGTCAATAATGGGGACATGCATGGGAGGTGGATTAGAGGTAGGTCAATAATTAGAACATGCATGGGAGGTGGATTAGAGGTAGGTCAATAATGGGGACATGCATGGGAGGTGGATTAGAGGTAGGTCAATAATGGGAACATGCATGGGAGGTGGATTAGAGGTAGGTCAACAATTGGTGCTCACATTTATAGGTTTTATAAGATAAAGAGTGAAAAATAGATATCATTTGATAGCATTTATAGCTATCTAATTTCAATGTAATTATAAATGAGCTTTGGCAAGTTTGATATTGTTATTGAAATTAGATAAAAAATAATAATCCAAAACCATGAGCCAATATTAAAAAAACTTAAAACACATTACAAATATGCATTTACATCTCTAGGAATTTAGTGTAAGATATTGGCCCATTCCCAATATATACAAAATAGTTACATTTTCCAATTAGATTTCTTGTTTGCTTTAGATTTTAAAAGTTTGAAAGAATGAAATTGTTAGTCTTGTTGAATTCATTTATTTATTTCCCAGTATGGCAAATTTAATAATGGCAGTTCTTTTATTTGTTTTTTTCCTGACTTGAAGAATTCAACAAACAAAATGACAAAACATTTAAAATGCTGACATAAGTAAATGATAATATCAGCATTTTCACAGTTAGACTAAACAAGACATCTATTTCAAATTTTTTCTCTTTTGTATAAACATCAATAATAACTGACCTCAAAAGAAAAAGTATTAATTTTGTATAACATAGGTATAGCTGAACTTCAATTTTGAGTTAAAAACCAGAATGATATTCATGGTTTTGGTTTTTATGTTTTTATGATAACTGAAACTGCATTCTCAAATATTTTGTTTATTTGAACTTAATTTCAGGCTGCCTTAGGATGTCATTATCGTATTGCTGTTGACGACAAAAAGACAAAACTAGCTGTCCCTGAAGTAATGCTTGGATTGTTGCCTGGTGCTGGTGGAACACAGAGACTTCTTAGAGAGGTACATCAATATTCATAATTGCTTTGAAGAAATAAATTGGGATGGACAAAATCAATATCTCAGACACTATTGAGAAGAGATGATTTTCCAATGTTTCATAAACATGTGTCATGAAAAGAGGCTGTCTACCACATCACAAATAGATCATCTAGACATGTATTTTACTCATGAACGAATTTTGATGCTATAATGGCAAAAAATACTTTTCTCTATTGAAATTAAAGATAATATGTTCTACCTTTATTTACTGCATATCTGATTCATCGAGATAGATATACTCAATAGATCCTAGTGTTAGAATGTATGCACTGTATAACTTGAACATGTATATTTACAGTTACCGATCACAGATGCTATGGATATGATGCTGACTGGTAAAAACATACCACCTAAGAAGGCCAAAAAAATCGGCTTGGTTGATCATATAGTCTCTCCATTAGGTAGGTGGTTATAATGGGGTTTAATTATATAATGTAAAATGCAGGCCTGACCTTACATTTCTGCCTCTGTTATGTCTCTTGCAACCAAATAGTGACATATTTAAGTAGCAAAACTAACATATTTCCCTCTCTAGATTATACCCTGCAAGTTAGAGATTTGTATATTAGCTTGGAGTGGTTAAGAAGTTGGACCGATTGGACCATATGTTATTTAAGAAATAATTCATGGGGGCTTGAATAGATCGTGATTTTACCAACGGTTGGCCCTTTATGCAAAATATTTTGCCCTGTGCGATAGGGAGGGGTAAAATATCAGCATAAAGGGACAACTCATGGTAAAATCATAATATAATCAAGCCCCCATGAATTATTTCGATTCTTTTAGGACAAATGCGGCAATTCTTTTGGATCAAAGCTCTTTGGGTAGAGGCAAATATTTGCCATTCCCATAAATAAACGCTCTATTAAATTGGCTTAAAGAACAGAGCAAACTGAATTATTGACATGCTTAAACTATTTACAATAACGTATTTAGATAGTTTTGGAAGAATTTAAATGATGATTAAGGAGTCTCGCGGGTACAAAAAAATCAGCAAAAAATTCAACATTTGTTTTTTTTCATTACAAATTTTATTTATCACACTATAAGTTATTACTTTATGATATGGTTAAAAAATTAACCATAAATATCGATTTGGTTTGGCCCCAGATGAGTTTAAAAATGTTTATATCATTGAAAAAACTCAAAGTTATCTCCTTTTTGTGCAAAAATGTCATTTTTTGGCATTAAAATTGAAATATCTTTTTTAACACATTAACAGCCCAGGCAGTATATTTTAAAATATTTTACCACGGAATAGAGAAACAAAAGTATAGCTGTTGAATCAATGGTTAATATTTATAGGAATTAGACACATCTGAGAGGAAAAAATATACAGCACAAAATGTTGTAAATGTGAAAGTAGAGTTAAATAACTCAGGAAAGAGACATTAAAATGTGTTTGCTTGATACAATTGTGAGTTTTTTTGTTGTTGCAAAGTTATTAAAACTCATTAAGATATTTTATGATAAACAATACTTTCAATGAGATATTTTTATGTTTTAGGAGATGGTTTAAAAGATGCTGAAACAAGAACAATGGAATACCTGCATGAAGTAGCTGTTCAAACTGCTAAGTATGTATTTCTATGCTACACCAAGGGGCATTATGTTTTTCAGTCTGTGTCCATTGGTCTGTCCCTCTGTCCCACTTCATGTTAAAGTTTTTGGTCGAGGTAGTTTTTATATGCCCGTCTTTTAGACGGGACGTATTATGGTATACCGTTGTCTGTCCGTCCGTCGTCCACACTTCGGACAATAACTCAAAAACGCTTTCACCAATTTCCATAAAACTTAATTGAATTGTTTATATCTATTGACGTAACCCCCTTTTCGTTTTTTTTTAATTTCAGATTTTAAGTTTTGGATTTATGGGGCTTTATTCATAAAAAAGGGGGGATTTTCAACACTTCGGACAATAACTCAAAAAGGCTTTCACCAATGTCCATGAAACTTTGGTGAATTGTTTATATCTATTGATGTAAGCTCCCTTTCAATTTTTATAAATTTTAGATTTTAAGTTTTGGATTTATGGGGCTTTATTCATAAAAAAAAGGGGGATTTTCAACACTTCGGACAATAACTCAAAAAGGCTTTCACCAATGTCCATGAAACTTTGGTGAATTGTTTATATCTATTGATGTAAGCTCCCTTTCAATTTTTATAAATTTCAGATTTTAAGTTTTGGATTTATGGGGCTTTATTCATAAAAAAAAGGGGGATTTTCAACACTTCGGACAATAACTCAAAAAGGCTTTCACCAATGTCCATGAAACTTTGGTGAATTGTTTATATCTATTGATGTAACAAATAATACTTAATAAAATCTGATGAAAACATAAAATTTGTAAAATCTTTAGTTCAATTTAAAACATTAAATTTCTTGTAAAAAATTGGTTCCATGAATGTCATTCGTTTGTACTATTATTGAATGGTTGCAAGGATGAAAGCACATTAGCAGTCCCTGAGATACTAACTGTTCCCTGAGGCATATATCATTTTATGATAACATTTTTACTATCTAAGCTATGGATAAAAATCAAATACTGTTTTTGCATATAGGATGTTTTACTCTTGTTAAATTTGGTTGCAATTGAAATCACAAATGATACCTTAGCATTGCAGCTTTTTTATAGAGTTCGGTTTCGGTGGAAGGGTTGAGCGCGATAAAAAATGTTATAAAACATAACTAGTTTACAATAGCACATAATAAGTGAACAAGTGACAACATGAAAATCCTAACATGTGACTAAATATTCCTTAAATGTTAAAGGGTGTCATTTTATGAAAAAAATAAGGAAATCAAGCAGTGTTCTCCCCAGAAATTTTGGATAGCATCACATTTTGCGTAAAATAAAATAACTGTATTTTTTTTAATGTCGTTTGTCGCGTCGCGTTGATGCTCTATTTCCTTTATACGTTTTAGTTTATATTGTTCAATTCATAACTGAAAATACAATTAAACTATAACCACAAAAACAGTTGTTTCAGTTTATGTCTTCTTTATTCATTTATAGTTACAGAATAATTTTTTTCCTCTTGTGCCAAATAAAAATAAATATGTGGTTTCAGTTACCCAACAATAAGTCAAATGAATGAATGGTTCATTATAGTGCAACCTGTATATATACAAAACTAAATTATCTAGTACACAAAATTAACTGCTTTTTATATTATATATATCAAGTAAAGATAAAGTAGCAAAAGAAGCAAAAAAAAATCAATTTAAAAACTTTTTTTTATCATGTTTATGAAATTCATTGTTTCATGCCACTCAATGAATTAGTCTACTGTCCATCTGTTGTCATTATCGTGAAAATGCGGATTTTTGTCATATCTGGTCCGGTTCTGATCCGTAGTTTACACAAAAATGTGCAATGGCGGCCGTAGTAAAATTTACGAAAATGAGTCCGAGAATAAACATTGTTTGACAAGAGATTGTGAATGAATAAGACGCTTTTAATGCATTAAATGGATTAAACATAAACTGAAGCCAATTATGATAACTTTTTAAAGAAGTATTAAACTTATTTTAGCTCTAAACCAAAATTCTCGCTCTCGTATTACCGGAAGAGAAAGAAAGTAATTTTTGGAGAGTTGCACAAATAAACGACCTTTTTAAAAATAATAAAAATCGTTTCAATCTTTGAAATTTCGTAATGCAAAACGTAGATTTCGAATTGTTTTGTGATTGCATTTTTATGCCCCACCTACGATAGTAGAGGGGCATTATGTTTTCTGGTCTGTGCGTTCGTTCGTTTGTCCGTCCGTCCGTCCGTCTGTCCCGCCTCAGGTTAAAGTTTTTGGTCAAGGTAGTTTTTGATGAAGTTGAAGTCCAATCGACTTCAAACTTGGTACACATGTTCCCTGTGATATGATCTTTCTAATTTTAATGCCAAATTAGAGATTTTACTCCAATTTCACGGTCCAATGAACATAGAAAATGATAGTGCGAGTGGGGCATTCGTGTACTGAGGACACATTCTTGTTTCATGTCGATATTGGTGATTGCACGTGGTATTAGTTATGTCACAAGTGTCAGCTTGGGATATTCACATCCAAACAGTTATCACTCTGAGGGCAATTAACACCTAGCTATTTAATCTCTTAATTGCCTTTAGTGTCCGACTTAAAGGGATTACAATTAAAGGTGATATAATTTTTATGATCATAATCGATAATAGATGAAAGTTCAAAATTGAGGACAAGTAAAATAGCATCTTCAAAATAATTATAGCGTCGCGGGAATTATTATAGCATCAGGGTGAAAAAATATAGCGTCGCGGTACCGCGACGCTAAAACAGCCTGGGGAGAACACTGAATCAAGTCTCCTAAACATTTATCAATATGATCATCTTGTGAATATTCTAAACAATAAAAAGGTAATAATCATTATCCACCATATTAAGCACCATTTGAACAACTTTTGCATACATCTTTGTATAATTTAGTATGGATTCCTTACTGTGTTCAACAGAATCTAACTATGAGCAATATACCCCAAGAAAATTACCTTCTTTCAAACTACTATAAAATTGGGAAATCAGCCATAGAATTACTAAAACCCATAATCATATATCACTTTCCTTATATTGCATTGAAGACTTCTATGTTATATGCCAATGTTAATGATATTTGTTTTTTATGCTAAATATTGAAAAGCTGAACTAGGTTTAATCATCAGTGTCTTCTTCACTGTAATCACTGTCCTCATCATCAGAAAAATCCTCATTTTCATTCTCAGAAGAGGCCTCCTCATCATCAATGAAATCCTCATCTCCATCATCAATGGAATCTTTATCATCATCATCATCAATGAAATCCTTACTTTCATCACCTACTTCCTCATTTAGATCATAACTTTCAGAAGAGTCACTTTCACCATCTTCACTTTCCCTGTTATCTTCTTGCTGCTGCTCGTCATTGTAGTCTTTTTTGCCATTTTTATACGCCCGTCGTCTTTCAAACAACGGGTGTATCATGCGCTAAAGAGCAGCCCTTTATTAATGAAGTTGAAATCCAATCAACTTGAAATTTGGTACACATGTTCCCTATGATATGATCTATCTAGTTTTTTATGCCAAAGTAATGTTTGGCCCCAATTTCACGTCCCACTGAACATACAAAATGATACTATGTACACATTCTTGTTTTAATCTTCATTTTTGGTTTTGTGAAATATTTTACTTCTGTTTTCCAGAAAGTTTCATGATTGGTCTTTTCATAAATGAAACCCTTTCGGTTAAAATTTTAAACCTTGATTATTTCTAGGCTGTATATTAGATTGTTTAGTACTTACATCTTTACTCTTGTGAATAAGTAGTCTATGAACAAGGAATTCTATTTATTTAACATGAATAGAGGGAGGTAAACCCCAAAAGACAAAGTCTAACAACAGCAGACAAAACAAAATACAAGTTTTGTCAATATAAACTCCATAATAAATTGATGAAACATAAAGAAGAATGGAATTATTTTCTTTACTGTGGATTCATTTATATTAGTTGGATACCAATTTTCGTGGATTTCGTAGGTAAAGGAGAACCAGGAATTCAAATGTTCAACGAATAATACATTTTCTAAAGGAATGAATGCAGACTTTCACTTTGCCAAAACCAGGGATCTCCATGGATGAAAATTGAACGATGGAGGAACTTTCACCATCATAAACCGTATCTACGATGTACAGCGTAGCGCAATCGAAAGTGTTTCTTCCCTCCACATAAGGATAGGTGTACATGCTAATTCATTGCTTATTTAAATTATATTTGTTTGAATTCTCATTATAAATGCTATATTGAAGTATATATATTTTCAATAATTGCCGTTTGTAACCCTTCAAAGGCCAAGCCCTCATGCCCCCTCCCTTTCCCTTAGTCGAGAATGACCAATAACTATCACGAAGGTCCCAATGTAGTTTTCTTGCTATTTTTGGTAATTGTTATGCGGGTTAAAATTCATGTGGAGCTTATTTTTCACGGACATTGTCAAATTCAGAATTCATGAACCCATTACCGGTATGGCTGGTTTGCAGCAACGACAAAACGAGTCGTACGGATTAGGTAAAAGGTTAAAAAGATTTGTAAAACGATTGTTGTCAAATGAAAAGGTTTTTAATGACTATCTAGCAAATCGATGCTATGCAATATGCATCTTTCAAGTCGGAATATAAACCGGAAACGCGGATGTATCAATTTGATTGTAAACTACAAAATGAATTCGGAATTACGATACGATATTTATTTACAGGAAATATTAAAAGTTTTTACTTTTTAACTTTTAAAGTAATTCTATATTATCGTTACAATACAGCAGTACTCGAGTTATTTGCGATGAAATAATAATTACTGTTTTACGTCTTATTTTGTACTTTTTAAAAAGGGGGATGCTGATTGCGTAAGTCAAAATAAAAGCACGTGTTCTACTTGTTTAACTTTGTAACTGGACTATTAATTTATTTATTTAATCTGAATTATCATAAGCATTTGCGGAAACTTAATTAAATAATTCGACAAATGAATCGTCTATCTTCAGATAATATTCTCCTGTCTGCTTTGTTGATCTACCTGTACAAGCTCAGGTACAAGTGATTAGCGATCTTAATCCGGATATCCCTCAGGCGTTAGAACTGGATTATACTTTGCAATTACATGCATTTGATTATAATTGCTAAAAAAAATTGGCGTCAGGCTATAAAAACGATCACAGTTTTGAACGATGGCGCATGTCATTTAACGATGGCGCAAGACATTTGAACGATGGCGCAAGTCATTTGACGATGGCGCAAGACATTTGAACGATGGCGGGGCGCCATCGTTAAACAGGCCATGGAGAACCCTGAAAACCACGAAATTAAATATCCACGAATATGCAAGTTTTCATAAAACCACGAAAATATATGAATCCACAGTATTTGAAAAATGTTATGCACAGGAAAGAAAAATATGAAACCTAAAAAAACAGAAAGTTCAATAGATTAAACAGTCAAATTTTCAAAAGTTATGACATCACAATATTTATACAGATGGAAATAATAAAGTAATCTAAAGAAAAAAAATCATTTATTTTTCTCATGTGCAACATCATGCACATTTAAAACAACATATTTTTAGAACAATTTCACCTAATTTTACAATTTCATTAAAAAAGATAGTTTCTACTAAAATTTCATGTACCATTGTAATATCGACGTTTCTAAAAGAATATAATCAAGATCACCAGCTGATGGTTACAAAATGATATTATATTTTTTCTAAATATGTAATTTAACCATATTGGTTACTTTCTTGGATCTCTGTGAAGGTTCCTGTTATTCCTAAAGACAATTATGATCCAGCAGGTTTGTGACCTTGAAAGGTTGACTTTTATATTGATGCCAATAGTATGTCCTTTATAGAGCGTATCCTAAGTTTATACAGAAAAGAAAAACCATCATTTATGAAAACATAATGTAGCTTTACAAGCACAATCTTTGGTATGATTTTGATATAAAGAATAGCATGACACTATATTCATCAATAATTTAATGAAATGACAATTATGGTTGTTTTTCAGATCATTAGCAGATAGAAGTTTAAAAAAAACAAATAGAAGTAAATCATTAATGGAAAGTAAGTAAAATGGTTTGAATAGTACTCTGAATTTAAACACACTGTTTATAAATTCTCTAACTTATAAATAGCTACTTTTACATGGAGTAGTTTAACAAGATTACCAGTCAGTAGGGTATCTGTAGCCTTTGTGACATGTAGCTGCACATATGTAGATAAACAGTGTATACATTTTTTCAGGAGATAATAAAATAAAGAATTTATTGATTGCATGGTTCAACTAACAAACAAGCCAACTTCATTTTATTATTCTTTGTACATTATTTGCCATTTGGCATTTAACAACCAACAATCAATCAATCTTACACATTCTCAAATAGATAGGCTATAACTCAACACATTAGAAATATAAGAATTTAAGATGGGTTAAAGATAATAATGTTTTTCTGTTCTGATTATGTAAATTGTAACTCATACCTTAATATTTATTTCAGAAATTATGGGAAGAGTAATCTATTCATTTGGTCCAGATATTATTTTAAATCAAGCTAGAAAACAAGTAATGAAAGCTTCAGGCGGACACTATCCAGCTCCACTTAAAATTTTAGATGTAAGTGCACATTTGAATTTGGTATTGGACAGTTCTGAATTTTAATCATAGCAAGTAATTATTTAGGCTTTGTAATGGATATTGCATTCAAAATGATGAAGTGTATTGGATTGTATGATATATATATCATTTGTGTACACTGTAGAAATAATGTTCATATTTATTTATTCTGCACAGCAGAGCAGTTGCTATTTTTGAGCATAAGTTTTTCTGCGGAATGGGAAGGTGACACTTTTTCTACCCCAGCCAACCATCAAGGGGACTCAGAATAAAACAGATATACTGGAATATATAACTCTGTACAACACAGTCGTTGACAATAGAATAAAGTACCCACGAAAAGTGGTTTCCAGATGCTAAATAAAATATTTGTTTATCCAATTGCAACTTTACTATAGTCCTAATAGTTTCTAAAAACAAATCATAATATCAGAAATAGGGTTTCCACAACAACCATGACAATAGACAAAATATGTGCAAAAAAAGGTTTCTAGATGTAAGATTTAATACAAATTGGATATTTAGTCACATATATTGAGGGGAAGATCTCTTTAGATATTGAAGTCAATAAGCTGAAGGCAAGGTTAAAGTTTTGTAAGAAAATATAAGTCTGATATCATAACAGAAAATAGTATGTGAGCAGGTCACTTAAAGCTTTTCCCCTTTATATTGGAGGTATGTATGCTTGTTCACTACCAATTGTTTTGTTTTGACTGGTATTTGCTTAAATTCAGATAATGTTTTGGGAAGACAACATTGGCCTCATCCACATGCAACTTACTTATTCAAGTAAAAATAAAACAAAAGATATGAATAATGAACTTTGTATGTATATTATGATTGCAGATAGTAAAAACCAGTCTGATGAACAAACCTGGATCTGCTGCTGGATATAAGGCAGAATCAGAGGTAGAGTATATCTTGTTTATAATGAATTTGATAAATGGCTGCATATTTTAAATCCCTGCTTTTGATTACCTTTTGTATGTTAATATATTTATACATCTTTGTTTGTTATTATATCTTTTTAGAATACAGCTATCTGTGCTATTTAATTCCTGTAAGGGCTCTACAAAGTGATGGTGTGCTTTTCTCATTACTTTCTCTAAATCGTGAACTTATTCAAAACTCATCTCCTGAAATTACAGAGTCAATTTGTATATGGGGAAACGCTTTCAATATTATTTAAAAAAAAATCATTAAATGGTTCAAGCTATGAGGATCTTAAAAATTCTTTACAGGTGTCAATTTTCATAATATTAGAAGAGAATGTTTACTATTGTAGCCATGGAGCAGACAATCATATTGTTAGTTCCATTTTATAATGATGTGTTATTTTAATTGTTCTCTGAACATCATTTCAAACTAATATTTCAGGCCTTTGGTGAATTAGGTATGACCACACATTCCAAAGCCTTGATAGGATTATACCATGGTCAAACTCACTGCAAGAAGAACAGATTTGGCAAACCTGCCAGAGAGACCAAGTATGTAATGGTTAATTTTGTATACCAATATATGTAAAGGCTCATAACTCTTTTAGGCAAATGATATACTACCGATTCATTATTATTATTCATGGGCAGATAGGGTACTAATTTTCATGGGTTTCATGGGTGTATGTGAACAACACACTTGAGTATTAAAAGCAGTTGAAATTTCCTACATTTTTTTTCATAAAACTTTGGTGTATTGTTTATATCTATTGACGTTTTTTATGATCTTTCTAATGTGACATTGGGGAATTATTGATTTTTTATACGCCCGTCAAAATTTTGACGGGACGTATTATGGTATACAAATGTCCGGTGTCCATCCGTCCGTCTGTCTGTCTGTCCGGCGTAGACATGTCGCACCGTAACTTGAGAACAACTTATTCAAATTTCATGAAACTTAACATAGTTGTTTCTTATGATGGTCAAATGATCTGTATACTTTTTGGTGAAAATAAGATTAAAACTTTTTGAGTTACGGCACTTTGTAACTAAAACAGGGGTGTGTTTTTTTTCACATGTCGCACCGTATCTCAAAAATGATTCTTGATTATGGCTTAAAACTTTAAACACTTCTTAGTTATATTAATCTTAATATCTGTATACTTTTTGGTGATGATTCAAAATTTTATTTTTGAGTTATTGAGTATTTTGTAAAAAAGGGGGAGGGTTTTTTTTACATGTCGCATCATATCTCAAAAACGATTTATGATTATTGCTTAAAACTTTACACATGTCTTTGTTATATTAATCTAAAGATCTGTATACTTTTTGGTGATGATTCAAAACTTTATTTTGGAGTTATTGAGTATTTTGTTAAACAGGGGAGGTTTTTTTTACATGTCGCGCTGTATCTCAAAAACAATTTATGATTATTGCTTAAAACTTTACACACTTCTTTGTTATGTTAATATAAAGATCTGTATACTTTTTGGTTTTGATTCAAAATGTTATTTTAGTGATATTTAGTTTTTTGTAAAAAAAAAAAAAACAGGGTTGGGGGTTTCACATGTCCCGCCGTGTCTCAAAAACAATATATGGTTATTACTTAAAACTTTCTCTGAAACTATTTATGATTATTGCATAAAACTTCCACACAAGACGTCGGGCGTATCATGCGCTCATGGTGCAGCTGTTTATTTGTTGTTGAAAAGTTGTCAACTAAAAAGGGCATGGACGTATCATAGGCTCATGGCACAGCTCTTTATTGTATCGGTCAATTCAGTTAGAAATGAATATCATAGAATTAAAAAAAAAACAACATGGAATGATTATCTACTGACAATCTGCAAGACTAATAGTGCTTAAATACATTATATTTTTAAAAAAAGCCAAATTTGCAAGTTAATATTTTTGCTGTCATGAATTTATTTATAGAGTTACTGCACAGTACAACTTGTATGAATAATTTTGTAGACATATAGCTGTTCTTGGAGCTGGTTTAATGGGAGCTGGTGTAGTACAAGTTAGCATAGACAAAGGTTACCATGTAACAATGAAAGATATGTCAATTGAAGGATTAGCTAGGGGTCAAGAACAAGTGTATGCAGGATTGAACAAACAAGCCAAAAGAAAGAAGATATCTACGTATGTTTTAATCTTTACAGTCATAAACTATGAATATCTTCAATCTTGTATCAAGAAAAGTATCTTTTCAAATGTTAAGTTTAGTGATTTATAGACATGTTTCTGCTAAAAAAATTCTTTTAGTGAAATTCCAAATGAAAAGAATTGAACAACTGACAGTATCACTCAATGAATACAACATAATTTTTATTATGAAATATTGATGTTTGGTTTGCTTTCCCCAATAAGTGACTGAATCTTGACATCACTAGAATAATTACCCACGTCCTCACATTGTCATTGGAGAAATAAAATATGTGCAAGAAGAAAAAATTGTATAAGAAAAAAAAATGAATCATTATTTCCTGTCAATATGCACATCTACATAGTATGTCCTTATTATCTACAAAGTTTTATGAATTTATGTTGTGTGGTTTCAGAGGAGTTGCGATGACAAACTGTTGCAGAAGTACATTGACACAAATAAGTTCAAAGGGGCGTAACTCCTAGAAAAACAATTGAATCATAATTTCCTGTCGATATGCTCATCTTCATAGTATGTCCTTATTATCTGAAAAGGTTTCATGAAATTCTGTTGTGTGGTTTGAGAGGAGTTTCGAAGACAAAAGGTTGCAGTAGTATATTGGGCAAATAAGTTCAAAGGGGCGTAACTCCTGGAAAAAAAATTGAATTGTAATTTCCTGTCGATATGCACATCTACGTAGTATGTCCTTATCTAAAAAAGGTTTCATGAAATTCTGTTGTGTGTTTTGAGAGAAGTTGCGAAGACAAACTGTTGCAGTAGTACATTAAAAGTAAATTAGTTCAAAGGGCGTAACTCCTAGAAAAAAAATTGTTTTGCAATTTCCTGTTGATATGCACAACTACATAGTATGTCCTTATTATCTGAAAAGGTTTTGTGAAATTCTGTTGTGTGGTTTGAGAGGAGTTGCGATGACAAACTGTTGCAGTAGTACATTAAAGTAAATAAGTTCAAAGGGGCGTAACTCCTAGAAAAAAAATTGAATCACAATTTCCTGTCGATATGCACAACTACATAGTATGTCCTTATTATCTAAAAAGGTTTTGTGAAATTCTGTTGTGTGGTTTGAGAGGAGTTGCGATGACAAGAAACAAGACTGACGGACGGACGGACTGGTCAAAAACATTATACCCTCCGCAACCTGTTGCGTGGGGTATAATAACCAACTAGCATGCTATACATTTAACACTACTGCGGATTTATTATTATTTATTGAATACCAATTTTCGTGTGTTTCAAGGGTTTGAGTAAACCATGATATTAAATGTTTAATGAATTACAAATTCTTCATAAGCTTTGTATTAATAGATTGGTTGAAATAATGTACAATGTATAAACAAAATGACCTCTATGGAAGATAATGTTTCTAGGATCTAATGTTGATGTGCTAGTTCAGTGAAGTACATTGTAAGTTTCCTAATCATTTCATATTAACATACTATCGTTCTGGATATACATGTAATATTTGATGTTTGATATTATATAGCATCAATCAGTCTAATGTTAGATGTTTTTTGATAGGTTTGAAAGAGATCATTTAATGTCATTCATGGATCCAACAATAGACTATTCTGGATTTAACAAGGTTGATATGGTTATAGAAGCTGTTTTTGAGGATATCAACATTAAACATAAAGTTGTCAAGGAAGTTGAACAGGTTAGTCTATCATAAATAATAAAACATGTTAGTTCTTTTAAAAAAAAATAAAGGAAATTAAAGAAGCTGAGAAAAACGTTTGAATTATTTTGAATTTGTCATTTACCAATTTTTGTACAACCTATAGCTATTAAGTGAAATAGATGTAGTCACAACAATGGATATAACCATATAAGATCAGAGAGTTTACATTGGTAATACTCTGAATTTATGTGCTCTGAACACTATTTTTTTTATGAATAAGTAGATAATAAAAAAATCAACTTTTATGTGTTAAGATAAGTGTTTTTAACATTGAATTTATTTTAAGCATATACCAGAACATTGTATATTTGCTTCCAACACATCAGCATTACCAATTAATCTGATAGCTACAGCCAGTAAAAGACCAGAAAAGGTAATTATATTTAACTGTTAAGTTTTCATTTCAGAGTTAATTGCAAGAAGCTCTACAGTTCGAATCACATTTACTGATTTAACAGATTTAGTGTTAAAGCTTTCTCAGGAAAACTTTACACTACATGATACAGTTTGAATTTAAAAAACACATTTCATATCATTTTATGAAAGGTATATGAAAATGTACAGTTGTAAAAATCTGAAGCAAATTGTGCTGATAATAGTCTTATTAGGCCATTGTATTGAATTTATTGAACTTGTTCATTGCCCAAGATAATAAGGATTAGATTCTTATATTATTTTGATTTTTAGTGAGCAGTTTGTTTTGTTAGAGATGAAACATTTGAGGTCAAATATTTTTTAATCATCATAAGATTTCAAAATTAGAAGTTGCATACATAAAAATTTAATTGGTATTTTGTTGATTTATCTTACAAAGCCTTTCAATGATGATATACATTTTATTTCAGTTCATTGGTATGCACTACTTTTCACCTGTTGATAAAATGCAACTGCTAGAAATAATAACAACTGATAAAACATCAAAGGACACAGCAGGTAATTATCTATACAGGTTAAGAGTGGAAAGTTGAAGTCTATAATTTGAGTTAGGAGTAACCATCAACCCTATAAGAAAGGAGTAGGTTCAGTAAGACCCCTTTTTGGCCCCAAAATATAGCAGTTTTACAAAATTGTTAAAATGTAAACCTTTAGTTATTTATTGGACAGTAGAATACTTCTGCTACATACATATGGGCTGTTTTTGACAATACAATACACATATATCCGGTACTAGCACCATTAAGTCATGCTAAATTACTGAAATCCTCATAATTCTAGCATTTTAGTTAAATTTTAGACGGTTTTCGTGTAAAACGAAAATGGCCGCATTCGTGTTCATCCTTAATATTGAAATGTAAGTTGTATTTTATGATAATACATAACATATATAAAGGTTGAGGATGAACACGGATGCGGCCTCTTTCATTTTTACCAAAAACCATCTGAAAAGTGACATTTTTCGGCATATTAGGTAGATTTGAGCTTGAATCAGATCGTTTTTAATGACTAAATCTGTTAAAATCTTTCTCATAAACTAATTAATTCAAATAAAATAGACACTTAAGTGTTTAAAAAGTGGTCAAAATCTTTCGTCAAATGAACCTGAAATTTGAGGCCAAAATCGGTCCTTACCGGACCTACTCCTTTAAATCTATTTAAATCTAAAAGCTTTTTCACCAATTTTCCATGTATTCTGTACAAATGTGCAATGTTTAAATTTTATTCAGTCATGGTCCAAACAATAAATGTATGAAAGTTACATTTGCAGATTGTTGTATACAAAATGTAATTGTGCACCTGCTGTTTATTTTAGTTTTTCTGAATAATCTCTGATGACTGCCATTGCAAAATATGGCTATGTAAATATAAATTTGTGGAGTACATCTTGTTTAATATTATATTTTCATAGCATCCGCCGTAGCTGTAGGATTAAAACAAGGAAAGGTTGTGATCACAGTGAAAGATGGCCCAGGATTTTACACCACTAGAATCTTAGCACCTATGTTGTCAGAAGCTATCAGACTGTTACAGGTTGGTTTTCTAGACATCTAATAAAAAAACTTATTGATTCATATGGTTAACAAAATCAGTTGATGGTCAGGTTACAAACATTAAAAGCAAGTTTTACCATTGTCTGTCTATATGTTCATCTGTTTGTCTCAAAATTAGATACTGTTCTCTAACTTTAGTTTGCTTTAACCAAAAAGTTTGCTCAATGTGTATTACCATTACCACAAAGCACATATGAAATTTGAATTTGTATGGAGTCATTTTCACAATTTTCAAGATTGAGATATTTACAATTTCCACTGCTAATGTTCAGGAGTTTTGATCTTTTGGTATGACATTGATCTTAATACATAAAATAAAAAACTTGTTTGCTTTCAGTTTGACAGTCTCTTGTTCAATGATGAACTGTACTTTACAACTTGTCTAATTTTTGTCGAGCCTGCAACTTTTGTTGCAGAAAGCTCGACATAGGGATAGTGATCCGGCGGCGGCGGCTACGGCGGCGGCGGCGGCGGCGGTGTTAGCTCACTTCTTAAAAGCTTTATATTTCAGAAGGTGGAAGACCTGGATGCTTCATACTTTGTATATAGATGCTTCATGTTACAAAGTTTCCGTCAGTCACATGTCCAATGTCCTTGACCTCATTTTCATGGTTCAGTGACCACTTGAAAAAAAAGTTCAAATTTTTTGTAATGTTGAATTCTCTCTTATTATAAGTAACAGGATAACTATATTTGGTAAGTGCGTACCTTGCAAGGTCCTCATGTCTGTCAGACAGTTTTCACTTGACCTCGACCTCATTTCATGGATCAGTGATCAAGGTTAAGTTTTGGTGGTCAAGTCCATATCTCAGATACTATAAGCAATAGGGCTAGTATATTCGGTGTATGGAAGGACTGTAAGGTGTACATGTCCAACTGGCAGGTGTCATCTGACCTTGACCTCATTTTCATGGTTCAGTGGTTATAGTTAAATTTTTGTGTTATGGTCTGTTTTTCTCATACTATATGCAATAGGTCAAATATATTTGTTGTATGGAATGATGGTAAGGTGTACATGTCTAGCGGGCAGATGTCATGTGACATTGACCTCATTTTCATGGTTCAGTGGTCAAAGTTAAGTTTTTGAGTTTTGGTCTTTTTATCTAATACTGTATGCCATAGGTCAACTATATTTGGTGTATGGAAATATTTTATGATCTTTATGTCAGTCACGCAGGTTTTATTTGACGGTGACCTCATTTTCACGGTTCATTGCACAGTGTTAAGTTTTTGTGTTTTGGTCTATTTTTCTTAAACTATAAGTAATGGGTCAACTATATATGTTGTATAGAAGCATTGTTAGCTATACATGTCTGCCTGGCATTGTTCATCTGACCTTGACCTCATTTTCAAGGTTCATTGGTCTTTGTTTAGTTATCTTGGTTAATGTTAAGTTTATGAGACAGTTGTAATAAAACTAAGCTTTATACTTAGGACTATCAGCATAATATCAATGATTAGTATAGAAGGCGAGACATTTCAGCGTGTGCACTCTTGTATTTTGTAGGAAGGAGTAGGACCAAAGAAGTTAGATGCCTTAACAAAGAAGTTTGGTTTCCCGGTAGGAGCAGCCACATTGGCTGATGAAGTGGGTGTAGATGTTGCTGCTCATGTAGCAGAAGATCTAGGCAAAGTGTTTGGAGATAGATTTGGTGGTGGTAATGTCAACGTACTGAAAGATATGGTAAAAGCTGGTTTCTTAGGTTTGTATCTGGTTTAGTATAAATAAATAGAATGTTATTGTCTCTTGTTTAAAAACATACTCACAACTTTCATAGATTTAGGTCAATTGATAGCTTGAAATTTGGTATAAATACTTACTTGTTGTTGAAAATGGTATGTCACCCTCTTAATGTCATTTGTCTTTGTTGATTTCTTTTGGTATGGGAGGACTGTCTCCGACACATATTTATATTTATATTTTCCCTAATTCATATACAATTTATCCTTTTCCTAACATGTTGATTACTGTGGATTCATTTATTTTTGTGGGTACCAATTTTCGTGGATTGAGAAAATTTGTAACTTCATGGATATTTAATTTCGTGGTTTTAGCAAAGTATGTTTACATTCCTTTTAAAAATTTGTAATTCGTTGAACATTTAAATTCCTGGTTCTCCTTTACCCATGAAATCCACTAAAATTACGAATATTAATGAACCCAAAGTAGTTTTATTTAATCAGCAAGTGGTTTGGTTGATCTCAGTTTATCATTGGTAAAAATTCGAATTAAGACGGCCACTTTTCTTGCTCTCCTTTTGGGGAAGTCATGGAAAAAGGTGACCATGTCTGATTATGTCGTGTAGAAAGAACACATCCTTTCACAGATCATTCGAAACGGATTAAATTTGTCTGCATATTGTCTAAAAATCATTAGAGAAAAAGATTAAACATCCAAATCTTGTGCAATACAACATTTATCCACTCTCAACAGTTAAATTTTGAATATTTAAAACACTCAACAAGAGTGAATAATTTCAATACAGTGGTAGAATCTATATTTTTACCCCCAGATATCAGAATTAAGTACATTCTGTTGATCCTTTGAGTGTATGAGTAACTTTAAATTATAATTAAAAATTAGTGTTATGGTTTATAATAAAATCAATCAAAAGAAAAATCTTAATTTTGGAGTAAAAGTTAAAATGATGGAGGGGATACGTTGTCTGCATTTGGTAAGTGCCTATGAGTTGAGTGAATCACTGACCTTAGTAATTAAGATATATTTCAGAATTTATTGTTCCAAATTTATATTCATAGGGAGAAAGGCTGGAAAAGGTTGTTATATTTACGAAAAAGGATCAAAAGCAAGACCAGAAAATCAAGATGCTTTAGAAATAGTGAAAAGATACAGTGTGGAACCATTGGCAGAGTATGTAGATATTTGTTTCAGATAAAAAGTTGACTATAATGATTAAAAGATGGAGTAAATCTTTTCCTGAGTTTAACCACATTTGAATGATGATAAATATTGGTAAAATTTTTCAGAATTTGCTCATCTTTTTATAAATGTTATAACTATTATTCATCAAATAATATATAACCTCACAGACCTGAGTAATGATTGTAATTTTAACTTTCCCTCACAGTTTTAAAATTTAGACTGAAATAAGTTTATAAAGAGTTTAAAAATGTCATGAAAAATGGCTTCAATAATCCTTGATTGAAGAAGTTGGCCTGCATAACTTGCTTATTGGTATTGATCAGTAGTTCTAAAACTACAATAGTTCTCCGTTGATATGTAATATTATCCAAGTGGGGATAATTTTAGTTAAAGTATTAAAAGTAAATTTGACTCTTGTTTCAGCCCATCAGAAATTGATCAAACATTGAAATGTTCGTGTAATTTCCACTATTTGTTTGTTATAGGAATACAGATGTAGATATACAACACAGATTAGTTTCTCGCTTTGTCAATGAAGCTGTTTTATGTTTACAAGAGGGCATTCTAGATTCACCAGTAAGTATTTTAATTTTAGCACAAAGCTTTTACATGTTAAAGCATTGTTTGACATAAATTATCATAACTCATACCCTTCTATAAGTAGAAATTATAGGGAGATTTTTATATAAGTACTGTGGATTCATTTATTTTTGTGGGAACCAATTTTCATGGATTGCAGAAAACTTGCCTGTTCGTGGAGATGTAATTTCGTGGTTTTGCCAAAGTCTGCATACAACCTGATAGAAAATTTGTAATTTGTTGAACATTTAAAATCATGGTTCACCTGTACCCACAAAAACCATGAAAATTGGTATCTAATGAATAATAATGATTCCACAGTATCATGTATTTTAACTATATATTTTAAAATAACTTTATGCTGTATGAAGCATTGCAAATTCAATGTTTCTCTGAAGTCGGTTTGAAATTGTTGATTTCTTGTGTAAGTAAGTTTATTACATATTGACATACCTATTCTACAAATTTTCACAAGGAAAAAAATTGTCAAGAAAGAAAACCCACAATAAAATTTATAATTGATATGTGTAGTTCTATTTCATTGTCTTTCAAAAAAGTAATATTAGACATACTATAGCTGATAATATAAAATGTCTCAATTGACAAGCCACAAGGTTCATAAAATACATTTTAAATAAGGTTATAACAAACTGTGATCATTCTATTTTTAGCTTGATGGTGATATTGGTGCCGTTTTCGGTTTAGGATTCCCTCCATTTATGGGAGGTAGGTATTATTAGTATATATCAGTGGTTGAAGTACCAACTACTCTACAAAACTAAGACTTTGCCTCAATCATCTTTGAAAAATATCAATTATACAGCTATATATATATATTCATACATGTTTTTGATATCTCACATAAAAATTACAAATTCTCTAATGAACACCAAATAAATACAATAAATTGGGTATATTCATTTCACACATAATATGTTAACCTTTTTGTTAAACTTATTGTGCGAAACAGAAGTAGAACTTTGTACAATTTCATTTCCTTTTCTCTTGAAAAGACTTTCATATCGATATATTGGTATGTATTAGTATTGAAAACTGTTGGGTATGACTTTTATAGGAATAATTGTTCAACTTATACAGTTGTAATTTGTTATTATGAAATAAAGTTTGGTTAGGGTTCTTATTTATTATAGAGAAAAAAGGAAATTAGTGTTCTCAGTGAGATTTCCCCATAAGAACACCAAGGATAAAAAAAACATCAAAAGATATAGGTTTATTTCTCAGTATATTATCAGTATTCCATACATTTAAATTTAAATTTTAAATTATTTTATTTGTAGGTCCCTTCAGATACCTGGATTTATATGGTGCAGGACAGTTAGTAGACAAAATGTTAAGATATGAGAGTTTATATGGGCCACAGTTCAAACCATGTCAGATGTTGTTAGACCATGCAAATGACCCAACAAAACGTTTTCATAAAGCATAATTCATTGACACTTGTATGGACCAAACTGTGATGTAATAATTAGTGCTAATTTATGTTGAAGAATTTTTTTATCAAAGAAAATCATCTCATTTAATGACTGGAAGTTAATCTCATCGGGACTATTTATATTTACTTCAAAAGTATAAAAGATTTATTTATTATTTGACTTGTTTTCTGTTGAATGGAAGAGAAAACAAATTTGCTGGGCATTGAGAAAAAGAAAATTGATGTTATGAATTACAAGATATTGGGTAAAATATTGGTGAAATAGCATCTAAATTACAAAAAAGGAACCCAGCAACTAATTGATTGTAAGTTATACTGAAATAATCATGATTTATAAGTATTTTTACTCAAAAGATGTTTTGCGTAAAAAGCTGCAGAAAAACATCTTACAGTCAACATACTAGTACTGTCTTCAACAACTGCTAATGTATACCACCAGTAGCAAATTTACATTATTGTTGAATAAATATAAAAATTTAATCAAGAAAAGAAACTTACCATGTTCCTGCCTTCATGCAGGCACTTTAACATGTGGCTAGATTAAATATTTTTTTGACATCTTAACCCTATCTGTTTAAATCGAATGTCTGCATTATAACTTGATCATAGCATAATATACAAATAAGATCAGTACAGAAAAAGCACTTTACCAACTAATGCCAGTATAGTCAACAACAAAATAACAAGCCGAAGTTAAATCACTTAGACACATTAATTTACACTACCCTGTTAATTTCAAATTGTGTGTGGTTGTTTGCAGTATTTTCATAGAAACCCTGTTTTCCATCAACTCATAGAAGTTGAAACTGCTTGTAAAGGATTCTAAAACGCTTCATAAGTGTTAAGAAAAGTCAAAATCTCATACAAAATAATTTAGAAATTAAAACAGTTCCATCCTTGTTTTAAACAATGTTTAACATATCCATCACATTAAACTACACACACTGGTAATCAGGCTTGTATAGTTTGCACTGATACATTGTCCACATTGTGGAGTACAAATGTAGCTGCCTTCTAAGCAGCAAACTTCTATCAAGAAAGTGAGAACTGAAAAACAAACCCTGGAATATAAAATCAACTGAGAGATATCAAGTTTAATTCTCAACCAATCATAAATTCTTATATCAATGCAGTAATAAACAAGAGGCTCTCAAGAGCCTGTATCGCTCATCTGACTCTACTTGGGTTTTTGAAATCATATAAAAAAAAAGGTAAATTTGGCTTATGCATTTCCCCTAGAGTCCTATGTTAAACTAAACCCCCCCCCCCCCCCCCCTGGCGGCCATCTTGGATGATGGATCGGCTACAAAGTAACAACACTTGGTCAGAATCTCATAAGAAACATTAATGCTATGTTTGATTTCATTCCATTCAGTGGTTCTCTAAAAGAAGAAATTTGAATGTATTTCCCATAGGGTCCTATGTTAAACTAAGTCCCCACACTGGTGACCATCTTAGATGTTTGATGGATGACAAAGTAACAACACTTGGTCAGCAACTCAATTGGAACATTCATGCTATGTTTTGTTTCATTCCATTCAATGGTTCGCTAAAAGAAGTCATTTGTATGTTCTTCCCATAGGGTCTTATGTTAAACTAAGTCCCCTGCTGGTGGCAATCTTGGATGATGGATCGGCTACAAAGTAACAACACTTGGTCAGCATCTTATAAGGAATATTCATGCCATGTTTGGTTTCATTCCATTCATTGGTTCTCTTATAAAAGTCATTTGTATGCATTTCCGATAGGGTCCTATGTTAAACTAAGTCCACTACTGACGGCCATCTTGGATAATGGATCGGCTACAAAGTCACAACACTTGTTCAGCGCCTCATAAGGAACATTCATGCCATGTTTGGTTTCATTCCATTCAATAGTTCTATAAAAGAAGTCATTTGTATGCATTTCCTATAGGGTCCTATGTTAAACTAAGTACCCAGCTGGCGGCCATCTTGGATGATGGATCGGCTACAAAGTAACAACACTTGGTCAGCGCCTAGTAAGGAACATTCATGTCATGTTTGGTTTCATTCCATTCAACAGTTCTCTAAAAGAAGTCATTTGTATGCATTTCCCGTAGGGTCCTATGTTAAACTAAGTCCCCTGCTGGCGGCCATCTTGGATGATGGATCTGCTACAAAGTAACAACACTTGGTCAGCATCTTATAAGGAATATTCATGCCATGTTTGGTTTCATTCCATTCATTGGTTCTCTTATAAAAGTCATTTGTATGCATTTCCCATAGGGTCCTATGTTAAACTAAGTCCACTGCTGGCGGCCATCTTAGATGATGGATCGGCTACAAAGTAACAACACTTGTTCAGCGTCTCATAAGAAAAATTCATGCCATGTTTGGTTTCATTCCATTCAACAGTTCTCTAAAAGAAGTCATTTGTATACATTTCCAATAGGGTCCTATGTTAAACTAAGTCCCCTGCTGGCGGCCATCTTGGATAATGGATCGGCTACAAAGTACCAACACTTGGTCAGCACCTCATAAGGAACATTCATGCTATGTTTGGCTTCGTTCCATTTAGTGGTTCTCTAAAAGAAGTAATTTGTATGCATTTCCCATAGGGTCCAATGTTAAACTAAGTGCCCCGCTGGCGGCCATCTTGGATGATGGATTGACTACAAAGTAACAACACTTGGTCAGCACCTCATAAAGAACATTCATGCCATGTTTCGTTTCATTCCATTCAGTGGTTCTCTAGAAGAAGTTCAAAATGTAAAATATTAACGACGACGGACTACAAGTGATGAGAAAAGCTCAACTGGCCCGAAAGGCCAGGTGAGCTAAAAAGGGACAGAAGAGGTTGATAGGATATTCAAAACTCATATTTATTTTAAGAGGTCCTGACAATGAAGCAAAATTAAAAAATGGCAAAGACTTCAAGAAATAATGAACGATCAACATTCAAATATTAAGGATCAAGAAGACAATGAATTTCTTTATAACACTTTAACCACCCTCACCATTATATTGCTTTTATGAAAGTCAAAATTACAGATAAAATTTAGATATCAACAAGTGATCCTATTTGTATTACACCATATTGCTTACTCAGATTTCTGGATTCAAGAATCAGGAACAACCAATTTGATGGTGTCAGTATTTTGTGGAGTCCCAGTTGAAGTGATTTCAACAACAAAACAATGTTATTGATTCAAATTAAATTATACATGTAATTTAAAATAATACAGATATGTTGCAATTTTCATGGACATTGCTAACCACAGACTATTTTAAACTGACAACTAATTCGAAAATGATCAAAAATGGTAATATATTACATGAAGAAGTTGAAACCAAAGACGAGTTTGTATGCCATAAATTTTAGCAGTATTTTCCAACAAAAAGTCTACAGCCATGAAAATGCAAAATTAGTTTGAAGACAAAACTACTGTCATTTCATATACCAACACCAAACCTTTTTCTTATGTGAATTTTAACCACAAGAGGGTATTTGAGACCTTTACCCACAGATATGTAAAATCCAAACCTCAAAATTCCTCTTGTACAAACAGTTCAGCCTGTCATGTTATAAACTGCGACGGACCGGACATATCAAGTTCACCAGTCACATCAAATGCGAAAGTACATTGTCTACATAGAGGACAGGAATACATCCTCTTGACACTGTCTATGAGAAACTTCCGTAAGAAGCCGATTTGATACCAATAAAGAAACATGTCAGATAAGAGGAGCAGTTTGGTCTTATCTCAGTGCAACCCTAACACGATTGTCTGTTGAAAATCGCCAGTAACAAATAGGATATATAAAGATAATAAAAATCAGAAATACATTTATATTAAAAATTCAAACGTTTTACACCATTGCAAGAGGAGGGGGACTAATATTATATGCATTATACTCATCTACCCAGATCACGCCAATATTCGAGATTGCAACACCCATTCTTTTATAGCCAACATGGCCTTTTATACTTTTTATAGATACAGGCAACAGTAGTATACTGTTGTTCAAACGTCATAAATCGATTGAGAGGAAACAAATCTGGGTTACAAACTAAAAACGAGAGAAACACATCAACTATAAGAGGAAAACTGAAACAACAAAAACACTGAAGTGTAACGAACGACAATGCAAAATACATAGAAACGAACTATTAGATAACAACTACCCTAAAATTAACTATATTGACAACAGGAAGTTCATTCTTGAAACTTATGGTCCATAAGACCTTTCCAATTTGACGTCTTTACCATTATCGGCACAATGCCATCGATTACGACAATATGCTTCATCCTTCATCAGTTGATTGTATCTAAAATTACCTTCCTACTTAAAAAAATTTGTTCGTACCATATATTATACCTTAGGAACAGATTACCTTAGCTGTATTTGGCAAAACTTTTAGGAACTTTGATCCTCAATGCTCTTCTTCAACTTTGTACCTAATTTGGCTTTAAAAAAAAATGATTTTAACTTTTTTGGGTTCGAGCGTCACTGATGAGTCTTTTTTTAGACGAAACGTGCGTCTGGCGTAAATACAAAATTTAGTCCTGGTATCTATAATGAGTTTATATAAATAAATAAACTTATCATAGATACAAGGATTAAATTTTGTATTTACGCCTCACGCGCGTTCGTCTACAAAAGACTAACCAGTGACGCTCGAATCCAAAAAAGTTAAAAAGGTCAAATAACGTACGAAGATAAAGAGCATTGCGGACCAAAATTCCTAAAAGTTTTGCCAAATACAGCCAAGGTAATCTATTCCTGAGGTAGAGAAACCTTAGTATTTCAAAATTCCATTTTTGTAAACAGTAAATTTATAAATATGACCATATCAATGATAATTCATGTCAGCACATAAGTGCTGACTACTGGGCTGGTGATACCCTCTGAGGAATTAAAACTCCATCAGCAGTGGCATCGACCCAATGGTTGTAAATAAACTCATCATAGATACCAGGATTAAATTTTGTACTTACGCCAGAAGTGCATTTCGTCTACAAAAGACTAATCAGTGACGCTCGAATCCAAAAAAGTTAAAAAGGTCAAATAACGAACGAAGTTGAAGAGCATTGCGGACCAAAATTCTGAAAAGTTTTGACAAATACAGCTAAGGTAATCTATTCCCGAGGTAAAAAAAGCCTTAGTATTTCAAAATTCCAGTTTTGTAAACAGTTAATTCATAAATATGACCACATCAATGATAATTCATGTCAGCACAGAAGTGCTGACTACTGGGCTGGTGAAACGCTCTGCAGAATTAAGACTCCACCAGCAGTGGCATCGACCCAGTGGTTGTAAATAAATTAATCATAGATACCAGGATTAAATTTTTTATTGATGCCAGACGAGCGTTTTGTCTTTAAAAGAATCATCAGTGACGCTCGAATCCAAAAAAGTTTTAATATGTGTGGTACTGACGAGTCACAAGTTGACGAAACGTACATCTTGCGTACACAGTAATAACCCGGGTATTTGATTATTAGTTTTTATTGACGCAATTTAGAGTTGGTTGACAGTTATAAAATAGCTGTGTCATAGATGACCATCGATATGTAACAATAGTCATAACAATTCCTGTCCTCTGTTTCTCGATTGAGGCATCACATAATGAAATAAACACTACGGGTAAAATGGGGCACACAAACTTCTCTTCCTTTTGGAGCATCCAAGTTTACTCCTGTTTTTGTGGTACTCGTGTTGCTCAGTCTTTCGACATTGTACTATGTTGTGGACCTGTTTGGCTTTTTTTGTCAGTTTTACTTCTACTTGGTGTCTTCTGTCTCCATTTAACATGTATGTGGATAAATAAAAACAATTGGAGTGCTGAACAATACTGCCGTATGTTGACCTATAAGACAGATTTTGATTTTGCAATCTGATAAAAGGCTTTCCGTTTTGAATATCCATTAAGAATGGTATTTTTTTTAAATATTTTACTTTTTGCAAAGATATTCTTTTTTTAAGCAATGATCGACTTTTTAACTCGATCTCTATAAGAATGATTAAAGTAGGTCAAAATCAGAAAAGATTTCTTTGTTAATCTTTTTTTTTTGCATATAAGTTAAAAGAACTTTAAAGTACACACATGAAACTTACTTACTATAACCACTGGGTTGATGCCACTGCTGGTGGAGTTTTTTTTACCCCCGAGGGTATTACCAGCCCAGTATAGTCATCACTTCTGTGTTGACATGAACTATCATTGATATGGTCATAATTATAAATTTACTGTTTACAAAACTCGACATTTTTGAAATACTAAGGCTCTTCTACCTCAGGAAACGATAACCTAAGCTGTAATTGTCAAAACTTTTAAAATTTGTGGATCTCAATGCTCTTCAACTCGTACTTTATTTGGCCTTTTTAACTACTTTTTTTTTATTCGAGAGTCACCGGTGAGTCTTTTGAAGACAAAACGCACGTCTGCATGGCGCAAATAGTTAATTATAAAAATGATTGAATAATGTATTATACATTCAATATAATTTGTCTTATCACATTTAAGAGAGAGCTATGAAAGCAAAAATGATTTGACCAAAAAATAATTACAGGATAACACGTGTTTACATGTGTTATTTAAGGAGATAAAAATAATACAACATGTATGCAATACCGATATTACAGATTCAATGATTTACCACTAGACAGAAAATTCTTTTGAATAATTTACTTATTCACAACTAAGAAATTCAAATGAAATTTGATTTTATTACAAAATGTTAAAGCAGTTGTGGTACGTGTAAGGAATTTCAGTTACTACAAATACTGAATCGTTTAAAGTCATCATACTTGTAAATATAATTAAGAACCCCTATTTTTAACTAGGATAACAGTTCGAATGATTGTTTCAAAATACCACAAGAGAATAAATAATTCTAATAATAGAATATTTATTTCCTGTAAACTGTTTCGTAGGTTGTTGGACAAAGATCATGGGACCGACAAAGTATAATCAAGAACTTATATGTAAACGCTAATGACAAAGCCATCCCACGCATCTATATAGATGATACGATTACAACTTAACAAAATTGGATATTCCCAGTCTAAAATTATAATGTTTGATAATTTTATTATAATGGCAAATCCTTAGAGACAGTTAGTACTTATTGTTACTTGGGTATTAATATTAGATATAATGGCAGTTTTAATGTCGCCATCACTTCGCTTATGGAAACAGCTAGGAAAGCATATTTTAAAATTAAGAAAACAATAGGATTAGATAACCCTTGTAAACTTCTGGAAAAACTTTTTGATTCCTTAGTAGCCCCTATTCTCCTTTATTGTAGCGAAATCTGGGGGATTATTTCGACATTTAAAGACAGTGATGCCTATGAAAAGTTGCATATAAAATTTATTAAAGAAATCTTGGGAGTACACTGTAAGGCCTCGAATAATGCATGTCGTTCCGAACTTACAAGACTACCATTGAAAAATAGGATAATGTTATCTTGCATTAAATTCTGGGACCATTTAACCACTTCAGAAGGAAGTTTAGTTCACCAAATATATAATGCTACAAAAAAAAAAAGCAACCCATGGGTTAAAAGGTTAAATATTATTATTCAAAACTTCGGTTTATCTTATTTGTCAAATGATAACCTTACTATTAAACCCCTGTTTGGTTTAAAAAAAACAAAGACTAATTGACCAGGGTTTTCAGGAACAACATGCAAATATTTCAGCATCTCCAAAATTAACATTTTTCCAAAGTGTTTACAAAATGAGTGAACGGGCAGGTTATGTTGATGCTTTAAAAAATAGATCAGATCGATCATCATTATGTAAATTAAGAGTTAGTGCTCATAACCTTGCCATTGAAAGAGGAAGATATTTAAAAGTGCCCAGAGATCAAAGAATTTGTGAAATCTGTAAAAGTGGCGAAATTGAAAATAAACAGCACATGCTGCTATTAGATTAGAGATTTAGATTTGTGATTTAGATTAGTATTAGAGAGACTTTTGTATTAAAAATGTTCAAAATTACAGGAAAAAGTATATCCACATTGTGCGATAAAAATAAAATAAATCTTATACTTAATAATACACCTTATACGGCACTAAAATTATCTTCCTCTTTCGTAACAAATTGTTTAAATGCAAGAAGTAATCTATTGTAATAGATTTTAATTATACCTTTAATCGTTTATTCACACATATATATAATTGTTTGTATTTTACTACCATGTATAGCAATTTGTTTATCCATTCGGTCATTACCATTTATTGTAAATGCGGTTGTGCCAATAAAATATTGTCTATTGTCTATTGAAAAACGTTTATTTTAAAATAATGCAAACCTTCCAACCACCTCGTTTTGTGTTGAAAATTATGCCATTAAACACTTTGCAATGAAATAACATTTTATGTGTATTTAATGCGAAAAAGAAACGATATTGAGGTAACGTTAATGAAGTTTTTCATTCTAATGACACATTGTTGTTTATTCGGTCTAAATTTAAATACAAATCATAAATAGCACTTGGGTTATTCCATTTTTCTAATAAAATAGAAAAGGGGGTTTCTAACATATACCAGTTAAATCTTTTGAAAACATTATATTTTAAAAATGTTAATCATTTTTTTTAATAAATGCAAAGAATCATGACTTCAAAAATTGTGAGTAGTCTAATTTGTACATTATTTATTGTATTTGGCTATGATTTGTTAAAGTTATAGTAATCGCATAAAGTTATATTTATTTGAGAAAGTGTATATTTAATGTCATTAAAAACGAAATGTATTAACATTCCAGAGTGAACAAGGAGAAGAAACCGACCACTCTTTGAAATACACATTGATATCAACTACCGAGGAGGCAATGGAATTATTCCAAAGAATAGAAAAGAGCAAACAAACTGTTGCAATTGGCTTTGATATGGAGGCAGATAATATAGGAGATTTCAAGAATGGAAATATTTCAATTATACAGATAAAACTAATGGATGAACCAGCCTACATAATAGATATACATGGAAGCCAGATAGATCTGAAGTGTACGAAGTTCAACGAAGTATTGAAATCGACAAACATTGAAACGGTAGGTTTTATATTTGGCTTTAAGAATGTGAAATAAATGTTACCATGACATACACTGTAACAAACTTGAAATAACTAATTTTAAGTACTTTTTATTTTATTCTTGCTAATTACAACATTAACAACATATTGTAGAGACCATTTTTCTAAATAAAAGAAATTGCATGATTTAAGCACTTATTCATTTTTGTAAGTGTCATGTTTAATATCTACTTATACTTAATATTTGTAAAAAGGGAAAAATAAGGAATAATGGAAATATTTATTCTCGTTGTTTTTAGATCATACAGGACCCCAGAAATGACAGTAAAATGCTATACGAAAAGTACAGAACAGAGATGAAGAACGTGTTTGACCCACAGGTTTGTCTTCCTTTGTTCATTATTATCCCGATAACATTTTTTTCTTCATTTGAAGAAAGAAATATTACATCGTATAGTTGTGTATACCTACTGAATTTTTTGTTTGTCATTTGCAATTTTGCAATATGAGACCACCCTCTCCCCTATTTTTTTTAATTAAGATCCTGCATTTGTCAATTTGATATGAAACTTAACCAAATTGTTCATATAGAATAAAAAAAATCATCATATATACCAGGATAAAGCTTTCCATAAAAAGGTAAACATTATTGCAGCGTATTCCCAGCTAATTTGACACATTACTGTAGTTATTTTATTAGTTTAGTCTCAACCATGAGTCTCAACCTTATATGTTTCTAGAATAGCCAAAGGAATAATAAAAAAAAAACCAACAAAAATAGTCTCATTATATGTTCCCGAGTCACAGTTATCCTGTTATTTGATCAAAATCTCATAACGGGATTTCAAACAAAAGATGACCTGATTATATATGTCTTGATTGTTATTAATATAATGTTTTGCGGTTTTGATTTTGTCATTTGATAAGGAGCTTTCCGTTTTGAATATCTTTGGAGTTCAATATTTTATATAATTTGACTTTTTGCGAAGATATTCGTTTTTTCAACAATTATTGACCTTTTAATTTTAATTTTATCTTTATATGAATGCTTTCTTTTGGCATTCATGTTTACAGTACACAAAATAAGCTTACAAATAAACAAACATTAAAAACAAATGTATGTTGTTTTTGTTTTGATTGGCAGCTGTACCCTACTCATACTTACTCTATCAGTTATTTAACATTTCAACAAATAAAATTAAGTTAGAAACCTAAAGGAAAACTTTTTAAATTATAGACCAAAAATTATTAATAGTCAGAGTTCGTAAATATTATATATTAACATACATCAAGGAAAGAAATATTAATTTGAAAAAAGAATTTTTAAGAATTTTCTTCTACAAATATATAGAAGTCAAATGGACAATACTGTAAGTCATAGTAACGATTGATTAGTCGAATATATATTCAATATAATTTGTCTTATCCAATTGTAAGATTAATCTGTGATAACAAAAACTATTTGACCAAAAATGCATTAAGTTTTTGATGCGTTTTTTTATTTGAAATTGCCATGTGATTATGGACTTTCCAAATTGATTTTCCTCTAAGTTCAGTATTTTTGTGATTTTACTTTTTAAAGGATTAAAAAATTTGTTTATATTTGTGCTTTAAAGAAAAGGGAAAGCACTAATTTTTTTAGACAATATCGTCTAAATAACAAGGTGATATCTTTTTTACACATACAGCATGTACTTTAAGAAAGAACTTTGATTTAAGAGTAGTATTTAGAAACAGTCAGATCACAAACAAACACCATTAGAACGTAAAACTAGTATGATTTTTAACAGATTTTTCTCACTTTTAAAGAGTGATAAATAAAAACACAAACTGATGATTCCTTTATTAAAACAAATAAATTTTAGTTTATGTTTGCTTTTTATGACTTGTTTATTTTTGTTCTAGTCCTTCCAAATGACGGTTGAAAATAAATCCGACCCGACTTTAACAACTAGACGATTGCAAGGCAAAAGAAAGTCTCTGGACTTTATTTACGAAAAGTACGTTGGTCCGTTTCCAAATAAACACCTGAAAGAGGATATGAAAAAGCAGATGAAGTCAAAAGATCAAAGTCCGAAACTATGGATGAAACGACCTTTGACCAGAGAGATGGCATTGTATGCAGCAACAGATGTTGAGACACTTCTGCCAATACGTTCTGAGATGGAGAAGTAAGTACCTTAGTCACAACTCGTGAATGTTAGTTTGTCACATTGAATACAAATAAGAAGATATAATTACACTTGTCTGAAATCAGACTGCAGATTAAAGCATATTGTTGTAAAAGTGATCTCATTTTTAAATGAAAAAAAAATAATTGTTTTGATCAATAAATAATTCGTTTTCGTACTAATAAATTATTTCCAGATACCTTAGTCAAATGGACGAAACAAAAAGAAATGGTTTTGAGAAAACGTTTAAGGAACTGTGCATAGAAAGCATATATACGACAGACCATGTTGCAAAACGAAAAATTATGATGCGTAAAAAGGATCGTGAATATGAGGAAGCGTCATTTTTACAGAAATCTGGCATTTCCTTGTCTAAAGCAGAGGGTGAAATAATTCAAAGTTTGAGAACACCGCGTTCTTCTTATACATTTTCACCAACGAGACGTCGTAAACAATCCCATTATAGGCTAAGAACAGCAAAAGAAAAGCAAAGGAAAACCATTGACCGAAAATGTCCAGATGTTAAAACGGGTCCATGTCAAGCTGAAGGAATCTCATGCAAAAATAACTCAGAGGACCAAATGAATTACGTATCCGTTATAGAATCAGCAACGCCAAATCAAGAAAACCAAGAGTTTAGAAGTTTACAGCTGCCAGTGAGTTCTAGACATTCACCTTCACGAGTATTAAGAAGAAATTTAGATAAATTAAGTCTTGCAGATGAAATAAGCCAAAACAAATCATCGAAATGAAATTAAGTAGTTTTTTCCCCTTTTAAACAAAAATGTGTACAACAAAATTGTATTTATCTCAGAATCATATCATTTGATTATTGTTTGTTATCTATTGTTGTGCAATAAAAAGTATTTTAACCATTGTTTTGGTTATGTATCAAATCATTTTTCAAAAGTTACCACAGAATATAAATCAGAAGAGTTGTAGAACAATGGAATTAGATTTACAAAATTTTCCTTTTGCAGAGAAATATCGAATCATTATTATCCATACTCCAATTGAAACAATTACATTTCTTTCGGTACAAAAATAAGACAATGTAGTTTGATCTTCAAAGAGACAAATCTTAATCAATGGATATATGTAAAAAACTACAGATCATTATACGGATAATTATATGGTCGGTCATTTTAATAAATTTCTTGTTGACAAAACTTTAAATTTTTCGAAAAACTAAGGATTTTCTTATACTAGGAATAGATTACCTTAGCCGTATTTGGCAAAACTGTTTGGGATTTCGGGTCCTCATTTCTCTTCAAATTTGTTTGGCTTTATAACTATTTTGATCTGAGCGTCACTGAGGAGTCTTATGTAGACGAAACGCGCGTCTGACGTACTAAATTATAATCCTTGTACCTTTGATAACTAATTAGAACAATGTGATCAAAACTCGTATCATGTAGCAATCTACAAAAGCCAAATGATACTTAACATAAATTGAAACTACAACATTACACGAAACACAATTAAGAAAGACGGAAACAAATTACAACAATTGGTTTACAAACTTAAGGCTTGGCACAGGCATACTATGGACATATCCAGGATATACATGCACATGCTTGCTTTGCTCTCTCTAACATTGATGCAGTAATGCAACAACACATCAGAAAAAAAACCCACTGTTAAATAACAGTTGACAAGGACTTCACTCCAACTATCGATAATGAGCAAAAAGAAAGAAAAATAACAAAAGACACAGAAGTTCACTACTAATAGTACTTCAAAGATCAATTGCAACTTTTAATTTGACACTGTTTCCTATGATTTAAAACAGTATGATGAAGCTTGAACCTTTGTAATTCCACATTTTTGGAGAGACTGGATGCAGGACAGTGTGTTATTAACTGTATAACATATTTGTTTAGATAGTAGTTCATAAAACGATTACAAATATAAGTATTGTAAGTACCTATAAACGTTCATTTTAATAGCGTATTTTCGAATGAAAAGGATTCCACATAAATGACTTTTTTGTTTGTTTGCACAACTTGTAATTTATAAAACGTCTGTTGAAATTTGCATTTTAAATATTTTCTGCATCGAAAATATTGTTTTCATATATTGGTTTTTTTTATACAATCGGTTTTTAAAAAAATAAATGTCTTTTTGGCATACAATATATATTCTCTCAAGTAAAAGAAAGTTAAAAAAAATAATATAAAGGCTATAAAAATTTCGACCAACTTTTTGAAGCATTAGCTCGTCCTTATCTTGAATATGATATTAGCACAAGGAGCCCATATATAGAAAGACGGATATCAAGTCTATAGAAAAAGTCTAAGGTGAAGCAGAAAATCCTTCATCAAAGACGAAAAACGACTGAAAAATAAAAATTCCAAAATTTCGAACCCAAAGAGCCGATATGATAAAGACATGTACGATAGTTACAGAAGTATACTTTGAAAGAAATGTTTTATTAGATTTAAATGTGCGAAACACCAGATCGATAAAAAAAAGGAAATTCGCTGAAACTGGTTTAAGCAGGAGCAGAGTCGATGTCACGAAAGAAAAGGTAAATTTGAAAAGCCTTCCAGATAGCGTAGTTACAGCAAAGAATGGTAAGATATTGGAATTACGCGTAGACAAACAATCAAAGGTTGCAGTTAGCAGTATTAATAACATTGACACTAACTATACATATACCAGCAACCACGGAATTAGAAAAAAAGTGTAATACTTGATGATTGAATACTGAATGTAGAGATGAATACTAACCTCCTGCGTTTGGAAACACATAGGTAGACATTTGGGTAAAAAAGTGGCAACTGATTCGTTGAATCAAGAAATGTATGTTCTTAAAGTTGTAAAAAATGTTGGTTTCTCCAGATAACAGAACTTAACTTTTTGCAATATTTCATATTGAAAGGACTATTAAAAATCTGACCACATTAAATCATCAAACGCGTGGTATACATAGTAGTTTAATATAGGATTTTCTACATGTACTATGTCCCATTAGAGCATCTTCTGAAACTTCAGGTGGTATACAAATGTATTTGTGTTCACAAAATATCTTTGCAATCCTTTTTCTTTTATGAAAAGTTTACCTTCAAAAGAAGTAATGACAATTATAGTAGACATAGACTGATGTACATCTGGATAAACCCTTCATATTGTATTCCTGCATCAAGTCATGCTATTTAGGCTATGTATTGATCTATGTATTGAACTTTGTTGTTTTGTTTGTGCCAAGTCAGGAAAATGGCAGTAACTGTTCCGTTGATTGATAATTAACGTTTAATTTTTTTAATTTGCATTGGAGTTCAGTATATAAGATACACCTTTTGGAAGACCTATTTTGCAGAGAGGCAGAGGAGCTATAGGTGTTTTGGATGGTGCTGTGCGTTGTTCTGTCCGATAATTTTGAATATCCCGTTTACTTTTTTTTATGTTGAACAACATGTTCACTACTATTTTTTCTTTTATCTCTGATATGGCAACTTGTATACAAACGTTCTTCTGAAATGAATCTTCATATCTGGTACCTTATCGTATGTATACACATCTCTCTTTTGCATTTTCAATTCACTCATACGAAGGACCAAGTCAACATTGATCACATATACTTTCTACTTCACGAAAACTAGGATGATCCTTAACTTTTTATGTATGTATTTTTTAACCAAATACAAAAGATTGGTTTATTTTTAACACAAACATTTATGGATTTCCCCTTTATAATAACATGAATAATACATTTAAATCGAATGAATTTGCGTAAACGATTTAACTTTCATTTTCACTTTCGTTTGGTTTAAGTTGTACTCATTTGATACGTACATTCAATTTCAACTCAATAACGCGAGAAAGTACAAAGGATTTGCCAGTTGTGTTTTTTTTATAATGTCAACGAATATTTAGCAAAGCATCAAGTGAAGAAAAAGTTATTTTCTCAACCGTAAGCAACATTTCAATATTTTTTTTATTCCATAAAAATTAAGGTTGTTATATATTTTCAAATTTGAAACAGAAATATGAACAAAGTAAAGTCACTAAAATACCGAACTGCGGAAAATTTAGAACGGAAAGTGCCTAATCAAATGGCAAAACCAAAAGCTCATAGACATGAACCATGCATTTAAGTTGGGTTTCCAAGTACTTAAATTAGATAAAAAGTTAGATCAATAAGTTAATATTAATCTATAAATAGAAGGGAATTTTCACAAAATAATAATTCAACACTTTCAGTTTAGCACTCGTTTTTTAATTATTGGTTTCAGTTGCAGAATTAATTGATGGCCGCTAAATATGTAAGTACACCAATAAATTAACCTTATTATCTCATCTGCTTAATTCATTGTGCATATTTGTTGTTGTTCAGGACAAATGTTTCGTTGTGTATTCAAATGTGTTCCATATATTTGTTCAAATGGCTATATGTTTGTTGAGCAGTTATGCTTCGTTTTTAACGAAGTTTTTCTGTGTATTGGATTCAAATACAAAATTTAAAGACGTCCAGTTGCAAATGTTTTGGTCGGTTGCACAGCATTTATATCACTGATATAGCAATCATTTGACACACCTAAATATCTAGAGGTCAACACACTTTACAACCTTCGATATATATATACAATTGTCAATACAATATGTCTAGCTTTAAATCGTATCCAGAATCGTTATTAAATATCAAAGGGTGTCCTCAATACAGACTACTCGAATTGTCAGAAACATTATGATAAAGCAAGAAATTCTTACAATTGAAATCATTGACAAAGTTTCCTTGGTGCCGGCTTAAAACTAAAATAAAATCTAGTCCAGTAAAATAACAGAATGATAAAAAAACCCAGTCCGTACCCGAAAAAGAACCCACAAACACGAAGTACGTACATTGCTCATATGAAATCTATTCACAACGCAGATGCACACCTCATTTTTGTACACATCTGGGTTTCTTCAATTTTCACACAAGAATGTGCTTATGTACACTGGGGAAGATCAAACTTTTAGGTCAAAAGTATTAATTTGCAATATCTTTGACGTGGAAATGGTTTGATAAATCGACCATCAGCTTTATCGGAATTTTTAAGTTTCTGTTGCTTATATTATATGCAAACCAGATGACATCATTTCAGGATAGAGCAGGAGAACAAAATAATTCAACCCAAGACTTTATTTTGATATCAAGAAATGAGGAGGCGAAGGCATTATTTCAAAGAATACATAGGAACAAACACAATATTGCGACACTTGGTTTAGATGTGGAATCTGTTGAATTGGGAAGTTCAGTTGTATGCATTGTGCAAATAAAGGTACAAGACGAACCTCCATACATTATAGACATTTATGGGAGCAACATAGATTTGAAGGCGACCTTGTTTAACGAAATAATGAAATCAGAAGAGATTGAAAAGGTTTGTTAATATAGCCTCAATACTCAATAGACACTCAAGTCAATTTTTCAATACATTTTTTTCATATGCTTGTGATAGTAAATATTGAGTCAGTCTGGTTTTGATAACATATAAACGTAGTATTATTCCTATTTTTTTCATATTTGTTTTAGCTCTATTTTTTAATTTATTTTTATCAATTAATTTTATTTTTGTTCCAGGTGATTCATGATCCTAGAAATGATAGCAGAATGTTGTATGAAACATTCCAGACAGAGATGCGAAATGTATTTGATACACAGGTTTGTGTTTGTCTTCTATTAACATTTTGATGGGAATTCAGATAGACTTTCAAGTATCAGCTTTGAAGCTGAATTGCATTATCATTGATAATTGATCCCACCTTCCAAAAAAACTAAAAAAAACTAGAGGCTCTCAAGAGCCTGTGTCGCTCACCTTGGTCTATGTGCATATTAACAATGGACACAGATAAATTCATGACAAAATGGTGTTTTGGTGATGGTAATGTGTTTGTAGATCTTTCTTTACTGAACATTCTTGTTGCTACAATTATCTCTATCTATAATGAACTTGGCCCAGTAATTACAGTGGAAAATATTTCCTAAAAATTTACAAAAATTTACAAAAATTTATGGAAATTGTTAACAATTGACTATAAAGGGCAATAACTCCTTAAGGGGTCAATTGACAATTTTGGTCATGTTGACTTATTTGTAGATCTTATTTTGCTGAACATTATTGCTGTTTACAGTTTATCTCTATCTATAATAATATTCAAGATAATAACCAAAATCTGCAAAATGTCCTCAAAATTACTAATTCGGGGGCAGCAACCTAACAACAGGTTGTCCGATTTGTCTGAAAATTTCAGGGCAGATAGATCTTGACCTGATAAACAATTTTACCCCCATGTCAGATTTGCTCTAAATGCTTTGGTTTCAGAGATATAAGCCAAAATCTACATTTTACCCCTATGTTCTATTTTTAGCCATGGCGGCCATCTTGGTTAGTTGGCCGGGTCAAGCCACACATTTTTAAAACTAGATACCCCAATGATGAGTGTGGCCAAGTTTGGTTCAATTTGGCCCAGTAGTTTCAGAGGAGAAGATTTTTGTAAAAGCTAACGACGGACGACGACGCCGGACGCCAAGAGATGAGAAAAGCTCACTTGGCCCTTTGGGCCAGGTGAGCTTAAAAGGAAATTAACAAAAATACTGTACTCTGATGAAAATTCAAAACGGATTGTGTCTAATCAAATGGCAAAATCAAACGACAGAACACATCAAACAAATGGACACAAATGTCATATTCCTGATTTGGTACAACTTTTTGAACTCCATTATAAATTGTACAAACAAAATGTGTTCAGATCGAATATTCTATTTTGCACATACTCTTTGTGTTAAAATTATATCGAATGGCGAGTAAAGTATACCAACCAGGAAACGCATACTCTGTCAACTCATCTAATCTTGCTCATTTATACTTTATGTTTATTTTTTTAAAGCAGCAATGGATTGAATATAGCCAAAAGATACGAATTTGAAAATTTTCTGTTTCCGACTTTGATTATCTATGAAAGTGATTGTAAATCCAAGCCGTTAAATCTGTTAACTCAAATTAAACGATTTGATCTCAATACTATATAAATTTAACTTTGACGTTTTGATAAAATAAACTGATACGTCCACAGAAGGCTTACTCACCACTTTAAAGACAATGATGTAATCACTGTCGATGAACAATTTTCAAATCAAAAAGGTCGGTTGCCACTTGGTTTTTAAATTTTTGGCAAAATGATTAAATAGGATCTGTTGTTCCCCTTACAGTAGATATGTTTTCCTAAGTTTTGGTTCGTCACCCGGATCTGTTTCAGTTGAAACGATATTGAACAGCGGTATACTAATTTTGCCTTTATATATATCGACACATCAATTTACCCGGCCGCGATGTTTGATTGTGGATTTATAATTAATTTAAAGTTTCATATTATTTCTTATTTTAGACATTCCAGATGACAGTTGAAAACCAGTCTAACCAGGCATTAACAACAAGAAGACTACAATGCCAAAGAAAATCGTTGGACTTTATTTATGAAAAGTATGTAGGACGTTTTCCAAATCAAAAACTGAAAGATGATATGAAAAGTAAAATGTCAGAGGATCAGACCATTTGGTTGAGACGGCCATTGACAAGAGAAATGGCTTTGTATGCAGCATTAGATGTTGAGACACTTCTGCCAATACGGGTTTCAATGTCCAAGTAAGTACAATAATTAAGGCTAACTGGCAAGTTTGACCGTCCATTCGTCTATTTGTCACAATTTGTTGCCGATCTCTTAATTCGAAACCTCGGGTTTGGCTAATGAAACCTGTCATAACTATTTACCAACAGCACGTGTCTGAACTCGTCGCCTACAAGGCAGAATAAACGGACTGTTGCAACTATTGTAAAAAACTGAGTATAACTTGGTCTTCCTTGTTTTCACTTTTTTACTTCATATCACTTAGAGTTGGGTAATAAAACTTGGTATAGTTATTAACCCTAACTAGAAAACGTGTCGCATAGAAGTAAGAAAAACTGAACATGAAAAGTCATGGTCAAAATTTTAGTTTAACTTGCTCATTCATGTTGATATGAACTTATAATCGGTTCTGCTCTATTACTTCAAACCCCCTTGGATTTGAGAATGAAAAAGTGGTACATCAGTACCATTACTGCCTTCCATTGGCATATGCTATGTCAATGCTCTTCAACTTCGTAATTTATTTGGCCTTTTAAACTTTTTTGGATTCGAGCGTCACTTTTGTAGACGAAACGCGCGTCTGGCGGGAGTTCAAAATCTAATACTGGTATTTATGATAAGTTTATTTCTACTGGAGCGGGACCTTTATCATTGATCTCATTATTTCATTTAGTTCACTTGAGCAACATGTTATGACTAGGCAACAGGAATTTGCCTATGTTCAAATGAAATTTTCAATTTTACGTTGAGCAATGCATATTTAGGTTGAATGAATTTATGCTTTCTCTTATAACTAACAATGTTTTCTTTTAATTAGATTTGATACAGTTTTTAATTCTATTGTCATTTTTATGATTTTGATATATGATGTTGATCGAAATGAGATTTCTGAAAAACTATGAATATATCATAGGTTATGCTGCTCATTTCCTAGAAAAAGTAAGGTTTACAATTTTCCATTAAGCAATGCATATTTATGGTAAAAGACTTGTGCTGACTAACAATGTTTCCTTTTAATTAGATTCGATACAGTTTCCAATTCACTTAGATCAGTAAAATATAAGTATTATATCATTCGAATACTTCATTATTCTCCGAAATAAGTTAATTTGTTAACCTTTATTGAGCAGTTTTATTTTTTTTTTGTATCAAAATTAAACTTTGTTTGTTTTCAACAAAAATTAATTTGTGGGTTTCTTTGATATGGTGAATTTTACTTTGTATTCATTTTTGAATTTTGGGTCCCATAATTAAATAAATCAACTCTGAAGTTCAAGATGTCCCAAATTAAACTTTGTTTGATGCCGTCATGAGTTACAATCTTTATTTCTTTGATATGCTGAATCTTACCGTGCATTTATATTTTGGATATTTGACCATATTTATAAAGGTATATATCCAATTTAAATTTACTATGATCTTAGACCTCATTCATTCTGTGTCAAAAATTATGCTATGTCAAATATCTAATCATAATCAAACTCAGAGAATTGCACAATACATATAAATCAAAAATAGATGATTAGTTAATATTAGATACAATAGACACAAAAAATAATATTTAATCACAATCCAAATTCAGAGCTAAATTAAACTTTATTGTAGAGATCATACTTGCCCCAACGGTTTGACCACTGCGGTCGTATTAAAATGCGCGCCCAGCTGAGTACTTTGTGTGAAGTGTTTTGTGTACTTGTTTCTCTTTCGTGTTTTGTCATGACGTTGTCAGTTTTGAGTGTCTTTTGATATCTTCAGTCACTTATTTTTACAAATGAACTCAAAATATAGTGACGAATATGAAAAGCAATTATAGATCACCGTATGGTCTTTAACACTGAGTAAAAAACACATAACTATAAAAGGCTAGACATGAAAAAAGGAAATAATTCAAAAGAGAAATAAAACGGCATATCTGATACAATTGAAATGGACGAAAAACAAAGACGACAAATACGAAACAAGGACAACTGCTGATTTACAGTCTCTTGACTTGAAAAAGGCGCATAAAAATTGTGGCGAGGTTGACCATGTTTTTGATCGGCCTTCCTGTTCATGATCAAGGACAGTCTCTTTACAGCATGGCATAAAAATTTACTCCAAAGCGCAGTTGCAATTGGCCTAACTCAACATATCAGTAAATAGAATAATCAAAACAAATAATCAAGAACATATGTGTCAGAATATACAGCACGTGGCGGGTTAAACATAATGTTATACTTACGTTCAACCATCTGCTAACCTGGGACAGTGGTGTAACAGCCAAGCATTAAAACAGTTTGTTAAAGTTAGAAGCAATTGCTTAACTCAAAAGATCGGTACGAGGCACGAAAACAACTGACATAAAATCAATAGACACAAAGTACCTATATTAGTGTACTCGATGTAACTGAAATATAGTTAGAAGTCCAATACAAATATAATTAAATGGTTTTATTTTATAAATCGGTTCTTTCAGATACCTAACTAATATGGACGATGACAAGAGGATAGCTTTTCTAAAAACATATAATGAATTATGCACAGAAAGCATATACACGCCACTACCTATAGCTAATGCTGAAATTAACCTACGTAAAAAGTTACGAGAATGTGAAGAAGCAAAAAGTTTACAAATGCTTGGCATTGTATTAAATAAAAAAGAGAAGAAACTCATTCGGTCTTTTTGAAGGAGGTCGAATTAGAAAAGATGCGAAAGATACCAAAGTGACATCAGTATTCGAATTCATAAGTCGAAAACAAACAGACAATGCCATTGCAGAAATTGGAAAACGACAAAAAGACTACAATATACAAAACACAAAATAAAACCTAAAGACTGAATACCACAAACCCCAACAAAAAAAACCCCAGGTGATCTCTGGTGCTCTGTCAAAAGCTATTAATTACCTTTTCAAACACCATAAAGAGGAAGTATCAGAAATGAAATACTTGTAAAGGAACAAGAGATGAACAGAGGACGACAATTTAATGAATATTGAAAATAAAAGAATTGAAGAATACGAAATGATGATAATGCAGAAAAAAGGAATATACATCCCATGTTGAAGAGGAATTGAGATTGTCAACACGAATATGAAGAAACTGGATCCAGATGATTTGTTTTATATTTTATATCAATAATGCAATACAGTATTATTTTTTGCTATGAGCACATTTAATCTAACTCCTGTTTAAAAAAATACAGTTATTTTCTTCTATTCAACATGTTTTTGATTTATCGTTCTTCAAACAACCAATAAAGATGACATTGCAACTATAAATGTAGATGAACAAATTTTACCGTATAAAATTGTTAGTTGGGTGTAAAATTTTGACAAATATAATATAATATAAACTAATTCATTTTAGATTTATTTCGAATCTACTAATTAGGGAAAAATACGGAACTTATTTGTTGAAAGCGAATATATATATATATATATATATATATATATATATATATATATATATATATATATATATATATATATATATATATATATATATATATATATATATATATATATATATTATATATATATATATATATATATATATATACAACTCGTCTAAACATCAACCCAACAATGTTAGATCTGTAAATTTGCTTTCGCAAATTTTTGGTTCTTCCCTCGCCGGGATTCGAACCCATGCTACTGTGATATCGTGACACCAAATCGCCTGCACTGCAGCCGTCCCGCTAGACCACACGACCGCCTGGGCTCTTATAAAATAGAGCTTTCGCTGACCGTGTGTTACCTTTCCACGTCAGTTTTAATATAGCGGCGTACTGCAGTACATGATATTCTGTTGTAGGGTTGTCACTGACTCAGACGTACTTATATATATATATATATATATATATATATATCTGATATGTTCATTAGGCAGCCATTTTGATTTGATGGTATAAAAACGTTGTAAAATAAACAAGTGTGTTACGATCAAAAGTGTACATATACAACTAGACCGACCATTTTAACGATATAATTAAATATTATGATCAACTCCAGCAGTTTCAATCTCTAGTGTTGTTCAAAATAAAACTTCAGTTGAAACTCCAATTGTAACGTAAAATAAGTGTACACCATGTTTTAATAAAATTAGAACATGCTTTCGTTTCAAAGCAAAAGAAGAGATTCCTTCTATAATGTATATAACAATTACCATTTGTGTTGTTGTATTAGAAATAAATAGATCTGCTTAATTATAATATATCATGTGCTTTCCGATATAAGAAATTAAAGTTGTAAAAAAAATATTGTATTTTTAATGATCCAAATAAGATGTATACTTCATTCGATATTTTGAGCTAAAACAATTTTCTCTAAAAAAATTGAAGTCATTTGTTTGTAAAAAGTAAAAATAACAAAAATAACGAGTTTTAAGGAAAATGCAAATCGGAAAGGTCCCTATCCAATGGTAAAATCAAAAGTTCAAACTCACCAAGCGAATTGAATTGAACTGTTATGTTTCTGATTTTGTACAGGCATTTCCTTATGTAAAAAAAATGGTAGATCTAACATGGTTTTATAGCTAGCTCAACCTCTAATTTGTATGACAGTCGCAAAAACAAATCATTATATTGACAACAATTTATGGACAAAACAAAGAGACATAATAGGTTAAAATGTCAAAAGTAGGACACAACAGTCAACAATGCGTTATTATCTCAATCACTTTAAAAACAAACAAATATGTCAACAAGAGAAACAAACTTTATATAGACATAATACATAAGCCAAAATGAAAGACAAGAATATAAAAAAATTACCACAGCCCAACCAACACATTGTCGGCATGCATTACTGCCGACCTACGCCAAAAGATATGAGCAAAAGTGGACTAAAGAGTAAAGGTTAATAATTTACAAAGACAAATTAGAGAAATAGGTATAAGTCATTTAGATGATTAACAACGTCTGTACCTAGAATCTATACTTAAGTTGATGGGAATATCTATCAAAGTCTAGGTATCTTCCAGTGCACCTATTTATTATAAAAAGAACGCGACGTTTTTTGACATAACCCTGGCTCATCAAATTTGAGCTCACACACTGTTGACGTTTCATAAAATCTGTATAGCAGCTGCAAGCTCCTGAATACCGAATGAGTTGGGAAATGTTGATCAAATATTGAGGTGAAGTTGGTATATTGATACTAATGTGAATGAAACTGATGAGGTATTGATGTCTTAATGATAGGCAGAGGAAGTCCTATTTGTTGTTTCTTAAATTATAGGTTTGGGAGGATATATTGAATGAACCCAATCAGAAAAATTTGCATTGGTAATAGAAAGAACATTATAAATATATTGGAATGGGAAATAAATGAACTGGATTATTTGATCGTCTTGTTTTCGACAAGTGTCTGAATGAACCCGGACTCATGCAAATAAGAAGAGGTCGACAAGGAAAGACGCATAATTAGTTCCCATAGGAATGCCGATAATCTGTTGAAAAAGTTTACCATTGTTTACCTCTACATTCAACAAATATGTTGTCAATAAGAAACTGCAGCATACTGATTGCATGTTCCTCTGTGAAGTTTTATTCACCTTTTTTGTTACAAAATATCAAAATATGCCGTATGATATCCAAAAATTAATAAAATGTAGAGTATGCTTCCATTTTTAATTTTGAAATTATCATGAATTATTTTTTTAGACGATTTTTCGATTTTACTAGGGAATGGTGGTATACAAGATTGAAAACTCAACAGTTTTGATAGAATTAATTTTAGGAAAAGATCGCGATATAAAATTATCCAGAAGATCTTTAAAGTTTTTTAGAATCCACATAATGTTAATACCACTACGCGAATCAACAGTTTCACAGTATTCATAAGATCACTGTGAACGGACGTTTTGGCAATCAACTGGATAATTCCTTTGTAGAATATGCAGATGAGACGCTGATGTACCGTTGTGTGTATGGAATTTTGTGAAGATTAGGTATCCAAAAACAAACAAAACACAGGAACTCAAACATACTTATGGTGAAAAGATGATAGACATTTCGAAGCTATTTTGTCTCTGAAATAGAATTCATTATTTTTTTAAAATTATGGTTCAAATTTATGTGATGCGTTTCTCTGATTTTTTTTACCTTTGGAAATGTGTATGTTGAATTATGTTTAGATCCCCAGTAATAACGGCCATCGGGGCTGTAAAAAAAGACTAGTGGGAACAGTCGTAATTTCTAGGTTTGGATATCACCACTTTTCTGTCACAGATTGTCATGGGTATAATTTTTCATGTTGTCTTACTTACATTTTCGTTCTTTTTTTTTTTTTTTAAAGAAATGGAATTAACCGTTTTAGAATCATCAAAAGGACCAATGTCCAACTAGTTACCATTTTGGACATTGTAAGCCATTCACAGCGTTTTAATGTACACTCTCGAAAATATAACTCAAAACACATTAAGTTCTGAAGCGGCGAATGTTGCATGCCATGATCAACACGACAGATGTTACTAGTGAAAACATGAATCATATCTTTTGACTGATGAGTCTTTTGTAGACGAAACGTGATTCTGGCGTAATATAAAGTTTAATCCTGGTATCTATGATGAGTTTATTTGCAACCACTGGGTCGATGCCACTGCTGGTGGAGATTTATTTCCCCGAGGGTATCACCAGCCCACTAGTCGACACTTCTGTGTTGACTTGAGTTATCATTGATATGTTCATAATTATGAATTAACTGTTAACAAAACTTTTTTTTTGAAAAACTAAGGTTTTTCTACCTCAGGAATAGATTACCTTAGCTGTTTTTGGCAAAACCTTTAGGAATTTTTGGTCCTCAATGCTCTTCAACTTTGTACTCTATTTGGCCTTTTAAACATTTTTTGATTCGAGCGTCACTGATGAGTCTGTTGAAGACGAAATGTGCGTCTGGCGTAATATAAAATTTAATCCTGGTATCTATGATGAGTTTATTTGAAAGCACTTGAGTAACGAGTAGGTTGACCACTATGAAATATCTATTCAACAAATGACATCGAATATTTTCTAACTGTTGTAATGCAATCCCGTGCTATCTTCCTTGAATGTTACCTATCGAATTTCATCGATTCTATACTTATACGAGCAACACGACGGTTTCCATATGTAAGTATGACAGTTTTTCGTCCAGAACATCTTGGATCAAGCCAAGTTTAGTGTTGCTCAGTCTTTATTGTTATATGTACTAGTTTATGTACTGTTATGTAGGTCGTTTTCCGTTTTTTCTTCATACAATTGGCAGTTTGTTTTCGTCTTATGAGTCGGATTACCTCTTTGATATATGTTGCCTCTGTTTTTCTTATTTAATCTTACATTGGTGAGGGCTTTTCAGTTTAAACCTGTGTAGTGGTTTGTTAATTGTTTGATTAGTTGTTCTAATTTCTTCTTTTTGCCATGGTATTGTCTGTGTACTTCGACGTACGGTTTTTGATTTCATCCTTCAGGAAAACAGCCTTTATGTACTGATTATAAACAGCAACAAATCACCTTGTTATTCAATATCTGTTTTGCAATGGGCAAACGGCTTGTAACAAAATGTAAAACATGAAATAATGTAAATGACGTTTATAAACAAAGTCTATCAATTCATAGATCGGTCACATTTAACAAATGTTTAATAAAATTGAGAATGGAAATGGGGAATGTGTCAAAGAGACAACAACCCGACCAAATAAAAAACAACATCAGAGGGTCACCAGCAGGTCTTCAATGTAGCGAGAAATTCCCGCACCCGGAGGCGTCCTTCAGCTGGCCCCTAAACAAATATATACTAGTCCAGTGATAATGAACGCCATACTAATTTCCAAATTGTACACAAGAAACTAAAATTAAAATAATGCAAGACTAACAAAGGCCAGAGGCTCCTGACTTGGGACAGGTGCAAAAATGCGGCGGGGTTAAACATGTTTGTGAGATCTCAACCCTCCCCCTATACCTCTAACCAATGTAGAAAAGTAAACGCATAACAATACGCACATTAAAATTCAGTTCAAGAGAAGTCCGAAGATGTAACCAAAGAAAATAAACAAAATGACAATAATACATAAATAACAACAGACTTCTAGCAGTTAACTGACATGCCATCTCCAGACTTCAATTAAACTGACTGAAAGATTATGATTTCATCATATGAACATCAGGCACAATCCTTCCCGTTAGGGGTTTAGTATCATACCATCATAACATATATGAGAATAACATAACCCGTGTCATGCCAACAACTGTTTTTAGAATAAATGTGTTTAGTTCCGATGCAAAGACCTTATCAGTGACTCAATATTAACGCCAAAATATGCAATCTTTAATGACTTGACAACAGTATCGTAATTATATCCCTTCTTAATAAGTCTATTCAAAGGTTTTGTAAGTTTCTGAGGTGAATACTGACACCTTTGTGCTTTATAAAGAATATTTCCATAAAAAAATTGGATGTGAAATACCTGAACGTATTAGAAGTCTGCATGTTGAGCTATATTTACGAATGATGTCTTTATACCGATGATAAAATTTAGTAACTGTTTTGACTAGTTTGTAATATCGAAAACCCTGGTGTAATAATTTTTCAGTAATACATAAATTTCTCTCGTTAAAATCTAAAACATTGTTACATACACGAGCGAATCGTACAAGTTGAGATATATAAACACCGTAAGATGGTGACAAGGGAACGTCACCATCTAAAAACGGATAATTAACGATAGGAAATGAAAAATCATCCCTTTTATCATAAATTTTAGTATTCAGCTTTCCATTAGTGATATAGATTCAAGATCGAGAAAAGGGCAGTGATCATTGTTAGTATTAGCTTTATTTAAAGTAAGTTCAACAGGATAAATTTCATTAATATACATACTGAAGTCGTCATTATTGAGAGCCAAAATATCATCCAAATATCTAAAAGTATTATTAAATTTGTTTATCAGATGTTGTTTCGATGGGTCTTTGCTTATTTTTGTCATAAATTGTAACTCATAACAATACAAAAACAGGTCCACAATAAGTGGTCCACAGTTAGTCCCCATTGGAATTCCGATAATCGGACGATATACGGAATCCCAAAGCGAACAAAAATGTTATCTAGTAAAAATTCAAGGGCATATATAGTATCAAAGCATGTCCAATTAACATAGTTTTTTTGTTTATTGCTACTAAAAAATGACCTAAAAGAGTTTGAACATATATATTCACATTCTGATTTTTTGAATGCCCATTTAATTAGGTGTGTGAATTTTTTCTTAATGAGAATGTGAGGCAATGTGGTATATACAGGGTAGAAAAATCAAAACTTTGAACAGATTCAAAATCACCAATATAAGCATGCAATTTATCAAGTACATCCAACGAGTTCTTGACACTCCAAAAGTAATTTATTCCACTATTTTCGAAGGCCTTATTTGAAAAATTTATTATCAGGTTATTAAAGCTAGCTTACTCCATCCTGAACTGATACTAACTCCTATATATTTGTCCTTATAACTTGACAGACATCAATTATTTATTAATTTTATTCCAAGACAGAAATCTCGGAAATAGAAACAAATTCCCTTTCCAATCTCTGTCATCATTTATTTATTGCAAATAAGATTAACCCTTTTCATTCCATTAAACTCTTTTGTGAAATATTTATATTTCAAAGTAATCCATCTTCCACTTTTGGCAAGTGCTTGCACAAATCAAAACCGATATGTCAGAACCTAATTGATATTCACTTATATCTGGATGAAAATGTCAGGTCATAAATCATAGATTCTGGACAAGTATTCTCTTTTAAGTAAATTTTTCAAAACTAAATTGGTTGGGAAATGTTTCTGATTTACCAATTTGAATGTAATGGGATCAGTCACTGTTTTTTTTTCAATAGAAATGTTTTATAGATATCAGTTTAGAATTCCTACACTTCCTCATTTTCGTATAATTTAGATGATAACGTAAATAATTTATTGTTAAATAAATTGAAGCGACTGAAAACATGATAATTTAAGAACAGACTTTTGAAATTTGAATAATCTTTTTAATTGTCGATCAGTATCAAAGTAAAGTACTTTTATCGAACAACAATTGGTTTCTTTATTTTATCCACGCAAAAAGCGTATCTATAGAAATTATTCACTATTAGCTTTTGCCTTTTTGAAATCATTTTTCCTTTAAATGAATCTAACTGATTTTGACTATACTGTAAAATGTTTCAATTATACGTCTTCAATAAAGTAAATCAATAACAATTTCATTGTTCATACAAAAATCAATTCGGATACCTGGAAAAAACTGTAGGACAAATACCCATGTATAATCTGCTATATATATCATTTGGAATATGTGTATATAAAATTTTAATTTCAACACTTTTCATAAAGTTGCAAGCTTATTTCACAATTCAGGTATTTTCATATCGCGAAATAAAAAAAAGTTATTACACATTTTGCCTAATTTTGATATGTGATGATTTAACAGAGTAACAGAGAGATTTGTATGGCCAGTGATGTATGTTGCATGCAAAGCACATATCATTTTTTTTATTACCTTATCTTCATAATCTAAATCGATTAATGAAGTTTGAACGTCGGTAAACAACAAACGCAGTGAAAAAATTCTGCATCCTGATAAACTGTTAATTGCTATTTTAAAATATGTCAGTAGATTTTTTTTAACATTGCAAGATCGATTCGAATTTGTTGTGGTGGTTTTTACACTGGTAAGTAGGTAGTAATGGATGTCTGCGAAAAATCCTACGGGCGATTGATACACAGCAGCAGGCGCTTACTCTGTCGACAAACGCGTTTATGTGATTCTATCAGTTTCTGTTTGTGACCTTGTTCTGTCTTTTTAATCGATTCATAAGATTGTAACATCGCTAGACTACTGTTGCATGAACTAATTGAACGACAGATGAACATGTAGTTTTTTTTCTTCTTCTTTTTTAAAAAAACTTTTCAGCTGCTATAAAACGTGAATTACCGAGATCACCATTGGAGTCATGATAGAAAGTAAAATAACAAAAATACCGAACTCCGAGGAAAATTCAAAACGGAAAGTACGAAATGAAATGTCAACATCATAAAGCTCAAACACATCAAACGATTTGATAAAGACTTGAATGATAAAATTGGGGATTGAAATGGGGAATGTGTCAAATAGACAACAACCGGACAAAAGAGTATTAACATATCGAAAAATCCACTATTTCTCTTCAAGAACTCATTGTTTAAATTGCTTGATATAAACAGTATCTCAAGTTATTAAAGTATACCAGCACGACATATGCAATTGGCGAAACAGGAATTGATCACCATTCCACAGTATCTAATTGTATAGTGGGGCTCAAGTTTCTCAATCGTATGTTTTCTGTGCAAACTTTGAGGTTATTTCTTGCCTTAGTTCTTTTTATTCTGTTAATGGTTTTAAAAGTCCTTAATAACAGGGTAAGATATATCAATCAGTATCTCTTATGCATGCAAAATTTTATTCTAAAACATGTCTAGTGGTAAACTAAGATTCTGTCAATATCGCGCTTTTCTTTTCATTGAACCACGACCAGTTGTATGCCTGTTGGCTGGGTAAGCGTCTCTCGATATGCTGAAGTTAAACAGACTTTTATTTCTTTTCTTTGAAGTAAAAAAGATTTTGTCCGTTTCTTAAAAAAATTATTTGAAGTATACCAGGACTAGCATCATTTGCATTGAAGATGCAGAACTACTGATTTTACATTAATTATATTAAAACTGGTATTTTTGTAATTATTTAGACAAATTCCCTCCACTTGATAAAACTGTCTTTACTCTCCATTTTCTAACACACTTTACTTTATCGTTCTTCAAAGTTAAGATGATGAAGAATAAATAATCAATGTATATTGGTATTGTAAAACAAATTGACATCTTAAACTTTCATTCTGCTGTTATTTTGAAAACAAATGTTAAAACAACCGTTCGTTTAAGGAAAACATAAAGTGAATTAATAGGTTTTTCAATAAAACATTCTTTACACAGTGACTTTTTAATTGATTTTAGTTTAACGTTGAAAAGCATTTATCAAAAGACATCGACAAAGTCAGACAACAGATAATTAGTATAAGGTTACATCATACGGAAGACACTAGAAATAAAACGTAGTCAGATATATTTTTTTTCGATATCGCACATATCCTTTTGAATTTTCTAAAGATTTGCCTCCTTAAGACGAGACATTTACATAATGAAATCTGTAAATGAACAACTGAACAATACCGAAGGTAACAATCAACAAAGATGATTAAAATATTGATTCAAGTATGCATGCTGAACCATGCATGCAGCTAACTGAAAATCAAGCGATCCATACATCTTGTTTTGGATAGGGACTATGAGTCGATCATAATAGTGTACTGGTTCGTCACGAATCTTAACATTGACTGCATAAAGCATAGGCGGATCAAAGGGGCCATGGGGGCCCCGTTCCTCCTTTTATTAAGGTTTCGAAACTCTCAATTGAGAATAAGAGTATAGATCTCTATGACATTATACAATAAGGTACCATACTTCAAAAAGGAATGTTAGGGATTGAATTTGGAGTTATTGATCCAGCTGTTAAGATAAAAGAAGCCAAAAAGAAAAAATAAATCTAGTTTCAGGACTACTACTTATGTATAAGTGTAAAGATTCCTATGAAATTATATCACAAGGTACCCTCCCTGAAAAAAGAAGATTGGGATTAGTTCTGTGGGTTATGGCCCGAACCGTGTAGTTATTACTGGTAAAAAAAGAGCTAAAAAATCTAGGCTATGCAAAATATTTAACCACAATCCAAATTCAAAGATGTATTGCATAATCAATAGGAATTGAAAGTATATTTATAGTTATGGTTTAAAATAAATACAACATCATAATCTATATAAAAAAAAAGTAAAATTATGTATGAATTTAGTTTGAAATTATTTGTTAATTTATAAGAAACGTTTAAATTTTTGTTAAAGAAATTATTTAAATGAGGGATGCCATTTTGAAATTTGTTGTTGTTGTTGTGGCCACGTCCACACAAGATTAACCAGCGACGCTCAGATGAAAAAAGTTTGAAAGCCAAAACAAGTACAAAGCTGAAGACTACCGAGGACCAAAAGTTCCAAAAAGTTGTGACCAATACGGCCAGGGTAATCCGCCTAAAACAAGCACATCCTTATTATTTAGAATAATTCATACTTTTGCAAACAGTAAATTTTATAAAATGACTATATAATAAACTAGATAAACATGATTAAAATGAAGTGGTGAATATCTACAGAATAAAAACGGACACATTACAAAAATACACAACTGTGTTAGCCAAAGCCAGTGCATTTGTTAAATGATTCAGATTTTCTTTTAAAATATAAAAGTTATCTTAGTTCCATTTTTATTTACTTTTTCCATCGCAATTGCTCTGTGTGTTTGCCAACGAGAGGTCCCGTGATTAATGTAATTTCATACGGAAAAGCTACGGGCGAATGAGTTTAGAGGGATCATATAATTCAATTGCTGTACATTTCTTAAGTTTTAATCAAATAAAAATCCTTCTTTTGAACTTAATTCCCTTTTAGTGTTAATTCCTTTCTGAACGGTCATTGTTTCGAGAAAAAAAGCTGGACGATACAAACTTTCAATGAAATTTGCTTCTAGGCATAAAATATTTAGTTGACTAGCGTTAAGTCATGATTTACCCAGATGTAGATACATACTACACACAATTATTGTACAGTTGTTTTAAAGTAAATCTTACCTTTCAAGTATATAAAAAAAAGTTGAACCTATTTTGAAATTTAAAGTATCATTTGACTTAAAAATGGAACCCAGCTTCGCTTAGATATGTATATTTGTTGAAGAAAACAGGCTCTCCCAAAAAACTGTCTTCATATGACACTCAACAAATGATATCGGATATGCTCCTTACGTCGTAACTACAATCCCCTGCCCTTTCATGAATGTGACCTACCGAATTTTTACCGGATTTGTTATAACATAAGCAACACGACGGGTGCCACATGTGGAGCAGGATCTGCTTACCCTTCCGGAGCACCTAAGATCACCCCCTAGTTTTTGGTGGGGTTCGTGTTGTTTATTCTTTAGTTTTCTATGTTGTGTCATGTGTACTATTGTTTGTCTGTTTGTCCTTTTCATTTTTAGCCATGGCGTTGTCAGTTTATTTTCGATTTATGAGTTTGACTGTCCCTCTGACATCTTTCGTCCCTCTTTTTCAACGAGATGAAATATATGTTAAATGAAAAATCCTTAATGCAATCTAATATATAATCATTGAATCATAAGAGGAAGTATCAAAAATGGTTCCTGCAATGTAATTTATATGATAAAACGTCGTAAATATTATGGCAATAAAAAGTACAATTAACCGGTAGGAAAATCTGTCAATAGTAATATTCTTTAGAGATATAGATAATTGTTCAATTACGTGTCTGACATAACGCAGACGAAGAAAAAATGAATTTAATCTTGGCAATTTCAGTTACGTAATTTCCTGACATGCAAATGCATAATTCTGCTGTAACATATAAATAATTGCTTTGCATATATGTTTCCTAATTCTACTTAATGTGCTTATCTGCATGCTAGGGATTATTGAACTTTTTGATTGCCATATGATGTATTAGAATAATGGATCAAATTCAAAAATGAATACATGTTATTTTCACACTTGAACCAATACGCAATATCTCATACAAAATGTTAATGGTGAATATACGTCAAACACTTTTTTAATAACAGATGCAATGCAATTTTTCGTTTCTTTGTAAAATAGAATGTCACGAATGTTTTGCTATAAAAGCCTTCTGAAATATCATCAACATCTGATCATTGCTGTCAAAATCTTAAAAAAGTTAAAAGCTATCGTATTGAATTATATTAATGTTGATTCTTTCACATTTCCACAGGAGAATAATTCGGAGTTACCACAATCCTAGAAAACCCAAAAGTAAAACATCAGATTTAAACTCTTGATTAATTTTTGACATAATAAAACGGTTTTCCGTGCTTGAGGTTTGAAATTACATCATAAAATCTTCTGGTATAAGTCCTTGCTGACGGAATTTCACGCGAAAAATCCCCATCGGACATATAATTGACTCTTCTTCCTTCAATTTTATCTTTTTCGACCAACCATGTATTGAATACCAGACTTTTATTTAATTACCTTGTTTTCAGGAATTTTCACCAACATGCGTTACGTGTCAATGTCAAGACCAAGAAATGTAAATGTTTTCGTAGATCCGACTGTTTTATTGTATGACAAAGGGGGGAAAGCCTGACAAAAGTCTCCATTAACACTCTACAATTATTAGTGAACTCGAGTCCAGAAAAAAGAAAATCATCTCAAATTTTTTCGAAAGTGTCAATTCTAGACTTAGACTGACAAGCCCAGGGTAAAATGATTGAAAGCGTTCACATAGCTGATATGAGCTACTTAACTATAAGTGTAAGCATTTATTTATTTTAAACTAATCCTGAAATGTGTTCCCTTAAGATCAAAAGTTTAATAGATTAAAAGTCTGAAGGCTTGGCCAATATCGATTTTTCCGATTTTCACAAGCATTCCCCAGACCGAAATCATGACCAAAAATATTGTCAAATGAAGAGTATATCACACTACAATTATCTGCTGGTATAAATCATTAATGCTTAAGAATCTTGCATTGCTGCCTGTTCTATCTAGAGAAACTGTTTGTCTGAGTCAACGAATAACCGGATCATGATCAAAACATCTAAAACAAGAATGAGGCGACAATTTTAGGAGAAACTGTTCATCATGCGATTTCCATCCTTGTGCATACTGCTTAGTGCATAACCTTGTGCTAAACACGTACTTTAATAATTCTATAAAAACTTGAGAGTATAGTGATATGACCTAAAAACATATCTTGCTACTTTGGTAGTATTAAAAGTTATTTTCATATGAATCGGCACTTGTAAAAAACAAGAAAATAAAAAAGCCATTAAGAATCCAAACTTTTCAGATATATCCCCAACAAGAAGATATTAATGAAGCAACAGACACGGCTTTCACCGACTTATTTTTGGACTTATACATTGAACTTGATATACACGGTCATCTCAGTACCAGAATCTATGACAAACTTTATTATCAATTACACCCACCTTAGTAGCAATATACCAACTTCACCTGCACATGAAATATTCATTTCCTAACTTATTTGGTATTCAAGAGCATAAAGCAACTACTCAGACGTTGTAAAATGTCACCTAAGTCTGAGCAGAAAGATGATAAACCAGGGAACCTTGTTGATAAATATTCCTTTCAAATAATACACGATAGTATTGCATTATAGATTATGGTGTTATGGTATTCTTTTATTTGTCTTTATGAATATTACTTTTACTGTTTAGTTTGTTTTTGCAGTAGGAAACCAGGTTGAAATAGAACAAAAGAATCGAAGCTCTTTGTTAGAGAAGGCGATAAATGCTTACTGTAATGTTTACTATAAGGACAAAATTTAAAAAGTTAATAGAAACAAATAAAATGACAATTTTCTACTCAATTACGAAGTGTTTTATTTTAAAAACACTATTTGCGTAAGTTTTCAATTTATCTAGAACATAGTTAAGCAGAACAATTAGATATCAAGTCGACGACATGGGTATCTTTCAAGTTGGATGTAGAAAATGAATAATCTCCGATTAAATTTTTTTTTCCATGGACGGAAAACATATCAATCTATTAGTTCAGTAATTTTCGTGTCTGCCCTTCCATTATGTGACTCGAGAAAAAATTCCAAAAAAAAAAGTTAACAATTGTAATGAAAAGATAAAATCGAGTGCCCCTTTTTAATGTTGTGTTTGAGTTGAATATTTTGTCTTGATATCGCACAAAGCAAGAATATTTCATACATCGTCTCGCTTCAGATTTTATCATTTTTATATATCAAAGCTACAGGGTAAGTTTATAACATAAAAAAATCACGGTGCTAAAGATGAAATATATGGGTCAAGTGAAATACCTATCTAATGAATCACAAAAACAGAGTAGGTGTGTTCGAATAGCTTTTTTATTTTACTAAAAGTACTTTACGATAGTCTTTCAAGTTGGATGATGAAAATGCATATCTTCGAAAAATTATAATTTTTTGTGTGTGATAACTAGGGTTTATAGTCTTCAACCACGAAAAAAATCTAGTCTTACTACTTCCACGAAATATTTAATTATTTTATGAATTTTCGAAAATTCCACCTGACAACCGACCAGACAAAAGTTTTAAACTGAATCTATGCAGATACGATCATTAACTGATGCTCATTTGCTAGTTGATACATTTGTCTTTTAAAATACAACTGACATATAAGGATCGTAATGGCGCAATGTGGATAAATTTATCGGTTTCCAAGAGAAAAATTTGCAGCGCGTCATCCCTACAATGGCTTCCATTTCTACGATTGTGAAAATGAACTTGCGTAATGGGGAGACAATTTTGACGAAGTAAAATCCTGACTGCTTGGTGGTGTCCTTTTGACGTTGCTCTGTATTTATACATCCTGTCATTGTGTTATTGTTCTATGATGATTTTTGTATTCTTGTCTTTCATTTGTGCTAATGTGATTTGTCTATATGCCCTTTTGTGTTTCTTTATTACACTGATGTGGCTCTGTCCTTATACATCCCGTCATTGTTTTATGATAATTTTTGTATTATTGTCTTCCATTTTTTCAAATGTGCTTTGTATATAGGCCTTTTTTGTGTTTCTGCTATACACATGGATGTCTCTGTATTTATACATCCCGTCATTATATTATTTTGCTATTGTAAATTTTTGTATTCTTGTCTTTCATTTTTGCTAATGGGCTTTGTCTATATGCCTTTTAGTGCTTCGTTGTTACATATTTAATATATCAAAGAAGATGTGGTATGATTGTTAAAGAGTTGGAAAATGTATTTCCCATTTGCAGGTGAAGTTGGTATATTGCTACTAAGTTGTCGGAAATTAAAATCATCTCGTTTGTCATAGATTCTGGTATTGAGGTGCCTGTGTATGCCAAAATGCATATCTAAAATAAAATTTCAAAAATGATTTGTTTCGCTCAGAACACTGACAAAACCTTACCACAGCGTCTGATTAGAAGCCAAATTGCACAATGACGCTTAGACAGTTAAGACGTTTGTTCGAAACAGCTTTATTTTGATTTAAGTTTCTATAGCATATGTGTCAGATTTCTGTAGATTTGATGTCGATATTTTTTGTAGACGTATTGAATCAAAGAGGCCTCACCACGCCGTTTGATTAGAAGCCAAATTGCATCATGACGCTTAGACAGTTATAACTATCGCGTTCAAATAAACGGCAACACAATCCTAAACAAAATTTGTTTGAAACAGCTTTAATTTTTTTTAATTTAAACAGCATATGTGTCAAATTTTCGTAGATTTGATTTCGATATTTTCTATAGACGTATTGATTTAAAGAAGAAACCCGACTTAACAGACTCTGACTGAAACAAATTATTATTAACTGACGTAGCAGTATAGCGCTGATTTAAAATTCAGATTAAAATCAAATGACGACAAGAAACTGCATAGAGGTATTCATTGCAATAAGTCATTTAACAGGAAAATACCACTTTGTTTTCTTGCACGATGTTTGAGTGATTGTTGTTTTGTTATGTCACGTGCCAAGGCGTATTTCAAGCATATTTTAGTCAGAAACAAAATAACTATACATTGATCATAAAAGTTATGCTCTTCAAGATTCATCAACCTGGATGACACTGGTAATTTTTACTGCAACTGCAAAAAAGAGGGTACATTGGACACGAACATTAACATGAATATGACAGTTCTTGTCCATTCGTTTTTTATGTGTTTTGTCATTTGATTTTGCCATGTGATTATGGACTTTCCGCATAGATTTTCCTCTGAGTTCAGTATTTTTGTGATTTTACTTTGATCTTTCTATGGATACCTAAAAAAACTGTTTTGATGGTGTGAACCTCTCCATACACGAGATATCAGAATAAACACAACGATTTCGTGCGGACGTTTAGAATGTATTTATTTAAATAAAGCAGGATGTTGTTCTCCCTCGTGAACACCTTAGATCATCCCCAGTTATTAGTCGGGGTCGTGTTTCTCAGTCTTTAGTCTTCTATGTTGTATTTTGTGTACTGGTGTTTCTCTTTTTTTTTCTTTCTGCTTTTTTTTTTGGCCATTACGTTTTCAGTTTATTTTCGACTTATAAGTTTGAATGTCCCTTTGGTATCTTTCTCTTCTCTTTTCCAGAAATTTCATGGAATATTTGATTTATTTATAATGAACTGCTCATTTCCTGTTGCTGTCCAATAGTATAAGATTGATTAGAAATCGGAGTTTGGAATATAATATCCAGTGAATCCCCCTTGTACTTTAAAAGCAAACAAATCTGCAAATAAGCTTATGAAAATAAAGGAAATGGAAAAGTACTCAAGTTATTCAATGGAATTGTTATCTGGGTTTAAGTACAAATATAATCTTCAGAAATCAAAATTAGGTTGTCTGTAATTTGATCTTAAGAAGACAATGTTCTATTGACGCAATCCAAGTAGACAACTGAATGAAGATGAGTAGTCTAACGTCATTACATATCGCTATAATGATGGATCAAGTTAACTCTCATTTGCTTTTAGCTTAAGTAAACGTTCTAAATGGCAGTTTTTACGACAACTTTCCTTCCAAAAGGTCACATGATAAAAGAGCCACAAGGTTGAAAATAAAAGACCTTATTATTATATAAACGATTACATCACTTTTTTTGTAATTTGTATGTAGACCGTTATATCACTTTTTCGTATAAGGACACTATATAACTTTTGGACTATTTTAAATCTCGGTCTATTTCTGAAATTAATTCTTACATACTTTTGATTTTTTAACCCTGTATGCTTACATTGCCTATGTGATATTTTAAAATTGTTTGTATATACATTGAACGACAAATATATGTGACGTATAAAATTTCTGACGTCAGACACGCGAAGCAATGCAATTGTGTTTGTAGATAGATGTTTTTGTGTTCTGTTAAATGGTTTCTTTTTAATATTGTTACACGATGATGACTGCTGTACCCATATTTTGACTATTTTATTTAAAATGTCTGTTTAGTTCACGCATCATTGTAAATATAACGGAATTTGATGAGACTGTCATCAAAGTGAGAGTGTTAGCGCTATAAAACCAGGTTCAATCCACCATATTCTACATTTGAAAATGCCTGTACCAAGTCAGGAATATGACAGTTCTTGTCCATTCGTTTTTGATGTGTTTTGTTATTTGATTTTGTCATGTGATTATGGACTTTCCGATTGGATTTTCCTCTGAGTTTAGTATTTTTGTGATTTTACTTTTTAGATATCATTGTATAGTAGATGCGCTAATTGACTTTTCAAACCCCTCAAAAATACCCAAACATTGCGAATTTTTTGCTGTGTTGAAAACCCATTAGTTGCCTTCGGCTGTTTTCTGTTCTTTTTTGGATAGCTGTCTCTATGGCACATTCCTTATTTCCATTTTCAATCGTTTTACGCATTTTTGGAAAAAAAATCATCACGAGTTATTTTCGTTTTATAGCACGGGGTTTACATCGCTCCTAGTGGACCACAAGTCCCCAGGGATATCCTTAGCTTAGCAGTCATTTACACTATATAGTACACTACAACCACCTTAAGCCTGATCAAACATTTTTTCTAATTCAATTAAATGATCTCTTGAGAAATAAATTGCACTTGAATATTTGTATAAGTCCCTTTATTGTTAGAAGTAGGATAAACATGATAGAAAATTGACAATTAAAAAAAAGAGGAATGTAAATCCTGTGACATATCGGTAGGAAGGTTTATTTGTATATTTTAAAAAATCCTTCGGGTACAAATTGTGTTAATTTTATATCCGAATGTTCTTCGCAAAACTTATTAAAAGATCCCTATAAAGTTTCTTTATTAGAAAAAAAATTATAAAACTTATGATCGTTTTGCCTAAAATAATCCAGACTTCTATAATTAGATTTAAGAAATTATATTATAAAGATACGGAAAATACAATTATGAACAGTTTTCCTTATCAGGGTAAATAAATATTTATTTTTTGCAATAAAAAGAAATAAACTAAAGAAAGTCTTCATTGCGGATTTGTTTTATCGATTAATCTCCTTTGTCTCATCAAATTGCGCTCGTATGTCTGTGTTCTATTCATCATATCTCTCTCTCTCTCTCGCTAAATTTCTACAGTGACTTTTTTCATTGTACGTTATTTGTGTATGAGTAGAGCATGTTCATTAAATCACTTCAGTGACACAATTTATATAATCTATCGGTGTTGAACTTTTCTATAAAACAAGAACTAGTCAAAACTAAAGAACATTTACACATTTCTCAGATACATGAACCATAATTATAATAAAAAGAGTTGATCCCATTTTTCGATCAAACTGACTTCTGAGTAACTGGCAAACCACAGAATAAACATGTTAAATGTGAATTGAAAATTAGATTATACGAGTTTCTTATATACTATGTTCCTAATTTTGTCATTTTTTCTTAAGGGAGACGGATTTATATAAGTTTTTCTTGTTTCCGAATCCCTGTATTTATTTTGTATATTTATATTTCATGCACGTTTTGAATAAATATTGTTTAAACTAAAGTTTTAGTCCAAATTTTATTCTTGGTTTCAGACTGAAAATTGTGTATATTTCTCTCCTTTTACTGTACATTGACTGCAGTCAAATTATGTTTCATTGTTCGTCATTCGAATAGCTGAAGAAAAGTGATCAGTCTGAACGATGTTTTTAAAAACAGACCATTAAAAGCCATAAAAAATAAATCAATTAGTTCTAAAGTATGTCGATACTTAAAAAACTATAAAAACACGATATGACTTAATATTTAAATGGAAATATTTATTCGCCAACTTCAGTTAAAGACAATAAAATTAACGGTACCAATTTTCTTGCACCAGATGCGCATTTCGACAATACATGTCTCTTCAGTGATGCTCGTGGCCAAAATATTTGAAATCCAAAGCTTATATAAAAGATGAAGAGCTATTATCCAAAAGGTCCAAAAAGTATAGCCAAATCCGTGAAAGGAATCAGAGCTTTGCATGAGGGAGATACATTCCTCAATTTATAATAATTTCTAATATTTTGTAACAGCAAATTTTAATAACACAAAAAATCCGTATTTTCATGCCAGTACCGAAGTACTGGCTACTGGGCTGGTGATACCCTCGGGGACTAATAGTCCACCAGCAGAGGCATCGACCCAGTGGTAGTAATAAAATTAACGGTACCAATTTTTTTGCACCAGATGCGCATTTCGACAATACATGTCTCTTCAGCGAAGACAAATGTCAAGAAATGCTTATCATATGAAACTCTAAGAAAAATAATAAATGGAAACTGGGAATGTGTCAAAGAGACAACAACTCGACCAAAAAGCCCAAAACAGCCAGGAGGTGTGTTTCAGCTGGCCCCTAAACAAAAATGCGTACAAATTTATCAAAAGTAACATTATGTATTATATATGGATAGTATAGGTGTGATAACATGACACACCAATTGTATTTGTGTACCAATAATTCATGAGTCATTCATTATAGTACTTAATCGTTATAATTTGCCAAATTGTAAGTGACAATTGTACCTCGCTCAAGATAACTCTCTGAGAATCTTATCTTTATAAATCTGCAATGATAAAGCCAGTAAAAGCATTCAAATGTAGTGAATGTATGTCAAAATGATATATTGCAGAATTATTTTTTGACGCATGTGGTTGATATTGTTCAATTCAAAATTGTGTCGATTTTTTTTCCATAATAAATTCAATTTTATTCAACCCGAAAGAACTGCAAAGTTCTATATCCGGATTGAATGAAAACGATACGTCATTTATTGGAAAGCAGTGTAATGTTGATTAGTATGTTAGCTGCCGTTTAGATTTCAGCAATTTCTAAGCACCGTGTAAACAACCAATCTATCTAACGACGTTAAAATCACATAAGCATCGGTGGGCGTAGAAGTAATTGACATTATCGTTGTAATGAAAGAAATCTATAACGGTCAAACACCTTTTGACCATTTGCGTTGATTTCGTATTCTATAAATTGATAAAGTTATATCAATCTAACTTTGAATTGAATTTACGAAAAGCTTCGTTGCAGTTTGCAAAAATATGTAATTTGTAAAACTAATTTGTTAGTTTACATAATGATGGGAAAGAAAGAACATTTCAGGGATCGCTACCGTACATATTATTCATAAAAAAAAATAAAAAAAAATATAGGATCATCTGGTAATTGTTTTTCGTTCAACATGTTCAAAATTAGCAACTTTATGTAGTTTTATGAAAAAAAGATTCATGTCTTCTTAGGTTAACAGCAATTTGTGGCATTGTAGTACATTTTTTATTTTATGAGTTTGTGTACATTAAGTATATAAATTACAATTTATATTCATTGATAAGTAAGTTTAAAGGACTTGCCGATTTGAATTGAGAATAAAACACTTATCAGGAAAGTTGGTTGCAATCTATAAAAGTCGTAGTTTTGTGTCATTTCTTGACATTCATCAATTATTTTGATTAAACGTACAAATTAATATTGAAAAAAGACTTGGCGAAAAAGACCTTGAAAGTGAAATAAATGCAGAGAAAATAACCGGTGACAACACTTAATACTAAGGCCTTTCTACCTCAGGGATAAGGTACCTTAGCTGGGAAGTTGGGAAAACTGTTAGGAATTTTAAATCCTCAATGCTCTACAACTGCGTACTTTATTTGGTCTTTTTAACTGTATTTGATTCGAGCGTCACTGATGAGTCTTTTGTAGACGAAAGCGCGTCTGACACAAATAAAAAAATTCAATCCTTTTATATATGATGAATTTATTTGCATTTATCTTTTTGTTTGTTTTTAAGTGTAAATCAAAACTGAATGGAGAAAAATGATTTTTGAAAATTAAAAGTAGGGGGTGTAGCATAAGAATGACATTGTTAACTTTCCATGACCACAACATTTATTTAGTAAAAAATAAATAATGAGTCATGAGATAAGACCTTTTCTTTAAATTGAAAGTGAAGCGTGAACTTATCAACTTAATGCAGTTTTGTTTTGTTTTATTTTGTTCTAACATTCTCGATATTTTCGAAAAATAAAACGACATTTGCTCTCGTTATGTTGTACTTACAACCATAAACGATTTCTATATCCGTCAACGTCTTCTATATCTCTCAGGAATTAGCTTTGTATTGTATTAAAATAATAAAAACGTCCAATGTTGTTATTAGTAACCTTGGAATACTCTGATGAGATTATCATCATTTGTATATATAAAGTTCTCAGGTCAAGAAACTAGGAAAAGCCGTTTGAAAACGAATCAATAAGCTACACAATGTCAAGAAATGATTTGTTTTCAAAAAACCATCCGGAAATACACATCAAATTCGTAATAAGATACAAATCTCTTTTTTAAGAAGTAAACAATACAATTCCTTACTGATAACAGTGTTGTCAACCAGTAATGCTTTATTTGCATATATTGGTTGTAAGATAAAGATAGCCTATAAAATCAAAGCTTTTTTCGTCTTCGTTATTTTTTTTATTATTTACTGATGGATCTTCTGTGCTTTACGGAACAATTATTTGCTAATCATGTTTTTTGTCTCCAAAGGTATCATCAGCCCAGTAGTCAGGACTTCGGTTTTCACATGCTTATCAAGAACATGGTCATTTTTATAAATTTACTGTTTGCAAAAGTATGAATTATTCAAAATACTAAGGATGTTCTTATCCCAGGCATATCATATAACCTTAGTCGTATTTGGCACTACTTTTTGGAATTTTTGGTCCTCAAAGCTCTTCAACTTTATACTTCTTTGGCTTTCAAATCATTTTGATCTGAGCGTCACTGATGAGTTTTATAAAAATTAAACGCGCGTCTAGCGTATCGAAATATAAGCCTGATACCTGTGATAACTATTTTGGTTCGTAGTAAAACAGCGCCGCTTTGTGTGTCTGTACCAAGTCATAGAACGTTCTTCATCGTTTATTTTTGTCTGAATATTTTCTTTTAAAAATTAAAACAAATTGTTGGTTCATTGAACATATTTATTTTCCTGATTTCACTACACAGTAATACGTTATGAACAAAATTGTTTGGTCTTCGTTGAAAAAAAACAACATGTTTGGATCTTCAAGCTTTATCAATTTGAAAATGCATGATTATTCTGAAACATTTAGTAGAAACAGATTTATACGTTCTTACGTTCAATTGTTTTCTATTGATGTGATGTATTTTATTCATGGATTTTCTGTTCTTTTCGCGGAAGTTGTTACATGTACTTGATGTCGTTTGATGTGTTTGAGCTTTTGTTTTTGTCATTTGCTAATGAAATCAACTCATCATATATACTAGGATTAAATATAGTATTTGCACCAGACGTGCGTTTCGTCTACAAAAGACTCATTAGTAATGATCGGACCAAAAAAGGGTTTAAAAATCCAAAAACAGTACGAAGTTTAAGAGCATTGAGGACCAAATACAGCTAATGTGATCTATTCCTGAGGTAGAAAAGCATTAGTATTTCAAAAATTCAAAGTTTTGCAAACAGTTAATCTATAATTATGACCATATCAATCAATGATAACTCATGTCAACACAAAAGTGCTGATTACAAGGCTGACGATACCCTTACGGAATAAAAACTCCACCAGCAGTGGCATCGACCCGGTCGTTGTAAATAAACCCATCATAATTACCAGGATTAAAAAATAGTATTTGAACTAGACGCGCAATTCGTCTACAAAAGACTCATCAGTGACGCTCGAACTCCAAAAAGTTTAAAAAGACCCCAAAAAAATACGAAGTTGAAGAGCATGGAGAACAAAACATTCTTAAAATGGTTCATTTTGTACACAGGGACCCTATTCCTGGACGGCTAAGGTAATTGTATACAGGAAAAAAAATAGGAATAAAACGTTTATATGTCTAAAAAAAAAAACAGTCTTAAAATGTTTGCCAAATACAGCTAAGGTGATCCATTCCTGAGGTGGAGAAGCCTTAGTTTTTCAAAAATACAAAGATTTATAAACAGTTAATTTATAATTATGACCATATCAATGATAAATCATGTCGACACAGAAGTGGCGTATACTTGGCTGGTGATACCCTTGGGAACAAAAAACCCACCAGCAGTGGCATCGATCTAGTGGTTGTAAATAAACTTATCATAGATACCAGGATAAAAATATAGTATTTGCGGTAGACCTTTCCATTTAAAATTTTCCTCGGAGTTTGGTATTTTTGTTATTTTACTTATTATACAACAAAGCTGGTTGTTAATTTTTCAATTAATGTTGGCTTCAATATTCAATTAGTATATTTTACTTGTGACGGTAATTATTGAGACCTTGTTATTTTACTTATTATACAACAAAGCTGGTTGTTAATTTTTCAATAAATGTTGGCATCAATATTCAATTAGTATGTTTACTTGTGACGGTTAATTATTGAGACCTTAGGCGGATGGCTATTTTACTTTTTCTTTGGTCAATAAATCTTGCATTTGACCGAACTAACAGTCATTATCGATGGATAATCTGTTTTGACGAGTAAAATCTTTGGTGTTATCCTATATAAGTATTATTTCATTATTCACTATGTTTTTCTATATTGAATAAAGCAACGTATATTCATCTGAGGAAAATGCTGAAACACATATCGCGCTAACATAAAAAAGAATTTCAATTGGTATTAATTACCGCGCTTTAAAACATTGACATTTACGTGTATAATGATTTGATGTTCAATTGGTTTTGGTATACCGTTGCCATTTAAATACATTATTTTTATAGCTGGTGGTATGGAAGAAAAACAATAACTGTCTTTAGTTGGTTTGCCTCAATGATTATCAGTTTTTTAAAAGTCAATAAAACCAAAAATATTAGACCGTAATTGTATATTAATTATTTTTAAAATTAAACTCAAATCACTTTAATCATAGTACGAAATAAATAACACAACCCTTTTATTGAGTTCTTGAATTAAATCATTACTTTTTTTAACAATGAAAACATATCAATTAAGAAACAACTGTATTGTATTTGAAGCTTGGCCTACGTAAAACGTCGGTTTGATTGTCGCAGGTTGAGTTTACCTACGATGGCTTACTTCTGTTTTTAACAATGAGCTACTATCAATTACATTTTCTTATATCATCCTTTATCTATTTTGTTTTATTTCTGTAGTTTCCTGTTTCATTCCTACGAAGGTTTATTTCTTTAGAACACGACCGGATCTAATCCTAGCTTCTAGTGTATAAGACCAGACCATTTCTTTTAAAATTCGTTCATTCTTTTCATAATCTATAATTGTTAACTGGTTTAGATATATTCAAACCACCTGCGTCAACTCGAGGCATATTTTTTGTTATGAATTTGAAAACGTTACAGGTATTTCTCACATGATTGGACGATGTATACCGAGAAATAACCTTATCTGAAAACAAGCTACATGTACTTAAAACTGATTCATATTATATATTTCTGTTCATTTAGAAAGCTTTCCGTAAGCTCTGTTTACATCTTTGTATTTTGGTTTAATCATGTGTCTGTTTTGTGGATCTATATTTTCACCATGCATGATGTTAAATTAGAAAATTAAATGAATCGTAATAAAATCGATTTGACAATTTATATATCAAATAATATTTCATCGAAGAAAAGCGAGGTTAAAAGTTGTTTTCTTTGATTGACAAACGTTTTATGAATCCAATTTTCCATTTTAATTTTTATATTTCATGTCACATATTTTGTTTTTTGCTGTATTCCATTAACGCTTAAAAATAGCTCAGCAAAAAAAAAATGGTTACTGATTTATCTGTGTACCCGGATCTGTAAATTACAAAAATGTAATATTCAAAAGTCTTTCCACCTTTAAGATAACACAATGTGTAAACTCGACGCTTAAAGTAGTTTTAATATGGTTGTATACGTATACAATGATTAAACTGTAGTATTGATATTTAAACTAAATTTTTGAAAGATCTCATTTGATGCGTGGTTCATGTATTTGACAATGGTATTTAATCATAAAGAAAGGGATAATAACGATTTTCCTTATAAAGTGCATCATTGGTTGCATTAATATATTTGCTGTTCAAAATAAATAAGTAATTATGATACCGAATATCATTTCTACATATTACCACAGAGAGACGCGAATACTTTTAATTTTTTTATACTTTGCTCTGGTGTCTTATTATGAGCATGTAGTTGGACATAAGCGATACAAAATTCTATTAGAATTAGAAATTAAAACTTAGTTTTTTCTCGCTAAATACGAGATTTTTTGGTAGATCCTAAACGATTTACGATTATGTTTTCAATAAGTTAGTTAACATTGTACCACTGTCGATGTTGTTAAGCAACTGATGGTAAAAAAACCTAATTAAAAAATTAATATTATTCTTATTTTGAAATGTTACATGTCAGCTTCCTTCAAGCCTTCTTTAGGAAGATATGATTCAGTTTGTATATTGTGTTTTTCATATATATGTATGGTTGTTACTAATGATAACGTCATTTACGGGTTTAAAAGTAAGTTTTAGACAATGCATGGTTATGTTGTGCTGTTTTTATGTGCTGCTCTCTGTTGTTTTACGTGTTCGTTTTCATTCTGTGTTAGCCAGTACTTCGGTGCTGACGTAAATATTAATTATATGGTCATTTTTTTTTTATAGATTTACTGTTTGCAAAAGTATGAATTATTTTGAATACTAAGAATTTTCTTATCCGAGGCATAGATAATCTTAGCCGTATTTGGTACAACTTTTTGGAATTGTGGGTCATCAATGCTGTTTAACTTTATACTTGTTTGGCTTTCTTACTTTTTTTATTTGATCGTCACTGATGAGTCTTATGAAGATGAAACGTGCGTCTGGCGTTTTAAATTATCAGCCTTATCTTTTTCTCAATATTGACGTAGATGGACGACTTCACACGAAAATCTATGACAAACGGGACGATTTCAACTTCCCAATTATCAATTTCCCATTTCTCAGCAGTAACATACCATCTGCCCCTTTGTATGGTGTTTACATATCACAATTGATACGTTATTCACGTGCTTGTTCACACTATACGGACTTCATATACAGGAGTGTGCTCCTTACGCAGAAACTTCTCCAACAAAGTTATGAGGAAGACAGATTAAAATTGACACTCCGTAAATTTTATGGACACCATCACGAATTGGTGGATCCATACGATGTGTCTTTAACCAAACTAGCTAAGGACATTTTTACCACATGGTAGATTGTGGTTTGTCATTATGTCGTCTAATCTTTTAATTACCAAACGTGACTTATTCCCGATTGTGACTGTTTTGCTGAGTGTGAATTCGCATTACTTTAAGACGTGTTACGCTACTTGTCTATCCCAAATTCATGTATTTAGTTTAAATGTTTAATGTTATATTTAATTCTCATCGAATTTTGTCAAATGTGAATGTGTTGACGTATTTTCTATTATATTTATGTGTTATGGAAAGAAAAATTAATCACCGCCGTCATTTATTAGATTTAATTTTGGTCAACGTGATCTGTACGATAATTTACGTTTGAAGTTGGATTCAAACTGGACATATATATATTATAATTAATTGCTATTAATAAGTATTGCAATATGTATTGTGTTTAAATGCAATATCAGTATTTAGTTCTATTATAATCTTTAATCAATCCTAATTCTATCTTACTTTTGAGATATAGTTTTTCATGTGTGACGTAATTTTTCTGCTGTTTCAGAAATTTCATATATTCAAATGTGACGTAATTTTTAATGCCTTTTCACCATCGTATGTGACGTTATTTTCATAACTTACTGCGTTGAGGCCTGGACTGAGTCGTGTGTGTCTACTCTGTATTGGTCTTTTTGCATTATGTATTTGTGTTTGTTTTATGTAATGAGTTAATACTTCAGTTTCATTATGTATATCTGTTATATTCATTTGATAAAATTTACTGTTTGCAATATCATTAATTGTTCTAAATAATAAGGATGTTCTTATCCCAAGCATAAAAAAACATAGCTGTATTTGACGCAACCTTTTTCAACTTTTGATCTTCAGTGCTGTACTACTTTGTCCCTTTTTTTCGCTTTCGATCTTTTATATCTGGGCGTCACTAGTGAGTCTTGTGTGAACGAGGCGCGTTTTGGCGTATTGAATTTTAAACCTGATGCTTTTTGTTATTCATTAATCATGTGTTTCTTTGTCTAATACGTTCTCCTATTTATTTGTATTGTAGTCCTGTAATATTATGTTGTCATTTCAATGTTATATTAAAAATTGCCATTAAAGTGCAGGGTTTGGCATGCCACAAAACCAGGTTCAACCCACCATTTTTTCTTTTAAAAATGTCTTGTACCAAGTCAGGAATATGGCCATTGTTATATTATAGTTCGTTTCTGTGTGTGTTACAATTTAACGTTGCGTCGTTTGTTTTCTCTTATTTTTGAGTGTAAATTGACATTGCGATAAGACTCGTCACGGTACTTGTCTATCCCAAATTCTTGTATTTGGTTTTGATCTTATATTTGTTATTCTCGTGGGATTTTGTCTGATGCTTGGTCCGTTTCTGTGTGTGTTACATTGTAGTGTTGTGTCGTTGTTCTCCTCTTATATTTATGCGTTTCCCTCAGTTTTAGTTTGTTACCCCGATTTTGTTTTTTGTCCATGGATTTATGAGTTTGAACAGCGGTATACTACTGTTGCCTTTATTTACACCTTTGATTACTAATAGCATGTCAAAATGTATTATTGTATTGTTTATTTATCTATTTCTCTGTCCTAAATGTGTTTGCATTTATTTGAACTGTAATGTAATGTTGTCATTTAAGTGCTATACTTAACATTGCCAGAACAGCGCGAGGTTTGGCTAGGCGTATAAACCAGGTTCAACCTACCATATGTTTCGTAAAATGTCCTGTACCAAGTTAGGAAAACGGCAGTTGTCATCGTATAATTCATTTATGTGTGTGCTACATTGTAGTTTGATTTTTGATGCACTTAATCATATCTTCCACAAAGAAGGCTTGGAATTACTTGAAGGAAGCTAAAATGTAACATTTCAAAATAAGAATAATATTAATTGTTTAATTTTTTTTCTCCCATCAGTTGTTTAAACTACGTTTTTGACAATGCATGGTTATTTTGTGCTGTTTTTATGATCTACCCTCGGTTGTTTTACGTGTTCGTTTTCCTTTTGTGTCAGTTAGACAGGAAAATGACAGTTGTCATCTTATAATTCGTTTATGCTTGTGCTACATTGTAGTTCGGATTTTTGATGCACTTAAGTATTTATGTTGTTTCGTTGTTTTCCTTTTATAGTTTTTGTGTTTCCCTCGGTTTTAGTTTGTAACCAGGATTTGTTTTCTATCATTCGATTTATGACTTTCAAACAGCGGTATAAAGTAATATAAAAAAATAGAAATCAGAGGAAAATCAAATCGGAAAGTCCCTAATCAAATGGCAAATTCAAATGACAAAACACATCAAAAACGAATGGACAAGAACTGTCATATTCCTGACTTGGTATAGGCATTTTCAAATGTAAAAAATGGTGGCTTAAACCTGGTTTTATAGCGCTAAACATCTCACTTTGTACAACAGTCTCGTCAAATTATGTTATATTTACAATGATGCGTGAACTAAACAGACATAATAAATAAAATAGTATAAATACGGGTACAGCCGTCATCATCGTATTATAGTTTTAAAAAGAAACAATTTAACATAACACATAAGAATCTATCAAATTAAAAACACACTCATTGCTTCGCGTATCTGACGTCAGAAAATGTATACGTCTCATATTTTTGTCGTACAATATTTATACAAACAATTTCAAAATTTCACATGGGCAATGTTAGCATACAGAGTTAAAAAATCAAAACTAGTAAGAACTTATTTTAGGAATATACCGAGATTTAAAATAGTCCAAAAGTTATATAGAATTTATAAGAATCCACAATTGGTGTATCCACTACACGGTTAGATAATTTTGACGTTTGTGGTTCAACGTATTTTCTAATTTATAATAGAAATATAACCTAAAGACATAGTATATAACAATGATATACTGACATGACCTTTAAAAGTATAGAGTCACGTAATAAGAACCAAAGAAACACAAAAAGTCGCATATACAAAACACACCAGCAAAAATGATAAAAAAAGATAATACAAACACATTGACGGGATGTATAAGTACCGAGCCACGTTAAATGGATATCACACAAAACAATTCAACAGTAAAAGTAATATTAATAATAGAACAAAGACAAATGAAAGAACAATATAGCACGTTGTACTACTGTTGCCTTATTTCTATGGTTCATCTGTTCTGAAATGCTCTGTAATGCATCCATATCTTTTGTATGATCCTTTTACGTACTTTACCACAGGAAAAGATTACCGTAGCTATCTCTATTTTTTTAAATGAGAATTTTGTGTCCTTAACTATCTTCAACTTGGAACTTCATTTGGCCTGTAAACTTTTCGATTCAAGCGTAGCTGATAAGCCTGGTATCTTTGAGGTTTTTTTTTTATTTGTTCACTGATCGGTATCAAAAGGGGAGGCAAGAGTTATGGTTAAAAAAACTCAATTAGTTGAACCCCATATGCATATATTAGTGTTTATGTATCAAGTCAGAAACGTTGTCAGATGTTGTCTTGTTTAAATGTTTTTTTTTTGTCATTTTGATAATTAGGTTTAGATGACATATTATAAATAGTTTTTGTTTACCATATTCACAACTTTTATGCACTCGGTTTGATTTTGAGTTTGAGATATTATATAGACACATGTCTATTTTAGGAGATGGTTGATTGCCATCTATATACCCAATCATTAATACCCAATATATCGTTCAATTCCTCTTTTAAAAATCTCCAATGATTTTCTATGAAATGAATTTATCAAAGTGGAAAATTAAAACTATCTATATCTATAGGAAAGTCAATATTCGACTTCAGAATTTAATAGAACTGAAAACATAAGTGACATACAGGCTTGATACACATCTAAATGATTTATTATGAGACAGTTTAATAACGATACTAACATGTCTGAGTGACAAACTCGTTCAAATGCATCACTGAAACTAATAAAATCTGATCCAGTCGTGTAAATTGAATTAAGTTATTTAACAATTACATAATACAGGAATTAACTTTGTTGAGTATTTCAGACATTTTAATGATTACTATATTTTCTGTACTCTATATGGTTTATAATAGTAATTTTGGTCTCTCTGCCAGTGACACGTTCTGCATGGTCAGCATTTATACCTGATAGAACGAATGCATTAAAGAAGACAACAGTAGAATACCGATATTGAAATCCCCTCAATGATTGAAAGGATGAAAACAATGTTAAAATGAACCAATTAAAAAATAATTGGGAAAATTACATGATTTCCAAAAAACAGAGTTAGACCCGTGTGTCGACAGGGTAAAGGCATCTGGCTATGAATATATAACTATCGTTACGGGCCAACACTCCGTGAAAATATCGCAATAACGAATAGGACTAGCTGCGGAACCGTAGCTCTTAGGTCCTTATGTTATTTTTTTTGCTATTTGCGGACTATAGAGCTACGGATTTTTTCTATTTCAAAACGTTCGGAATTGCGGAATAGTTTTGCATGGATTATAAACAATATTTTTTGGGAAATAGGTGCGACCTGAACCTGGGTCGCAATTCCGAACGTTTTGAAATAGGAAAAATCCGTAGCTCTATGGTCCGCAAATAGTCAAAAAATAACATAAGGACCTAAGAGCTCCGGTTCCGCAGCCAGAATAGGACAAAACCGGTTGATTTACATATCACATGAGTTTATTCGTGTCCACAATCATCAAAACCGCGAAAACGTGTCGTTGATAAGTTGAGACCACAGACATATCGTATCGGTAAACCAATTCGAGTTGCTGAACGTTTAAGTACTACAACTGACATTGAAAAAGACTGATACTCAACGAATTCAATGTACCGGAATGACTCTGAATTGTTGTAAATGACAGATTTGATCTATATTTTTAGTTTTCTCATGGTTATAAAAAGTTAAGTCACATATTGGATACCTCAATTTATGGCGATGGCTAGTCACTCTCAAATTAAAATTTATAACGGTTTACTTTATAAATTGTGGCTTTGATAGAGAGTTGTTTCATTTTAACACTCATATCTTCCTATATATATATAATCCGTATCATGCCAACAACTTATTGAAGAATAAATCTGTCTATTTCCGATGCATAGACCATAAGAGAGAATCAATATTGATACCAAAATATGCCAAACCTAATGACATGAGAACAGTATCGTAACTATATCTCTTCTTCTAAATAAGTCTGTTTAAAGGTTTGGTTAGCTTTTGAGGTGTATGCCGAATTTTTGTGCTTTCTAAAGACTATTACAATAACAGATTGGATTCGAAATACCTGACCGTATAAGATGTCTGCATATTGACATATATATATTTACGAATGATTTCCTTGTACCGATGATTAAATGCGTAAATTTTTTACTAGTTTTTGATTTCGAAAACCTAGCAGAAGTTTAATTTTTAATCATACGTCGGTAACATCAGACGTGAATGTAGTAATAATACTCCCTTAACTTAAAACTGTGAATCGTCGAAGTTTTGATATGTTCCCTATGGCCATGTTATTACAGGGGACCTCAATATCGTCAAGGACATAGAGGTTAAAAACTTATTAAAAAGAGGACCAAAAAATCGTCCTCCATCTTAAGCTGGGGTCACACATTCACGATTTTTACTGCCGTCCTTGACAGGACCATTCCCGATTAAAATTTGTCAAAAGTCTGATCAAGATCCTGTGAATCGGGGATGGAAATTCGATTTGTATCTTTCGCAAGGTAAAATTCAACCGAGTCTGTCACAACTGCGTCCCGATTCTACCGAATGTAATCCGACAGAGATCAGATAGTGACAAGACAGTGAACCGACGCTGACGGAAGTCATCCGTTCGAAAACTGTCGGCATAATCGGGATGATCAGGTACTGTCGGAACGTAATCCTATCACGGTCCGCTCTATCGCATTGCAAACGGCTTTGTCTGGTCTCGGTCGTATTGTATTCTGTTATTGTCGGGACTTCTCCAGATCATTCCCGTCCCACAGGACACCGTCCCGAATACACAGAACATTGTTAGGAATTCGATCCGATACAGCAGAATCTGTCACGACATAGGCACGATTGTAATCCGACTAGACAAAATCGGCTGAGTTTCCCCGAATGTAACGGAACGCACCTAACTGTCGGGGTGCTTTGCCGAACTATTCGGAACCTTCCCGACCAGTAGGAATCTGTTAAGAACTAAAACGACTGCGTTCAGACAATAATAGGACATTCCAGATAATTGAGGATACTAATCCGACTTTTTCACTTTTCGTGTCGTATCGCTGTCTGATCTCAAACGGGAGCAATAATCGGCAATGTGTGAACCCCGCATTAAACAGATTGGAAAGAGTATCGTCAAGTCATCAAAGATGCTCTTTCCTCGTTTTGTAAAAAGTGGTGTAAACGGGAAAAATCTGATAAAAAAATCTCTTAATTCTTATTTAAATACATGTATGAATGTGGTAGATAAGAGAATATCACATTTTGAAAATAATTTAGAAGTAAACAATAGAGTACATAATACACCTATTTCCAGAATAAGAAATAAACTTCTGGAACTTTCAAAGCGGTTTGTGTTTGTACCGGCCGACAAAGCAGCCAACAATGTGGTGGTGGCTAGGGTTGTGGTATGCCGTAAATACTACACGGATGTTATTCAGAATCAAATTTTAAATTCATCTACATTCAAGTCCATCCGCTCCACAGAGAGTCGTATAGTAAACAAACATATCACAACCACATCAAAGCTTAAGGCTTCTTCTGGACATTTGAAGGTCCCTACTATGTACTGGCTACATAAACTACACAAAAAATGCTTTAAATATTGTTTCATCTCGGCCTCTAGTAAGTTTTCTACAACTAATCTTTCAGTGCTTTTAACAAGTTCATTAACTACTATTAAGGAGCCTATCATAAACGATAGTAATAAACTATATGAACATAGTTGAATAAACTATTTTTAGTGTAAAAATATCTTAGGATGTTTTAGATAAATTACGTGCTTTTGATGGTCCTTTTGATTCTGTTGACATTTTTGATTTTTTTTACTTTTTACACTACACTTCCACACTATCTTATCAAACAAAAGTTTTCCTATATAATTAAATGGTAGTTTGGTAAATCTGAATGAAAATATATTTGCTGCAACTCATTTAAAGCCTTCTTCTCTAATGAGAAAGGTAAATATGCTAGATATGCTTACTGGAGGTGGGATGAGATGATTAAAGCTATTAATTTTCTCCTTGATAATATTGATGTACGTTTCGGCAACAAAGTTTATCGACAGGTTGTAGGTATCCATATGGGCACTAATTGCACCCCTTTAATAGCAGACTTGTTTTTGTACTGTAACGAATCACATTGTATGACTAAACTCAGTAAAGACCTGCCGAAAGTGCATTTAATTGATAAATTCAACTACGCTTACCGTTATCTTGATGATATTTTTTCGTTAAATAATCAATATACTGCTGAAATTTACCCCAAGTAACTTACTTTAAATAAATCAAATTTAAACGGTAATAATTGTCCCTTTTTAGATTTAAATATTTCGGTTTTAAACGCGAAACTCCATACTAAAATTTACGACAAAAGGGACGATTTTTCGTTCCCTATTGTTAATTTTCCATTTTTAGATGTTGATGTTCCTTTGGCACCACCTTACGGTGTTTATATTTCATAGCTCGTTCGCTATGCCCGTGTCTGTTGTAACGTTTTTGATTTTAACAAACCCAACCTATGTATTACTGGTAACATATTAAACCAGGGATATCGTTACCATAAATTACTTAAAACCTTTACTAAATTTTTCTATAGATATAAAGATTTGGTTTTGAAGTTTGGTTGTACCTGTAGAAAATTTATTTCAAACGGGATAGCACATCCTCATCTTTACGGAAATGTTGTTAACCGTGCCCGGAAATTTAGAAATGATCCTTGTAAACTTGTCGCCCCTTTAAATAAACTTATTCTAAAAGGTTACCTATTCAACACTGTAATAAGATCATTGAATATTGTTTTTATTGGTATAAATATTGATTTTGTTATCAATAAATTAAAATCAAACTAAATATTACTAGTATGTTATATACATATACACATTCATGGATCTACAATCTGTCGATCCCTGTATCTTCGCATTGCACAAGGTCATGTTTTTCTCTGACTGTTTATGACGTCTTTATACTAAATCCACTGGATGTTGGATGTACACGGATTGATAATCTAGTCTTAGATGCATGATATATTTATTAGTTGTCAGTGGCTTTGAACTAGCTGTCAGTTAACTGCGAGTACTCTCAGATATGTTCCTAGTGTCTTTTTGTTGTTGGGATGTACATAACCCGACCACGTCTACTTGTATTTTTGTCCATCTGATGAGTTAAGCCTTTTTCAACTGATTTTTATAGTTCGTTCTTATGTTGTACTGTAAAACCAATGTCCCAGGTTAGGGGGTTGGGATCTCCCTAACATGTTTAACCCCGCCACATTATGTATGTATGAGCCTGTCACAAGTCAGGAGCCTTGTTGCTGTTTGTTTATGTGTTACATTTTAGTTTTATGTTCATTTTTTAATATAAATAAGGCCGTTAGTTTTCTCGTTTGAATTGTTTTGCATTGTCATTTTGGGGCCTTATGATTATGCGGTATGGGCTTTGTTCATTGTTGAAGACCGTACGGTGACATATAGTGGTTAATTTCTTTGTCATGTTGGTCTCTTGTGGAGAGTTGTCTCATTGACAATCATACCACATCTTCTTTTTTCTATTTAATAATTTTTCAATAATACAGAGATTTCATTTACAGAAATTAAACACGTTGTTACATACACAAACAATCGAACAAGTTGAGATATCTAAACACCATAAGATGGTGACAATGGACCGTCTACATCTAAAAATTGATATTAAGCAATAGGAAATAAAAAATAATCTCTTTTGTCATAAATTTTGGAATTAAACTTCTCGTTAGAGACATAGATATTTAGACACAGGAGAGAGTGTTCATAGTTAGTACTAGCTTTATTTAAAGTCAGTTCGGCAGTACATTTTGAAGCGCCATTATTGAGATTCAATCAATATACTGTCAACATAAAACAAATCATGGTAAGTAAAGCAGGCAAGATATATCAGCGTGTTCACTCTTGTGATACTTTGTTTGGGGTTGCAAAGGCTTGAAATTCTTTAATAGTTTTCATTTTTTGTGTATATAAGTTGTATATGTTGCATACTGTACACTACATGGAATATTTATTCTTCAAATTCTATTGATAAGATAAACTGTATTTGGTCAAGTATGTGCCATCTCACATAAAACCAAAAGAGTCATTTCGTTTGAAACAAATACACTTTGGCTCCTCCAGTCCATCCTCCAGTCCATCCTCTTTGCTAATCAGAACTTTACTATTCTTTCCATCTTTTGATATCACTATTACACTATCCGAGTTGGTGTCTGCTACACAAATATTACCATAGATATCTGTACAAAGTCCCCATGGTGATGTTAAATCCTTTGTACATTGCCACAGCTGTTTACCTGATATATCAAAACAGTTTACTGCTTTACCAGTATAGTCAGTAAAGATTACTCTGTCATTACAGTAGACAATGTCATCCAGGAATGATTTACTCTGAACTTGTATTGACTGCAGTATATATCCCCCCAAGTCTATAATACGGATTTCGCGATCATCATTCACGTTCAAACCAACAGCCAGAGAGTTATTAGAGAAGGATAAACCTTTGCATACTTCATCTAATGTGATAACCGTAGTAACTGTTTCATTCTCCATATTGAAGATCTTAATGGCTGTCTCTCTAAGGTAAGTTATGGCAATATTGTTCTGGTTAATCTGTGTAACATTCCATGCATCACCAGATAGAGGTAATTGTTTCTCAAGTTTGCCATCAGAATTAAAAAGATCAACTTTATCATCCTCGTCCACTACTGTTATTACTTTTCCATCCATCAGACAAACCATGTCCTTTATATACCCAATGTTGACTTCTATCGATGCTTGAATATTCATTGTCATGTTGTTTATGTCGAATTGTTTTTGTAATTCTACTTCTGCTTTCATCCTCACTTTTGGTACTTTGTTCAGACCTGATTCTGTTTTAACAACTGTTACTTCTATTGATTTTAATGATCCTAACTGATCTACTATATTTTTTATCTCATCATTTTGGGTCATTGTGATATAAAATTCTTTAGCCCTGTCGTCGTTTTCTAGATCATCAACATATTGTTGACATTGATATATGTGTTGTTCTATCTGATGTACACCCAGAACTGAGTATATTTTTGAACTGTTTGTTGTGACTGTATGCAAATGTTCTTTTATTTCTTTTAATGTTTTCTTCTTCCCTTTAACTTCAGAAATAAAATCTTTAGCTGCTGACTTTTCCGTATCCAAGAGATTGTCAATTTCTTTGCTGAATTTCTCCTCCATGCAGTCTAAATATTTATTCATTCGAATCCGTATTTTATCTATTGATTCCTTTATGCCTTCACATTGTTGTTCTCCAATTTTGATGTTTGTTAATTTGTTATTTAATATTATATCTAAGATATGTAGGATGGAGTTGATTTCTCGCTCTACAGATTCTTTGGATTTTTCAATTATTGTTTTCTCCACCACACTTGCGAAACTTTTTATTCCACTACATTTTGAATGAATCTCGGACATGCATTCATCACAACAAGGCATTGCATGTCTTGGACAGTACAAGATGAGCTGTTGACCATGTTTGTCACATTCTGTTTTGATAGCTTGGATAGATGGTTTATAAATTTTCATATCAACAGTTTTGTGATCACGGGTTCCTTTGAATCTTTTGTGGTGACCTGAACATGTTGAGCATAATCCTTCATCACAGTTGTAACACCAGATGTCAGCTTTCGTCTTTACTTGTCCTTCTTGACAAGGTCCACAGGGTATCGGTTTACTGCTTGCCATGACCTACACATATATAAAATGCAATTTATTTAGCCTTATAGTCAGAGTCTACATGTTACAGATATACTGGATGCCATGACCGACATATATAACATGTATTTAAGTTATTTATTTATGTTCCAGACAATATGAGTATTTGGACCGTTTTCAAAATACGCATACGGTCGGAGTGTACGTCAGATTATAAGACGTTGGTCAAGTTTATTCCATGCCTTGACATGTATAATACAGATCAACATAACTGAAATCACAAATTAATATAAAAACTCAATTAAAATTGGAATAATAACTTAATGTTTGAACTATTTAAAATTTAATCTCCTGTATATCACGACAGAATATGGAAGAAACTGGACATAAATTATATAGAATCTGTTCAAAGTACAATGAAAAATAATATCATAATAGAAAAGTGTCGAAAAATAATTCAAAGATTGAACAAGGTAGCTATGTTACTGTGAGAAAAGCATCAGGGATGTAGGATTGATGATATTATTGGTAAGGATGCAAGTTTGTACAAACTATCATTTGGCATATTGAACTCTTGTTATGTTTTGAGTGCTATAGAACTTTTGATACGCAAAATTGAAAATGCACATTTGAAAACAGAAAGAATGCCATTGCTACTGCTGCAAAACATACAAGCTTGTCTCTTGCAAGTAAGAGATACAAATGCAAAGGAACATGCATGAACAAAACATGTAAATGTGAGAAATCTAATGTTCCTTGTGCCAGCAAGTGTCAACCGAGCCGAGATCATAGGATTGAAACAGACAATTAAGTACAGAATTATTTAATTTCAATTGATGTAATTTTTTAATTCATCTGATTGTGATAATATTAATTTTTAATACTCAATAACAGTTTTTTGATAAATTGTCTAAAATAAACCCATATGTTCCAAATACATGTACGGTCTAGCTCGTACTCGACCGTGTGTGTATACTCGTACGGTCCGCCGTACTCGTACGGTCCGACCGTACACGTATGGTCCGACCGTACGAGTATACTCATACGGTCCAGACCTTACGCGTAGAGTCTAAATACTCATATTGTCTGGAACAGTTATAGTCATGGCTCTTGGTCTTATACATATAAGAAATTTGGTTTTGTGGTTAGGCTTTTTTTTATAATACTAAAATAACGAGGTTCGATTTATCAGCCATCATGGGGTAAAAACGACAAATCAAAGAATTCAACTTTATATAAAGCTAATATAGGACAATGGTCTTGATTAAAACTTACACCACTTCAGACGCCTTTGTTTTCCATATAATCAATATTGCCAATAATTAACAAGTTCCGGGTCGAATCCGATACCGATACCAATTTAGTATATTCACATGTTACCTATTACCTTATCTGTACGTTACCCATCTGACGGGCGCACCACCAAACGGTGTATTTATGCTTTTGCTATATACACGGGTCATAATCTCAGGGTTGACACTACTAAATTCAATCATTGTCACATTGTTCCCTATTGTAGTATTTTAATCAGTTTGACTTTCTAAGATGACAATACGAATACTCAAAATCTGGACTTAGAATAAGGCGTATAGGTACAGTTTTCAATTTGTTAGCCGGCATGACGTAAAACATCGAATCAAAGAAAGCAACTTTATTTATAACCAATATACGACAATGCTGTTGATTAAAAAATACTCCATTCCAGGCCCTTTTGTTTATTTAAATAATTGATATTACCAATAATAGTTCCAGATCGACAGGTTCAAACAGAAAGATTTTGAAAGAAGAGAAAACTGTACATCTTATAATCGGCATGACTTTATCATATGACAATACCAATACTAAATTAAGGCTTACGCATATTTATATACTTTGATTTATTCACGGACCCGCGATATCACGGGTTTGTTCTAGTATCAAAGGTTAAATTGATACAGTAACTTAAGAATATCTAAATGTGTGTGTAAAAATTAAGCCGACATGAAATAGATAAAGGAAGATGTGGTATAAGTGCCAATGAGACAACTCTCCATCCAAGTCACTATTTATAAAAGTAAACCATTATAGCACATTAACTATTTTTTATATCACCCCCCAAAAACAGAAGTCACTGATGCTAAGTATGTAAAGATGCTGATTCAACAATGGTGTCAACTATTTTAATAAGAACTTCAATCTAAGGTTAAAAACTAGATAACTAAAATAAGATCTGATATAACAGTCTAATATAAGTCTGTAGTCCTTGGCCTTATTTTAATGATTCACTGATTTTTTTTAAAGAAACAGTATAACTTATAATACCAACTACTGTTTGTCTGTTGTTGTGCCTTGTATGTGCCACTCTTCATAACATAAATGGACATAAATTGAACTGTACACATGCATAGAAAACTTGGTGTGGAGGAGTATTTAGGAACGTAATCCCAGTCTAATGATAAAGCTTTCTTGTAGGGTTCATATGCATATGACCACATTTTGAAGTTTCATTGGTCAACATTAAGTCCCCCCTGATTAAGTCTGTTTATGAGAAACTGTATTAATATCTCAGTGGTCTGGCCTTAATTTGCCCTTCGTGAGTACATGCAATGTGAATGGGATCTTCTCCTGGGTCAAACCATGGAAGTATAATAAAACCAAAGATTTTACACAGATTAAAACAAATGAAAACATTCATGTAAAATAAATATCTTTGCCATAATTCCCCAATTATTTTTTTTGTTTATTTTGTCAGTAAGTGTCATTATTTATAATAAAAAACTTTCTGATGTTTCACAACAATAACTTTACATGTATAATGAACCTTTTAATGACATAAAGTTATATAGGCTTTAAAGGGGCACTAGCTGTCAAATTCATGTTCATCGATTTGACTCAAATTCGCGCCACAACTTATTTGCGCCAATGCTACTTTTGCGCCACTTCATTTTAAAAACTATAGGTACACGGTGGGTATGGTTGTCCTGCGAGAGAACGTACTGTGCTGGTGATTTGGTCCTGACGGGTGCTGGTGATCAATGAAAAAATGTAAACAAAGACGAAAATAATGATTTTTGACGTTTTCACTCATAAAAAATGGAAGAAAACGGTTGAGATTTTTCAATTTTGTTTCTTATGGGTTCATATGTAAACCATTAAAAAGTTGACCCTCTAAACTTTTTCAGTAAGCGTAACACAGAAATGCTCATTTTCAGAAAATCTCGAACTGAAAAAATAAAACAAAAATGCTCATAGAGTCCGCTTTCTATACCGCAATCCACGCGACAAAACTATTTTGTGAAAAAAACATTGCAATTTATTAACATTTAGCATTTTCTCAATTTATTCATGTCCTGATACTGTGCTGGTGGGTCCTGTCATTGTGCTGGTGGGTCCTGATACGGTGCTGGTGATTTTGGATAAGAAGTTGGTCATATTTGAAACAAATGGTACAAAATCAATAAAATTGGGCAGATAATTGTTGTCAATAGGATCTATGACTCCTATTTTAGCTCTTGTGCATCCATTTGGCTGTTTAATATGTGTTTTGAAATGATCGTAACTTGTATTAAATAATTACATAAAAGGGCAACATCTTTCGTCCAATATCAGATAACAATATATAGTATCTAAAATAAGAATAGTTTTATTAAGATATTTTAAATGCCCCTTACATTGATGCTTCAACAATGATCAAAGCCAATGCCGCATAGACATGTTTGTTAGCGCTCCGCATACCCCTCCCCACTTCCACCCAACCAACCCTCCTCATTTCCTCCTTCATTGTTACAGTGGTGTACCAACACAACAATTTATTACATAAAATAATAACACAAAGACACACATTATTGAATAACGAATGCTTGCAGGTACTGAAAGCTAGTTCAAAGCCGCATTTTCAACTAATAGATAAACCATGTTCTCATATACAAAAATCACAATCGTGTAGATTAAAAAAGTCTCAAAACTTAAGTTCACATTTTAATGTTTGATGAAGCAGAACTTTAAAAGTGTGCAGTGAATCTTGTTCTCACAACAGTTATTGTCATAATTATGTTTACATAAGACTCATAAAGGAATTAAGAAGGTACCAAGCAATATTTTACAGTTCAATTTAATGATCATGAATGGAAGGAAATGGTACGTAAGTTTACATAGGACAAAAAGAAATTGATAGTATTTTTTGGCGAAAGACTTAAACGCTTCCTTGCATTATATAGTACAGCTCTTCTATAAAAGCATGCAACAAAAACTTTGATTGACTTGCTTGCTATGTTTGCATGGATGTTTTCAAACAATAGGTAGGCGGAGTGTCAATACATACTGGGATTTGATTGGACAAATACAAACTGACAGGAATTGAAGTTAATGTTTATTTTCCAAATAAATTGTAGTATATAGTAAACAGACTACTTACCTGTCGTTTACAAACATCCAAACAATCATAGCAAGCAATTTAATCAATGGTTTGCTTTGCATATATTTATAGAAGAGCTGTAAATTCTAAAAAAAAAAAGAAATTTTGTTGTCGCAGATGGTTAAATCCTCAACAAAATCACAATATCTTTGTTGGAACGAATAAAGGTTTAAATCAAATTTTCGTGGACTTTTTAGCTTCCACTCTGACGAGACATGTTAGCTGTTCGTATGCTGTTGCACCTGACGCACGGAAACTTTCACATTTCCATCTTCTTTTCTGAAATATTTTACCCAGCTTGACAGGACTGTTATCCTAGTAAAAGGTGTAACCAATGAATTGAACACAAGTTAAAAATTCCATAATACTATATAATTCATTTTATGTGTCAATTTGTTCGAAAAAAGTCGAAAAGAAGAGAGTTTTTTTAATGCCATGATTATCTGCCGCTTTCTAGATCTATGCTTAGCATTTATTTCAGATGACATGGACTCCTCACCCTGGTGACCCTGCTGCCTTTCATAACTTTATCCGTATACATATATTAATAGATAAACAAAAGGCTGCAACTGGTATTTGATTCTTTGTTACGAGAATATTTGTGGTGAATGGAAACTGTGAGGGTCAAAATCTTAAATTGCTTATAAATGTTGCTGGACCCAGTTTCGTTATCTGATCTGAATTTTCTGAAATGTGCAAGGTGATAGACATTTTGATTTTTTTTACTCGGTAAGTTTTGCCCTAATTGCTTGAACATTTGCAATATTAAAGCCGATTTCAATGAGTGTGTAGACAAAGGGAATATCTTTGGTCATCTTGCTTGCTGAACAGAAAAATCATTGTTAGGTTATGTAAACTACCCTACTTTAAGAGTAGACTAGTCCGACAAATGACACATCTTTCTGTCTGTAGGACCAGGCTAATTCGAAAGGGGGGTATAGACCTTACCTAACAATGACTTCACGGTTTAGCTAACAAGCAAGCTAACCAAAGATATAACATTTGCCTACATACTCAATGGAATCGGCTGTAACTAAAAACTCGAATACATTTTAACAGACAGTGGTCTGGTTTGTTGATGAATATTGTTTTTCCTAGATTCACTCTTGAAAAAATCATTTGGTAACATTTGGTCATTGTAATACGGACGCCAAGACAATAAATGAACCTCGCACGATCCCTCGACACAGTTGAGCTTATATATGATCTTATAGCGATTCGGGTTGAAAATCAGTTGAAATTAAGCCAGTTATTTGTGTGTGTAGATTTGTATTGTTTTAAACTGTTATGACTTTTTAAAGTTAAATCTAGGTGTTTAATCTAAAAATTTCTTTTTTAAACTTATTTACTTGTTTTATACTCAATTGGTAGTATGAAGTTACGAGATATTTTAATTTTTGAAATTGAAGGCACAATTAACAAAGCAAACGTTAGTTTCAAATACTTTTAAATAGATTTTTAAGGATAATGTACCCTTGTGTTGATCCCATGCTAAACATAACAAAAATTTCTGTACAAAGGTCTGTGAATTTTCTACAAAAATAGTGATTTCATTTTCACCAAATTCTCTTTTTCTACTAAATACAATAATGAACTATAAATAATAATGCTTTGCAAGAAGTTTCCCCTTGATACATGTATATGTACAAAATTATATCTCTATTATTCATTGTCTGTGCTGTTTTGATACTATTGCAGTTTGCACATTTTCGTAATTGACAGGCCACAGGAGGGGTGATAAACCATACACGAAAATATAAAATATTGATCTAAGTACTTAATTTGCATCTCTGAACCCCCACCCCGGCTTGTTTTTTAGGAGGGTGTCTAAAAATGGTCGATTACAGACAGCCGAGTACGCATTTTACTTTCCAGGCGTGTTTACGTTGATTGTTAAAGTCCTGAAAACGGATAGATAGAAACAAAAATGTTTGATTTATCTGGCTTTAGATTCAGTTTTTTTAAATATAAATTAAGTCTACATTTTAATATAATAATACTAAGAATTCACAATATAAAAAAATGCAGAAAAAAAATGGAGATGTGAAATATCTTAATAAGGAGTCATTACTACAGAGATGGTGTGTTTGACACACAAAACTTAAAAGCTTAGTGATATTACCAATATTAAAATAAAAATGTATTTTAGTTTGGTAGTTTTTCCATTTACTCATTTTCAATCATAATTAAGGCACATTTGATTTTTTATTCATAAAAATAGTTAAATATAGAAAAGTAGGACACATTGTTCACTTCCTCCCCTGTAATTCTTTATCAAAAATATTTATTTATTTTGGAATTTTGAAATGAAAAAGCTAAGAAATCTTAGTTTTGTTAATGTTCTCTAGGTTATCTCGTCTTCATTCTCTGACATATTCTCTGACATATTCTAGTCTGCCCTTTCATAAAATAGTGATTTTTTTTAGTGTTCTATCGAACTTTCGAAAAAAAATACCTGATAACCGTTCAGACAAAAAAAATATGTTGAAAAAATCTTACAGATACAGCAAGTGATTCTTAATAGCTGTAAGATACATTTTTCTTTTAAAATACAACTTTTAAATCTTACGGGAAACTATTCCAAGCTTAACACTTTCACTGTAACCTCGCTCTAACTTATCCCCCATCCCCCCAAAAAAAACCAAACAAACAAACCCGCAATACTATTGTCATTCTTATAGTCAACACTCAATTTTTCACAAACAAATGTGTTTTAGCTGCTAAAGACATATGATTCAAACGCTCAGAAAGTCCTTTCTTCTATATTTTTGCTCTCCATTTTTATACAAAACCTTTTACATTTTTATTTTATGGGTTATTGTTGAAGGTCGTACAATGACGTATGGTTGTTAACACATACTTTCTTTGGTTTCTTATGGAAATTTGTTCATTGACAACAAACATACAACATCATCTACTTTATATAAGTATTGTATAAATTACAACGTATTTTGGCGATCTTGCAAAATGATCGTAATCCCGAAAATCGTAAACATATTTTCTTATCTTAAAAGGGGGCACGAAGGGTTCCATTAACAGGCCAATAAATAAAATCACAGTTAATTATAAAAAGAATAAAAAATAGGTTTTTTTTTTCTCTCATAATAACAGTAAACAGATTCATAACAATGTCAATTTCAAGAAAGCAGACAACAGTTAATTACTAGTAGTCAATAACAGTACAGCATCAATGATCTTGACTGAATATTTGCCACTTTTAACTAAAATATAAAGGCACAGAACCAGGACATAGGAGCACAGAACCAGGACCGTTTTTCTTATCACCAGCACATCGTCAGGACAATTCCGTTTAACGAACTTGCACGACTTTTGCAATTTTATATTGTTGTAATATACTTTGCATGGTACTTATGACGCATCAGAGAAAAATTAAGCAACAAAACAGTCGTTTTATTGCCGTTCTGATACAATGTAAACAAACCCACCAGCACAGAATCAGGACCCACCAGCACCCGTCAGGACCAAATCACCAGCACAGTACGTTCTCTCGCAGGACAACCATACCCACCGTGAGGTATCATTTGTGCCAATTGAAAAATCATCCTATTTCGCTAATTTTATGAATTTATTTTGATATTTTTATAGGTCTGTTTATTTTCATATTACAGATTACAAATGTATGTGAATCATCGTTTTTACCTGTATAAGAATGTTATTGTGTGCATCAAATCAGTCAATCAAATGATTTACCTTTGTTTCACTTTCAATTATGATATTCTTTTCCTTTAAATAACCGAACTCAGAAAAATGCATGCGTTATCCATATCTAGCTAAGGGTTTTATTTGAAGTTCACATGAATACGAATTCAATGATGGCGAATTATTCACTTGCAAATGGATAATTTATCATTAATGTTTCTTAGCTTACTTTGACAAAATTGAACCATACTGGCTGCTTAAAGTGATTTAATATTTCACTATTTCAATTTTATTAATGATGATGATCGAACCAAAAAATATCATACTTTAAAGTTTTTATATATCCCCCTTAAAACATTGTCAAAAGTATAAACACAAGTATTTTTTTTTTACCATTTACCTTTTGATTTAGCTTACAGTCACTTCATCTGAGTATTGTTTTCTTCCATTTTCCCATATGTTTGTCTATCAGGAAGTTGATATGAAAGACATAGTTATACTTGACTAAGATATTCGGTTGCCGTTTACATTACATCACCAGGTATCACAGGTAAACATTTATTAAAAGTGATTATAATACATTGATTATGCTAAAAATGAATGAGCTCTTTTGAATCAAATTTAAATTACTTGCGAAATTTGTAGAATGTTTTTTAAATAAAGTTTTAGTAAACTATTTGTGAAAAGCTTTATATGTCGGATTGACCTGAATGCTTTATACCTTGTATGCAGTTACCTTATGTTATGTAATTTCATTCTGTCATGTGCCCAGTGTCCTTGACTACTTTGAAAAATATTTTTTGGAAAGTTCACTTATTTTGAGTAAGAGGATTACAATAGTTGTTGTATTGGTTCCTTGTCAGGTCTCCATGGCCGTCAGGTACGGTTAAACTGACCTCAACCTCATTCAATGGATCAGTGATTAAAATTGAAAATTACGTTGTCAATCTGTATCTCAGATACTATAAGCAGTAGGTCAGCTTTATTTGGTGAATGGAATTATTGTAAGAAGTCCGACTGGTGGTTTTCATCTTACCGTGACCTTAATTTCATGGTCATTGGATAATGTTAAGATTTTGTGGTTTGGTCAATTTCTCAGATACTATAAGTAATAAGACCACTATGTAGTGTATGGAATGATTATAATGCGCACCTTGTCTAAAACAAGAGGGACGAAAGATACCAAAGGGACAGTCAAACTCATAAATCTAAAACAAACTGACAACGCCATGGCTAAAAATGAAAAAGACAAACAGAAAAACAATAGAACACATGACACAACATAGAAAACTAAAGAATAAACAACACGAACCCCACCAAAAACTAGGGCAGATCCTGCTCCACATGTGGCACCCGTCGTGTTGCATATGTGATTACAAATCCGGTAAATAGTCTAATTCGGTAGGTCACATTCATGAAAGGGAAGGGGATTGTAGTTACGACGAAAGGAACATATCCGATATTATTTGTGAAACGGTTATTCCATAACGGTCAACCAACTCGTGATGGCGTCCGTAAAATTTACGAAGGGATGATTTCAACTTCACCATTTGGAACTCTTGGTTTAATAGCTTCCTTGTGAGCAGTAATCCTCTATCAAGAAAATCATGATAGGAAATGCAAGCACTTTGTCTTACTTGCAGGTTTCAACTGACCTTGACCTTATTTGTGTAGTTCATTGGGCACTTTAGTTTTTGTGGTTTGGTCTATTTCTCAAATGTTATAACCAAAAGGTCAATTGTATTTGGTGTTTGGAACGACTGTTAGGTGTATATATATGTCTGGCAGGGTTCATATGACCTTGATCTCATTTTCATGGTTATTTCATCACATGCTATAAACAATTATAGGTCAACTATATTTGTTGTATGGAATGATTGTAAGGGATCATATGACCTTGATTTCATTTTAATAGTTTCTTTGGTTCATCGGTGATTGTTAAGATTTTGTGGTTTATTCTGTTTCTCCTGTACTGATAGGATAACTACATGTGCTGTTGGTAATGGTTGTATGATGCACGTGTCTATTTTGCATGGTTCATCTTACCATGGCCTTATTTTCATATGAAAATGAGATATTGTCAAATTTAACTTGATAACTGTTATATAAAAAATTGAAAACAACACGTTTAATAATTTCTTGCGTCCGGAGCGCTTTTCTGGATTCATCAGGAACGCTCAAAGCCAAATATTTGAAATTCGGAGATGTTTAAGTACCAAAAACCGTTTAAGAGCTATATGTAAAATATACCTAAAATAAAAAGCCAAATTCATCTAAAGCCAACTTTGCCTGAGGGAGTTAAAAAACTTAGTGTCTTTACAACCTGGACATGACAGACTTTAACATGAGTTCAATCATAAATAAAACAGGCGCGCTATTTCAGAGAATGCAAGTAGTTATGCAATGAGAAAACATTTTTAAAAGATACCCTTTGATGCAAATTAACAGTGAATACATAGGTACATGATATTAAGTATCATGATGTATCATTAGTCTCTGCTGCATTACATGAAACCGTAACGAGCCTGAAAAGCATTATATAGACATTGATTTTGAAATGTTCGTATTTTAAGATACCCGGTAATGTTCGTAGCCCAATGTTGTCCCTGCGTTTCTCGACTTTCAATCAAAAGAAATATATAAGGCCCACGTATGAACAAATTTTAATTTATCTTTTTTCAATGTAGTGGAGGAAAATCGTAACTTAAGATCACCAGAGTTTAAACGTGTATGCATTTTTCTTTTATTGTACCCGCCTATACAAATACCGTGCATGGTGTATACTTTTGGATCTGGCAACAGTACTTCCTGTGTGTTTACACATTTATGGTAAAAATAATTGTAAAAATAGTTAGTTACACAATGAAAAACTACAACAGCTAACATCTAAGTCCTCTAGTCTTTATTGAATAGTTGTTCATTGGCAATCATACCACATCTTTTCATTTCATATTACTCCTTTGGAGTAGGTTCAGTAAGACCCCTTTTTGGCCCCAAAATATAGCAGTTTTACAAAAGTGTGAAAATGTAATCTTTTAGCTATTTATTGGAAAGCAGAATGCTTCTGCTACGTCAGACCAGTTTCATACATTTAGGTTTCAGACCCGTTCCATACATTTATGTTTCAAACCAGTTCCATACATTTAGGTTTCAGACTATAGTTTCACACAGTTGGTTTTAAACAGTATTGGACTGAAAGGATTTTAAACAGTTTTAATTCAACAAGTTCGGTTTAGGTTGATAGGTGTTGAAATTCGTTTTATGTAGTATAGTATTTGTTACATATTTAATAGTAATAGTGTAAACTTTTAATGGACTTTAGAACTTTTGAATTGCTTTTCAAATCCCAGGAAACTGGTACGAGGATAAAAATATCTTAACGTCCCTGCCCGGTTACACGTTACACATCCAACACTTGTCGTGTTGCTATTAATGTAATGTGTATCATTATAAATAATCGAATTTGTGATAAGTTTATTTATCAGAATTGTAAAATTATTTATTGGGGAGATCGATCTTTTAAAAAAATAATTAACGATTCTCAAAGAAGTCAAACAGCGCTTTCTTTAGAGTCATAGAGTGGGGATCAGCAACACACAATTTAAACTCTTTTAAATGTACTAACTATAGAATATGATAATCTCAATTTGTTTTTGAGAATTATCATAACATAATCCTTCCTACTCATAAAATGATTTACATCTATAAATTGATAATAAAGTTTTTTTGAGAACAAAACTTTACCACAAAAGACGAAATTCACAAAAATCCTGAACTCCAAGGAAAATGGGTTATTCCCTAATCAAATGGCAAAATCAAAAGCTGAAACACATCACACGAATGGAAAACAACTGTCGTATTCCTGACTTGTAACAGGCATTTTCTTATGTAGAAAATGGTGGATTGAACCTGGTTATATGGCTAGCTAAACCTCTTACTTGTATGACAGTCGCATCAAATGTCTTTATACTGACAACAATGCTTGAACAAAACAAACATACAAAATAGGTACAAATGCCAAAAATAGATGCACAGCAGTCAACATTGTGTTAAAATCTTAATCACTATAAAAAATAAGAAATGTAACAAAGAAGCACAAAAAGGTATACCACAAATTTAACAACCTCATTTATTGCTTTTCTTTTATACGATTTTATTCATCTATGTAAAATCCACCATTAAAGGATTGAAATATTTAGAGTACTTGGACAGAATCCTTACCACCCTGATGATGTTTGCTTCCAAATTATGAACTTTTTTTTTATGTAGGAACATTTCAGTAGCGACTGCATATGGGGTATACATGTACATCTCACAGCTGATACGATATTCAAAAGCTTGCATTTTCTATCATATTTTCCTTGATGAAAGATTGTTGCTTACACAGAAACTATTGGATCAGGAGTTTCATGTGGTGAAATTGAAATTATTCTTTTAATTTTATCGACGTTATCAATTATCTGATTCACAGATAAAGACGGATATTTGACAATTGCAGTAACTACAATCTCGTCATCTTTTTTCTTGAATGTTGTCTACTGTATAGACTTATCACTGAGTTTGTACTCACATGAACAAATCAAAGGATGCTAGATAAGAAGCAGGATATGCCTACCCTTCCAGACCACATGGGACCAACAGCAGTTGTGGTGGGGTTCGTGTTGCTGTAGTTTTCTGTGTTGTGTTTTGTGTACTGTTTTTTTTTATTCATTTTATATGGTGTAATCCACAGGTTTAAATTGGTAATTTGATTTATAATTGATAGATCCTAAAGAATTTATATACTTACGTAATAATGAAACAAATAGGTGGTGAATTTCACAACTTGCTTAATCAATAGAAAAAAAGAAGATGTGGTATGACTGCCAATGAGACAACTCTCCACAAGAGACCAAATGACACAGTTATTAACAACTATAGGTCATCATATGACCTTCAACAATAAGCAAAGCCCATACCGCATCGTCAGCTATAAAAGGCCTTGAAATGACAATGTAAAGCAATTCAAGCGAGAAAACTAACGGTCTAAATTATGTACAAAAATTGGACGAAAAAAAAAAATATATAACACATAAACAATCGAAAACCACTGAATTATAGGCTCCTGACAGGCAAATTAATACAGAATGTGGCGGAGTTAAACATGTTAGCGGGATCCCAATATGTTGATATTACCTTATTACGTCACTAGCACACTATGTAACGAATTTATCTTACCGACTATCTGAACGTGTGAAATTAAGACTAGTGATTCTCAAAATGAGCAAGTCTTCAATACTGTTAGCATTAAGAAAATACTTCCATTGATCCTACAAAAACAGATGCCAACAATAACGACTCAATTTTATTGTAAGGTTTAAATGTGTTTTTATGAATTTATTTCAGTCTTAATCATCAATTTCTGCATCTGTTGGAACTTTTAAGATTTTTTTCTCAGTACCGTTTTGTTTTTATAAAGGGACATAACACCATTACTAACCGTGTATGAAATAAACCCCGCCCCTTTTTACCTAATATGGATTATAAAGGGACGTAACTCCACTACTAACCGTGTATGAGATAAGCCCCGCCTTCCTACTAACCTAATATCAAATATACACGGTTTGCACTCGGACGCTTTTAACCAATCATATTCCTGGAAATGTATAGGAGGTAAGATAATAGTATATACCGGTTTAACGCCAATATCAATTTATAGAGGAATTCATGTTACAATACGTCTATTTCTCGCCGTTTGTTTAACAACAATGTGCATGAACGCTCCATATGAAATCTGATTATTTCTAATAAATAAAGGCAGTAATATGTTCTTTGTATACCTAAAAAGAGAGAAAAATAGAATGCAATTTTAAGACGTCAATGCAACATCAAGCGTTTAGTGCCGTTGGGTTAGTTTCTTATTGACAAAAACAATACGAAATGTGTCAAATATCATTAACGGACGATATGAAACGTTATTTACATTTCATTTCAATATTGTCAATTCTTTTTACAAAATTCATGTATAACAGTTGTAATATTTTTTGGGGTGGCATTTTATTTTAGTGTACTAGCTATTTTGCTATTTTGTGTTACTTGTTATTAAATACCTTTTAGCCATGTTATTGTTCTTATCGATCTTTTTTTCGGTACGATCTGGCCTTGAATTTCAAACTCAAAATTCTCATTACAGATAACCTAATGAAAGAAATATAGGAAAACGGGATTCTTAATTACATCGGCAAAATATCAAACATTTTCAAATTATCATACTATAAACTTTGTATCATAACTTGAATTAACACTTCACGATGATCATAGTTTTGAATTAAATAATATTAAGGAGATCATAACCATTAAAATGTTGTTTGATTCAAAAGAGTTGATTGCATTTTCGAATATTTTTAACAGCTTGAAGTATAAACTATTAATGACACACGCACTGCTTATACTACAGCGATTTTAATATTTGATATTTCACTTATTTGTTTGTAACATCTGTTTGGTACCAATTCAAGTTGTGTCTCTCATTATTGTGGTCCCTCGAGCTACGTGTTGTGGAGGGCGTTGAAATGCCGGGCATCCGTCCATCCGCTCCTTTTAGCGTTCTAACGTTTTCAATTTTTGGTAGATTTTTATAAAATTTATTGCAAAGGATTTATCTCAGCAATGTCTGGTTACTTAATTGAGAAATCACAGGTTTTGAAAAATATGACATTGTAAGATCATTTTATATTAAAACCTGTCTGAACATCTTTAAGCTGAAACTCAATTGTGTTTTAATAGCTTAATGCACTTTATATGGGTACTCTGCAAACATAGATCATTTATATACTAATTTATTTCAGCAAATGGACACAAGTACAGTAATTGTACAATTGGCATAGTGTTTTTAATTCATTAATGCTTTTTTTTCATGTAATATACATGTATCACGACTGCTTCAGCACTGTTTACAATTAATGGCCTAAACAGCTTTTCCTGGATCTGACAAAGTCACAACTAATCTTTTCCTTTCATCATTTGTACCATCATTCATTTTTGAAATTCTAAGCGATTGTGTTCTATCAGAAGAGGTGAATGAATTTTTCATCTGCAAATGGAAGAAAAAATCAATTTATGTGTATATTCAGGCAAGAAAAAGTATATTATAACTACATTAATTTTGCTCAAACGTTTACTCCCGGTTTTAAATGTAGTTCTTGTATCTCTATCAAAGGTTGTCTGTATAATGATTTTTACGAAGTGGCTCTCGATTCCCTGGTTTTAATAAGCAATGTGTATTGTAAGACGACGGACATGTTTCAAAGTCGTAATAGCAATAATGTCTTCTTTGCCCCGAATATCATCGGATTTTTTCTTATGTTAGCAATACTACGGGTGCCAGATGTAGAACAGGATCTGTTGATCATGGCATTATTTTAAATTTGATTCTGTTTTAATTTTTAATTTTTCAATGTGTGTGTTGTTTATATCTGTGACAGTCTTGTCTACCGCGTATAATTTTTTCATAGTCGGTCAAGTTTAAGGGATGGTATAATTATTTGCCCGAAAGTTTATTAATTTGCCGATGTCTTATGAAGAGACCAGTATCCTTTTTTACCAATCCGCTGTGCTGTGATGTCTTATCACTTGATATAACTTTTATTAGCCCTGTTTTTGCTGGGTTCGTGTTGATCAGTCGTTAGTTTTTAGCCCTGTTTTTGCTGGGTTCGTGTTGATCAGTCGTTAGTTTTTTAGCCCTGTTTTTGCTGGGTTCGTGTTGATCAGTCGTTAGTTATTTAGCCCTGTTTTTGCTGGGTTCGTGTTGACCAGTCGTTAGTTTTTTGTTTTTGCTGGGTTCGTGTTGATCAGTCGTTAGTTTTTTAGCCCTGTTTTTGCTGGGTTCGTGTTGATCAGTCGTTAGTTTTTTTATCCCTGTTTTTGCTGGGTTCGTGTTGATCAGTCGTTAGTTTTTTAGCCCTGTTTTTGCTGGGTTCGTGTTGATCAGTCGTTAGTTATTTAGCCCTGTTTTTGCTGGGTTCGTGTTGATCAGTCGTTAGTTATTTAGCCCTGTTTTTGCTGGGTTCGTGTTGACCAGTCGTTAGTTTTTTGTTTTTGCTGGGTTCGTGTTGATTAGTCGTTAATTATTAAGCCCTGTTTTTGCTGGGTTCGTGTTGACCAGTCGTTAGGTTTTTTGTTTTTGCTGGGTTAGTGTAGATCAGTCGTTAGTTTTTTAGCCCTGTTTTTGCTGGGTTAGTGTAGATCAGTCGTTAGTTTCTAGCCCTGTTTTTGCTGGGTTCGTATTGATCAGTCGTTAGTTTATTAGCCCTGTTTTTGCTGGGTTAGTGTTGATCAGTCGTTAGTTTATTAGTCCTGTTTTTGCTGGGTTCGTGTTGATCAGTCGTTAGTTTATTAGCCCTGTTTTTGCTGGGTTCGTGTTGATCAGTCGTTAGTTATTTATGTTATGCTTTGTATTCTGTTGTTTGACTTTTGGCCTTTTTCGTTTTCTGCCATGGTTTTGTCACTTTTTTTCAACTTATATGAGAGTTTGGAGTCTTTTTGGTATATTTTGTCTCTCTTTTGGTGTTTAAATGATTGATATATGTTTCCTTATTACCAGTATTTAATGTATTACAGAGAGTAAACATATAATATTTCGTTAAGAATAATATTAAAAAAATACGTACCTGTCGTCTATTAGTAATACTTGAAAATTGACATCGGGCTAGCTTTGTCAAAAACTCTAAAAATCCCCTGTGCATAAAACAGTACAATATAGGATTTTGTGCACTATGAGAATGTGCTAATAGCAAGGCAAATGGGTATAACTTGGCCAGAGTATTTCGGTAATCCTCATAGAAATCAGTTCCCATAATGATAATAAAATATGGAAGCCAGCACAAAGCAAACAGTACAGAAATTATAATCATCATTCGGGCAAGTTTTCTTCTACTTGCCATTACTTTTACATCATTACTTATAACAGAATTAGCACGATTCAGTGCGTGATTTTGTCTACAAAGACTGCAGCCAATCAAAGAATATAGAGCCACAACAATAAATCCAGGAATTATATATACTATAAACAACAAAAAAATATCATAGGCAATTTTATCCGAGGTAGATGGCCAATCTTCCTGGCATGTTTCTCTGTGAAATGACGGGATTTCCTGAGTTCCATTGAACAGATAGTCTGTACTATTAAAAATAAATACGTGCTGGTCTACGACTAGTCGCTTATACATAACCATAGGACACATTATGATTATTGCTAATATCCATGTAACTGCTATAGCGACCTTAACGTTGAATTCATTACATATACTCCGTACTTTCATGGGGTGTCTAATAGCAAAATATCGTTCTGTACCCATACACACAATAGTTATAACACTCCCTTCTATCGATACCCCTGAAAGAGATGAAAAAATTATTGATTTGTTTTAATTTTATCGTGTACATATATAAAAAAAGAGGATTGGAATACAGCTTACTTACTGTCATTGACCTTTTATATTTTTAATTCGACCATAACCTAGGAGTCGTTTTGATCAAAACGTGCGTCTGACATACAAAATTATTTGATGAGTTGTTTAAAAAAATATACACACTGTTCAAATGGCCAAAGCTTGCGAAGATTTCATTCAATCACAGCTGATTAGAGTCTTGTTAAGATAGGTTGTAGTGATATAAATAGGCTCGTCAGAATCAATCAATGCTTCTCTTCGTGTTCTTCATTTTTATGCTGAAACTCGGTTAATATAGAAAAAATGATTATTAGTAGGTAGCAAACACCAAAGCCTAGCTCAAATGTTTGTTAGTGGGAATTGAAATGGGGCTCCAGTAATTTAAGCTCCTATGAATTATTTTTTCAGTCATGTCGTTGTCTGTTTATTTTCGGCATATGAGTTTGAATGTCCCTTTTGTATCTTTCGCCCCTCTTTTAAGAAGACCTGTTTTTAAACCATTAATGATAGAAGGGATACATACTACTCTTTTTAGACTTTTTGATCATCAAGGAACTAAAGGTTTCAGGACTAAAGGTACCTTCAGAAAATCGTTTCTTGCACACCAACTATGTATGATGATATTTTCATTTGGCATGACTTTATTTTTTAGAATATAGATATAGTGGTGATTTTTATTACAATAAATTTACTAGAGGCTCCCAAGAGCCTGTGTCGCCCATATTTGTCGGAACATATCAAGCAAAGGTTACCCTCAACATTGTAGATGAAAATAGAATTCATGATCTTGAACTGCTGATGATTTTTTAAATTCTGTTTAGTATCTCTTTATCTATTTTAGTTTTTGCTAAAACCACAAAAAGGGTTAACAAATTTTTCATTTAAGGATATTCACTCCTATAAAGAGTGACAGTCTACTAACAATATTTGTAAATTTTGTTTTGAGAGAAGATCATGACTTGTTGATCAACGTCTTTGAAGAGCAGTAACTCTATTAAGGAGTCGTCTGACATTTCTTCCATATTTTCATCGTTGTAGATTTTGATTTGCTGATCAGATAGGCCTAGCTAAGTTTCTTTCTGTCTATTATAACTTTTAAGATATAATGAAAACAAAATTATTGGTAATAATTTCATAAAAGGACAATAGCTCTAATAAAAAGTTGACTGATTATTTAGACCGTGCAAACTTATTTGTAGAACGTGTTTTGCTGATCATTTTTGCAATTAAAAGTTTCTCTTCATCTATTAAAGTTTTAAAGATAGTAGGCAGAAAAGAAATATAAAACTTTTTTTTTTTTTTATTGAAATGAAATATGTCCTTTGAGAAATCGGCTGACAGTTTTGACGTATAATGCACCTTGTTAAGACAAATGTCAGGAAATTCTTAAAATCTTTCAAAGGCATTTTCGAATTTATAATTTTTGCTCTCAATGGTCAAAAACAATATTATATAGAAACTAAAATATCAGTAAAAATCTTAAAGAAAACAGTACTGGCTTTTCTTCTAAATCGTAAAATAGGATATGTATTACCCTTGAACTAACTACATAAAATATTTTTTCTCTCTCGTCAAACCATGATGTATCTTGTCTGGACAATGTATATTTATGTTCAAGTATGGCCTCGAACTATTAGAAAATAATCACATCTTTGAAGGAAAAAGATTATACTACTTTTCTGAAGATTTCAGTCATAAAACATAATTAAACATAATAATCTATGATGTACTTTCTTGTAGACGAGATCGTTCAATAATTACCTCGAGGAACTTAACATTGTTATACGATAGGTCGTGATTAAACAAAGAAACCAAACATCTTAATGCTTTTAGTACCTTTATTGATGGATAATTGTACAGTATTGACTTTCGTCAGTCTTTTTATTCATGCTTATAGGAATCATCCAGATCGTAATTATTCGATGAGAGATCATTTAAAAGTCAGCGACTAGGTTTTCGCGAATAAAAGCTCCGGTCAATAGTAATATCGTTCACTTGTTGCTTGTGTTTGCAAGAAGCAAACACTGAATTTCTAATACAAATGTATCGCCATTATTTATTAACAATAAGCGTATATGATACAGAAGATATATGAGGTTGCTATTTCCTTGAAATATTGACCAAAAAAATCAATTTGGTATACAATTTCGTATTATAGAAACAACACAAAACCTTTATGGTTTACTTTATGAGATATTTAAACGTAATATTTGCATGTTTTAGGTAAATTTACACAATTTCATGTTTTAATATTTTTCTGTAAAAAACAGAATGTTCATACAAAAAAAAACATATTTGCGTTCGGACTTATATACTGTCACTAGGTTTTAAATTAAATGAACGGTAACTATTGTTTGCAATATTTGGTGAAAGATAGTCAAAAGCAATGATGTTCTTAAACAAATACGTTCCAAAAAAAAAATCAGTCGTTGATTTTTTTTCTGTTTTTTAATAATTAATAGCATTCTTGATGCGGTACAATCTCGATTGCTAAATGAAAAAGGAGTTTATGACCATCAAAATGTGTTGTCAATTCAACATCGACGTGCAGGCATATCCACCGTTATCAAAATTTACGAATCAGTTACTTTTATAAGAATTTATTGACGATAAAATTGGTAACTATTCATTTGCTACAAAGATAAATCTCCCGCAGTAGAAATTATGTTCTTTTCTAAACTGCATTTCGTTTTCATGTTTACAATTGCTGACACAATTTAATGACGTCAGTTGTTTTTTTCGGGCAGTCTGCAATCCTGTTATAATCAAGTCGACAGTCTATTCATTGCACTTGGATATATTATATCATATTCCTTAAACTATGAGATGATATGATATGAAAGGAGAAAGAAAGCCCTCATTAAGTCGCCAATCGGAGTTTTGGAGAATGAATGATTTTGTCTCGTTTTTGTTTCTTCTTCTTCTTCTTCTTTTTATTATTCATCTCGACCCTTTAACAACATGCACCAATATAATGTTCACATGAAAAAAATCATCAACCCTAACAGAACAACTTCCAATGCATTTATAATGTACTAGTTGGTAAGTTCATCGGAAGGTACCAAGACCTTGTTGATGAATATTCCGTATCAACTTCACAAATAATGCACGATGGTATTGAAGTATAAACTCTGAGTACTGACGTTTTTTATCATCTTAATAACGTATTATAGTATTATTTTAATTGTCATTTCGAATATTACTTTTATTGTTAAGTCTGTATTTGATGATATCCATTTGACGATGCTCGGTACTAATATATCCCGTCATTGTGTTATTGTTCAATGGTAAATTTGTGTTTTCTTGTCTTTCATTTACACCTATGTGCTTTGTTCAAATGCTGTTTGCTTTTATAGTGAATAAAATGAAATCACAATGTTGACAATTGTTCCCCTATTTTGACATTTTTACCCTTTTATGTACACATTGTCAATTTAATGGAATTAAATAAGAATGTCGTACGAGTGAAAGGTTTAGCTAGCTATAAAACCAGCTTTAATCCATCACTTTGTACATTCGAACATGCCTGTACGGGACTTTCAGTTTTGAATCTACCTCGGAGTCCGGTATTTTTGTTATTTTACTCTCACTAATGAAATTTAACTTTACAACCAATAGTTTAGATGTTAGTATTACAAATCTAATCTTAGATCAATCCTAATTCTGTCTTATTTTTGGGAAATATTTTTACAAATTCAAATGTGACGTCACTTTGTGTGTTTTGTTTTAGAATTTCAAATGTGACGTCACTTTGTGCTTTGGTCTTTGGCTAACCTGGCTGTGTATTGCGTTGTTTTATGTAATGTAGCCGTTTTTATTCTGTAGTTAGTCTTTTTTACAAAATTTACTGTTTGTAAAAGTATGAATTATTCTAAATAATAAGAACATTCTTATCCAAGGCAAAGAACCCTAGCCGTATTGGGCACACTTTTTTGCAACTTTTGGTCCTCAGTGCTCTTTAACTTTGTACTTGTTTTGGCTTTCGAACTTTTTTCATCTGAGCGTCACTGGTTAGTCTTGTGTGGATGAAACGTACGTCTGGCGTATTAAATCTTAAACCTGGTACCATTTATTAGCTAGTATTCGAGTGTTTCTCTGTCCTACATGTTCTCCCATTTATTTGTATTTGTAGTCTTGTCATGTAATGTTGTCATTTTAATGTTATATTTAACATTGCCATAAAAGCGGGAGGTTTGACATGCCACAAAATCAGGTTCAACATACAACTTTTTCTTAAATGTCCTGTAGCAAGTCAGGAAAATGGCAATTGTTATATTATAGTTCGTTTCTGTGTGTGTTACATTGTAATGTTGTGTTTCTGTTGTGTCGTTGTTCTCCTCTTATATTTGATGCGTTTCCCTCAGTTTTAGTTTGTAACCCGGATTTGTTTTTTTCTCTATCGATTTATGAGTTTCGAACCACGGTATACTACTGTTGTCTTTATTTAACTCCAAGTATGTGGAAACTATTTTTTTTATTTAACCTGAATTGAATAAAGTGAAAAACTGTCAATAATATCATCAAATTTGCACCCCAAAAAATTTCAAATTCATTGTAAAAGTTATGCACTGACTATGACCCTCTTATCGCAGATTTGATTTTTTAACACACAAATCACAGTTTATGACTTGCTTTATTTAAGATGAAACGTTACAACCCCCATTAGATCTGTAGATACTAATATGATAAGTTCTTTTTTTGAATTATCCAGATTTTCTTTAAAATATCAATGAATGTTATACATCTCTTAATAAAAAATAATCACCAAAGATACCAGGCTTTAATTTAATATGACAGACGTGCTTTTAGTCTACACAAGTGGTACTCGAATGAAAACAGTTGTAAAATCAAATCAATTCAGAAGTTGAAGACCATCGAAAACCTAATATAAAAGTTGACTAATTTCCACAAGGAAAGTCTGGTAAAGCATAAGGTACATTTAGTAGTGCAGTTACTGACAAAAGAGTTACAGATGTTGCAGAAAGACAGTTGGAGTTGCATATAAATCAAGATAGGTACGCATCTAGGTACGCTTTTTAACATTCCACAACAAAACTGTCTAAAGACAATTATCGCGTAGGAAAACTGTTTACAATAGAAGATCCCTATCTTGAATCTTGTGGAATCATCATGCAAACTTTGCATAGCCTTGAATAAAACTGTTGGAGTCACACGTTACATCAGCCATGTACACCATGACAATTGCAGTGACAAATATGATTAAACTCTCATATGTGAAACCTCAGAACAAATTTCAAAAGGAAATACACATCTTCAATCCTTTTTTAAGTGCTTCATTCAAGTTTATAATAAAGATAATTACATTAAAAAATACCGATATACAATTCAGAACGGAAAGTCCAATACATCAAATGAATGGCAAACAACTGTCATATTCCTGAATTAGAACATACACTTTCTTTTGTGGAAAATAGTGGATTAAACCTGGTTTCATGGCTATCTAAACCCCTCACTTGTATAACCGTCGCATATAATTCCATTATATTGACAACAATAATTGGGCAAAATGAACAGACATGATAGGTGAAAGTGTAAAATCATGGAGCATAGAGTCAACATTGAGATATAATCTGAATCACCATAAAAAGAAATAAATAATTCGACAAATTGGCATATAAACACTCTTTGGACAGAGTACATAATCAAAAAAGAAAAAATAAAAAAATAAAAAAATGACAATAGCACATTGCCAATAATGGCGGGATTATAAATACTGAGCCACGTCAAAAGTTCATTTAAGAAGACAACCAATCTCATTACCTAGATTTATCATAGAGTCTAGTACTGACATAATCGCTAATGTCAACTTAAACTGAAAATAAGGCGGAGGACAGATGGGAAAATGGGCGTAGTAGAGCGTTAATTGACAAACATCAAATATCTTAAGACGAGAAAGCACGGAGAAACATGGTTTTTAGTGCAATTCATTAGTGATAAAAAATATGTTTTTTCAACAAAAATACAATTTCTGATTAATAATATAAGATTTTCTGACATTTGACGACCGGATTATGGAAATGTTCACACTTCTTATACCATATTGGTTTAACTTATATTGTTTTGTCATTATTTTAAAATTAATCATAGCAATCGATAGGAGTTTTGATGTTAAGACGATTGATTATAATATAATTTTTGTAGAAAGTCGTGTAATTTCAGCAATTACTGTCAAAAAGTTCAATGATGTAATCGTAATGACTGCAACATGTGGCTGACTAGCTTCATCAAGTGTTTTAATACTTAGTTGTGGTATGTTGTATACATAGTGCACTTGCTTTCAGTTCATTTTTAGAATTGTCGGATTTAAATTTAAATTTCAACATCAGTGGCAACAAAAGCCTGTTTGTCAGATCAATTACACTCGCCGAATAAAACAGTAACAGATTAAAAGAATTATTTATGCATTAGAATGTTATTGATCTTTTATTCTATGATAGTAATTTAGACCTTGCGACGTCGTCATGTTAAAGCATAGCTGGTGCGATTCTTGAGTTCGCTCGACTTATCAAATGATCACTGACAGATTAAAAAGCCACTAATATTAGAGCTGTAATTCATATCACATCTAATTTAGGAATGTTAGATATATAGTCCTTGTCAATTTGTTGAACACTTAACTGTATTTCTTGACATTATTGCCATTATTTCATATGTTTTGAATTTAAATTAAAATAAAATTAAACCGAATAGTTGCACTCATTGGCTTTTGAAGCATACTTCTGATTATGGCTTTGGAGAAGTAATGCACGCATAGGCAGCCGGCGTTCTTCCGTTTAGAGATCACGCTATTCCGATTATTTTCATCCATTTTCATTACACCTACTGAATATTGATTAACTACCTTAAAGTCTATAGTTTGCAATTCTTTTTTTTTTGTTTTTGAAATAATAATAATTCAAGTATTACCTTGCATAAAGTCTAAAGTACGGCACATGAAATCTCCGTAAATCCACACTGGGTATATCATTACTGTGACTGTCATTGGTATACAAACTATGGTCACTAAAATAAAGAGACAGTCATGGTCAACTATGTACATGTTCTAACACTTCAGAGTCAATGTATTGTATGTGGTCCCTGAAATAAATAGTATAATAAGATCATTACTAACACCTTATTTAGTTTAAAATTATTATTAGAGTAAGGTACACATGCACTGGGGTAAAGCTGATGACCGTAACTGCATTCACGGTCATCCCAAGATGTCGGATGAAAAATTAGGTCAGTTTCTGTATTGTCTGTTAAAGTGTTTCTATATCATTTTCTTTACAAATCATACATTGAAACGATGTAAATTTATAAAAGAATCACTCGGAAATCACTAATTACTTCTGAGAAATGTGCATGAAACGGGAAATTCGATTTGAAAAAATCGCCAAGATGACCGTAAATCACAATCGAGATGACCGTAACAGAATCAGCGATTCATAACAAGGCTGACCGTAACTGCTTTTAAGATGACCGTAATTTGTAAATGATGACTGTAACTTTTAAAGGATGACCCTCAATTCTAAGAAATATCCGTAATTATACAACTATCTTTTTGTATGAAATGATTGCCAAAAGACATGCAAATGAACAGGAAGGGAAAACATGCCACAAAAGCGCGATAAAATGACACCTTACAAGCATAATAAAAAAAAAATGGGGTGCACAGCCTTCAACTGCTCGACAAAAGATTTTTGTTTGTTTCTGGGATTCCTTTTAATGACATATAATAAATACACATTTTTAAAAATGCCAACAAATTGCATGTACACCCATTGATATTATATCGTCTTTCATTTTGTCGTGCAAATAAAATAACAGAAACATTTTGAAAATATCATTCGAGTAAACTAGTGAATGTGAGCTCCAGCAAAGTAGATCCTTAAAATAGAATTGTACGAAAAGCGTACCACA